>NC_141163.1:73623422-74298422 GCF_053477565.2 Lygodium microphyllum
TTTTTGTCGTATGCTAAAGATCCGCTTTCACATTACAAACAAAAATAGTTTTTGATAATTGGCCTTCGTTTTTAGCAATAAGGAAACCAACTTGACAAGGATTCTAAAGAGCATCGAAAACACATAGAACCAGTTATGGACAAGGTTCTATACCCCATCGTCGAGGGATGGCTATTTGTTAATTAAACATAATTACATGTAAGCAAAGCCCAAAGGACTCTACTACAACAATACAATGATCTTTATGTACAAACAATGTCCTCTTCTTTGCCAAAATAGCTCAGTATATGTATGAAACACACCTATAACTACTTTGGTCCTCCAAATCCCTATATAACATCAATGTAATAGTTCTAAATCTACCCCAAATATGTTTTATACATGCATCCGCAAGCATCTATTAGTCTTCTCATTGTTTACTTTAGTGCTTTTCTTGAATTCATTTTCTTCTCTGCTTAGCTGCAACTTGTTTCAATAACTTTGTCATACCAACTTAGAATAGGGTCATCCAGGTACTCAAATTGAAGCAAACAGACCTAATCAACAAGCAATGTGGGTAAAACTACAAAAGTATTCCTAAAATAGTTAAAATATTTTTTTTTTGTAAACACATCACTTTTTTATATTTTTTGGCTTGAAAGACCTATACCACTCAAAATAAGTCATTGCATGTATTTAAATCTACCCAAATATCTCTTTAAGTCATTAAAACTTACTTTTGGATACTTAGACTATCTCAAAGACTAGTTCTATTCTTATAAAATCCCATAAAGACTCCTTGCCATGTGTCTTTGTATAAATGGTCTTTCCTAGGGTTTTCATTCACTGAACCTATAACCACATGATATCCATCCCCTCTAAACCTACACATCCTTTGGCATGCGCCACTTACTCTTTTCCAGGTTCGAGGTCTTCATCATCTTCCATAAGCTCTAAATATTATTCTTCTTCAATATCATGTTTTGCCTCTTCATCTTCAAGGCTCGACTCTTCATTTCTTCTCTTGATTCTCTTACTTATAACTTGAGTCCTAAGCTTTGTCCCATCTTCGCACAAGGTATCTATAGGATTGTCAAAAACTTGCATCACAATATATGGTTCAAACCACCTCTTGGATAATTTTTTGTGCATTGTGCTGATTGTCCAAACTATTATCATATACCAACTCACCCTCTTTGATAGTCCTAGGTCTCAACTTGCGTCTCTTGTTAAATCTCTCTTTGTTCTTGAGTCTCGCCTCTTTCAGTCTCTACACTGCAACTTCAATATTTTTTTGTCTCCTTTGTAGCTATTGGATCCTATGAGCTAAGAGCTCTTCTCTCATCAAACCTTCGTCCCATGGAAATATGCTCCATGTGGTGGTCACTATCTTCATAGGCATCACTAGCTTTTGCTCATACATGAACTCAACTAGTACATAACTTGTGGTACACTAAGCATGATACGATCTACACATTAAGAAAAATACAATAACTACATCCCCACTCTACAAGCCTTTACTAAGGCCTGCACTATGGGCCAATGCCCTCTCTCACTCTTTCCATTACCTTTTGGATTATAAGTTGAGGTTAATGCTAGTCTTGACTGGCTTCTTCTGCAACTAACTCTCCTATGTTTGTTGTCACTTTTCCTACACATTCATACCTGCAAAAGACATCTTCAATAAGAAACTTACATGCTATTGTAGTAATTTTGGTCCTTAATACTCTCCCTTCAACTTGGTTAGCTAGATCTTCTCATGCAAGCACTATGTATCTCATTTGCTACAACCCTACAAGCATAGTAAAAAGGTCAACAACTCATTTATAATGCATACTACTTTAGTAAACTTGGTCCTTACTACTGGTCTCCCTTCAACCTGGTTAGTTAGATTTTCTAATGCAAGCACTACGTATCTCATTTTCCATAACCCTAGATGCATAGTAACAAGGCCAACAACCCATTTATAATGCATGCATAAAGGATACATGGGGTGTAACCCATTTGTGTGTTGTACTAAAGAGTACATCTGGCACTTTTTGCAAGACTCTAGAAACTTTGATACATCCTTATAAATTCCCTTCCACTAGTAGCACTCTTTACTCTTCTCAAAATATAACTTTTATTCCTCTACGTCATGCCCACAAGTTTTTCTGAAAATCCTTCATAACTTGAACCTACGTATCTCTGTTATTATAGACTACCCTCAATGGAGATGCTCTTTTCTTCTTTGGATGCTTCCATAAGAAACCATCTTTCAAGAAGTATCCATAAGTATTCTAATACTCTTGAACTCTATCTTTTTCCATTCGTCTCTCTTGGTCAATGTACTCAAGTAATGGGAAATTTCTAGCCATTCACCCTCATACAATTTTTTGGTGCAAAATATTATGTAGAAAATACTTGACATTCATGGATTCAATGTGGTGGCTGAAATCTCAACCTCATCATTCTCTGCTCTAGCATACCCTCTTCATCCTCATATTTGGCTCTAGATAGCATGTCTATTGTTGGGTTCTTTTTACTTGAAATATGTTTGAATTTTGGATTCATTGACTTTATATAAGCAATCCATCTTAAGATGGCTATATTTGGAGTAGAGCAATTGGTAATCATGCCTAGTAGAGGCAAACGGTCTATTTGGACTATTAGTGGAGCACCAATGAAGTACTCTTTGTCACATTATAATGCAATCACAACACACCATAGCTCTCTCGTGATTTGTGGGTAACTCATCCGTCTTTCATTTAAAACTTTTGCACCAAAACTCAATATATATGTTCCCTTCTTCATTGTCTTGACCTATACCAAAACCAATTCTAATTGGACTAGTGTCCACTGCAATAATGATAGGCTTTCCATGTATATACTCTGCTTTTCTTAATGCCGGTGCAATCTTCAAAAGATTCTTCAATTTAGTTATAGATTTGATATGTCTCTTGTCCCAAAAGAATTTATGTCCCTTTTTGAACAATTGTTACAAGTCATCTGCAATGTCAGCAAAATGGGAAATCCAAATTAAATAAAACATATAGGCTCTAAGAAACCTTTCGACTTCAGGCACTGCTGAACATGTCTCTTTTATCTTGTCTATTGCATCCACTTTCATAAGAGAAGTCCTTCTTCTATAAGGCCCACAAATATGACCCCAATACTTCATTGACCCCAAACACTAATTGTTGACATGAGAGGGTTAGATTTAGTTCCTCTAATTTGGTAAGGATTTTCTCACAATCTGACATATTATCTCTAACAAACTTTTTGCAACCTTGTTCATCTAGTTCTTTAGTTTTCTCTTTCTTTGCACACCTCTTAATGGGAACATCATCCAAGAATGGCATAGTTAGACTTGGAATATAATCCATAAGTACCTTTTTCGTAGCATTTATCATATGAGCCACAAAGTTTATAACTCCCTAAGGTGATGTACACATACGACCCAAGCCAAGTGGAGTCTTCATTGTAGTCATGTCTCTAGTCTCCAACACTAGTTAGAACTAGTCGTATCCTAAGTATAGATCTCCTAGAGAATAAATAGCTCTACCTATGGATGCTTTTGCAAATTCATCCACCACTAGTCCTACACCCATATTCTAGATAATCACTTTGTTCACTTGCTAAAGATCGTGTATAAACCTAAATGTACCATTTTCTTAGGCATTGTGAACCACGTGTTTGAATATGGTGTAGATGAAAGTTCTAGAATACTCATTCATTTTTTTTCATTTAACAAATATACAAGTCTAGGCAAGTGAACCCTGAGCGTTGGTTTAGGTTGCAAGCTCCAAGAATGTGTGGTATGGTAAAAATCACCATGGATGCTACCACTCCTAGATCCACACAATCTATTTCATGTTGTTGAAATGTGAATACCCCTGCCATGCCAAGATAATATCTCTATGAAACTCTATCTCTCTACTAGGGGTAAGAGAAACTCCTTATTGCCAATGTTTAATTCTTTAAGAGATGCCAATCTTCATTGGATCTCTTAGGTTTGGCTATTTGCAAGCCAACTTAAATAACTCTTCACTCTCTGGAGGCAATGGTACTACAACCTACTTCACCTTTTTATCCATTGTTTTGTACTTTGTCTCAACTTTTCCTTTGGCCCTATTTTTCCCATATGACTCTTCACGCATCATAAATTTAGCAATGACTTGAAACATATCCAAAGATTTTTCCCTTATGATGGTAGATCCAATACTCTATTATGTTTTCAACATATATGAAATCATTGCAAATATGTCTGCAAAAGATTACCCATCATATAATCTTATAATCCTCTTATCATCTTGCAATAAACCCTGCTCTTTCATACTCCTTTCTACCCTGCAAACATACTATTTGGAAGCTTTGCCCATTTATTCAATTCTCTTAAATTTCATGGAACCTATTGTGTGAACAATCCTATGAAGCCCTAAGTAAAAGTGTCTTCACTTGCAGCAATAGGTGAAAGCTTATCCTCTCAGTATTGTTGTAGTCCCTCATCACAAAAGTACGTACTAAAAACTTGGCTCCCAATATTCTTTGGCATTGGGAGGTAGTGGGTAATCTATTAATGTACCTATTTCTTACATGATTGAGACAGATATTGTCATAAATTACATTGCTCTTCTATTATCTTTACTCTTGATTCTTGCGTAAGTAGAACCATAATCCAAAAATTTAGTCACCATCCATGCTACTGAAGGGGATGCAATGGCAGTGGAGAAGGAGAAGAGGAAGATGCGGGAGAGAAGAGCACACACAATGTAGGTGATGCCAAGAATGATACGACAGCCTTATTGCACTATCTCATATATATGAATAAAGAATATGGGTGATCACTGTACACAGGTAGGCCCAAGGGCCTTTTACCCCAACAACCTCCCACTAAAAGGCCAATTGGCCCAGGGAGTGAAAAAACAAAGAAAAAGGAAAAGAGACAAGGTGAGGAATCATGACATCTCACCCAATGCCCAATCGAAAAGTGAGCTGTGCAATAAGTGGGGACCTATGTGAAAGAAGAGTCAAGCATCCCCGAGTCCATGACATCCAGGAGACAAGCAATCCTGTAGCTCCGTACAGCGGAACAATCCAAGAATGCTTCTCATGAAGCAAGCACAACTCATGAGTGCATGGTTGTAATGCATAAGCATCAAAATAGCACATAGCATCAAGGTGGCGCATAGGAGAGAGCTGAGAGCACATAGACTCTCCAAAGTCAATCATAGAAGAAGGGCCAGCATCCTGGCATTAGGGGAGTTTTGAGGTCTCGAAAATGCCTTTTAGGATGTGGAGAGAGAGTGCTCTAGACCAATAAGAGCAAAGCCTCCGTAACGGAACTTCTAATTAAAAAAATTAAAAAATCATTTTACAAAAATATATAAATATGATAATATTACGAATTTGTATTTTTATTATGTATTTTTAGCCTCTTATATTCGTGATTATGACATATTTTGCATTAATGGCATAGAGTCTCGGCTACTTTTATTTAATGATGTTTCTAGATTAATGATAATGACTGATGTAATCGAAATTCAAATTGGTGAAAAGCATGGCGCTCAGTTTTTTCCCTCCTTTCTTTTATTCCTCTATTGTTTTTCCCTCCGTTATGATAGCCTAGTCCTCTCTCTCTCTCTCTCTCTCTCTCTCTCTCTCTCTCTCTCTCTCTCTCTCTCTCTCTCTCTCTCTCTCTCTCTCTCTGTGCATGTATCTCTCTCTTCTACCATGGATACAGAAATTTGACCTTCAACAAGGCGTCCAAGCTCCCAAATCACATCCATATCAGTGTTTAACTCATTCCAAATTGATGGAAGATGGATTCCTACTATCATTAGCAAAGGTAGTTGGATCACCATGCAACAAGCAAAATGTGGAAAAAGGCAAAGACATGAGAGCTCGTTTATCTCTGCTTGGAAGGGCAGAATCCGAGATTTTAAGCTTGGAGCAAATAAGAATAGTATCAAAGAGGTACTAGTGCAACATGTGTTCATGCATAGAGAGCTGTGTTTGAAACCTGGATCTTCAAAGCTTCCAATGCATAGACCAAATTGTAAGAATTTGATTCTTAAAGTTTTTCATTTCTTAAACATGGTTTAGGTTTTTCCATTATAATATTTGTTTATCTTGTAGATGTCTATCCCTCTAATCTTGAGGAATGGCAACCAGTGGAATCTATTATTGATGTTATTGATGTTATACATGGTTCAATTGGAGAAGAAATGTATAGAGATAGAAAGAAGACAGAGCTTGCAGAGAATGGAATATTCTTTTATGACCATTCTTATGTTATTTCTATGCGGTGTTGCCAATGGGGATCAATAATACTCCTTTCTTTGCCAGATTTTTCAAGCTTTGAGTGGCCTTTGCCAAGTCCAGCTACTAGTGAGGGCTATAGATGTAAGATATTTTCTGAGATCCAGAAAGCACTAAAATCTAATATCTCAAGTAGGCTAAGCAAATTTACTTTATTTATGCCTATTAATATATTTATTGATTTCGATCAAGACTCTATAGCTTGTAAATATATGATTGCTACTCAAAATTTTATCCTTAGCTTTTACTATAGTCGATGGCATTTTGTTGGTAGTAGTCTAGTTGCTTTAGACCAGAATCTTAATGATTTCAGCAAGGATCCTATTGTGGATCTTGATATTTGGTTCAACGAGGATATTATTGCAATCTTAAAGATCAAAAAATTATGTACGCTACATCAAGTGAGGATGGATTTACAAAATGAAGACATTGAACTACCATGCTCCTTTGTATTCCAACTTGACAAGAAACGAGTAAGTTTTCACATCATATTATATCTACTTAGATGTATATCAAGATCTCACTTTCTAACTAACAAACATTTGTAATTTATTTTTTGCAGATATCGAAAAGGAGAGAAAATAAAATACACTGCAATGACATTCAAGAAAAGATATCTTTACTATCAATATAAAATACATGTACAAATTTTGTAGCAGATGTCTATCTGCCATCTCTATGAGATATACAAGGGCTGAAGGGCAAATTTCTATATATGAAGGCCTATAAGGCGATATGGCAAAGCTATTTCTTTTTTGGAGAACTATCCTTTCTTGGAGTCCTTTTGCCTTTCTTTGATGTCTTGGGTATAGAAGGTGTTGAAGCTGTGGATTTGCCTTCCGTGGTTATAGGCACCGCATCTCCTTCATGGTGCAAATCCCCACCAATCTCTGTTGTTGGTTGTATACAATTGACCATCATATACTTCAAGAGCTTTGCTCTGATGTACCAAATATGCTCGGATGTATAGCAATCCTTCGAAAACTGTCACACATTTATAGAAAAAAGAGTTTTAGTTCATTATTGTTCTTACAATAGACTATATTTTTATCATCAATGGACTATTTGCAATTAATATCTATCTTAAAGTTTAGCATCTTTCATATTACCTTTACATGTTTATCATCATTAAGATAAACAAAGTTAACCATTCTTCTAGCATTTGCAATCACCCTCCAGCCACAAGAATGGCTATCATCCTGATGGGGACACTGCAACCACCAACATAAAGTAAAACTATAAAGAGGACGAATGGTAGTTCATAGAATAAACTCATGTTTCAATTATTTTAATGAATAACTTACTGCAACTTGTCTATATTGCATTGTTGCAAGCAAATCAGATGGCATAGGGGGTCTTTTCTCTAGCTCTTCAATTAATCTTTTGGCACCTCTGTATATAAAATATGTTGAAATTTAGAGTACTTACAAAAAAAAGAATTGAAATATCAAGGAGCGCTTGGATAATATAACTTACAATTTAGCATTTCCATGGCTTCCTTTCATAGAGTTGATTAAAAAGCATTGCTTATCCACAAGGTCTATTGCAATCAAGCTCCAATGAGAACTAAAAGCAATCATATCTCAACAAATTAGTAGGATAAAATCTCAAAAACTCTAATAGAATATTGAATTACTTACTTTTCATTATATGGAATTATAAGCAGCTCCAAAGTATCGAAGTCAATCAAATTGAGCCAGTGCTCAATAAAACTTGCATCAAGCTCATTCCTCATAAAGAATGAGATAGATGGATCAAAAACCTCAATTTTTTGTTGTATATCCAAAGGAAACTCATGCATTATACACCTAGAAAAGGCATAGAAATAGTGAGTATAAACAAGAAAAATCTTATTGCTAAAAAAATATCAAAAAGTATAAGTAATTATGGATGGACATACCTTAGGCCAGCAAGAATAAGACTGTCATTTACTTCTCTTCTTTTATCCTTAAGAATCTGAACACATGCAGCATCAAAGGAGATAACCTCAGTTCTTTTGCCTAAGTCACCAGGTAAGAAACAAAACACACTGAATCCTTTTGGATTAGTTGCTTCAAGAAGGGTGGCTAGCTCATTTTCAAAGGACTCTAGTTGCTCTATTTCCCTTTCTTCAACCCTTTGCCTCCTATACTCTCTCCATTTATCTGCTTGTTCCTCTTTAGCCTTCTCCTTTTTTCATGTTGCCTTGTATCCTTCTCATGGGTGACATCCTCAACCCTGACACCAGAATCATCTTTCTTTCTTCTAGCTGGGGGCACATTAAGGATATTAAATGTCTTCATATCAGTGAGGGGAATTGGCTCAAGGACCTTTGAAAATCTATATCTTAGCCTCGTAAGAATTACCATGTCCTTGTCCATGAGTGTGAGCCTATGAGCATGAGCAGCACAAATGTAGGCATCTTGGAAAAACTCAATTAGAAAATCCTCTGTGGCTTCTTGTATACAATTAAGAGCTGTTCTTGTCCATCTGAAACTATCCAAACTATATCTGTCACAAATTTCCCTGACAAGCCTCTGAAAAGACAACTTTGGAATTGCATTGTCAAGAGCATTTACTGCCTTCCTAATCTCCCTTAGACACCTGACATTTTGAGAAAACCTTCTCCTTGGCTTTGACTTTCTAGAGAGCTTCTGAGGCTTTGAAGACTGATGAATCTTTGATGCTAAATCCCTAGGATCAATCTTCTCTTTTCTTGGTGTTGCCTTAGTCCTAGCCATCTGCCAAAAAAACATATGTTACTTCTTCTCCAGCATGTAAAGCAAAACGCGAGTCCCAGACAAGAGTTATCTATGCTGCATGGCATTTTCTCGTATCAGCTGAATTTTTCTCGAGCTGTCTAGTGAAACACGAGTGTCAAGCAAGGCGCCTCCTTGCAGCTGCTTCTTTTCGCGTTTCACCGGACTTGTTGTCCATTGTGTCTAGTGAAACGCGAATTTAAGCCAGGAAACCTGCTTGAAGTACCTTATTTTCGCGTTTCACTGGACAGCTCATGAATAGCATAAAAATTGACAAAACCAAGAAAAAAGAGCTTTGATCCAAGGAAAGCTTTTAAGATTACTTAAAATATCCATAGAATTAGGGAGGAAAGAAATAGGCACCGAGAGCATGGAATGCTCATATAAGTAATTATTTATAGCAGCATGGATTTCAGATAACTCATGCAGATCACAGTAAGATTTTCTTAAATATCCACAATATTAAGAAATGCTTTCACTGTGGAAAAAATTCTTTTGTAGTGGTCATGAGCTAATAATAACATAAAGGATTAAGGAAAAATATCAAAACAATGCATTGAATGGAGCTTGTTATTGAAAAGCAAGATGCAAAAACCATACCTTCTTTTTAGCTTGTTCTTCACAATCTCAGCCTAAAGATGACAATATGCTTGAAGGTTTGCTTTGTTGGGGAAGCAGTGAAATGCTTGGAGATTGGAAGGAAATGCTTGGAGACTGGAAGGAATACCAAAAACAAAGATGGAGTAGCGATGAAATGCGATGAAAGCTGAAGGCGGTGAATTTGCATGGACTCAACGTTCTTCGCAAAGTGTTAATAACACACGTGTGACATACTCTCGCTTATCGAAATTTTTTATTTACTTGGAAAAGGGTTATTTAACACACGTGTAACATATTTTTGGAAAAAGAGAATGCGCACGTCTTCTGAGGAGTTTATTACGCTGTGTTAAGTCAGACACGTGTACACGTATTTTTCCATTATTACACAAACTTTTTCATTGGAACTATCACCACATGCTTAACGGTCGATATAAAAGCATTTCAAACCAATTTCTCCGACATTGTCTTCTTCTTTGCCAAAATTTCGTCTCGACTTCCCTTCAAGGTCCTTGCATCCTGTGTAGAGAGCAGTTCAACAATCTTTGATAGGTAACAAATTTTTTTATTACAAGCATTTTAACAAAATAAATTTGATTAATATAAAAAGAATGTTTTATAACACTTAAACAATTAAAGATGTTATGTGCTTTCTATTTTTCAAAAGCAGCATAGCTTTTCCAAAAATGATTATATCATCAATTTGTGTGTTTCCATAGAATTTATTTATTGTTCATGTTTCTTTTCTTCATTTGCAATTTTTGACAAGTAAAACGCGAGACAATGTCTCTGTTGATGATATTTTGCTTAGTATCGCGTTTCACCAGCCACATTTTAGAATAATTTTTGTCTTCAAGCTAGTGTCCGATGAAACGCGATTCCTTCACAGGCATTTGCCTTACACACTTGAATTTTCGCGTTTCACCGGTCAACTAAAAAAATTCTCCTGTTTTGATTTTTTTGTCTTGGAAAATCAATGTTGGGGCCTCTTTCCATGATATCATCTTGTTTTATTGGATATTGGTTCTTTTCTGCTTTTTTTTCAGGGATAAATATTTTTCTGGTCAAAATGACAAAGAGGAAGCTATCTCTGAAAGGAATGGATGAGGAGGAGATAATTGAGACATCTGATGATAGGCTCTTTGATTTTTTACACATCACTGGAAATTCTTCCAAGTTTTGCTATATCAAGGAAATTTTCAATGTTCCTTTTGATTTGAAGGAGTTATTGGAGGATCTTGATGATAAACTTAAGGAGTACAGATGGTTTTATGATAGACATGTGCAAGGTTTGGAAGTCAATGGATTTGTTCATTATAGTGATGTCATGGGAGCCACCAATACATCCAGGTCAACTTTGCTCGGCAGGTTTAACCTCATTGATGAGGAATTCAGAAAGAAAGAAACATGTTGCCCTTTCCACAAGTACCAACACCAATGCCTTCTGATCCACAAGGACGTTGGATTTATTGTGTATCTTCAGTACGTGGAAAATTCTTCTCCAGATATAGACCAATAGGGAAAGCTAGAGGATATTGCAAGTATGGATAAGGAGGTCGAAGAGAAGGAGGAGATGTTCCAAGAAGATATTGAGAATCAACTTGTCCAAGGTTTTGATGTAGGTTTCTTCAAGAGTGACAATATCACAATGGTGGAAGAAAAGGAGATCGAGCCAAGTGCACAGGTTGATGAAGAAGGTCCTCTTGCATGTGTTTCAACATTTCCCACTTATCTTATCAACAAGAAGAGATATGTGTTGCTAAATGATATTCAACATCTTTTTTATCTTAGAGAAGATTATTGCTTAGCAATCCTTGCAGGTTGGGGCAAAAATGACATGAATTTTATAGGTTATGAACAAGAACCACTAGCAAGTCTTGATGTTGAGGGAGAGAATTTCGAAGACAGCTCTATAGCCTTACATACATGTATTAATTAGATCGTAGAATATGAAAAGGGGAGGCTATAGAAGAAGAGTTCTTTCAGGTCCAGAAGAAACTTCATATTGATGATGTAGGGTATGAAGAGAGATTGAAGTCTCCATCAGATGAGAAGCCCAAGAGTTCAATAAATCTTTATGATGATAGTCTTCTTGAAGAAGATGAACACCCTAAGGTATGAAATATAATTCGAAGTTACCCATTGAGTTTATGTTAGACTTTATTATGCATTATAGATAAATATCTTATATCTTGTACTGTTGTGGTTTGTTCTATAGATTGAGATTGAAGATCTGGAAAACTTTCTTGGAAGGGCCAAGGGCTCTAGGCCAATGAAGCTTGGAAAAAATCAAAGCCTTGGCCATTATATTGGAAACTTAAACAATCAAACAATTGTAATATATCATAGTAGATTGTCAAGCTCTCCAAGTCTACCAATGATGGCTTTGAGAGCTATCTCAAAGGTTATTGGATCTCAAGTTTTCAGCAGAGGTTTGGACAAGATCATTTTGGTGGAGAAGGAAGAAGCCATAAGAGTTTTTGGCTTTATGCCTGGATACATTGGATCTAGAGCTGGATATTTTGGAGTTCTTGGCTCCTATTTGCTCTCTTATGTAGGAGATGGTAAGAATTTGAAGCTTCTTCCAGGCTATCGAAAACAAGAGTTTTTGAAATACAGAGGTCTTATTGAGTGGGATGAAACAAAAGATTCCTCTAGAGGCCCTGTCGAGCTACCTGAAACCAAGGACTCCACTGAAGGCCCTGTTGAGGTGCCTGAAACTAAGGACTCTTCTGCAACACAATCAGACTAGAAGATGCCAAAGATTAAGGGTTTCTTGAAACCCATCTTTTCCCAACTCTTTGTTTGGTTTGTAACCATTCTATAAATCTTTGCTTTGCGCAAGAATTTAAATATCTATCTTTTCTTCTTTGGGTAACAATTTGTATAGTCCTTGCTAAAGATGATGTATTGCTTGATGTGGTTGTATCTTTAAGCTTGAATTTATGCCAAATTTGTCGATAGAACCATTGAAAGACCTCTAATAAACTGTTGGCTTTGTGTCTTCCACCTCCATGTCTTGTATGTCTAAAATATTTTGTTCTTGCTTGATAATGTGATTTTTCCATACCTTGGGTTGACCAGATAGATAGAGATCCATATCGTTTAATAAAGTATAGAGCATGGTTGTATAGAATATGCTGCATAGTCAACAAATAAGGAAAGTTATTAAAAAACATTATATGAGTTCGACAATGAAGAAACAAACATATACAAACTTCTTACCATATAGTGAGTAAAGTGTTGATCACCCCAAGCTTCTGTCATCGCCTTTTTGAAAAGGTTCAATTGGTTTTCAAAGTCTTTGAGATCATCGTCATTCCATTCAGTCTTATCACAATAAAAAAACACTTTGTCTAGTGTTTCCCAAACTTTAGCTTTTCTATTTCGAGCTTGTCCATTATCAGTGTGATCCTTAACTGCATTATGTAGGGATTTCCACTGATTAAATTTAATAGTTGAGCCACCATTTCTCGAGTTTATCTTGCCAAGTCTCCCATGAAAGCCTAGAAACCTTCTAGCCTTCACTCCACCAATAGATGGTTTTTTTGGGACACAATTACCATCCTTAGACTTTTGAAGATTTGGTTCAATAACAACATTGCCACCATGCAAACCAATTGCAGAGAGAACTTTTTCAACCTTTGTTATAGCATCTGTTCTAGTTGATAATGGCTTCAACTTCCATGCAAATCCTATATAGAGATGAACAAGCTTTTCGATTATCCTGCAAAGTGCATGAAGTGTACAAATATGGGCATTCGCTAAAGGAATGTCCAAGACTGGTTTAAACTGTGGATCCTTATTGTGCCTAGAGGGAGCTCTATTCCAATTGCTTGAGTTTAACTCTACAACTGGTGACATGCAGTATAAGCAAGGAGATCTTGCGTTGGCTCCCTTTGATACATTATACATACATTTGAGTGTCTTTAGGTCACCAGCTATGTGCCACTCAATCCTGTAGTTCCCTAATCCTTCAACAAATAGCTCTTCTCCTGCTTGTTGCCTTTGAATAACATTAGGTATTGTGTTTGATGAAAAACCCAATATAGTATATCAAAATTCTCAGTATCTACCTCAAATGCTCCTAGCCACCAGATGTTATATTCAGATTGAACACTAAATGATGTTGAGTGATTGCAATGACTTGACGAAAGTGCTCTATTCATCAAGGTGATAGAGATTATCTCCAATTTTTTACATTTCAGAATCTCACTTTCATCAAGTTTAATCACAAATCTAGCCACTCCCTGTGCCTCAGCTACTGACAAGTCATAAAATTTGATCATTAAGCATTGTAGGGTGGGAAAGTCAAGGAAAATATTGTTAAATTCATTGAATGTAACCTCCTTTTTCTTGCCCTTGAAGCTAGCCTTGATATGAAAAGGCTCACCTAGAATCTCCATCATTTTGTTATTAACTCTCTGTCTGATAGTCCTAACCACAAATGGTTTCGGAAGTATGCAATTGTGTACCTGTCCTTGCTTCATATTTGATTGTAAAAGTTGGAAAAGTTGCATATAAGCATCTCGACTGATACCAATACTATCCAGTGTCTTCTGTACTAACTCAGAATCCAAAGAATGATCCTTCACAAATGACTCCAAGCATTGTTTCTTTGCCTTTTTAAATTTCTTCTTCTCCAAAATATCCTTTGAAACTACTAAAGGAAGAAGATGATAATAAAACTGAGCTGCTTTTAAAGAATCTCTTTCACTTGCATTTGGTTGTAGAAGAGATCTAAGCAAAATTAACATCACAAATCAATGCAAGTTATTTAAATAAAGCCATATTTAAGATTTTTCAAGTGAAAAAAATATACCTTGCTGCTTGGATTCTTTTACCACAGCCTCCTCCTCCTCGTTTGAGATTCTCAATATTTTTAAGAGCTCTTTGTCGATTTCGAAGGCCTAATAAAGTTTGCTTTCGTTGATGAGCTTTGATACGCTTTTCCAATGAACGAATTTTTTGTTGACAATCCTCTAGCTTCTGCAACAACTCTATATTGTGTTTCATCAAAAGATGGTTCTCTAGTCCAAGGATATCCTTTTCTGCAACAAGGTTAAGTGTATAACCTAAAAATCCATTGTAGCCATCACTAATAAACCTCATTAATGATGAGCTATTATAGAAAGGAGAAGTGCTACTTATGTTAGGATCTTTGGGATATAGCTTTCCATCTAACCAAAGATCAATATTCTTCTTTCCTTCAAACCTTAGTATATATGTTTCATAGACTCTGTAACCGTGATAGATTTTGTTCTCTTTCTTATTGGTTCATACTCACTATCCAACTCAATATGAATATGATAGAGAGGTCTTTTATGAGAGCTACAGAGATCATTGGATGATTGATCCATAGCTGAGTTATAGAGATCATTGGGTGATTGATCCATAGCTAAGGATATGATTGGAAGCAAGAACGAAAACAAAGAAGAGACTACTAAGGAGGAGAAAAAAAGAAGAGAGAAACGATGGAGGGAGGCAATCGAGTATCCACCAAAATTCAAATTGAATATTACTTTTCACTTTAATGAGGAGAGGTAAGGTCTTCATTATGACAACCTTGCCAACTTTATGGCGACCTAGATTTCTAGGTTTGATGTGACCACGAGAATATCACGACAATGACTTATTAACGAATTTTGATATTTTAACTTACCAAAATATAAACCTTTTAAAAATTCTATAAAATGATTTTATTTCGTAAATTGTTTTCTCTCTCTAGGATCTCTTACAGGGCATTTTCGAGACCTCAAAACTCCCCTAATGACACATGTGAGACGGGGTCTCAAGAGAGTATGCGGCCTCAGTAAAGTAGAAGACTGACATACGACTGTAGCATCAACCATAAAGTGCATTGAACATGCATCAAGAGGCTTGAGAGATATCTGTGTCTCATAAAAGATAGCATGACGGCTGCGTATAACCTATTGGGCATTCGAATCCCATAACCTGTAAGCTTGAAAGTCACCATCTCCATAGCCAAGGAGGATACATTTGCGTGACATAGGCATATCTGGCATACATACAAATGCCTAGCAACCAAACATCCTCAAGTAATCATAAGAGGGCCTCATGCCACTCCATGCCTCATGTGGTGTAATACCATCCAAAGTCAGACATGGCATCCTATTAAGAAAATACATTGTCGTCATAAAGGCCTCAGCCCAAAAGCCATAAGGTAACCCAGCGGTGGTAAGCATAGAAGCAACCTTTTTCTATAGAGTCGGGCATATGCCATGAGCAATCCCATAATACCATGAGTATAGGAAATCAATGCCAGACTGCTGACAATAGGACTGAAAGATGGGAGAGATATCATGACTCTCGTAATCTATCTGCAACAAGCACCTAGGCATGCAACCATCAGAATCTATAAACTTGTCAAGCGTAACTACGGCATCCTCAATCCGTATCAAGGGAAAAGCCCAAGCACGGTGGGTAGCTTGATCCACGAAGATCATAAAGTACAATGATCCACCAAGTGACTGGGAAGGCATATATGTCCATATACTACAGAATGGACAATATCTAGAGGATCATGCCTCTCACGATTGCCATGAGCCAAAGGGGCTCTGCAAGGACCATAAGTACAATCAGGGCAAGCATCAAGATTTGCATGTGACAAAGGAGGCAGCATGGAGTCTGAATGAGACAAGACCTCCATCTCTCTGTGGTGCATATGGCCTAGGTGATAATGCCATAGCAATGCATATGGTATCTGGATAACTGTAACCATAGAATCTCCCACATGAGAGACATGCATTGGGTAATGAGAACCAACTCTAGAACCTCTGGCCAAAACCAAGCAGCCACGATAGTTTTTCCATGACCTATCCTGAAGAGAAACAAAATAGCCTGCATCATGCAACTAACTAATAGAAATCAAGCTCTTACTAAGCATGTGAACATGTAGAACATCCCTCAGCATAACACAAGTCCCATTAGGCAAAGCTAGGTGTATATCCCTTGTACCAACAATAGCATAAGTTTGCTCAAGGCCCAAATCAATACATATGTCAACCTCCCTATAACAAGAGAACCATGCTCTATGAGGGGTAACATGACAAGATGCCATAAATTCCAAAAGCCAATCAAAGGCATAGGCCTGATCATTGAGCAAGTAAGTTGTAGGGAAACAAGATGACAAGAGTATATGCTCACAACTGCATCATCATGGGTAACTACATGTACCTCACCATTAGTAAGAGTGGTAACACCTGCTACATTTGTTGTATCTCTGACTCTCTGCTCATGTCGAGTCCATCTCTGTCTTTGCTACTCTCTAATCCATCTAAATAGTTTTCTTTGAACATGCCCAAGCTTCCCACAATAGAAGCAAACAACATCTGAAGTAGAAGAACCTGTAGAAGACGACAAGGTATCCAAGTCATCATGAATAGGGCTATCCACATCCAAGGAACTCAAAGAGTCTAGGGTTGTCCCAACATAGGGAACCTGCTCATCAAGACAACTATCAGTAGAAGCACTAGTGGTAGAAGCATGTTGCTACAAGTACTCTTCCATCCTCACTGGAGTGGGAAGCATAGAAGCATCAACCAGGGATGCAGAAGCTCCCACATGAAAAAGACTCGTAGCTAAGTGCATGACATAACCAACCATAATATTGTAAAAGGCAAGACATCTGTCAAAAGATCATACAGTATTCAGCCATGAAATCAGCCCATAACCATAATGGCAAACAAGACTCTACAGTACATCAGACCACATAGTAGCATCGAAGTCAATGCAAGACCAGTAAGTGGCATAAGATCCTGCAATGGTCAAGCTCTAGGAGAAGCCCAAGTATTTGTACAACAACATCCAAATGTCTCTATAAAGTACATGATAGTAGACAAAGTGCATAGCCGAGTAAGCATCAAGAGCTACTGCTCTTTGACCTATATGGGCAAAAGTAACCCAACTAGCATAGAAACTAGGCAACACAGAAGCAACAAAGGCATAACTGCTAAACCCAAGCATTATCAAGGAGTCCACTGATCAAGGAGTAACCCACAAAGAACCAAGCATCAATGAGCAATGAAAGCTCAATAATCAACTGCCAAGACAATGGAGCAAGCATCCTCAAATATGTATCTGCATCCAAGTATATCCAAGTTCCATAATTAGGGCATTAAGGGCCAAATAGCATCCAAGCTGCATAAGTGATAAGCCAACCAAATGCAAAATACTCCACAAAATTCTCAAATGCAAGTCTATTCAAGCCCAAACATCTGCCATACTGCAGCGGAACCCAAAAGCATCCACATCAGACATGGGGCATAAACCTTGTCAAGTGAAATGCTAGCTGTAAAGAAAATGATAGTGAACCAAGAATTGAGCCCTACTCTTTGCTCAAGAAGCATCCGGGAGCATAAACATCAAAGTGGCATCATCCAAATACATCAGCATATCATGCCGAGTAGTTGGGAACACCCGTAGACCATAGGCATAACTAGACTGGAGGTAAAATAACCTAACAACAAAGGTAGCATAAATCCCAACCAACAACGAAGTGTTTGCATCCAAATCAAGACTCAATAGCTCTCAAATAGCATATCCGGGCATAAACCATGATGATCAAGCATCGATACATCCAACATGACACTCGAATGTCAACGAAGAGCATTATCCATAAGCCGCCCCTGATAAAACCTTTCTACCCAAACAATGTACAACAGTAAATCCCTACATAAATGCTGCTATGGAAGCTCAAATCAAGTCCTAAAGCATCTCAAAACATTGGGCAAACATCCCCAAAGCATCTAGGCATCAACTACCAAGCCTCAGGAGTACCACATAAGCTAAGAGAATGTCATTTTCATGTTGTAAATCAACTTTGATCTACTGCAGAAAATTTTGTGATTAGAATTTGGTAGATCTGGCATCGCCAATGTGTCCGAAGCATGCCAAAACCCCAAGTTATACTGTTACCTTGCCTAAATCAGCTTCCAGATGACTAAGATATGAGAAAAAATGGGATTTTTGAGCTAGCTTTTGAAACTTGCACAAAAAAAATGTGAGCTGCTACTGTGGGTTCTGCGGGTTATCTTGAGGATAAGGAGGCATACAAGGTGCCTAATGAAGCCAAGGAACACCTGCAAAGAGCCTATGAGGGCCGGGGAGAGGCGAGAGATGAAATCTTACCTCAGGGGGAAGAAGCCATGGCTGGCATTGAAGCTCCAAGCTCTAGGTCTTCAATCCGGGCTGAAGTAATGCTAGGCCAAGCTCCACGATCAAGCTCTGATACCAGTTGAAGGGGATGCAATGGCAGTGGAGAAGGAGAAGAGGAAGATGCGGGAGAGAAGAAGACACACAATGTAGGTGCTGTCAAGAATGATATGACATCCTTATTGCACTATCTTATATATATGAATAAAGAATATGGGCGATCACTATACACGAGCAGGCCCAAGGGCCTTTTACCCCAACAACTGCAAGTAATGAATGGTTGCCTTAAGATCACTAGATATGATGAAGAATTTTGCACAAAGAAATGATAATCTTATACATCTCCTATGATAATCTTCATGTTTGGACAGGCAGCATACATGTCTCCTGAAGAGTTGCTGGCTATCTACATCCTTCGTCCATGGTTAACATCTACAGGCCATCTTCCATTTTCATAAATACTCCTCACCATGGCATTTATCTTTGAACCATGGTCTATCAGTGTAACACATGGAGTTTTTAGCTCTCTAACCTTGATTATAGACTCCATGGTAGCAGGGGCCCAATGGTTCCTAGAATAATGACTCTTGGGTATCACCCATGAAGCCACTTTATCCTTTTTACAATGCATAGGCTATACATCTCTTGTGTTTTTATTGCATATCATAATATCTTTGCAACACTATTCACTTTAGCATTGTCTACAATAAGCTCTTCTGCTTCTGCACCACGATTGGCCTATGCATTTGCATCATCTTCAGAAACAAACTATATGCCATGTAAGCTTGTTTCTTCTTTACTTTCTATCGTATGATTGAGTAGACTCACCCAAAGTTGTCTTTTTCTTTTTATAGTGTCTATAATTTCTTCACGGAACTCTCTTTTTTCTATTCCAAGGATTTCACCCAATGTAAACTCGACTTTACTGTTTAGAATCCTCTCCTCCAAAACCTTTTTAGGATATGTGGCCATCTCTATGTTGAAGAGTAGCTTGTATTCTGGTTGATTTCCCTT
The DNA here is from genome assembly GCF_053477565.2 of Lygodium microphyllum. Taxonomy (NCBI): domain Eukaryota; kingdom Viridiplantae; phylum Streptophyta; class Polypodiopsida; order Schizaeales; family Lygodiaceae; genus Lygodium; species Lygodium microphyllum. The sequence continues at coordinate 73,643,225 of NC_141163.1, forward strand.
TGGCTTTTCTTGTTTTTTTATTTCTACTCTTTTTTCTTCTATACATATTATGTTATGCTATCCATCAAGAGGCGTAGACTACTTAGCCACTATCCTGCCACCCCCTCTAGTAATCCTATATTCTTTCTTCCTATAGCTTTGTTTTGAATCAGTAAGGGTTGGTTTGAATACCTTGCATACTTGCTATTTACATGTTTAACTAGTTGCCTTTTTGAGTTTGAGTTGTCATTGCAGTTATAAGAGTTTTTGGAGGTTTATTTTCCCTCTTTCCCTTAACATTATTTGGAAGTTGTTGTGGTCGGCTTTAGTTTTGGAGTTGGGAAATGCTTACTTGGGAATGAACAAAACTTGAGGCTCTAATAAGATTTTCTTCTCATAATCTACTAGATTGGATGAGGTTGGGAGAGGCCTTTTAGCTCTTCATCTTTGGGACTACTCATCTTGTTGTTATTCTTGTGGTTTGTGGTTTCAATTGGTTTACAAGAGAGGTCTTGTGTCCAACTTTTGGAAACTAGAGCATTAGATCGCCTTTGTAGCACTGTTGGGCTTTCAATAGCCTTTATGGTTAAAAATTTTGGTTTAGTGTTCTTCCTCTTGTTTTGCCTCCTTCATATAGATTTGTTTGGGTTTTTCTTTGTCTTAGGTGCGCTATTTTGTGGGTTTCTATCCTTTTACTTTGTGGCATCACTTTCTTGGTAGGTGAAGTAGAGACTTGATTCATTGGTCAATAATTCTTCTTGATGGCTTCTTCCATCTTTTGAAAGTCTTCATACCCTTTCTTGTATATATTTCCTTAGGGTTTCTGTATCTAGGTTTCTTACTTGGTGGGAGTGCTGCTCCTACTCCCCATTCTTACTAAGACTAAAGTCAATAGTGTTGGATCTGTTTTTCATTGACTTTAGTGGCTAAGAGCACTCTTATCTCCACCAAGTAGGACATTTTTCTAGTATCATTAGCAAAATGTAGCATTAGGGGAGTTTTGAGGTCTCGAAAATGCCCTGTAAGAGATCCTAGAGAGAGAAAACAATTTAAGAAATAAAATTATTTTATAAAAATTTTAAAAGGTTTATATTTTGGTAAGCTAAAATATCAAAATTCGTTAATAAATCATTGTTGTGATATTCTCGTGGTCACATCAAACCTAGAAATCTAGGTCGCCATAAAGTTGGCAAGGTTGTCATAATGAAGACCTTACCTCTCCTCATTAAAGTGAAAAGTAATATTCAATTTGAATTTTGGTGGATACTCGATTGCCTCCCTCCATCGTTTCTCTCTTCTTTTTTTCTCCTCCTTAGTAGTCTCTTCTTTGTTTTCGTTCTTGCTTCCAATCATATCCTTAGCTATGGATCAATCACCCAATGATCTCTATAACTCAGCTATGGATCAATCATCCAATGATCTCTGTAGCTCTCATAAAAGACCTCTCTATCATATTCATATTGAGTTGGATAGTGAGTATGAACCAATAAGAAAGAGAACAAAATCTATCACGGTTACAGAGTCTATGAAACATATATACTAAGGTTTGAAGGAAAGAAGAATATTGATCTTTGGTTAGATGGAAAGCTATATCCCAAAGATCCTAACATAAGTAGCACTTCTCCTTTCTATAATAGCTCATCATTAATGAGGTTTATTAGTGATGGCTACAATGGATTTTTAGGTTATACACTTAACCTTGTTGCAGAAAAGGATATCCTTGGACTAGAGAACCATCTTTTGATGAAACGCAATATAGAGTTGTTGCAGAAGCTAGAGGATTGTCAACAAAAAATTCGTTCATTGGAAAAGCGTATCAAAGCTCATCAACGAAAGCAAACTTTATTAGGCCTTCGAAATCGACAAAGAGCTCTTAAAAATATTGAGAATCTCAAACGAGGAGGAGGAGGCTGTGGTAAAAGAATCCAAGCAGCAAGGTATATTTTTTTCACTTGAAAAATCTTAAATATGGCTTTATTTAAATAACTTGCATTGATTTGTGATGTTAATTTTGCTTAGATCTCTTCTACAACCAAATGCAAGTGAAAGAGATTCTTTAAAAGCAGCTCAGTTTTATTATCATCTTCTTCCTTTAGTAGTTTCAAAGGATATTTTGGAGAAGAAGAAATTTAAAAAGGCAAAGAAACAATGCTTGGAGTCATTTGTAAAGGATCATTCTTTGGATTCTGAGTTAGTACAGAAGACACTGGATAGTATTGGTATCAGTCGAGATGCTTATATGCAACTTTTTCAGCTTTTACAATCAAATATGAAGCAAGGACATGTATGCAATTGCATACTTCCGAAGCATTTGTGGTTAGGACTATCAAATAGAGAGTTAATAACAAAGTGATGGGGATTCTAGGTGAGCCTTTTCATATCAAGGCTAGCTTCAAGGGCAAGAAAAAGGAGGTTACATTCAATGAATTTAACAATATTTTCCTTGACTTTCCCACCCTACAATGCTTAATGATCAAATTTTATGACTTGTCAGTAGAGCAGAGGCACATGGAGTGGCTAGATTTGTGATTAAACTTGATGAAAGTTAGATTCTGAAATGTAAAAAATTGGAGAGAATCTCTATCACCTTGATGAATAGAGCACTTTCGTCAGGTCATTGCAATCACTCAACATCATTTAGTGTTCAATCTGAATATAACATCTGGTGGCTAGGAGCATTTGAGGTAGATACTGAGAATTTTGATATATTATATTGGGCTTTTCATCAAGCATCAATACCTAATGTTATTCAAAGGCAACAAGCAGGAGAAGAGCTATTTGTTGAAGGATTTGGGAACTACAGGATTGAGTGGCACATATCTGGTGACCTAGAGACACTCAAATGTATGTATAATGTATCAAAGGGAGCCAACTCAAGATCTCCTTGCTTATACTACATGTCACCAGCTGTAGAGTTAAACTCAAGCAATTGGAATAGAGCTCCCTCTAGGCACAATAAGGATCCACAGTTTAAACCAGACTTGGACATTCCTTTAGCGAATGCCCATATTTGTACACTTCATGCACTTTGTAGGATAATTGAAAAGCTTGTTCATCTCTATATAGGATTTGCATGGAAGCTGAAGCCATTATCAAGTAGAACAGATGCTATAACAAAGGTTGAAAAATTTCTCTCTGCAATTGGTTTGCATGGTGGCAATGTTGTTATTGAACCAGATCTTCAGAAGTTTAAGGATGGTAATTGTGTCCCAAAAAAACCATCTATTGGTGGAGTGAAGGCTAGAAGCTTTCTAGGCTTTCATGGGAGACTTGGCAAGATAAACTCAAGAAATGGTGGCTCAACTATTAAATTTAATCAGTGGAAATCCCTACATAATGCAATTAAGGATCACATTGATAATAGACAAGCTCAGAATAGAAAAGCTAAAGTTTGGGAAACACTAGACAAAGTGTTTTTTTATTGTGATAAGACTGAATGGAATGATGATAATCTCAAAGACTTTAAAAACCAATTGAACCTTTTCAAAAAGGCGATGACAGAAGCTTGGGGTGATCAACACTTTACTCACTATATGGTAAGAAGTTTGTATATGTTTGTTTCTTCATTGTCGAACTCATATAATGTTTTTTAATAACTTTCTTTATTTGTAGACTATGCAGCATATTCTATACAACCATGCTCCATACTTTATTAAACAATATGGATCTCTATCTATCTGGTCAACCCAAGGTATGGAAAAATCACATTATCAAGCAAGAACAAAATATTTCAGACACACAAGACATGGAGGTGGAAACAGTTTATTAGAGGTCTTTCAATGGTTCTATCAACAAATCTGGCATAAATTCAAGCTTAAAGATACAACCACATCAAGCAATACATCATCTTTAGCAAGGACTATACAAATTGTTACCCAAAGAAGAAAAGATAGATATTTAAATGCTTGCGCAAAGCAAAGATTTACAGAATGGTTACAAACCAAACAATGAGTTGGGAAAAGATGGGTTTCAAGAAACCCTTAATCTTTGGCATCTTCTAGTCTGATTGTGTTGCAGAAGAGTCATTAGTTTCAGGCACCTCGACAAGGCCTCTAGAGGAGTCCTTAGTTTTAGGCACCTCAACAGGGCCTTCAGAGGAGTCCTTGGTTTTAGGTAGCTCGACAGGGCCTCTAGAGGAATCTTTTGTTTCATCCCACTCAATAAGACCTCTGTATTTCAAAAACTCATGTTTCCGATAGCCTGGAAGAAGCTTCAAATTCTTACTATCTCCTACATAAGAGAGTAAATAGGAGCCAAGAACTCCAAAATATCCAACTCTAGATCCACTGTATCCAGGCATGAAGCCAAAAACTCTTATGGCTTCTTCCTTCTCCACTAAAATGATCTTGTCCAAACCTCAGCTGAAAACTTGAGATCCAATTACCTTTGAGATAGCTCTCAAAGCCATCATTGGTAGACTTGGAGAGCTTGACAATCTACTATGATATATTACAATTGTTTGATTGTTTAAGTTTCCAATATAATGGCCAAGGCTTTGATTTTTTCCAAGCTTCATTGGCCTAGAGCCCTTGGCCCTTCCAAGAAAGTTGTCCATATCTTCAATCTCAATCTACACAACAAACCACAACAATATAAGATATAAGATATTTATCTATAATGCATAATAAAGTCTAACATAAACTCAATGGGTAACTTCGAATTATATTTCATACCTTAGGGTGTTCGTCTTCTTCAAGAAGACTATCATCATAAAGATTTATTGAACTCTTGGGTTTCTCATCTGATGGAGACTTCAATCTCTCTTCATACCCTACATCATCAATATGAAGTTTCTTCTGGACCTGAAAGAACTCTTCTTCTATAGCCTCCCCTTTTCATATTCTACGATCTAATTAATACATGTATGTAAGGCTATAGAGCTGTCTTCGAAATTCTCTCCCTCAACATCAAGACTTGCTAGTGGTTCTTGTTCATAACCTATAAAATTCATGTCATTTTTGCCCCAACCTGCAAGGATTGCTAAGCAATAATCTTCTCTAAGATAAAAAAGATGTTGAATATCATTTAGCAACACATATCTCTTCTTGTTGATAAGATAAGTGGGAAATGTTGAAACACATGCAAGAGGACCTTCTTCATCAACCTGTGCACTTGGCTCGATCTCCTTTTCTTCCACCATTGTGATATTGTCACTCTTGAAGAAACCTACATCAAAACCTTGGACAAGTTGATTCTCAATATCTTCTTGGAACATCTCCTCCTTCTCTTCGACCTCCTTATCCATACTTGCAATATCCTCTAGCTTTCCCTGTTGGTCTATATCTGGAGAAGAATTTTCCACGTACTGAAGATACACAATAAATCCAACGTCCTTGTGGATCAGAAGGCATTGGTGTTGATACCTATGGAAAGGGCAACATGTTTCTCTCTTTCTGAATTCCTCATCAATGAGCTTGAAACCTACTTAGCAAAGTTGACCTTGATGTACTGGTGGCTCCCATGACATCACTATAATGAACAAATCCATTGACTTCTAAACCTTGCACCTGTCTATCGTAAAAATATCAGTTTATCTTCAAGATCCTCCAATAACTCCTTCAAATCAAAAGGAACATTGAAAATTTCCCTGATATAGCTAAACTTGGAAGGATTTCCAATTGTGTGTAAGAAATCAAAGAGCCTATCATCAGAAGTCTCCAATAGCTCCTTCTCATCCATTCCTTCCAGAGATAGCTTTCTCTTTGTCATCTTGACCAACAAAAGATTTATCCCTGAAAATAAAGCAGAATGGCAACAATGTCCAATAAAACAAGATGGAACTATGGAAAGAGGCCCCAAAATTGCATTTTTCAAGACAAAAAATCAAAAAAGGAGAAACCGGTGAAACACGAAAACAAGATGTTCAAGGCAAATGCCGGTGAAGAAATCGCGTTTCACCGGACACTACTTGAAGACGAAAATTATTTGAAGATCTCACCGGTGAAATGCGATAGTTAGCAAAATACCACTAACCAAAGACATTATTTCGTGTTTCACCGGTAAAAAGATGCAAAACAAGAAGAGAAATTTAGTATTTCCATGGCTTCCTTTCATAGAGTTGATTAAAAAACATTGCTTATCCACACAGTCTATTGCAATCAAGCTCCAATGAGAACTAAAAGCAATCATATCTCAACAAATTAGTAGGATAAAATCTCAAAAACTCTAATAGAATATTGAATCACTTACTTTTCATTATATGGAATTATAAGGAGCTCCAAAGTATCGAAGTCAATCAGATTGAACCACTGCTCAACAAGACTTGTATCAAGCTCGTTCTTGTATGTTAGAGCAAAGCTCTTGAAGTATATAATGGTCAATTGTATACAACCAACAACAGAGATTGGTGGGGATTTGCACCATGAAGGAGATGCAGTGTCTATAACCATGGAAGGTAAAGCCACAACTTCAACACCTTTACCCACACCTTCTATACCCAAGACATCAAAGAAAGGCAAAAGGACTCCTAGAAAGGATAGTTCTCCAAAAAAGAAATAGCTTTGCCATATCGCCTTGTAAACCTTCATATATAGAAATTTGCCCTTCAACCCTTGTATATCTCATAGAGATGGCAGATAGACATTTGCTACAAAATTTGTACATATATATTTTATTGATAGTAAATATATCTTTTCTTGAATGCCCTTGCAGTGTATATTATTTTCTCTCCTTTTCGATATCTGTAAAAATAAATTACAAATGTTTGTTAGTTAGGAAGTGAGATCTTGATATACATCTAAGTAGATATAATATGATGTGAAAACTTACTCGTTTTTTGTCAAGTTGGAATACAAAGGAGCATGGTAGTTCAATGTCTTCATTTTGTAAATCCATCCTCACTTGATGTAGCGTACATGATTTTTTGATCTTTAAGATTGCAATAATATCCTCATTGAACCAAATATCAAGATCCACTATAGGATCTTTCCTGAAATCATTAAGATTATGGTCTAAAGCAACTAGACTACTACCAACAAAATGCCATCGACTATAGTAAAAGCTAAGGATAAAATTTTGAGTAGCAATCATATATTTACAAGCTATAGAGTCTTGATCTATCTTACATATAATTTTTCCTTCTGTCCTTGTATCCCATCCTTCATCAACAAATTGTATGATATGATCATATGTTAGTCTCTTCACTGAAAGCATGGTTTTTGTTATTCTTATCTCCATATTAGAGAAGAAATCAATAAATATATTAATAGGTATAAACAAAGTAACTTTGCTTAGCCTACTTGAGATATTAGATTTTAGTGCTTTCTGGATCTCAGAAAATATCTTACATCTATAGCCCTCACTAGTAGCTAGACTTGGCAAAGGCCACTCAAAGCTTGAAAAATCTGGCAAAGGAAGGAGGTTTATTGATCCCCATTGGCAACGCCGCATAGGAATAACATAAGAATGGTCATAAAATAATATTCCATTCTCTACAAGCTCTGTCTTCTTTCTGCCTCTATACATTTCTTCTCCAATTGAACCATGTATAACATCAATAACATCAATAATAGACTCCACTGGTTGCCATTCCTCAAGATTAGAGGGATAGACATCTACAAGACAAACAAATATTATAATGGAAAAACCTAAACCATGTTTAAGAAAGTAAAAACTTTGAGAATCAAATTCTTACAATTTGGTCTATGCATTGGAAGCTTTGAAGATCCAGGTTTCAAACACAGCTCTCTATGCATGAACACATGTTGCACTAGTACCTCTCTGATGCTATTTTTATTTGCTCCAAGCTTAAAATCTCGGATTCTGCCCTTTCAAGCAAAGATAAACGAGCTCTCATGTCTTTGCCTTTTTCCACGTTTTACTTGTTGCATGGTGATCCAACTACCTTTGCTAATGATAGTAGGAATCCATCTTCCATCAATTTGGAATGAGTTAAACACTGATATGGATGTGATTTGGGAGCTTGGACGCCTTGTTGAAGGTCGAATTTCTGTATCCATGGTAGAAGAGAGAGAGACATGCACAGAGAGAGAGAGAGAGAGAGAGAGAGAGAGAGGACTAGGCTACCATAACGGAGGGAAAATCAAAAGAGGAATAAAAGAAAGGAGGGAAAAAACTGAGCGCCATGCTTTTCACTAATTTGAATTTCGATTACATCAGTCATTATCATTAATCTAGAAACATCATTAAATAAAAGTAGTCGAGACTCTATGCCATTAATGCAAAAGATGTCATAATCACGAATATAAGAGACTAAAAATAGATAATAAAAATACAAATTCATAATATTATTATATTTATATGTTTTTTAATTTATTTTTAAATAGAAGTTTCATTACGGAGGCTTTTCTCTTATTGGTCTAGAGCACTCTCTCTCCACATCCTAAAAGGCATTTTCGAGACCTCAAAACTCCCCTAATGTGACATCTCTAGTGAGGCCAATAAAGCCCTACTCAGAGATCTACAAATATTTCGAATGCAAGCTCATTAACCTTAAGGAAGAGTTGACAAAGTGGATCCCAAATGCAAAAACTATCCACAAAGAAGTTGTTTTACATGTAAAAAAAATAAAACAAAGCCACTTCCCATAAATTGAGACCAATGCACTAGTGATATAGGAGAAGGTGATGCAATAGATCCCTAATTTCTTATTGCATACCCAAGGTTACTACATTGGAAATAGATGTATTTGGCTGCCCAAGATTCAAGGACCATATGCCCCTTCTTGAGCAATCAAGACATCCTCAAAAGTGGCTCAAACTTCTCCATATCATCATCAACCACCCCAAGCAACTATACAATATCAATTGATGAAAACTACAAAAATAACAAAGAAACAAATTAAACCTATGATTATTTAGAGGTTAGAGGAACCTATAGTGCCAACAAACTCACATAGCACCCAAGTACCTCAAACTCAAAACAAAAGTAGGTACTCCCACTACATGTATTAACCACAAAGAAATTGGTGCCACAATAACCTCAAGTTACTGATAATGTATTGATTGTGCAAGAGAAGGTACCACCACAACAACCACAATACCAATATATAACTCCAAGAATAAAGAGAACACCAACAAAGAATCAACAACTACCCTTTGCTATTCTTGTTGTCTAACAACCATTTCTTCAAGTTGCCTAGGTTCATCAAGATAGCAATTGTCAACTGCTACCCCGCCATGATCGATTGCCCTACTGGTGGAAACAACCAATACAACTAGAAGCAAAAAGATGACAAACATTAATGAAAAGGTAGAATCAATAAGGGTCCCTCGTCAATACCACTAAAGATATAAATTAACCATAAGCTAGATATATGTTACTAAATCCAATCTACCTCCATGTTTTCACCCATCAAATAGTAGACCATCAATCTTGGAGCTAGTTCTTCATATGGATGCAAGCACGGGTGAACTACCGTTGCATGCATAAGATAGTTAGATAATACTTTCATCTTGTTTTCTTATATCTATAATCAGATGGGCCTTGTCAATAGTAAGACATTTGAAGCAATCAAAATTCTTTTGTAATCTTGAAAGGAGTATATATTATATTCACCAAGTGTACCATCATAGTAAAGGAATTGATACCACAACAAGTATCAAGGGAAAAATATTTGTGTAGTCACTTGAGCACATCCTTCAAACCTAGCTATCTAGACAATACACAAGAAGACCTAGATTATTTGGATCATCTAGCAAAATGAGAATCTTCCTTTTTGCAAAACCGATTCAATCAACAAGAATTATGGGAGAGTATGATTTATAAAATCATTAAAAATTCTAAATAGAAACAGGCTATGAATGCAAAAAATATAATCTAACCTATGTTTCTCCACCTCATTTAGGGTGCTTTCTATAACTTATAATAGGCCCATAGAAGATAAATATTATGCACGACCCCTTCTTAGATAGGATACAAGTGAGGAAGAGTTGTATGTGGCTAGTAGACTAGGATCATGTAACTTTCTAATACGTCTCCTAATCTATATTGCCCACATTAGCATAAGACCCTATGATATGGATCACTACGTATTGCTAGAGTATAATCCTCACTTCTTTAAATGGTTGCTACAAGGGTTTATAGTTGCTAATAAATAAATTTTCATTATTTTGTATATAAATAAGATTTTTTCTATTTTATTATATTTTTCCCTTTATTTAAATAAGAACACCACTTGAATGCATTACTAGAACACCTTCTTAGTTGCCCCTATAGTACTTATAAAGTGCAACCTTTATTGCAATCGAAATACAATATATCAAATGCAAAACTAGGATGCAACATTTGATGCCAAAAGCTCAAGTTATCATCAATTTTCTCAATACTTTGAGGTAAAATTGTGTTAGATATGCTCAATGCCCCACCCTCATAAGGTGCCACCAATGATCCATGGTGCTCAAAGTTGTAAGGCCCCCATTATGAGGAGAAGCCAAATGTGAGCCCAGACATTGGTTGAGTCCTGACTTGTATATCATATAAGGTCTATGTGATCAGATGGCAAAAAGGTGACCATTGTGGGTCTAATCTTTGGGTTGGACTGAGTAGTTAAGCTGGTAGCAACTGGAGGAACATTGCATCGAGTTGCGGGGTAAGGGAGTTAAAAGGGGCCCCTATTTTGGGGTTCGAGGGCCGCGGAAGCGGCTCCTGGCTAGGGGGTCCCAGGGGGGCCAGCGGCCCCCCTGGCGACGGTCCGAGGGCAGTGCCTCTGGCCCGACGGTAAAGGGAATATTCCTTGATCGACTAGTGAAGGCTCATATAGTAGGTCGATCATGCCAACCTAACCGCCTTCATGGGCTATAAAAGTTAAACCCCTTCACATCCATATATTATCTATCTTTCACCCAGTCAGAGTTGTTCCAGCTAGCCTTAAGCTCTTCACCTATCTTCTTTCTAGATCACCATCTAAGCTTCACTATGGAAGCGCACGGGTGGACAGGGCCATCTCTGTATCAGTTGTTTGGAGCTAAAGAAATTTTCTAATTCTCCTCTTATCTGTTGTGTACTCTCTATCTCTATCTCTGTCTCTTTCTCAGATTCTGCTCGCTGCGCCGTGTAATTTTCACAAATTGATTGCATGGTATTCTCAATGCTTCACCAAGTGAATCTAGGATAAAATAGATTAGCTAATTGATGACTCAAAGCTTAAGGTGACATCACATACACAAGCTTTCCCTTAACGTGAGGAACACTTAAGTGCACTAGCCATTTTTTATGCCAGGAGACATATTCCACAGTGGATTCCATGAGGTTTTGCGATGGATTTTATAAAATTATATTTGTTGACGAGGTTCATACACAAGGTGGATTCCTTGTGCGAAAAGTCGATGGGGACGCCTGCCCTTTTCGGGTGACTTGTTAATTTAATGTGCAAGTGGGTGATTCTCTAGCGAGTGATTCCGCAAAATACATATTTAAATTAATGGACGTTTATGATTTTAGAGTGGGCACTCGTAATAAATTAAGGTTAAGATTGAGTTCTAACCAATTTATTTGAAGGGGAGCTATGGAGCTCTACCTCGAGACCTATGGACGGCTTATTGATCAAGTGTTTCAAGCCGAGTGGCCATGGCTACCTCTCACATAGCCGACGTGCAATGCCTACCTTATGGGTGTAGTGAGCTTACCTTGATGCTTGATCGAGTTCCCTCCTCTCTCTTGCACTCGGTAGGTCCATGATCCTTGCGGCAAGCTCAAGCAACCTCAAGCCCTCTCCGTCAAGCTCCATCCTCCATAGCCACGTGGGAAAAGATAAGAGAAGAGAAGAAGAGAAGATGAAGAGAGAAGATGGGGAGCTTCTTCTCTAAGATCCTCACTCTCACACACTCACTCCCTCACTCCCTCACACTCCCTCAATCCCTCACTCAAGCACAAGCAAGAAGGCAAGAAACAAGAGAAGAAGAAGATGCTTTGGCCACACACAAGAATGATCTTCTCATTCACTTTTGAACTTTATATACATGCCCTACTTTTTGGGTGGTCATCCCCACTTTTTACATGGCCAGCCATTAGCCTAGGTCCTCTTTTCCTATTTTCCATCGTTCTAACTTATCCCATTCCCAACTAGTGCATACAATTTGCATAGGAGTGAGCCTGGCAATCTTTTACAAGGATTCAGGAGCGCTTTCACAATTAATGGTGCATTTTTACTCTTTTCTTTTTTTGAGGTGACATTGAGGCCTTCTGGAGAGGTCGTCATTCAAATTTTTTAGGGTCTACTTCCATCCGGGGCGCCTTTTCCTTCCTTTGTCCTGTGCCTTGTAGGCTATCTCATTTTTCCATTTTCGTGCTCCTCTGTGCTACGGTAAACATTACCCCCTCCTAGCTGAGTGCCAGTCCCATGGCGCTATGGTGGGGAGTAGTGGGATAGTTGGGATTGTTGCTAAGTGGAACTGGTGGGTAGATGACCACAATCAAAAGGTGCTGTTGTGAATGAGAGGTGATGGAGTTTGATTAACGATGATCGGGAGAGATTCCGGCGTGCTTTAGACTTCATGATGATGCTCGGCATTTCTCACACAGTTGTAGCTTCCATTCTTTGACGGCTGATAAAGGTTTTGCATGGGCAACTCTAATCCTGTTCATTGCCAGCCGGCTGTTGAGAATCATGTGGCCGGCATTTCTCACACAGTTGTATCTCCCATTCTGTGACAGCTGATAAAGGTTTTGCATGGGCATCTCTAATCGTGTTCATTGCCAGCCGGCTATTGAGAATCATGTAGCCGTGCATCCCATGCTGATCCGAAAGCACTTAATCAATAAACAATCCGTAGATCTAGGGGTTTAAACATACATTTGGAGAATATGAGGTTCCAAAATCTATGCCAATGGTGGGTCCATCACTGAGTTTTCCTTCTACTTGATTTGGTTCAGTCATGGTAGCCATCAACAGGCAAATGGTCGACTACATCAAGCATGTTGGTCCATCCAACCATCGGAGTATGCAAAAGCTCCTGAAGCTGCTATAGTGGTGTCCTGTCTGACTCAGGGAAAAATTCCTAGTCATTAACGGATGTCGTGGATGATCTTCTTTAGCTGGGTAGCCATTCATTGAGTCACGATCATAGCCTGTAAGAGAAATTTGTGCACTCCCTAAGGGGTGTGTCTATCTCACGGTGTGGTGTAAGTGCATGTGTATTGGAATTGGGAGATGGGTCTAACCTTGGGTAAGCCCTTGGTAACGTCCCACAGTTGAGGACCCAGTTCATGTGTTGTTGGAGGTGCAGTGAAAAACTTAGGGTAATAGGTCCGGAAGTCCTGCCCTTGATGTGCCCTAAGCGTGAAGTGGGGGAGGAGCTAGGTGTAATCCCTAGGTGTAGTAAGTGAAGTGAGCCCTCGTGCTTCTTTCTTTTCTCTTTTTTTTTTCTTCTCTTTTTTTTTGAAGAATTGCATACAAGGAAGATGTCCTGGCTAATGCTTATCACCTTCAGTTGGATTACGAGGCAATCGCAAGCATTGGGATAGGAATGCGCGACTTTGTAGATATTCTTTAATACCGGCTCGGGCCTTCAGAGGTGTGGATGACAAGAAAGGATAATTGCACCTCGTGAAGCGGATATCACTCATATCCTCTAAGATTTCTAGGCAAAAGGAGGGAAGCAAGGTTGCCCTCATCATTAGTCTAGTCATGGCTCTACTATGTATCCCTAGGTTGATGTCAAAAAAGAGTGGAGGGAGGTGGGCTTCCTCAGCTGTGGGTCTCTGCATTAGTAGGAACTTGATAAGCCTAAGATAATTACAGGTAGTTAAGAAGGCTGGATCTCGGCAAGAAGAATAATCTATGAGGAAGCGATTGATAGATGGGAGGAGATACTCTAACCTAAAGACTAGGCATTCCTCGCGGCTCTAGGCATTAACATTATATATCTTAGGAAAGTCAAAATCCCCATGAATATTCGATCATAGTCAACTCCATGCGTACGGGGGTCGACATTCTGCTTGACAACTAATGGAATCGCTTGTGGTGATGGTGGTGGCTACTCATGCTCTTCAAACCCAAGTTCCTTAAGCTCAACAGTGGAGAGGCCGACACGGCATAGGTAGTGAAATTGCTGCTCTTTTGTGATTCTTGTGCCCATTGGAAGCTCCCGTTCTTGAAGGCCATACTTTAGTGCTCGGGTGGTCAGTTCTAGCTTCCTTCTTACCTTCTCCACTGAATCATTGCCCTCTGCCTGGGCGACGTGTAGTACTGTGCTGAGGAAGGCTTGCCTTTGTGTGTTAGCACATACATCAGCAGCTTCTGCCCTGGACTCCGCAAGCACCCTCTTGCACTCAGCCACCACCAAGCGTTCTGTTAAATCCCTAACTCTTTCAAAATTGTTTCTTTCCCACTCACTGGCTCTCTCATCCATCTTCTTTCTTCCCTCCTCCAGCTCACTTACCAAGGTTGTCACAACTTGTTGTTGCTCATTCGTTAAGAACCAGAGTTGGTTCCTTTCCCTAGATTTTCAAGCCAACTGTTCTTCAATAATTTCTTTTGCATGATTTGCAATGCTGAATCTTTTTTCTGCCTCAGCAAATAGCTCTAATTTTTCTTGCACAAGCTGCTTGTGACTTTGGATCTCTGCGAAGTGCAATCTTCTTTGGGTGAAGGCCATGGCCATGAGGGCCTCTATGTCTCCCTTGGTAATCTCCAATGCATCTTGCAGTAGTTGTGTCTCATTCTACAGCCTTTGTGCTTCTGCTGTGGGAACTCCCGGCCTTTCCTATTCTAGGAACTCTATTTCCCTCTCCAATATGTATTGTTCTTCAAGTTCATACCATAGCTGGAAAGCTATAGCATCTTCTTATTGCTCGCTTGGCTCGCCCTCTTGAGCTTCTATCTGTCTATACCTTTCCAGTTCAGCATGGGCAGTTCTCTTTTGCAAGTCAGCATACTGCTACACTAGTAACTTCAAGCTTCGTTGTTCTGCCACCAGGCTTTGCTCTTCATCTTCCAGCCTTTGTCTGAGGCGGCTCTTATTGTCCTGGGCTTCCTTGGTCTTTGCTTCCAACTGATCTTGTAGAGTACTTCCCCTCTTCGGTCGGCTCCTTGCTTTGAAACTTCTAGCCTTAAGGCTGCCAAAGTTTCCTTTTCTTTCTCTAACTCCACCAGGGCTTTCTTCTTTTCTTCTTTTTCCTTGTCCAATTGTGCTAGAAGCTCAACCACATAAGCGTCATAGTCGGCACTAGATGGCATGGGAGTAGGGGCTGTAGTGGTTGATGCCTCTAGCTTCTGTCGTTTTGGAACTTGCCTAGACTCGGCATCTGCAGCAGCAGTGGGCCTTTTTGCTCCGGCTTTTGGTACAATTTCAGCCACTTTACTGATAAGTAGCTGCATCATGTTCATCAATTGGCCTATGTCTAGAGAGGGCGTGGGTTGCGGGGTGGTTGTGGTTGCGGTATCGGTTGGTACTGGTACAAAGGAGGAAGGCAAGGGGTACAACAGGGACTTGCCCTTGCCTACAACTACTGGGGCCATTTCCACACTGCCACTTGCTTCAGCTTCATGGCAGGGACTCAAAGGATCGATCTCTCCTCCTCCATGGGTTTCTTTGACAGATCTATGAGTGGCCTCTGCCAACTCAGCAAGTTCTTTCATTCTTAGTTCTTTGGCTTCCTCCTCTGCCCTTCTTTGCCTCTCTTTTTCTGCCCTCTTTGATTCTTCTCTAATTTTTTCGAGTTCTTCCTCTTCTTTTTTCCTTCGTTCCTCCTCCACCCTTCTTGACTCTCTTTGAGCTCTCTTCATCTCAGCTCGCTCTTCTTTGCTCAGTCTTTCTTTCTTATCATTTTGGCTCTTTTTACTCTTCTTTTGCTCCTGTGGTTTAGCCGCTTGAGTAGGTGGTACCTCCGGCTCTCCTTTGTCGCTTATTGTCCTTTCATTCGAGCCTTCTTCCTTGCTGTGAGGTGAGCTTTGATGCACAGCTTGCTCTTCATCTACACCAGCATCCTTGATAGCCTCATGGATGATTGTCGTTAGGACACCGCCATATTTGATTGTGGAGGCTTTCGAGGCAGGCTTTTTCCTTGCGGATCGTGGAGTAGAAGCAGGAGACTCTCCACCAACAACTGATGCTGCGGCTGGAGCCAAGAGCGCGGCTGAACTCTTGATAGTCTTCTGCACAAAACCATTCCAATCCACCTCCTCTAGAACTCCTGCAGCGATGCTCTCTAGTAATGGCACCCCGATTCTGTTCATTAAAGCGTTGTATCTATGTCCTCAAAAAAGGGCATGGACCATTTTAGCTTGCATCTTTGTTGCAGGGTCTGGAATATAAGCCAAATTGATTCCATCCATTGTGTGCACGTCATCTTTTTTTACTCCTATCATGGTATATACATCTCTTCTTGGGCGCCTCTCCTTCTTGGACACAAGCCCCAAGGCTTTCTCGACAATAGCTGCATTAAGGGGCACTTGCACCCTTCTTTCCTGGTCATCAGTCCTTACTATGACCGTGCCACAGCTCCTACCTTCATCAAAGCTCTTTAAAAAGTCAGCGCACATGTTGTAATCTACAGCCTGTCTGACCTTTTCCACATACTTTCGCAGGTTGCATTTATCCACCAACTCCTTCACTACCGGCTTTTCCAAGATGGCATCATCTAAATTCAGGGTATGTTTGAACGTGAAGTGGCTAAATCCACATGTCTCAACACTAATCCCATACTTTGTTAGTTTCTCTTCAGTGAATGGAAGTTGACCCCCCCTTTTCTTGTCCTGCCATGGTAGGTGCTTGTCATTACACCATGCCAATATTAGCCTTATGAATTGACTCATCACTAACAAAAACCCAATAAAGAATGCATGTGACAATTTGCCGTGCTACTTCAGAGGTATGAAACTTGGAAATAATTCAAAAGCAACATCTATTTCCTCCTTACATTCTTTCCTATTTAAATTCAGTTGATCATTTTCATCCATCACTACACCTTGCTACATCACTTGGCTCTCACTTTGCTCCGCTCCCCCCCCCCCCCCCCCTTTTCCTTAATTTTTAAAGGAATCCTTCCTAGAATTAGCAAGGGAAGAAGGAGGACTCACATGGACTTTGTGGGGTGAGTTACTTGGCCAACAGCCAAGTATAGAGGTTAGGGTTATATTCAAGCTAGGCATGATGATCAAGTTCACATGGTCATATGGAAGCTTGGGTGATATAGGTCAAGACATCATGAAAGATGTCCTTGGAGTTGAGGCGGCTAGTAATGTGCAGTTCCTCTTCCGTAAGGAATTGATCAATGCAAGGGTGGGCTAACATATGGTCATCTAAGTGTATGTTGCGTGTAATGGCCAAAACCCTTAACACAAGAGGTGCCACATAAGTAAGGTCATGTTCAATTGTTTTGATTGCCCTTCTTTTCTCGGCATTGGTCATGATGCGACAGCCTTTTTTCTCCCATTGGAGTCACAAGGCATACCATAGTTGTAAGAATGAAGAATCAGAGCTGGCAAGCTACGTGAGCTCCTCCAGTTCCTTGTTCAGGTGCAGAGCGAGCAGGCTTGTGGTACGAGGTAATTAGTCTTCTGAGAATGGCTTGCTCCTTTGAGATTTCTCCATTAGCGATTAATTTGGCGGCAATTTTGGGGAATTTGACAGTCATAAATTCGTAGTCTTCCCAAGTGCATGGCAACGCACGAACATCAGAAGCAAGGGATTCATCGAGAAGTCCTAGGTCAAGCCTCTCATAGCTCCTAGCGAATGTGGTGAAGGTGTTATCTAACACCTTGATGCATGTCACTGCGTCATCTGTCGAGGTCTCAGCAAGATCCTTGAAGGAAAGATTGTCTTTCATACGAAGGCCTAAGATCTACTAGTGGTGATGGTGCAATTGGGCTGCATAGTGGTGACTCCATTGATAGCGTCATAGATGGGACTTTGCACTCAGAAGCACTTTGAGATGCTACAAGGGCCTCCAGTGGCATAGGAGGTGTGCTGCATTCTATCTGAGCCGGCATGGGGGTGCTCAACTCCTCTGACTTGGATAATTCTGGGGCATCTAGCTTTGGACAATAAATATGTTGGGATTCTTTAATCACAACTAGTGCTGGTCTAGCTTGCTTTGCAGCCTGGGCTCCGTATGTGCAAGCCTCTCTAGCTGGAGTCAGGTTGCTTAGAGTTGAGTCTCTTGAATGTCCACTCTTAGGCACCCATATCCATGGGTTGCCCTCATAGTATCCTTGTGCTCGCAAGAGATCTTTGGAGATCCATTGCGGCATGGTCGTGCACCTATGTCGATAGTGTCTGAGCTGCCTCTTAGGCTGTGACTAATAGTTTTTGCATTTAGAAGCATGTTTCTGCGATTTACAAGGAGATGGCCCTTGTCGTTTTGGCACCCATACGAGCGTGGACTCCTTGGCCTTGTGAATGGCCTTGGTGGGCTTAGTTCTAGCTGTTTGAGCGTGGGGCGAGATATCACAGCCCTTCTCCCTAGGCTTAGGCATAGGCGTTGTCGTAGGGGTCTCTATCGGTGGCTTTGCAATTGTAGAAGGATCAAGATAACCCTTGCTGAAAGTAGTCACTATGCGCACATTGTTTATAGCAAGATGGATGTGATCTAGGTTATAGTCCACATTGCAGTTCGTCTGCTTTTTAAAAGTGCGACCTAGTAGTGACTTATTACTGGCCCCTTTAGTGTTTGGCAACACATAAAAGAAGATTGGTATACTTTCAGACTCGATAGAGACTGCCACTTTGCATTTTCCTAAGAGTGAGTAAGTGTTGCCTCCAAATGGGATGAGTTTAGCATTTGTGGGCTGTAATTTAGGTTGACCAATGTGTGTCCAATGGTCATGCGTCAAGATATTATAGTGTCCATTTTGCAGTGACCTTCGTCAATTTAGGTTGACCAATGTCCGTCAAGATTTAGGTTGACCTTCGTCGATCAAGGAATCAAAAGAATATGTCCGTTTTGCAGTGACCGTGATTCATAGGTAGGCGGGTGCCACTACTTCTTCATCTTGATCTGTCAGTTCGGTAATAGTGTTCCTTCACCTTCGAGCATCTTGAGATCAACATTGCCTGTTCTACTAATTGTACATACTCGGAAGGTCCTAGTCCTTGAAATTTCATTTTTTGTTTATGACCCTTCACAGAGTATAGTAGAACGAGGTCCCCCTGATCAAAGTTGCGATGTTTGACATGCTTGTCAAACCACATCTTTCTTCGTGCCTTCTCACAAATCAGAGCATGGGTGGCTAAGAGTTGTCTCCGTGAGACGCTCTAACTCCACTAAGCGGTTGGTCCAAGTCTCTCTTCCCTCCCAATGCTCCTGGGATGCTATCCTTAAGCTAGGGACAAAGAACTCTAAGGGTAGAATGGCCTCCATTCCATAAGTTAGCCTAAAGGGCATCTGTCCTACAGCCATCTTATAAGCTATACGATAGGCCCACAAGGCCCCCATTAATTTGTTATCCCAGTCACTTTGTGATGTGGATACCACCTTCGTAAGCACGTTGACTAGGATTTTATTCGTGGATTCTGCTTGTCCATTTTCTTGAGGGTACTAGGGCGAGGACCTTCTATGAATGATTAGGAAGGTCGAGAGCAAGTGGGATATCACTTCATTAATGAAGTGCGTGCCCTGATCACTTACTAGTTCAATTGGACAACCAAAACGTGAAAGGACCTGCTCCCACAAGAACTTCGCAGTGGTTCTAGCATCGTTCTTCCTAGTGGCTCGTGCCTCTACCCATTTCGTCAGGTGATCAGTTTGCCACAATGATGTAGCATGCCTAGGAGTACTGTGCCGCAGGATTGATAGGTCCAATGAAGTCAATGCCCCATTTTTCGAAGGGTTGTCATGCTATTATGGGGGTCAACTCCATCTTATCCTTGCACACAGGCACCTTAGTCCTCTGGCACTCATCGCAATGTTTTACAAATTTAGCAGCATCACGGAATAGGGTGGGCCACCATAGTTGGGATTGTAGCACCTTACGGGCTGTTGTATCCCCACTAAAGTGTCCTCTAGCTATTCCACCATGCGCTTCTCTCAATACATTGTGCATCTCGTGCTCACACACACATCTACGCAACAAAATGTCTTGTCTTGGCCTATAGAGTTGGCCGGCGATTAGTTGGTATGGCTGGATCTTTAAGATAAGTCTCCTTAGCCTGGCTTTCTCAATAGCTCTCTCAGATAGACCATTCTCTAGCACTTAAACTACATCATCGGCCCAATGTGGTGTCAGATCGGCTCTAAACAAGTCTCTTTCACTAGACAGGCCAAAGAGATGAGCGTTCGGTAGGTCGTCAGGTATGCCTTGTCCAGTAGCTTCTCCTATGGGTATATGGGACATGTGATCAACCATGTAGTATTGCTTTCCCTTATGTACAACCACAGAGAAATCGAATTCCAACAAGAGAAGTAGCCATCTAGCTATGCGACCTATAGTCATGGTTTGTTCACAAGATAAAGCAAGGCTTGATGGTCAATGAAAAAGACGAAGGGGGTGGCCAACAGATAATGCCTAAATTTCTTTACAGCAAACACCATGGCTAACTCTTCCCTTTCTGTAGTGAAATAGTTCATCTTCGTTTTAGTGAGCTGCCTGCTGGCAAAACTCACGGGGTAATCTAGGTTATGCTCACCAAGCTAGCATAGAACAGCTCCGATAGCAAACTTAGAGGCATCTATGTGTACATGAAATGTTATGCTCCAGTCTAGGGCTCGTAAGATTGGTGCAGTGGTGAGAGCCTTCTTCAACTGTTCATATCCACGCTTGCATTCCTCAATCCACTCAAATACGATCAGCAGCTTGTACAATGGTCTAACAATTAGTGCATAATTTAGTACAAAGCGTCGATAGTATCCCCTATGGCCTAAGAAACACTGAACGCCCTTGTAGTTAATGGGTGATGGTAGGTCGATAATGACCCTGACTTTTGAGAAGTCAGTGGCAATGCCATTCCGTGACACTACATGCCCTGGGATACATCTGTGCTTCACCCAGAACTGGCACTTTAAGGGGTTCAACAAGAGGTTGTATAACCGACACCGTTCAAGGACAGCTCTCAAATTTTCTAAGTGTTCAGCCTAACTAGAGTGTACACATAAGTCGTCTATGAACATCTCTAGCTTGCGTCTAAGAATATCCTTGAAGATGGTGCACATTAATCATTGAAAGGTCGCAGGCGCATTCATTGGCCCAAAGGGCATAACGATGTAGGTGAATACACCCCACTCCGTGGTGAAGGCAATCTTGTGCCTATCGTCAGGGTGCACTTGCACTTGATTATAGCCAGAGAAGCCATCCAGGAAGCTGTAGCCTTCTTTGCTTGCTACCCTCTCCAGCATGTGCTTGGTATACAGTAAGAGGTAGTTGTCCCTCTTCGTAGCGGCATTAACTTTCTTGTAATTCACATACACTCAAATTTTACCATTCTTTTTCATAACGATCACTATAGATGATACCCAATCCGTGTGCTCAATCTCATATATAAATCCTGCCTTCAGGAGCTTATCGATTTCCTCCCTCACTGCATAGGCATGTTTGGGATTCATAGGGTAACGTCATTACTTTGTTGGCACCGCATCTGGAACCATTGGGATATTATGGGTCACAACCCTAGGATTGACTCCTTTAAGTTCCTCCAAGGACCAGGCAAACATGTCGACATACTCTCGTAGGAGAGCAACAAGTTTAGCCTCCTCATCCTTGGTCAAGTTGTCAGCAATGAATGCAGGTCGAGGCTTCTTCCCTTCCCCTACCAAGTTGACTTCCTTGACCTTGGCGGGTTCCTCAATCGGCTCACTGGTTGCCCTTGTCTCTTTGCTCCTAGGAGAATCACCACTCTATCACCCTTCTTAAACTTTATGAAGCATTTGGGGAGATCCTATGGCTTCTTTTGCCTCTCTGCTTTTGAGTCCTTAGTTCACTTCCTAGCCTCCTTCTTTAGCCATCTGCGCCTTAGGTGGACTGGCAAGTCCCTTTTGGTGCATCTAACCTTAGAGGGTTGGGGTATTTCGGGATCACTCTCTGTACTGACTTCTGACTCCGAGTTAAACTCACATCCCTCACTTGAGGAAGGAGTTTTGCCAGGGGGTCGTAATTCAGTAGGTGTATCCATCTTAAGCACTGGAACTACCAATGGTTGCGCCACTCCTGCCTGCTCATAATCCATGGCTCCTATGTGCTCCAACCACGATCTATCGCACTCCATCCGCATGACTCCTCTTTCATTCTAGCCTACTCTTTCCCTTCTAGGCCTAGAGTCTGCCTTGATCTGTTCGATCATTCTCCCTTCAATGTCATATTCTATCGTGTCTAACTCTTCTTCACTCTCGTCTCCAATAGAGCGGCAGTCCTCGTACTCCTAATCATTAGAGTCTTGCCCTCTGACTGCTCGTCATCCCCCAGGATTTCCTCTCCAATCTCCTTTTCGTCAGTGACTAAAGCCCAATTGTATAATAGGTTCAAATCGTGAATTTTGGTCCATTTCCACTCAGGATTAGCCAAAAGATCACTTAGGGGTTTTAGATTGGCAACCATGTTGCCCTTCAGTTTATCGGTCAGGTACTCTATGATTTCGTGAAGCTCGAGCTTGTTGGTGGGGATATGGAAGGAGATCGGTTTCCCTGGGTTACATGAGCTTCCTGCCAATTTTCAGAGTGGCACGATGGGCTCCCTTGTTGGCATGCTTGGGGATTTAGCAGCTTGCATATATAGCTCTTCCTCATCTAAGAACAGTAGGTCAATGGTTGCCAAGACGTGCATCCAATCCCGCTTGTCCTCAGGGCAAGGGATGTACTTGGTCAATGACCCATAGGGTTTGCTTGCCTGTGCATCACCTTTTAGCATGGTTGAGATAGCATCAAGGTCGGCTGGGGTAGTCTTCCAGGTATCCATCTCAACCCTTACCACTTCTATTCTATTCCCCAAGAAGATGAGATTGTTACCCCAATCTTCAATAACTTGAGTGTTCCTCATCCAGGGTCGGCCAAGTAGTATGTCATAGTCCACTCCCTTCATGACAATGAAATTCACGGAAAACTACACCCTTGCGACCTTCACTGGCCAGCTCTTTAGGATCCCAAATGGTCTGACCATTCCATTGGCCAATGTGACATTGAACCTAGTTATTTTCATGGGTGGGTTTCCCCAGGCCTGTAGAACTGCGTGACTCAAGACACTGACACTGGCGCCTGTGTCTACGATACCTTTTCATGTTACATCCCCCAAGGCTAAGATAGGTAAGACTACTTGCATCTCAGTGCCTTCCCAGAAAGCATTGACATGCAGTGACCTTGGAACTGAGTGTAGCATTAGGCTTGGCATCTACGTGATTGTGTCTTGCTCTTGCAAGTCAGCAGCAGTGTGCTCCTCTTTTCGCTCCACCCAGTGCTTTAATTCTTGCCATAAGGAAGGGTGCTGCCGAAGCAAATCTCCTAGGCTCAAGGTTACTAGCATGGTTACTAAAGTGGTGAGGAGATTGTTGGGTGGTTGCCTTCCTCCTTGGTTAGCACTTTTTGGCCATATGTCTTGGTTAGCTTGCTGACATGCTTCTTCCTGGTCTTGCCTCTGTGGCATCTCATGTGGTGTGGGTGTGTTCCCCGATTGAGGTCACGATGGTGAAACGGGTGTACTCACACTAGAGAGATCTTCAATTTGGTCTTCCAATATGGGCTCTACGTCCTTAAGGTGTTCCTGGGCGTCCTTGACCCACTCCTTGACTTTGGTTATAGCCTCGAGTTGCCATTTGGGGTGGGGGTATTCCGCTACCTTGGCACTCCCTAGTTTTGCTGTCTTAGGAGCTGAGGTCTCTACCTCTGCATCAGTGACCCTCTTTCCTATCACTAGCGTTGTACCTTCCTCAGTCTTAAGAAAAATCTTTGCATTTTTCCTCTTTCTCCTTCTCCTCCAGCTTTTCTTTCCCAACGAGGCTGCATCTAGGTTACTTGGCCCAGGCAATGAGATGCCTGCCTGTTTTGTCTATGCTCACATCATGACGTGTAGTGGGATGGGTGTATCCTCATTGTCAAAGGTCTCCACACCGAATAGCCCCAAGGATACTGAGGGCACATTGGCAGAACTAGTTGATGGCTTTTGTCTAGGACAGTCAGGAAATAGGTTTGTGATTCCACACTTGGTGCATCGAAGGTCAGCTTTGTCCTTGTTTGCATGTTCCCTTTTTAGGCAGCGTGATGAAATATGACCTGGATGACCGCAAGTCTAGCATGAGATTGGATCTTGGCTTGGTCCTCCAAAGCCTCTACCTCTTTCTCTACCTAGCACCATCACCGGTACTGGTCGGTAGTCCATCAGGACTGGATTGCCTTCCTCATCATAGGATATGTATGGGTTCATGTAGGTCTCCTCATCACTTGGTTCTTCCACATAGTGAACAAGAGCATCACTTAGTGGATGGGTTACATAGGGCCTTGGTGGTTTGGGTATGCCTGTTGGGTTCATCTCTAGCCTAGGAATGGTCGGTCTTACGTCATTTGGTGCTGAAAGTGCCAACTGGGCTCCCCTGCCAAAGAGGTTAGGTGGCATGTTGCTTAAGTATGGAGGGTTGTATTACTACGCATGTGGGAATCTCCTTGGCATTCTGCAATGTAATGTGTCATGACCGAACCTACTGCAGTTCGAGCACAGCCTAGATCTAGGATCTTGGCACTCGACTGGGAGGTGGTTACCACCACAGTGTATACACTGCACATGCGACCGCACAGGTTTCCTCATTTGGTCCTACAATCGTGCAAGCTCCATTCTCACCTCAACCGCCAGCTCCTGGCCTTGGTCAACACTCTCTCCCTTATCCTGTATGCTAGAGTTCTCTCTCTCTCCTGAAATTGTTGACCGCTCTGGAGCTCTCGAACTTATACTGTCCAGACTGGTGTTTCTCATGCTTCGCTCCCTAAGCTGATCATCCACCCTTATTGCCCCTTCAAAGACTCTAGCCAACACATCTCGGTGTAGAGTGGAGCTACTAGCCAAAGCCTTGAAGATCTCCTCACTTCGACTTCCATTTATAAATACGGTAGACACAGCCTTCTCGTTAGGTCGCTCATTTGTAGGGATCCTCACTACGCACATGAGTGACATAGTCCCTTATGTCTTCCCTTTCCCTCTAACTGACATTCATCAACCGGATGCTGAGATTTTAAGAGTACCCTGCCTCAGAGAATCTCTTGATAAAGAGGTCCTTAAGCGGGTAAAGTTTGTGCGCTCAGCTGCATCTAGACTAGTGTACCAAATTCTCCCCTTATCACCTAAGCACAGACCGAAAGCTTGAGAGCGTTGTGCAAGGTCCGTGAGACTGTTTACTTCGTAAACTTGTTCAAATTGCTCCAGAAAGCTATATGGGTCATTGCTAGGTTCATACTTGTCCAACTTCTTTGCTACAATAGGGATTCTGGATTGCCCCTTGCGTGACCCCTAATCCCAAGAGTAATGTGGTGGCTAAGGCTGTTGCACTCTGCTCAACGGACATATTGTCCATGAGCCGCTTGGCTATGAGTTCACTCAACGATAAGTCAGCCTCTGCTGCTCGTTCTCTCTCTGCATTTGGCCCTGCTTTGGCTGCACCAGCCAAGGCTAGCACACGCCGAGCCTCGTACATGTCTACTTCTTGTTGGAGTTTCCTAGCCTTCTACTCGTGGTTATAGGCAATTATGCTCTCTAGCGCCTTTCTAATCGCCTTTCTTTCCTCTTCTAGGCTTGCTATCACTTCCTCTACTGGTCTGCCCTGAACTACCGTCCTAGTCAACAAGTCGTACTCATTGACTAACTCCTACACTAAGAGTGGGAATTCCCCCAAGTCCAGTGTTGTCCGCCTCGTGATCCTGACATTGCTCCCACTTCCAGCTCCACAAGGTCTCCGATCAATTTAAGTAGCTCTGGCAGCGTCCGATCCTCTATGTTGTCGCCTTCTGGATCTTTATGTCCTCTTAAGGTCCTATTGATGGGGCTCTCAGGCACCCAACTATGTTTTGGGATCTTCTCCTAATAGTGGGTTCCTTGATGTTATTATATCTCCTGATGAGTTTCTAGTTATTGAAAGTAGTTGTCAATCTTATTCACAAGTTGTGCTTTGTGCTTTCTAGTGTTCAGTGCGAAAACAGGCTTTTTCTTTTCTTGTAGTGCACCTTTGGTGATAAAATCAAAAGTGAGGTGCGGATGCAGGAAATGCTCAATACAAACTCCACTCTTCCCCTCACATTCGTAGCCTGATATAGCTCTAAGCGCAGGTTCTGGCTGATCTAAGGTCTTACTAAAAGTCCATGCTGCGTTCTCTATTCTGCTTTAGGGTTGATTGGTTGGTAATCGAAAGTCAAGTCAAGTTCTAAATTCAGTCCACTCAGTGTCTAGCTGTTTGGGGTGAATCCTTGGTTATCATGTCTAGTCTCTGGCTTCTAAGGGCTGAATTGGGTTTCCAAGGGGGTCAGAGATGTGAACCAGGTGGCTAGGATTGTCAGTCAGGTTCAAAAACCCTCTATTTTAAGTTCTGGTGAAGTGGTCCGATTCTGGGAATCGGACGGGCTAGTCCAATTGTGAAAATTGGACAGGGTGGTCTGATTTTGAGACTCGGACAAGGTGGTCCGATTTTGGCACTGGGTCCGCCCGACTGCTGGAATCGAATCGGACGGGGTGGTCCGATTCCCACAGTCGGATGGTCTGATTCTTGCAGTCAGACGAGATGGTCCAATTCTCGCAGTCGGACGGTCTAACTCCAGAAATCGGGTGGTCCAATTCTCGGAATCATACCCAGACAACTTGGTCCGTCGACTATGCAGACGAGAGTCTGCGGGTTGCGCACGATGACTCAAGCTCAGTGCCCGCCTACTCCATGGAATCATCCAGTGCCTTCCAGATAGGTGCAAAACACTACAAGGAAATGCCATACATACCTGGAATCACTATGGTGCTCAAATTGAACGGCACTCCGGAATTTGTGCCCCTATTGTTGAGATATCGAGCTCCACTCGTGATATGCCAGGGTGACCATTGTGTATTTATGTCACCGACTTGTTAGCTGCAGATGCGGTTGGTACACCGCCCATGAATAATAGCTAGATGACAACTATCCTTATCTACTCTAGTTCGTGGCTCAGTGAGTATGCCACCTTAATTAGTTGAGTTTGGTTTGAGACCCATATATAGGGTTCTTCTATTTCTCTATACTAGAGTTCTTTTTGGCTTACACAACTAAGAAGAGGAAAACTGTTTTTAGCCTCCACCTTTGTGTGTATTCGCCCATTGTGTAAGTGAGAAAGCTACAAGTGAGACTCCTTCCTTCTCTCCCACAATCTTGACATGGTATCAGAGCCTGGTTCGTGGTAAGGAGCTCAACAAAGTAAACCAAGTTCGCGGTGTTCTGGTAAGGGGACCAATGTTGCTTTCATTTTTCGAGTTTGGGAGCAAGTCTCTGCAGGTAGCATAACCGAAAAGTGCAAGAGTGCATTATCTCAGATTGAGATGCCTTTTGCGGTTGCCCTGTTTTTTTTATTCAAGGCCATTTCGGGGCCTGTTTTGGAGGCGGAAGTTTTCCGCACGCACTCAGGAAAAGGCCATGTTTTTTACTGTGCGACCACTATTCTACAAGTCGGTGAAAAGTTACCATAGAAATTGTATCGTATGCCTGTGTGCAGAGACATTGGGAGTTACAGAATCATCCTTGTTGCCTGTTGATGCAAAATCGTCACTAGGAAGTGACTGTGTGGTCAAATACCACTTTCGTCAGTTTTGCAGATTTGCCCTTGTGAGGTTGAAGCTGTGTTTTTTAATTTTTTGCAGTATTCTATAATGGCGTCTAGTTCTCTTTCACAAATTGTCACTAAAAAGCTTGACAAGAACAACTTTCAAGCATGGAAGTTTAGAATGACGAATTTCCTTATGGGAAAAGGATATTGGGAATTCGTTGCAGGAAATGAAGAAAAACCAGTTCTTCCTAATGTTCCCAATCAACAACAATGCATGCATTTAAAGGATGGTATGAGAGAGCCAGAAAAGGTATGTACTGACTGTCTATCAATATTTCAGACTCTATGACTGTGCATATTTAGGATGCAAGTACGCCAAAGGAGGCATGGGATACTTTGTCAAAAATGTATAGTACAAAATACGCAAGCTAGGAAAATGCAGCTCAAGTAAGAGTTGCACAATGTGCAAATAGAAAGTATGAGCATCAATGACTACCACATGAAGATGAAGAAGATTGCAGATGCATTTGCTTCCATTGGGTCGCCAGTGGAAGATGATGATTTAGTTTCTGTGACCTTGAATGGTCTAGGAAAGGATTATGCATAGTTTCGAACATCCATTTCCGTCCGTGAAAGATTTCTTGATTTTGAGGAGTTGATTGCTCTTCTAATTTCTAAGGAGCAGAGAAATGGTGGTGCATCTTCTTCAGGAGGAACTTCAAAAGAAGCTGTCTTCTACTCAAATGCTGGAAGAGGTAGAGGTAAAGGTAGAGGAGGCCGATCTAGAGGCTGTGGTAGAAATCAGAATATGTAGCAAACTCAAGAAAACCAGTCCTATGGAGGAGGACGTGGTAACTCTAGAGGCAGGGGGAGCCAAAGAGGTCGTCGTGGATGGCAAAGAGGCCAAAATGCAAATTGCAATGTTGAATGCTACTACTGTGGTAAAATGGGTCATATGGCTAAAGACTGCTATAAAAAGCAAAATGACATCATGAATGGAAAATTGCAACAAGGGAATTATACATCTTCTAGTAGACAGGGTGATAATAGAAATGAGCATTTGTTTATGGTGCAGCACATGACCAATTCTATGACAAGTGCAGAAGAAAGCAACGATGTGTGGTATGTTGACTCAGGTGCATAAAACCACATGACAGGTCATGTAGAATGGATGCAGGATGCAAGGAAAATGGAAAAACCAGGATTTGTGGAGACTGGTGATGAAATTGTACATCCTATTGTGCAAATTGGAAAATTTCCTTTGTCTATGCAGGATGGGAAAAAGAAATACATGTCGGATGTATTTCATGTCCCGAATATCACCAAGAACCTAGTTTCTGTTGGTCAAATGGTTGAGCAGGGCTTGCAAGTCAGATTTAATCCTCATGGATGCTTTGTTGAGGATATGAAAAATAAAGGTCACTTGATAGCAAAAGGAAAGAAGAAGGGCAGAATGTTTATGTTGGATGCAGACATGCCTGAATTGAGTGTAGCAATGTTTGCACATGGGACCGGTGTAGTTGCAGATATTGATATCTGGCATAAACGCATTGGTCATGTTAATGTACAGCGACTTAAATCAATGCAAGCCCAAAATATTGTTGCAGGATTGCCTAAATTCAAGGTTGCAAAAATGCATAAGGTATGTGAAGCTTGTCAGTTTGAAAAACAAGCAAGGAAACTATTTCCTAGACATGTTCAAGAGAGTAAGAAGCCATTGGAATTAATCCACTCTGATGTGTGGACTACTAAAGCTGCATCTATTGGAGGCTGTCATTATTTTGTCACTTTTATTGATGACTATAGCAGAAAAGTTTGGGTGTATTTTATGAAAAAGAAAAGTGAAGTTTTTGGGCATTTCAAAACTCTTAAAGCTATGGTTGAAAAAGAAACAGGCCTGCAAATAAAATGCCTAAGGTCAGATGGAGGGGGAGAGTACCTCTCAAATGAGTTTGCAAGGTTCTTGCAAGAGCATGGCATAAAGCATCAATATTTATGTAGTCATACCCCACAGCAAAATGGAATTGCAGAAAGAAAAAACAGGCATATTGGAGAGGTATCTCGTGCCATGCTCAACGAAAAAGACATGCCAGATTTTTACTGGGCTGAAGCAATTGCCACAGCAGTCTATATAATGAACAGGACTCCCACTGCAGCAATACATGGCATGACTCCAGAGGAGAGGTATACTAGTAGGAAACCAGATATTTCTCATTTGAAAATTTTTTGTTGCATTTTCTATGTTCATGTGCCAGATGAGTTGAGATCCAAGTTGGATCCAAAAGCTGAGAAGTGCATCTTTATTGGTTACTCTCTGCACAGTAGAAAGGGTATAGATGCTATAACCCTTCTACTCATAAGTTTATAGTGAGCAGAGATGTTGTTTTTTATGAGATGAGTAGCTGGTATAAACCAGTAAATGTGATTGATAATGTAGATGCACAAAACGATAATATTGCACAGAATTCACAACAGCACTCACAAGATATTAGTGGACCTAGAGTGTCCTCTAGCAGTGGTTCACATTCTTCGCCATGGACAGGCAGATTGAGATCAGGAGAATCTCCTCAAAGCAATGCACAAAGTGGTATGCAGGTATCACGAAAAGGAAAAGAGAAGGTAGATCAGCCCATGTTTGATGTGAATGTAGGTCACTCTTATGTGGATGGTGAATCCAGTGGCTCAGAACAGAGCATTGATGATGAGTTGGGTATTCCTTCTGTTGTTACACTTGGAGTAAGGAAGACCATGGATGTTTTGGGAGCACCTGGAAGTGAGCCTACTTTGCGCAGGTCTACCAGAGCTAGATATCCTGTGGATAGGCTGAAATATGATGGATTTACAGCCATTCACTATGCCTATAAAGTCAAAGTGATACAGGAACCAGAACCCACTTCTTTTGAGCAAGCCATGGGAAAAGAAAAATGGGAGAAAGCCATGGATGAAGAAATGGATGCCTTGGAAGAAAATGCTACATGGGAATTGGTACCTTTGCCTAAATATAAGAATGCAATTGGTTGTAAGTGGGTTTATAAGATGAAGCACAATGCAGATGGTTCTGTGAACAGATACAAGGCAAGATTAGTAGTCAAGGGGATGCACAAACATATGGCATTGATTATGAAGAAACATTCAGTCTGGTTGTAAGGATGGCAACCGTAAGAGTAGTCATTACTATGGCTGCATCAAAGGGATGGTCTTTATATCAGATGGATGTAAAGAATGCCTTCTTGCATGGTGATTTGCAAGGAGGTCTATATGGAGCAGCCACCAGGTTATATGCATGTTGTTCATCCTGAGTTTGTTTGCAGGTTGAAGAAAGCCTTGTATGGCTTGAAGCAAGCACCTAGAGCATGGTCTGACAAGATAGAACAGTATCTTGTCACTATTGGCTTTCAGATTTCCAAGGTAGATTTCTCACTTTATGTGAGAAAAACAAAGAAAGGTATTATGCTGCTTGTCATTTATGTTGATGATTTGATTATCACAGGTGATAATGATGAAGATATCCTTCATGTGAAAATGCTATTGAAGCAGAAGTTTGAGATGAAGGATTTGGGAGAGCTGCATTATTTCTTGGGCATTGAGGTGATTAGATCACCAAGTGGGATACGGCTCTTGCAGAGGCACTATGGATTGGACATGCTGTCCAAATATGGGATGACAGGCTGTAAGCCTATTTCAGTTCCTTTGGAGCAGAATGTGAAGCTGAGCGCAGATACAGGTGAGCTTCTCGAATACCCTACTATATACAGACGCATAGTAGGAAGTTTGATTTATATGACTATTACGAGGCCAGATTTGAGCTATGATGTTGGATTGGTAAGTCAGTTTATGTAGGCTCCAAGGAAACATTTGGATGCGGCTAGACGCATACTTAGGTATGTGAAGTCCACATTGCAATATGGACTATTTTATGAGACTGGGGTTCAGATACAATTGCATGGATACACTGATGCTGATTGGGCTAGTAGTATCTCTGATAGATGAAGAGGCTGAGTACAGGGGTGCAACAATGGTTGCATGTGAGGTAGCTTGGTTGCATAAGCTACTTTATGATATGCATCAACCTACAGATGGGCCAGTTGTCATTTATTATGACAACATGAGTAATATATACTTGGCAAATAACCCAGTCTATCATGCTGGTGCATTATCACTATGTACGGGAGAGGGTTTTACTAGGTCTTATTGATCTATTTTATGTCAGCATAGAGGATCAGGTAGCTGACATATTTACGAAGGCATTGGGCGCAGAGAAGCTGCACAAGTTCAGAGACCTGCTTGGTGTGCAGGAATTGGGATTGAGCTTGAGGGGGAGTGTTGAGATATCAAGCTCCACTCATGATATGCCAGGGTGACCGTTGTGCATTAATGTCACCGACTTGTTAGCTGCAGATGCGGTTGGTACATCGCCCATGAATAATAGCTAGATGACAGCTATCCTTATCTACTCTAGTTCGTGGCTCAGTTAGTATGCCACCTTAGTTAGTTGAGTTTGGTTTGAGACCCATATATAGGGTTCTTCTATTTCTCTATACTAGAGTTCTTTTTTGCTTACACAACTAAGAAGAGGAAAATTATTTTCAACCTCCACCTTTGTGTGTATTCCCCCATTGTGTAAGTGAGAAAGCTACAAGTGAGACTCCTTCCTTCTCTCCCACAATCTTGATACCTATTTCCTTATTTCTAGCAGCAAGCAAAACCCTTTCTGTTTTCCTTCTTTTTCCTATCCTAATCTTAACCTAATGCAACAAAAATCAAAAACAGAGATGGAGATGGATGGTCCTACTTTAATATTCAACAACAAATCAAAATACTTACTTGCTCCAAGGATTAAAACCTCCTAAATTTCCTAACTATCTCGAGCACCGGTTCGGGCTGCAAACCCTACTTCTATGCTCGATTCCATGCACGCAACGCTCAAGGCTCGATTCCATCAGTCCCGAAAACAGAACCAAAATGAAGGGGATCTACGAAGCTCTACCCCGAGACCTACTTGATCAAGCATTTCAAGCCGAGTGGCCATGGCTACCTCTCACATAGCCAACGCGCAATGCCTACCTTATGGGTGTAGTGAGCTTACCTTGATGCTCGATCAAGTTCCCTCCTCTCTCTTGCACTCCGGTAGCTCCACGATCCTTGCAGCAAGCTCAAGCAACCTCAAGCTCAAGAAATTATCATTTTGATGGGCGTGCATCTTAGGCGTGGCACCAATATTTATTTTGATGCGCTTACTTATTGAAGCACCTGACATTTATTTATTATTTTATATGCGCATGGACGCACGAATTAAATATTTGTTATTAGACATTGTATTTGGGCACAGCCCGACTCTTTGGGCACCCAACCACTTTAATTCTTTAGTTGGACAAAAGCAAACACAAAAGCTAAAGCATGCTAATTGTAAATTGGGCTATTTTTTGAGCTTGGAGATGAATAATATATCAAATACATGCTTTGTAGAGCGCTCACACAAGGCATGGGGGGAGATTGTACCCAATTAGTCTTTTGCTTCATGTCGTGCAAGTCTTCTCTCTTGTTTTTTGTGCAAAAGTAGATTTCTTCTATTCTTGGGGACCTTCCGGTGCTCGCTACGTACATATACAACATTCGATTTGTGCATCAGTGGTATCAGAGCGAAGCTGAGATCAAGGGCTTCCAATCGCTTACCATCTCGTGCGAAGGTGGAGCTCCTGGAACGATCGAGCTCTACAGTCAGTCTCGCGGCAATCCGTCAATACCAGTGTGTTCCTGGCAATGAAGAACCCCCTACTACGCACTTGGATCGCGAAGGACTAGCCTCTACAGGCGGAGGACCACCTGGGAAGTTCCTTTGTTAACTCTTCTATTTCTCAGTGAAACATGCAATCAAATTTGATAAAGATTAAGTGTGAAAGCTTAGTCAGGAAGCTTAAAAAAGCTTAAGGCATAAAATTTCACCATCGGTGAGCAGCAGCATGTACTGAACGCCGCCAACACCATTCAAAAGCTGCAGTCGTCCTCCAAAAAATCATTGATTTGGTTAAAGCTTTATTTACTTAAAGCTTAAAGCTTTTCAACTTCACAAAGGCTCAAAAACTCAATTTCAAACCTCTCCCATAGTGGCTGTTCATACACAGCTAGTCTTAAACGAATTTTCAACTTCCCTGCAAGACCCTGTTCACACCTGAGGATTGACAGAGTTCAATTCTAGCAAACAGATTGCTGCATGCAGACTACACGCACAAAGTATCTTCTTGGAAGAAGACCGTGACATCAAATTCAGTATCTGCAAAGAAGAAATACTGCAAAAAAGTCATATATATATATTAAAAAAATAGAGAAATAAGCCTTGTAAACCCGACTTTGAGCTATGCTCATCCCGCTAACAAGATTTTGAGTGTGTGAGGTCTTTTGGAATTTTGCAGGATGTTTGATCAAACCATGGAAGATTTTATGGCCAAAGGTGATTTACTGGAACCAACAATGGAGCAAATACTGGATCTAATTATGATGTAGCTTCAAGAGGAATGAAGAGCATGTCAAACTTTGGAAGATTAATTGGCCAGTCTACAACGATCTACCGCCGATCAAGATGGACCG
This sequence comes from Lygodium microphyllum, assembly GCF_053477565.2. NCBI lineage: Eukaryota > Viridiplantae > Streptophyta > Polypodiopsida > Schizaeales > Lygodiaceae > Lygodium > Lygodium microphyllum. The sequence continues at coordinate 73,677,368 of NC_141163.1, forward strand.
CAATTTGAAGATCTTATACGATGTACGATCGATGCAACACTTGAAGCGCAATCTATTCAGAAATAAACAAAGATAAGTAAAAGAAATTTCAAATTTTGTACTTTCAATGGGTCACACGATGGAAAGACTGTACTTGCTTTTATCAATCAATTTGATGATTATTTCCATGAAGAACAGTATGCTGAGAAAGACAAAATTAAGTGTGTCACTAATCATCTAGTGGACAAAGCATCCCTATGGTGGACTATTGTGTGCAAAAGCATTGATTGTCCTGGTACTTGGGAGACTTTCCAAAAAATTTGAAGTAGGTTTCTTATCTTTAAAGAACCTCTAAACTCCTATGCTTCCAAATCACTCCATGAGAGGTTGAAAGTATAAAAGTATGCAGTGTATTTATTCAAAAAAAAGGAAAGAAAAGAAAAGGGATAAGCAACCATGAGCATTGTACTACACCTAAGATTATCTTGGTCAACCAGCTCCATCTCTAGCCCCCTAGCCCCTCTTTCCAACCTCCTTTGCATTGACTCATGACATAGTGTAGGATGGAGTCTCAACTTGGAGCTATCTCCTAGAGTCACTTATATTAGGTATTTCTTCCTCTTTCTCAACATCTTGCATACACTGATCAATGGAATCCAATTCATTCTAACACGATGAAAAACAACAATATCATGATTACCAATGCAGGTTTTTATGTGATTGCCACCTGTAGATTTGTGCATCTTCATCAAAGGCAATAGGAAAAATAACATCACTAGATCAACTAGATATGCCACATTTAGAGTAGCTCATAACTAGCATTATTGAGCACAATAACCACAGTAAATAACCACAGATAAATCAAAAGAAGGAGCAACAAAAACCTCTGCAAATGGTGGTAGATTCATTTGCTAATGGTGCTATGGAATCGACATGATAGCTCACATGGGCAGCTTACTCTATTCATTATACCACAAAAGTTGTAAGAGTTGTGATTCTTACTCGAACAATTCATGTGAATGTAGCCTAGACAGCTCATCATTTGTATTAATCACACAAAAGATCTGATAGAAGAGAGAATAGCTAATCACATGTTCTACAAGGACTGTAATTTAGAATTGGAGTAGCTCTATCAGTTTAACAACAGATTTAGTCTTAATTTTAGGCAGGAAGAATGCACCTCCATAACCACCATGTTTTCAGCTCCCATGTCGATAGCATGATTTAAGGAGATAAGGCTATGATTCACCAGTACAAATAGTCGTGTAGATCACAGTATATATGTAGTTTACAGATGTGGTAGATCTCCTCAAATTTGCAGAGAGGTTGGGTGTATCTCGGGCAACTCATTGAAGTAGTAGAGATGATAGCCATTGATATAGATAGTAGCAATAACGAAGGGCATCACAAATTTAATTTTTTCTTCCACATCAGATCTTAATCCAAGTGAATTAACTGTAACAAATTTAGATGCGCCATAAAATAGCTCCTCTTCAACCTCATTGCCATGATAGTAGCCATATTGCCATGATACCATGTTAGAATATTCAAAAGAGAAAGGGAGAAAGTACACAAGTACAAATGAAACAAACTAAGATACAATGAAAAAAACTTGTTTATTCATGAAGATGGGGTGCTTTTATAAAAGCTCACAAGTAGATGGTTTAGGGTAGTGGTTTAGAGTGGTTGATTTGGTAGGTAGCTTCCAACTAGTGGTTTCTAGGTGAATAATGTAGATGGCCAAAGTGGATTCACATATAGTATAGTGGGTATTGGGAGACTCCCCTTATTGATGGATACAACCATAGGATAAATCGATTACACACTCACATAGGTACTTGCACCATAACCTATACATAGATTGGATCCTCAAGTGTGTAATAATGGTTTGGGCTAATCCATCTCCCAATCTAGCAACATATGTCTTGTGCATACAAAAGACAACTACCACTTCCCTAGGAATTGATTATACACTAGGTTTTACTTTGCAAGTACAAAAGTCTCTAGATAATTGTCCCCATTACTTCTGCTTCGATAATGAATCTCCCACCTTTGACATCTCCAACTCGTTCCCTATGCCAATTTAAGCTTAACCTAATAGATGGGAATGGAATAACATATATTGATATCACCCATGCCATCCTTTATCATCCTTACCAACCACGAGAGATTAAGCAGGTGGAGAATCATAGTGGTGTGTATATGCATGGGTTTTGAGTTTTAGTACGCACGAGATGTATTTCAGGTGCTACGGTGGACTCTACGTGGACTATAGTGAATGGTGGGAATATTGATTCAACTCGAATATTAAAAAGTTTGGGACACAAAGGACTTTATGTGGTGAAGAGCATGTGCAAGAAAGAAAATTTGGATAGAGGTGAAAGAGAGAAGTGAAGCAAAGAACTTTTAGAGGGTAGTACGAAGTTTGCGTTTGATTTGTCAGCCAAAAGCATGGTTTTGGCGAAGAACGAAAGCAAAGCGAAGGGTTATAAAAGAATGATGGCGGGAGAATCCGAAGAGGGTGGCAGGAAAAAGTAGAGTGAAGGTGGAAGCAACGCGCACGATTGATGAATGAGGTAGGTAGGGGCCTAATGCTATATAAAGGAACGGCTGGTGGTCTCACCAGGAGGAGAAGCATGTCGATGTGTAGGAGGATTGCAACGCGTTTTGGTGGAGGACTCTGACAATGCGACATCACAATTGCCCCCGCGCCTTGACTACTCACATTTGTTGGTTTTGATTACCGATATGGAGCAAACATCACTCTCTTTGGAGGATTCATATTGAAGTACCAATGTTCATACGATTCATGAGAGCTAGTCATGACTGCCTATCAAGAGTATTTCCATAGGACGAACCTCGTTTTGAAGGTGGGGTTCATATTGCACATGTCCATCCTCTATGTATTGGTGGAAGAGATTATTACTTATGAGCTCACATATCAGTCCAGAGAGTAGTCTAGCAGCTTGAAGTGTTTTGGCCATGTGTTATTTTTGAGGAGTCATAATCTAAATATTTGTTTTTAAGTGTATGGGATTTGGAGTGGTTTCATCATAGCAAGAAGATGACCATTATATGAAAAGAAACCATACTAGTTAGGTTTATGGTATACAACTTTAAGTGGCAGGCCGTTATCATCAAAGGCAAAGTGGGAAATTTTGGATTCATGGGCCTTCGCTAACAAAAGTGCTATATTGCTAGAAATGATGCTCTTGAAGTGGGAAGTCAAGCGCTATTGACAATCAATGCTCCATGCAATTTCAAGAGCATCTGTCTTGGCAGAGATTTTTTATGCTATGTAGATGTGATGCTTTGGTTTATGGAGTTGTTTCTCTCCATTTGAAATAGGTCCTTGTGAAGGGTAGTGTGAGGTTTTGTCCTTGTGTGTCGAAGATTGTGGTATTGGGATAGTTAATATCAAATTGTCATGTCTATTTGCACACTAAGAGGAAGCTAGCAAGATTGTTCTAATTCAAATTTAGGTTCTTATAGGCTAGTGCCAAGCCACAAATATATACCGATGCTTCTTTTCTCTTGTGTCTTGGGTTGTGTTAGGGGTTTACAATGGTGGGTAACAAAAATCAAAGGTGATGGGGGTACAAGGGCCGAAATCAAAACACAAATATCAAGAAGTACATTGATTGCATCTAGCTATGATAAAAACCAAAGCCAATAGTGAAAGTGCATCTCAAAATAGAAAAAGCTAAAAATATTATAAAGGTGTTAGGCACTATAAGACAAATCAGGGAAGCAATTTTAATAGCTAGAAGCCTTGAACATTTATTGCAAAATCATTATTGATCATTGGGGTCACTCACCTAATTTGAAATTGCATACAGGAAAGACACCACTCACGGTTTGGTCAATACAATTGAAAAGAGACATGCTTGATGGGCTAAAACATCAAAGATTGTAATCAATAGAATGTTGAAGCATGTTGCCCCATAGTAACCCACCTATTTTTTATACAACATTAAAAGCAAGCATTCTATGACCTCATTTTAATGAAGTGATTCCCTTGGTCTCTCACAATTTCAATGGAGCAACCAAACCATGAAATGACTTGTTCCCACAAGAACTTGCACGTAATTCTAGCATTAGTCTTTCATGTGGCTCGAGCCTTTGCCCATTTTGTCATACACGTGGAAATATTGAACATGGAAAGATTTGTATGTATTTCACAAAGCAAAGCACAAATGACAGTAGTGCATGTTATGCAAGTTCTTGAAAAAGGGGATTCACAATGGCACAACTTTTCATAGCGTTGTTTGAGAAAGTAGGGAACATGAATTAAGTGACAATAATTGTGAGGCAAAGTAAAGTTTGGTCAAAGGAAAGAAGTTTCACAATTCTAGCTTTTAACCTTCATAAACTATTTTGAGTGGATTTATTACATGTAACTCAGGATGAATAGGGTTTTAAAACATTATCAAACTCTTTCAAGGGGTCACAAACCATTTGTCTTTGCTAAATTAAATTTTAAGATCCAATAGGTCAGCTCTTTCCTTTTATGGCACTTAATGGTTTCCTAATAGTTTACAACATGAAAATGGGCCTAGTAAATTGTGCCAAGATTATTCCTAAGTAAATTCTTAAGGGCAAAGCATTAGCAACTTCCAATAATTACAATGAAGTTGAATGGACATGACTTGAGCACAACAATACTCATGTTGCTACCCTAAGAATATTCTTTCTAACTTTATAAAGGTCTAGATTTGATCAAATCCCTTGGTAGTTTTATTTCTCTTTTCATGCTCTTATTTAGGTAAGAGACTTGTTTGGAGAAGCATGTACTCCTTAGCACTTCATATGTTGACATAGATATAATGGTCTAGATGATAAAAGGTTGTATGCTCTAAATGTGTGAATGCTTTCTTTTATAAGATTGGAAAGCTTATCCAGAGCGTGTTGTGCATACCCTTCTTCTATGTACGAACATGTTTGTGTAAACTCTACTTAGTCCCTCTCAATCACTTTATTCTCTCATCAAAGGGTTCAGTAGCACAGGCTAGCCCGGTTTTGTTTCCTAGCAATATAGCATGAAAATAGTAGAAAGAAATCATGAAAAGGTTGTTTGTACACTTTACATTGACCTGAGTTGTTTCAGCACAGAGTGCCATACACTTTGCACATGCAATCTAAATATACTATTAGAAGATAAATTCTTGGATGTATCGCAACTGTATATTTAGGTGATGACCAACGTTAAGAGTGTAAGATTCCCTTTGGTGCTACAGGGTAGTGCGATATCTTGGAAAATCAATTAAGTCAAGAATATATATAGTCTCCTATATCGTTATGTTTATATTATGAGAGGACTCTGTTATGTTCGTGTTCTATGTGCAAGATGGTGTATCATGGGGCCAATCCCCGAGGTGTAGGAGAGCCATAGGAGCCACATCACTCTATTGGGGGGGGGAGGGGGGGTTCTTTATGGATGTGAATCGAGTTGTTGATCACCTATATGTTTGGATACACCCTCTGTTGTTGGAGTTGATAAGGGGAAATCATTGGACTACAAATCGATACAAACACATGATTTGTTGAGAGTAGTATATAGCCTCCAGATGCTTTTCTAGTTGTGAGGTTGTGAGGGTGGTTTGGTGAGCATATGAGGCTTGGCTAGAGCCCTAGAACCAGTGTCAAGCTAATTTTAGGTCCTGACATGATGTTTGTTAGTATCGAGTGTCATAAATACATGGGACCTAACCTCCATGCTTGGTGCATGCACAGAGAAAATCTTTGTGTATGTTTGTGCTAAGTGAGGGTTAAGATATAGAAATAGAGATTTGTGTGAGTAAGTTTAAGTACAGTTTACAACTAACCTAGGTCACATATATAGATACACTAAGTATAGTATATCTTAGTGGCAAGTCAAAGATGTGGGACCTTGATACAATACTTAATGCAAGTATAAGTTAATCCTTCTTTATGCCCGAGCAAGGCTTGAAAAATAGATACCATGGCATGAGTATGTTTTCAAGTATATGATATAACTAGCATGGATTATATATATAACCACATTAAATGCAATATCCATTAGTGCCAAATCATAAAGACATGGAAGCAAAACGCCATGCTTGTTGTGAGAATAATGAAATCATTGTGTCTCTTTTTGTGGAAAGTGAGGCTTGGGACATGGGCACAAAGCTTTATGTACATAAGCTCTAGTTTTTTTGCTATAGAGATAGCACTCCCTAGATTTCTACATGGTCTATGTACTAAGATATGCAAAGAAACTAGTAACTTAATAAAAAATCTTTCTATTTCAACCCCACACCCCCTATTGTTTACATTTAGATTGCTTGCACAAATTTAGGGAGATTTTGTGATATTTTTCCATAGAAAAAAGCTCTAAACATGCACGTTAATATAAAATGGAGGTAAACTGAGGTAAACCCTCGTGCTTTACCTTCATTACACAATCACAAATATTTTTCTAATTTTTTATAATTCTTAATGTATAAAATCTCATTTTTCTTATTTGTTTCCATGTGTTTGACTATTTTTTAAGGATTTTTTCATTTATCTCAACATAGATTATTGATTTTTTATACTTTTTTTACTTTTTATGACTTATGTGAAGTGTGATCCATTACTATACTCATTTTCATGCCATGTGAACATCATTCGATTCCCAAAACCCAAGAAAACCACAATTTTTTTCATTAAATCCTGTGTTTCTAATCATCGTCTTTACATCATCTACACTAATGATTCGTCATAAAAATTAAATAAGAGTCACTTACTCAAAAGTTCACATATGTGCGTCTCTTATTTCAAGAAACTGGAGGTGTTGATACATCCAAATTACCCAATCTACGTACCATTACACTTTCAAACGATTGTCCATCATCGATCAGTCAAATCAGCCCTCCCTCTCTCTCTCATACGCAACCATATGAACAAGGAACAAAGAGATGAGAGAAACATGAGAAAGAGAGACTGAAAATAGATATTTTGATTTATTGCATTATCTTACGCGGGAATGGGAGTGACAGAGAGTGAGAAATTGGTTGATCTGATGCCTTGGAGGAGTAGAATAATCATGACAGTCCAAAAAATAAATTTTTAATGGGAGGAAGGGGCACCAAAATAAATGTGTCCCCCCATGTCATGTGAAATTTTAGAGTTGTTGTCTTACTAACCATGGTTAAAGCACAACCTTTAAATTATCTAGTTCACATTTTGCCTTTTCACACTTGACCAAAGTAGTTTCATCCTCTTAGAGGGAGAGGAAAATGGTGTCAGAATCACAATCCAACTGGATGGGCAGCTTTCTACCATTGAAATCTATCACCTAGGCTCTCTGTCACATGCTTTTTGACTTCTAGATCCAGTAGCTGCTTCATAGTGCCAAACCTTGTAACTATTAAATTGGAGGTTAAATGAAATCCAATTGACAAATGGACACTTGTGTTGGAGTCTTGGCATCAAAATGCATCTAAAAAAACTCTAGCTCCTTGGTCCATAATTGTTTTACTTTGCACCAAAATTTGCGCTTGAAGTTTGGCTTCAAAATTTGCTTTCATTAGCGGCCCGTGACTTAGCACGTCAAATCCACAAATTGATATGCACAAAGATAAACCAAAAAGAGCATCGAGTTGCTACAAATAAAATACACAACAAAGCACAAACATAGCTCTCACCCTACCCCTGACAAGATCAAAGCATGAAGTCCACAAGGGATAGGCCAAGCAAAATCTGACAGAGATTTGGAGGTGGTCGCTAACCAATTGCTCCAACACAGACCAGCTAAAAAGAACTATCAAAGGAGGCATCCTAAGTGGTGGTCTGGCCCACCTATCTAACCTAGGACAACTAGACTGGAAACTCCTACTAGGCGAGGACTCCTATAGCTTGGTCTATATATTTTGTCCATTTTACCACATTCTTTTTCTTTGGTACTTTATGCTTGAGTGTGTAAAAAGGAGGGAGTTGAGTGTATTGTAACCCAAGGAGAATAGGGTATTGGCCTCAGGTCTTGTCTCAGTACCCAAGAACCTACAAGCTCTCACAAGGTGATACTAAATCATTTTTCTTCCACTCACTTTTGTTTTCACTCCAACCATCTTTATTTCATTTTTCAGCTAAATGTCACCCCTAGTAAGATAATGTAACAATCATCGGCTCACTTTTTTTTTCACTCCAACCATCCTTTTTTTATTTTCCAACTAAATGTCACCACTAGTGTCCCCAAGAACCTACCCGGCCTTTGTAAGGCCATGATCATCTGCGCTTGGAACTTTTCTTCCTTTATTTCTTATTTTAGGGGTTAAAACCCCTTTGTACCCACCTCTGTATTATATGGCTTTTCATATATATTTATTATTTCTTCTCTTTTATTTGGCAGGCTTCCCTATCTGCCTTACAAAACTAACAAGGATTCCTAGAAGACTGCCTAGCAAAATAGGGCCACTATGACTACTCTATAAAATAGCTCTTAGAATGCCCGAAAATGTCTTTATAGGAGGCAATAAACAACTGCTAAAACCTCCCCAGATATACGTAACCTAATCATGGGACTTTATGCCTTGAATGCTAGTCCCAAACGAAAAGAAAGATTCCCCACATACATTACACATAAATCATTCAGAGAAAGAACGTATAAAGGAAGGACATCACCGAGACTAGCACAAGAAGCTTTTGCATAGCAAGAGGATCTCTTCAGGTGTTCTGCTGAATCTGTTTAGTGTAGCACTTAAACAAAAATTTCCATGCAATAAAATTTAGTTGGTTAGTTTGAAAGTTAGTTAGTCAATTAATAAGTTAGTAAGATTACTAACTAAAGACTAACTAAGGTAAAAACTGACTAGCATTAATAGCTAATAATTTTCATTCAATTAAAAATATATTTAAAAATTTGAGAGTCATAAATTTGACGTTTTTCTCGAATTGATAAGGATCGTAGCCACCCTTCACGAAAAATACAATGTGAATGGGACTTATAAGCCATATTAATCACTAGTATTAATGTGTATAATTTGAATGGTCCAAAAATATTAGATTCTTGGGAGGAAAAAAAACACTATTATATTTTAGATATTATCCTAAAAATATAGAACTAAAAGTCATTTAAAAGAAAAGACAAGTGATGTTTTAGTTAGTTTTGGAGAATTTATAAAAAGAAAAATAAAGAAAAGTGATTTGCGAAATCGCACGCGCCGCAATCGCAGTCTTCAAGCAGTAGACAACACTTCGAACAGAGGAAAAAAGAAGGAGTGAACTAAGAGCTTTCTAATCAAATGTCTTGGGGTTTTAAAACCCTTTTGGAGCCAATGCAACCATCAGATTTATGATCTGAGCATCAGATCACTGAGTCTTCTAAGAGCCCCTCCACTCTTGTTCTAAGACTTATCCCCTCCTCTCTAATTCATTATAAATATGAGGTATGGGGAGGCACAAAGGAGCATAAGGAGACCCTGAAAGGCTGCAAGAGAGAGGGAGAGAGAGAGTATACCCCTTCAAGAGATTGTGAGAGAGAGCTTGAGAGAGAGAGAGAGAGGGGGGGAGAGAAGAGTTACCCGAGAGGCTGCACAATTTTCCTCTATCTCGATCCTCGATTTAACCATCTTCTCTTTCGCTCTCCCATCTCGAATCTATTCCACCTTCTTAATCTCTTGAGTCTACTTGTGGACGATGGCCTCCAAGTGAAGAATGTCACGTGCGAATGAAAATCCTACAACCAGTAAACAGCAGAGCTTCGGGCGAAGGCATCACTGTCAATCCAATTGCGGTACCAGTCATAAGTAATGTATTTTCAAATTGATAGATGCTTGTTTTAATGCTCATAAGAGATACAGTAGGCTCTGTACCTTGTGGTGTTAGAATAGGTTATTGAAAAGGATAAATCGCATCTCAAATATTCAAAGATGAAGTTTGTGAAGTGCTTGTATCAAAGGGAGTTAAATTGCACCTAGTTGCTATGTGATGAATCCATGCATAGCATAAGCAACATATGGGACACTAAAGTATTGAGTATCGATGAGTCTTTGATTAATCTTTACCGAGGATAATATTTTTTAAAGTTCGCAAACGCATATACACGGTACATACATGAGAGAGATTATGTAAATTTTACATCGATGACATGCGACTCCTTGCCTTAGGAGAAAGGAAGATAAAGCCAAGAAAAAATGTTGCATAGTAGGAAAATGCTAAAAGATAATTGTCACTTAGAGAAGAGGCATAAATGCTCTTGCTAGATTGATTAATTTTCATTGGAATAATAGGACTTACGTCATGTATAGTATTGGAACCTTTAGCATATGCCTTAGGCTAAAGGAGGGAATATTAAGTAAATTCTACTCTTTGGCCCCAAGGGGGAGAGTGAATATGCAATGGAATTATTGTCGTATCTATTATTGTATTGTTTTGGAAGAAATACAATTAGTTTTGTTGGTTGGTTGATTGAACAACACCCTAAATGTTTTTCTTTCAATCAAGGGATTGTTGCATTGTGATTTGGATAAATATTCCAAGGCTCGTGTTGATGGAAAATGCATGGCAGGGGTCTGTAATGACAAGTTCCCATGGGAATAAAGGAATGTTTTTCTAGAATATCATATTAGGGCTGATTGCTTTGATTGTGCTTGAATTTTAATTGGATTAATTAAGGAATGATATTTTTCACACGTGGATCATCTCCAAGGTCACATCGTGGATTATCCCGAGAGGGCACTGCTCGATTCACAGGCCGATGGTCGAGTGGTGAAAACGCCAACCACAGAAATGGCATCTCACTCCTAGACCGCTTGTGGGTCAAGTGGAGCTCTGGACACCCCTTGCCTGTCCAGAATGGAGTTGGAAATCCCCATGAGCCCAATGTCAGGGACGTTGGAAGATCCTATTCTAGATAAAGGATGGAAATTTCGGTGCCATGAGATTTGGACCAGGTACTTCTGTTGGACAGAAGGGATACATAATTATCCTGTATGGGCAGGAGACAAAGATTAACTTAAAGATAAGTTAGGAAACTTGTTTGATAAAAGGACTGCTTGTTTTGTTTTTGTGTATGTGTTATAAATTACATGAACAAACTCTGTGCCCTAAAAGGCTTAATTAATTAAGCTGATTTTAAATGTCGCACATAAATGTGGTAGGACCTAATTAGACAACTAAAGCTATCGAGGAAAGTGCGGTGGACGTGACTTGGGTCCGTCCTACGGAAGGGTGGTCCCGGTTAGCTGGAAACTTTTCTCAAAAGATGTAATAACGAAACTATAAAGACCTAGAGTCAGTAGAGTTAGAATCCCGATTTATGGTGTTTTAGGGGAGCAGAATGGGACTATGCCTTATGGGCAGAGAGGTTGAGCTTTACATCCCTCTCATTTCCCATTCTCCATGAACCAAGTGCAGCATAAATCCGCTTCGACTTTGTTGTTCCTACGCAAAGTGATTCATCTAGAGCTCAACACTAGCTACTTCCTAGAGACTTGGCTGATAGGAAAGAAACCCTGACTTCAAGTCGGTCCTAAGTGGGAACGGCCGAATACTTCCGCTTCGGGGCAGACTCGGGAAGACCTAGATCGCAAACCCTGTGACATTCCTTGCGAGTGCTAGGTGATGCTTTCTAGACTCCCCTCCTGATGGGCTGCTAAGATGTGTCCCACAAGTGGACAAGCGGACACGTTACAACAAGGCATTCAAGGATACCCTGCTACTTCAGTGACTTATTCCTAATTTCATAGTCAAACTCCTACAAAGTGATCAACCACTTCACTTTAGGTGGTCAGGAGACTGCAACTTATTCAATAATAGCCTTTGTTCCTCTACCTTTGTATAAAACACCCTTTTCATACATGATACAGTACCTAAATTTCTTCATTGCAAAAACCATCTCAAGAAACTGTTTCTCCATATAGGTATAATTAATCTCGGATACCCCCAATTTGTGACTAGCAAACACAATCATATGGTACCACTTCTCTTTTCAAATCTAGGCTAAACAACGGTTGATATTATACATCATAGATGCTAAAAATATGTAAAATGTATCACCCCTTTTAAGTGCTTTCAAGAGTGGTGCTTTTACCAATTCTTGCTTCACATCCTTGAAGGCTACTTGACACGGATCACTCCAAACAAACACACAATTAAAGGACAATAGATTTGTCAATGGTAATGTCCTCTCAGCTACTGTATTAATAAAGTGTTGATAATAACTGACTATTGACAAATAGCTATGCACTTCTTTAGGAGTATGTGGCAGCGGACTCATAGCAATGATAACCTTTATCTTTTTGGGATCGATCACAATACCAGCCGGAGCTAACCACATGGCCCAACAAAAATCCATAGGCCACTCCAAAGTTGCATTCCCTTAGATTAAGAGTAATGCAAAAATGTGTGCACAGCTTTAAAACATCTCCCTAAGATAAAAAATGTCTCTCCCTTATGATGACTACCCCCAGGTCATCAATAAACACTTTTAGCTCCTCTGGGGAAATATCACCAAAAGTTTTATCACCCATACATTGCCAAGAACCTAGTCAATTACATAATCCAAAATCCATAACATGATATGCAAAGGTGCTAAATACAGTGACAAATTTTGATTTCAATTTGTCTTCCTCTATAATAGCCATTTGGTTATAACTAGCAAAGTAGTCCATAAATGAATAGATATCCCCATCCGCTAACTGATCTAGAATCTAATCAATGAATGTCAGTGGATAGTAATCATTAATCGTCTATTTATTGAGCTCTCTAAAATCCACACAAAGCCGAAGTCGATTTTTTTTCTTTTTCTTAATAACTACCGGTGAGCACCACTGCTTATGTTGTATAGGAAATATCAGGCCAACCAACCTTACGTAATTTTTGTAGCTTCTCAAATAGTCTGTCTCATAACTCACAAGGCATATATCTCACTTTTGTTCAAACATGACAAATACTCTCCTTCAAGGGAATAGTATGCAGCACTGCCAAACTAGCAGGAATATCTCTCAGCTCATCATAGCTCCATGCAAAAATATCATGGAATTCTCGGATCAAGGACACATAGTCCTTTCTCTCTTCTAGACTAAGCATAGATCCTAATTTAATTAGCCCTAGATCATTCAATGCATCGAGATCTAGCTTCTATTGGCTCATTCAAAGTCACCTGGTAGACATCTTTTGTAGTGAATCCCTCTCTTGATTCATCACTTGATGAAGTCTCGTTGTGCCAAAAGGATCTTCTAATGCATCTAATTCTATTGAAGATAAAGGTACTCTCTCACTTTGAGGAGATTCAAGATATGCATCAACTATTACTACGCGTGCGGCACCTCTATCAAAAATCAAACAACTAGCGGGTATATCAATTTGACAGTTGGATTGTAAGATCCATGGCCTTCCTAATACTACTTGATAGCTTAGCCTCTGTGCAAACCTAATAACCCTAAATTCCAAAATGCATTGCACATTAGCAACAGTCACATGGACTTTGGTAATGCAACCTTTCAGTTGTTTTAAATTGTCATCAACCATCTGAAGAATTGTGGAGGCATCCTTTTGGGAAAGAGAGGGAGGAGAGTGAAAAGAAAAGAGAGGAAGTGAAAGACAAATAAATAGATATAGAGAAAGAGAAATAAATAGAGAGGGGGGGGAAGAGAGATATAGAGAGATGGAAGGAGAGAGAAAAAAGAGATGGAGGAAAATAGAAAAAGAGAGAGAGAGAGAGAGGAAGGGAGGAAGGAAGAGGAAAAGAGAGAGGGAAGAGAATGAAATAGAGAGGGAGGGGGACACAAATAGAGAGAAGGAGAGAAAGATAAAAATAGAGAGGGAGAGAGAAATGGAGAAACAATGAGAGAATGAGAGAGAGGGAAAGTGAGAAAAGTAAAGGAAGAGGGGGGAAGAGAGAGATAAAGAGAGAGAGCAAGAGAGATTGCTTCCCATTTCTTTATCTTTTAAGTTTCTTATTTTCTCTCTTTACTTTTGTTTCCAAAGAGATGCGTTGAGGGAGAGGGGGAGAGGAAGGAGGGAGAAATAGAAATAGAAATAAGAAGGGAGGGAGAGGAAGAGAAAAAAAATGTAATACTTCCACGCAATAAAAGTTACTTGGTTAGTTCAAAAGTTAGTCAATTAATAAGTTAGTAAGGTTATTAACTAAAGACTAACTAAAGAAAAAAATTAACTCATATTAATAACTAACTAATATAAATAAATAAATAAATAAAATCGAGGATCATAACCCAATATTTTTTTTTAATTAACAAGGACTGTAGCCACCCATGACGGAAGTTGCCACATGAATGAGAGTTATGAGCCATATTAGTCATGAGTGTCAATGTGTTTAGTATGGATGGTCCAAAAATATTAGATTTTTGGATAAAATTTACATATTTTAGATATTATTTATTGTAAATATCCTAAAAAGATATGGAAATTTCTAGAACAAGATGTCATGTAAGAAAAGCAAGTGGCTTTTTCAACTAGTTTTGATTGGTGAAATTGCATATGTTGTGATCATAGTTTACAGACAGAAAACAGTACTTCAAACAGGGAGAAGAGAAAGGAGTGATTTGGAAGATTTCTAAGTAGGTGTCTTGAGGTTTTACCTTCCTTTCGGAACCAACGAAACTATCAGATTTGTGATTTGAGCATGAGACTGCATCTTAGGAGTTTTAGATTACTGATTTTTCCAAGATCCCCTCCACAAAGAGCTCTTCTTCTTAGCCACAACCCTTCTTCTCTTATTCAACTATAAATATGAGGCATGGGGAGCAATTTAGAGAAGCACAATGAGACCTTGAGAGGCTGTGAGAGAGAGGTAGAGAGAGAGAAGTAGAAGGATATCCCTCCAAGAGGCTGTGAGAAGGAGCTTGAGAGAGAGAGAGAGAGAGAGAGAGAAAGAGGAGTTACCCCGAGAGGCTGCAAGGAAGAGAGTTAACTCAATTCCCCCTATCTCAATCTTCAACTAAGCCATCTTCTCTCACGCTCCCCCATCTCAAATTCATTTCTCCTTCTTTATCTCTTGAATCCACTTGCAAAGAATGCCTCCAAAGCAACGAGGTGGAATGACCATGGGAACCACTGTAATTGGTCAAGGAACCGGTATTACTAGAGATACGGGAGTGCCCGAGGTTACCGGAGTTGCCACTACCAACGGAACATTGGGTGTGGCGCACGCAAGTGCAAGCAAAGATGAAATTCCCAATGTCATGGTGACAAACTAAGTTATTCATTACTAGGTTATTATTTCGCCACATAAAATAATTATGTAAAGTATTAGCTTCTATGTTTTATACTTACACGAATTGACAGTTTCATCTAAAAAGTATACCAGTACATGCATAAACAATTAGTCCCTATGCGCACTCCAGTTTAGTAAAATAACTCGATATGATTATTGTCAAACGCAAAGGTTAAGTGTCACTTAAAAGGTGAAACTCTATTTAAAGGATCTGTAAGTCATCTCGTTAAGATATTGGAACAATATATTTCTTTAAGGAATTTCACTTATGTTGGGTAAGATAGCCCAAATGAAAAATTCATGCCTTGCTTAACATATTGTAAGAGATGTACTCAACACTTCTTTATGGGAAGGAGAATCCTCATTATAATGTAAGGTTACCTTAGGATAAGGTTTACCTTGGCTGTGGAAGCTGTGAATTGCACGATGGTGTGATTGTCATTGCATCGTTTGATATACATTTGAAAGGACTATTTGTGCTTACTAGAATCTAGATCTCTGATTGAAAATATTAACAGACAAGATAAAAGGAAGGATCGTGCTAGGCTACCCCTAAGCTAGGTGCAAGACCCTACTCCAAGGGGGTCATGATTATCACTTTGTGAGGCTTAGACCAGCTCCATTAGCAAAAGGTCTGTCAATAGGGATAGTCTCGGGCAGTAGGAAATGTGAGTGCCAGAGGGGGCTCTGGTTGTAAATCTCGCATTGTTCCTAAAATCTGACAAGCCCCTTCGTGACCTAGAATGAGATCCTGGAACCCTAAATACTAGTTACAAGGGTGGAATCTTGGTGGACAGAATACTCTCGTGGAATTTTGTGTATCTTCTGCAGGGCGAAAAGATGAAAATTATAATAAGCTTCCAATATAATAAAGAAGTTTGTTTTATTCAAGGATTGTTTGAATTGTATGAGTGTCCATGAGATAAATTACGTGAAGGAACATGTGATTTAACGGACTACTTAAGAAAGATGGTTGTATATGTTCCAATAAATGTGATGTAGGTAATTTAAAAACTAAAGATGATTCCATCATCAAAGGAAAGCGGGTGCACATGACCCCCGACGGGTCTGTCCATCGGTAGGGTGGTCCCGGTTAGTTGGGAGCTTTTCTAAATTGGCAATAGAAATAGAAAGATGGTAAATTGACCAACTATTCATTAGGTAGAGCCGACTTGCATTGTTTTAGGGGGCCGGAATGGGATTTTGCCTTATGGGTAGGAGAGTTGACGTACCACACTCCCCTCCATCTCCCATTCTCTTTGAACCAAGTGTAATGGCCAGTTTGCTTCAGATCGAGTAATCATGTAGAAGTGGGAACTCAAAATTAGTGATGCTAGCTGGCTATTATTGGGAGACTCGTCTGATTTTGGGAATGCAAAAATTCAAGTCGATCCTATGGGAACTCTCCCATTGTGAAGTAGACTCAGTGGGGGCCTAAGTGACAAACCCCGTGATGTTCCAAGGGAGCGCTAGGCAGCATCATTTTTGGGAAACCTATTGATGAACTACTAAAAGGTGTGCCACGGATTGAGACTGGCTGACACCTCACAGTTGGTATCAGAGTGTACGTTAGTATAGAATACGATGTAAGCTTAAGAAATAATTTGAGTATCAAACTCTAATATTAACACTATATAAATTTTATAAAATTTAACTTGGAAATTGTTGAAAACTTCCTAGAATTTTGCACCCACAATAATTCCCAATGAAGCTCAAGAGAAAATAAATCTTTTGAAGCAAGTCAAACCTCTGGAATTCGACGGGAAATGCGAGAATGTGGAAGCGATGCAAAAATTTGGATCGAATCCATGGAAGATTATTTTACTGCTGCTAAAACTTTCCCAACCAACCAAGCCATGATAGCTAAGCTAAAATTAATTGGCGAAGCTCGACTCTAGTGGAAGCACTGGTACCAAGATTATTTTATTACTACTAGAACTATCCCAACCAACCAACCATGCTAGCTAAGCTAAAATTAATTGGCGAAGCTCGACTCTGGTGGAAGTAGTGGTGTTGAGATCAAGGTGTCCCTGAAAATACCATTACTTGGGATTTGTTAAAAGAAGCTATAAGAGGAAGATATTTATCTCCAGCTTATCGCACCTAGAAGATGAATGAGTTCTTTAATTTGAAGCAAATGGGACTGACCCTGGAAATCATATTACTCCAAGTTTGTTTCTCTTCTTAAATATGCACCTTCCATGGATATTGTTTAACAAGTGTCCAAGTTTGCAATGGGCTAAATTATCCTCTAAACACTCATTTGGAATCAACGCACCCAATAGACCTCCAAGATGCTTTGATTCGAGGTGCTCCTATTGTGTAGGAAGTACAATCAAAGCCTAACAATAATAAGTTTTGGAACTACAATAACCAGAACAAAGGAGGATTCAAAGGTTAAGCAAAAAGAACCCAAGGCCAATTTTACCAAGGTCTGAAGAAAAAGGCAAAATCCAATGCAATTGGAAATTTTGTTCCTACCCAGGGAAACAAGGATAGTCTTAGGTGCTCTCACTGTAATGAGCCGGGAAATTTCAGGAGAGATTGTCCAAAGCTTAGTGGAAACCATTGCCAAGGCTAATTTCGAGGTCAAGGCAGAGCTGCCCAAGGCCATGGTCAAGTAGCTATGGCAAGAGGAAGAACAGCAAATATTATCCTAAAAGATACTACTAGGGAGGAAGATCCTACTATGGAAGAAGATATTGAAAGAGCAAATGTTCATATTGCATTCCACAGGAAAGGTCCAAATTGTCAATATTTAGTAATACAAACACCAGCTAGTCACCAAGATAAACCATTTAAAGTTTTGATTGACTGTGGAAGTATACACTCATTTATTTCACCAAAGTGTGCTAAGAAGTTAGAAATAGATACATTAAATGCATCAAAACTGCTTATGGAATTAGCAAATGGAAAGGAAGTATGTTCTACACAGCAAGCTGCCAAGAAATAGCATCCACACAAGGTGAAACAGAAAAATCTAAAGTTCAATTAGTAAAAGCTTCTCGAATTGTGAAAGGCTTGAACAAATGATTACCTATTTATTTGATCAAGCTTAACAAGGTAAATCAAGATAGTCAAACCCTAGAAGAAGAACCATCCTGGTTAAAAGAGTATGCTGACATATTTTCCAAAGAGCTAACTAATCAATGTAGAAGACTTGCACGACATGAACAAGAGACTAATTGGGTGCAATCTTCCCCCATGCCTTGTGTGAGCGCTCCACAAAGCATGTATTTTATGTATTAATCATCTTCAAGCTCAAATAATAGCCCAAATTACAAAATAGCATGCTTTAGCTTTTGAGTTTGCTTTTGTGCCAAATAGAAATAAAGCTAATGGGCACCCAAGAAGTCAGGCATACCCAATTACAATGTCCAAATACAAATATCTAAATCGTGTGTCCATGCGCATACAAAAATAATAAATAAATATCAAACGCCTTGATAAATAGGTGCGACAAAATATAGGCACCATGCCTAAGATATGCGTCCATCAAAATATAGATGATAACTCGAATACACGCTATCCTCCAATGCTTTCCACCGCCACTACTGCTATCTCTACACATCAACTGAAGCATTCACAATTGTTAGTAAAATAATACAATTAAACTGACAAAAGTGAATACCTAGCAGTCTTCAGCTACATAAATAAATCAATTGGTTAGAAATCAATCCTAACCTTAATTTATCACGAGTGCACACTCTAAACTCATAAACTTTTATTAATTAAATATGTATTTTGCGGAATCACCCATGTACACATCAAATTAACAAAACGCTCGAAAAGGATAGGCGTTCCCATCGACTTCTCGCACAAAGAATCTACTTTGTGTATGAGCCCCGATAATAAAAGTTTACGGAATCCACCGTAAAAACTCATGGAATCCACCGTGTAATATGCCTCCTGGCATCATACCCCCGGGGTGGGATAGCAATTGTCCTCAATTTCTATTAGCTCAATGTGGAGCTAACAGAGTGGGGAAATCATTTAAGTCTCTAGCGTGCATCCATTGGGCCTCTTCAACAGGATGGTTTTTAAACTTGACCAAATATCTAGAATATCTATGGCCAGTTCTAGTGGTCATAAAGTGAGTATCTATAATAGCTTCAGGCTCAAGGATTTCAGTCTCTTCATCTAGTAAAGGTGGGTTTTCATAGACAGGGTGTACAGGTAATTGGCCTCTAAAGGGTTGTAGTAAACTAATATGAAAGGTGTTATGAATTTTCCAATGTGGTCGTAATTCTAGTTTAAATGCATTGTCATTGATTTTGTGTATGATCTTGAATGGTCCATAGAATCTAGGTGCTAATTTCACAATTGGGTGTTTATCTACACTTTGTAATCTATGTTTTTCTATTCGTAACCAAACATAGTCATCAACTTTAAAATTCATGGCCTGTCTTTTCTTATTGGCTTGTTTTGTATATGATTGCTGGGCTTTGGCAATCATATCTTTAACTTCATCAAAAATAGTAGCGTGTAAGTTAGCAATATCATCAACAGTCTGAATTTTATTTAATAAGGGGATGAAAACTTTGAATGAAAGCTGCCCATTTAATGTCGGTTAAATATTTGGGGTTAACTAAGGAGATGTCTAATGCTTTGTTGGCCAGTTTTAATCATAAATTCAGAACCCATTAAGTAATGTTTCCATTGACGAAAGGCTTGTACTATAGCTAGCAATTATTTATCATATGTAGAATATTTAAGTTCATATGGTTTCCGTTTACAGCTAGAGTAGGCTATGGGATGATTATCTTGCATAAGGACGGCTCCTATTCTAGATCCACTAGCATCAGTAACTACTAAAAAGAATGGTCTAGTGAAATCAGGTAGTTGTAATACAGGAGCGTGGGTTAATGCATGTTTCAATAAATCAAAAGATTTTTGTTGATTATCAATCCAGTTATACACAATACCCTTCTTTAAAAGTTTAGTCAAAGGCAAAGCAAGTAATGAAAAATTTCGCACAAACTTTCTGTAAAAACTAGCAAGACCTAGAAAAGAACGTAACTCATGCACATTTTTGGGTATGGGCCAATTTAAAATTGCTTCTATCTTTTTAGGGTCAACCTTAATACCTTCTGATGAAACAATATAACCTAGATATTCAATTTCTGTTTGAAAGAATTCACTCTTTTTCGAATTAGCATACAGTTGATTATCTTTTAACAACTTGAAAACTAAAGACAGATGTTCATAATGGTCATTCTCATTTTTACTCAATACCAAGATATCATCAAAGAATACTATAACACAATGCTGATATTTCAGAAATATGTGATTCATCATTCGACTAAATGTAGCTGGTGAATTAGTTAGACCGAAAGGCATCACTAGAAATTCATAATGTCCAAATTGTGTTCTAAATGCAGTTTTGAATATATCAGATTTATCCAATCTTACTTGATGATAACCAGATTTAAGATCTATCTTACTGAATATGGCAGAACCTTGTAGTTTATCCATAAGATCATCTACCCTAGGAATTGGATATCTATTCTTAACTGTAATTTTATTCAGGGCACGATAATCAATGCACATGCAATAAGTATTATTTTTCTTCTTTACTAATAAAACAGATGCGCCAAATGGAGAACTACTATGTCTAATTAATCCTCTATTAAGCAATTCTTCTACTTGATTTTGAATTTCTTTCTATTCAATTTGGTTATGCCTATATGGTGCTTTACATGGTGGTTGTGTACCAGGAATTAAGTCTATTTTGTGATCTTCAGGATGTGAAGGTGGTAGTCCAGGTGGTAAATCATCAGCAAAACAATCTTTAAATTGAGCAAGAAATTGTTTATGCCTAGGATGCATGTGTTTTTCTTTAGCTTGAAGTTCATTCACCCAAATTAAATAAGATTTGCTATTTTTACGTAATGCACGTTTAACTTGAGTATGAGTAAGCAGTGGAAAATTATTAGAACCGTGCATACCATACAATGTAATTTGTTTTCCTTGAAAATAAATTTTAATTGAATGCGTGGAATAATCTATGTCAGGATTATACTGATGACGCCAAGGCATACCTAAGATAATATCACTAGACTGCAAAGGTACAACTAGGAAATTTCTACGTTCAGTGTATTCACCAATTTTAATTTCTAAGTTATGCACCTCTTGTGTTCCATTATATCTTGTGCCTAGGAATGCTGCTTTAATGCGATAATGTGTAGAAACAGTTTGTAAATTCAATTATTTCACTAACTTTGCATAAATAAAATCATGTGTGCTATCATCATCATGCAAAATAATCTTTTATTTACCATGCACTAAACATTTCATTGTCAACAAAGAATGTGGAGTTGGCATACCTGGCAAAGTATCTGAAGGAGTAGCAATGTCATCATCATCTTCCGTAAAGTCGAGCATTTCCTCACGTTCTTCATCTTCCATTGCGCCAAGATAATTGATATGGATAGGTGGTTTCTTCAATTGGCAATTGGCTGCTAGATGTCCAAGTTGATGGCATTTGTAACAAACTATTGGTTTGGCTTTAGATACATTGTTGGCAATGGCAGGAAGTCTAGGAATATTAGGATTTCGCTATGAGGATGGCTTAGGGTTTGGATTGGTATTTGATGGCAAAGCAGGTGGTCGTGTCCAAGACTTACGAAAGGAAGATGGAAGAAAATGACTTTGATTGAATCTTCTAAAATTTTAATTGAATTGCTTGGAACCATAGTTACCATTAGCTTGAAATTGTTGTGGACGCTTGTCTCTTCCGCGAATCTTGTCTTCAGTGTCATGAGCCAAAGAAATTGCATCTTCAAGGGTTGTTGGCTTGAACATATTGACTTCAGCATAGTAATATCTAAGTAAGCCAGACATAAACTTGCATTTGTGAGTCGCTTCAGGTACATCTTTCAAGCATGCGTAGTTGCAGTAGGGCATTCCAAAAACGTTCAATGTATTGGGAAATAGGTTCATGATCTCTTTGCTGTAGAAGATTCCATTGCTTTATGGCTTTTTCATGGAATTGAGGAGGAAGGAAATTCTGCAAAAACTTCTTTTGGAAACTCTCCCAGGTAGTGGGACAATCAATGCTCTTGCGAACCACAGTCCACCATAGAGATGCTCGATCGACTAAATGATTAGTGACATATTTAATTTTGTCTTTTTCAGCATATGTCTCTTCATGAAAGTAGTCATCAAACTGACTAATAAATGCAAGTACAGTCTTTCCATCTCGAGTTCCATTGAAAGTACGAAATTTGAAATTTCTTTTATTTATCTTTGTTTCTTTGCGGATGGATTGAGCTTCGAGCGTCGCATCGATGGTACGTCGTATAAGATCTTCAGGTTGCGATCCATCTTTGCTGGTGGTAGATCATTGTAGATTGGCCAATTGAACTTGCAAAGCTTGTCGAGCTCTTCGTTTTTCATCGAGCTGCATCATAATTAGATCCAATTTTTGTTCCATCGTTGGTTCGGGAAGATCACCTTCAGCCATTAAATCGTCCATGTTCATTCTTAAAATTCAAAAGACCTTACACTCTCGAAATCTAATTAGCGGGATGAGCGTAGCTCAAAGTCGGGTATATAAGGCTTATAAATTTTTGTTTGGCTTTTACGGTCTTCTTCTTTTGCAATTGTGGTATTCGTTGTCTTCGTAGAAGTTGCATATAAACTGCGTATGACCTTCTATGTTTGCTGAAACTGGTTCAGCAAGTCTGTGTGTGTGAACAGAGTCTTCCAGAGAGCAATTCTGTAATTCTGTGCTTCTGCGTAGGAACAGTCTTTATGGGAGTAATTGAGATAAGTCTATTTTGACTTCTGTGGACTTGCAGGACTTGCAGAAGTAATAGGACTTGCAGAACTTAGTAGACTTTGGAAAATTAGGAAGCTTAGTAGCTTTAGTGATCTAAAGCTAAACGAATTTTTGTTTTGAGGTCGTCAGTATACTGGCGACGGATTCGACGCCGCCAAACACATATTCTTGCCGCCGGTCGCCGAATTTTATGGTTGAAGCTTCTTAAAGCTTAATACTAAGCTTTCTAAGATTTGACTTAAGCTTTTGAACTTTTTTGAGATATGGAAGAAGAGTTTACTGTCTGTTGAAAAACGACTTGTAGAAGGAGCTTTCCTTGTGGTCCTTCGCCTCCTCATGCCGATCCTTCATGATCAGAGGATCCAGATAGAGGTTCTTGACCGCCAGGAATTCACCCGTATCGACCATTCACGATGAAACTGACTGTAGAGCTCGTTCGTTCTAGGAGCTCCGCCTTCGTGCAAGATGGTAAGCGATTGGAAGCTCTCGATCTCAGCTTCAGCGTCAGAAGGTCCCCAAGAACAAAAGAACTCTACTTTTTGCACACAAATCAATGTAGAAGACTTGCACGACATGAACAAGAGACCAATTGGGTGCAATCTTCCCCCATGCCTTGTGTGAGCGCTCCACAAAGCATGTATTTTATGTATTAATCATCTTCAAGCTCAAATAATAGCCCAAATTACAAAATAGCACGCTTTAGCTTTTGAGTTTGCTTTTGTGCCAAATAGAAATAAAGCTAATGGGCACCCAAGAAGTTAGGCATACCCAATTACAATGTCCAAATACAAATTTCTAAATCGTGTGCCCATGCGCATACAAAGATAATAAATAAATATCAAACGCCTTGATAAATAGGCGCCATGCCTAAGATATGCGCCCATCAAAATATAAATGATAACTCAAATACACACTATCCTCCAATGCTTTCCACCACCACTACTGCTACCTCTACACATCAATTGAAGCATTCACAATCGTTGGTAAAATAATACAATTAAACCGATAAAAGTGAATACCTAGCAGTCTTCAGCTACATAAATAAATCAATTAGTTAGAAATCAATCCTAACCTTAATTTATCACGAGTGCGCACTCTAAACTTATAAAAGTTTATTAATTAAATATGTATTTTGTGGAATCACCTGCTATGGAATCACCCATGTACACATCAAATTAACAAAATGTCCGAAAAGGATAGGCGTCCCCATCGACTTCTCGCACAAAGAATCCACTTTGTGTATGAGCCCCGGTAATAAAAGTTTACGGAATCCAACGTAAAACCTCACGGAATCCACCGTGGCATGGAATCCACCGTGTAATATGCCTCCTGGCATCACTAAGTTACTCCGGAAAGAGAAGTTGATCATGAGATCAAACTTGTTCCAGGAGCCACTCTAGTGGCAAAGAGACCTTACAAAATGTCTATTCTTGAAGCCATCGAACTAAAAGAGCAACTCAAACAACTACTAGAACAAGGGTATATTTGGCCAAGTAGTTCACCATGGGGAGCCCCAGTATTATTCCAAAAGAAGAAAGATGGAACTCTCTGTCTTTATATTGACTATTGAGGGCTAAAGCGGGTAACGGTGAAGAATAAGTACCCCATCTTGAGAATAGATGAGCTTCTTGATAGTCTACAAGGAGCAAGGATCTTTTCTAAGATCGATCTTCGGTCAGGATATTATTAGATCAAAGTCAAGAATGAAGATATTCATAAAACTGCCTTCAACACAAGATATGGTCATTTTAAATTCATTATGATGTCATTTGGGTTGACAAATGCTCCAGCTACCTTCAACAGGTTAATGCAAGACATTTTCAAACCTCATCTCGATGATTTTGTTCTTGTATTCTTTGATGATGTCCTAACTTATTCTAAGGAGAAAGAAGATCATGAACCACATCTTCGCATTGTGCTAGAGACAATTAGAACACACAAGTTATAGTGTGCCCTCTTCAAAAGGAAGATTGAATACTTGGGATTCAAGTGTCTGTTGAAGGTATATCAATAGATCCTACCAAGATCAAAGATGTTCAAGATTGGCCACCCCCAACCACTATCAAGGAAGTGAGAATTTGTCTAGGTCTAACAGGATGGTATAGGATATTCATCAAAAACTATGCCCAAATTGCAGCACCTCTTACAAATCTACTCAAAAAGCAAGTTACCATTATTTGGATGCCAATTGAGCAATTTAGCTTTGAGCAGCTAAAGAATAGTTTGATAACTACTCCTATCTTAAGGCTGCCTAACTTAAGCAAGGAATTTGAAGTTGTTAGAGATGCCAGCTCTCTTGCATTGGGATGATGCATACAAATGCAAGAAGGTCATCTTGTAGTTTACTCTTCAAGAAAGTTGAAAGCCCATGAAAAGAGATATGCTACTCACCACTTGGAGTTGTTAGCCGTAATTCATGCTCTCAAATTATGGAGACATTACTTGCTTGGAAATAAGTTTTTCTTAGTCCATGGATTATAAAAGTCTTAAGTGGATTGTTACTCAGCTTGATCTTAATATGAGGCAACAATGGTGGATCGAAATTTTGTAGGAGTATGACTTTGAAATTAAGTTCAAACTTGGTAAAGAAAATTTAGTAGCAAATGCCCTTAGTCGTAAAGCCTTCCTTAACGCTCTCATCATTGAAGAAGCATTTATGGCAGAAACTCTAGCTACAATGGTATCAATGCCAACTAATCCTATCATCGAATTGACTAAGAATAAAGCAAGGACCCAGATTATCAAGAATTGTTTTGGGAAGGTTAGAATAAGGAACAAGATCTCAAACTCAAGACTAAGTATCAAGAATTCTCTACAGATGAAGACGAAGGACTTGTTTATTTTAGAATGAGACTATGCATTCCTTCAAGTCAAACTCTCAAGGGAAGGTTGATTCTCCTTTTTCAGGATACCCAGGATATGCAAAAAATCTTAATGTTGTCACAAAAAGCTATTACTAGCAAAAACTCAAGGGTGATGAACTTAAGTATGTCACTTAATGTCTAAATTGCCAAAGGGTTTATCTAAACATGTCAAGTTACCAAGGAAACTCCAGCCACTTGACATTCCCTAGATAAAATGAAAATTTATTAGCATGGACTTTGTAGTTGGGTTACCTTCTATATAAGGAGGATATAACTCAATAATGGTAATAGTAGACATGCTAACAAAGGTTGCTCATCTTATTCCAACAAAAACCAATTACAAAGCTTCAGATATTGCAAGAATTTTTGTAAAATAGATTTTTAGGTTACATGGGTTACCTAAAAGGTGATCTTTTCACATCACATTTCTGGAAGAGTTCATTTGAGGCCATTAGAACCCAACTTTGTTTCAGTACTGGTTATCATCCACAAATTGATGGGAAGACAAAACTAGTCAATTAAGTGATTGAGGATATTCTGCGCGCATTGCAGCAAGGAACCTAAAAGGTGGATTCAATATCTATCCTTAGTGGAATTTGATTATAATGCCTCCTATCATCGAAGTATTCACATGACTCCATTTCAAGCACTATATGGTCAAGATTGCCGTATGCCACTTAATTTTTCCGATCCTACTCTAAGGGTAGAAGCTTCAAGAAAAATGTTAGAAGAAATGGATGATCAAATCAAGATTATCAGGTAGGATATTCAAGCTGCCAAGGATCGACAAAAGGCATATGATGATCTAAAAAGGCAAGAACGAATCTTCAAAGAAGGAGACATGGTCTTCATCCATGTCCATCCAAAAAAGAGTTCTTTATCTTTAGGAGAATTTAAGAAGCTAAGTCCAATATATTGTGGACCTTATAAGGTTCTCAAGTGCTTAGGACCACTTACAAGATACAACTCCCTGAGAATATAAAAATCCAGAATGTATTTCATGTTAGCTTATTGAAAGCATACATAGCTAACCATATGCTTGATGATCAACAAGTTGTAATAACTAACCAAGGAGTCCTTGAGCTACAACCTAATAGAGTAATTGATGTAAGAGAAAGAAAATTGAGGAGTAGAACCCTTAGAGAATACATTGTCCCCAGTGGAAGGATTATCCTGAAGAAGATGCTAGATGGATAGATGAGAATGCTCTTCATCAACAATACCCACAATTTCTCTTGAGATGAGGACATCTTGATTTCTCTAAGGGGAGGAGGATGTAATACTTATACTCAATAAAATTTAGTTGGTTAGTTCAAAAGTTATTTGGTATATTGCCAAGTCCAAAGCCGGCATCATGCAGGCATAGCATAGGCATATGACAATCGATAATCATGAACCGGAACCCAAGCATGTCGTAAAAACATTTGCCAATGAGTTAGCTCACCCCCAATTAATGAAGCAAGATGTACCTGCCACTACCAATACTTGACACAAGTAGGTATCAGCTCACAGAAAACGAACCCAAGTCAGCTCATAAGCAAGTACAATGGACCAAACAGTAGAAGCCAAGCATCATCCAAAGTGAAGATCCCAAGAGTCTCAAGTATCCAAAGTGTAGACATAAGCAAAGTACATTCCATAAGTACATCAAAGATGAAGATCCAAATGCTATGTGAAGCAAATCTCAAGCTCAACCAATGATTCAAGAGCAAATCCAAGCTCTATGCCGATCCCCGAGAGTCACTACATCAATGTATACATCCAAGACATGTCCAATTTCCAATGGGCATGAGCAAACATAAGTAGACGAGCTTCAACCCACTATGTTACAACATTGATTTACTACTCAAAACTGAGTATTTGTAGCCCTTAGATCAGGTCAAAGTCATGGCAAAGCACTAGCATTACATCCACCAACCAACAGGCAGCAATGGCATAGCATAGGGGCATCAAGTGAAGTGTAGATGAGCTCCAATCTTCATGCAAAGGTCTGTGACAAACATAAAAGCATGTCTCATGTATAGATAGTCAAGGAAGAGCTCACAAACAATGCCTCAAATCAAGCTCAATCATTGGAAGACATCAACCATCATTGCCAAGTGTGCCACAATGATCTATGAGCAAGGCATGACCATCATTTGATTTGGGGAGCTGTTGTCCACTTTTGCCTACAATAGGCAATGTTCACATGAGCTGTTGGATTCTATTGCTACTATAAATGGTGTGATGCAGGGTGCTCAAGGGCTTTACCAAGTGTCAAGGGAGGCACACAAGAAGCCTCAAGTAGCCACAAGAGGTCTATGATGAGATATGAAGTACGTGAGCTTCAATGGTGTTGCCCCCTTTCTCTTCTCAGAATTGTAGACCTGTGAACTCAATGAAACCCTAAAGAAAATGAAGAAATACCTCTCTAATGCAATGTCTTGAGGGTGCCCAAAGGGGTCGTCGGGAAGTCGAGGAGTGATACGAGCTCAAGAGAGTCGGTTATGGCTGTCGAGGAGGAGACCCAATGAGTGTAGGTAATCAATAGGAAGCTAAAGGAGTTATGAACCAAGCTCAATTAGTCATTGAATCCAAGCTATGATACCAGTTGAAAGGTGAGAAGTATCGAAGCTTGCACTTGGAGAGCTATGGCAAGAGAGCAAGAGCAAGAAAGAGAGAGACGAGAAATGGGAACTTCAACAATCAAAATGTGTGACCGACCTTCCCCTTTATTCATATGTCACTAAAAGAATAAAGAATAAAGTGAGGGTGATGGGCGCTCGCCACCTGCAGTGTGCAATGGCGGGTATTGTCAGTGTAGTAACACACGGGTGGCTAGGCAGAGGCGCCTTTAACCCCAAAAGTTCATCACCATGGGCCTCACTAGTAGCCAAAGGTACCAAATCCATATCATGAATCTTCTGAAGAGTCAAATAACTAATCTTCACTTGTTGATTGATATCTAAGAACTAATGATTTCTTACTATAACCAACTCGTATGTGCATCATTTCAATGATAAAGACTTTAAGAAAATCCTTAATTTAACTTATACTATCTTGTAGAGTAGCGTGAAACAACAAGTTTTGAGAACAATCATTCAAAATGAGAAAAGACTACACTACTACAATGAAATTGTTGTAATGCCCTAAAAACTTCAAAGTTCCTATAGTAGGATTGTAAGTTGTTTTGATAAATCCAAGTTAACAAATTCAATTTGCACCACCAATATGCCAGCAAACTAAGTACAATTAATTATTTCAAAGACTTGATAGTTATTCACACCAGAAATTCTTGCGTGCCATATAAATATCCATTGAATCCTGCAATCCTACTTGTAGGACTGTAATGGTCACTTGAAGGAAACTGACTTCCAGTACATGATGAACTTCTGAATGATTATTGGGGTCATCATAATTTGATTGAATCAATCTCCTTAATCTAAAACCCTTTACTACATGTTTGATAATGTCTCCTTGCAAAGTTACTAAAATATAAGTACCCTATCCCACATATTTTATAATCTCAACATGTCACAGCTAGAAACCCATCAAGTAGAATAAACTTTCCCCATGCTTTATTGGAGCCCCAAGAGGAACACCAAGGAAAAGGGAATTCTCTTGCAAGAAAATCTATCTTGTAACATCAATAAGCTTTTATTTCATTCTTTTGATCATCAAAACAAAGAAAACAGCAATTCTTCACGCAGCACCATAGTAGATTTCTCCCACGGATTTGATAAAATCAACCATAATCTTCAACATCTTCACAAAATCCATCAATAGAACAAAGAACACAAGGGAATACACCATCTTTGAATGGAAAACAATCACATATTATTCATCTTCAATGTCTCCATAGTTCTCTCTCTCAATCTCTCACATACAATTACACTGTTTTGGTAGAATTGACTATCTCTGACTCTCTCTCTCTCTCTCTCCATCAATAGTACATCATATCTTCACTACAATGCTCTCATAATAACCCTCAATAATCCTTCTTAGATCATGGATGCACCTCCCAAGAGGTATGTTTGATATGAAGAGTCACCAAAGCCACTACAGTGTCTTTTCACAGCTCACTACTGTCACTGTCACTTAGTCTTCTCTTCAGTCTTCAGCAGATATTTCTTCCACTTGTTTTAGCTCTTTTGAACTTAGATTCATCCTTTCCAAAGGTTAGAAAACTTTTCCAAAATCACACATACATTCTACAAAACACCTACAAAAGGTCTACAGAACAGTCATAGTACAGCACCAGAATAGCTACAGTACAATTATAGTACAGAGACAAAGCAGAGACAGAGGCTCTACAGAGGGTCTACAGAAGGTTACAGAAGGTCATCAAAACCTCATAACTCATACTCAAACCATTCCAAACTATCAAAAACTATTGAATATGCTTTCACAAGATCTCAATCTTCATCTCATCAATCCATGCTTCATACAGAAGACAATCAGAACAAAACAGAAGCTATGCAGAAGGTATACATAACCAATCAGAACCTATCAGAACATCACAGAACCTCATATCTCCACTGAGAATCATCATGAACTTCTAAAACATAATCAATATCATCCAAAACACTCTCAAATACTTCCCTTAGAATCATACATCACTCTAAATCCATCAAAAATCAATCATTCAGACCTCAAAAACAACAAAAACTCAGTCAAAAATTCAGTCTTTTTCCACTCTCAACATATCCCCACACTTAGAAAGGAAGCGTCCTCGCGACCTAAGGAAAAGAAGAATATAAGTTCACTAAAGAGCTCAATGTTATCTTCTGTCAGATCTTCAATAATATTGCCAAAACAAGACCCCAACTTATCACCTGTATCTGGAAGGGGTGTGTATGCAATGGCCGAAAGGCGCATGGAAGAGTCCCCCAAAAGCAATCAATCCAGTCAAAGAAAATCAAAGACCACTGACTGAGGACAATTAGAGGAGGAGGAGGAGGAGGAGGAGGAGAAGGAAGAGGAGGAGGAGGAGGAGGAAGGGGAGGAAGAGGAGGAGGAGGAGGAGGGGGAGGAGGAGGTGAGAGGGGGGCGACACGAACGGGGCAGAAGGCGGCACGGGCGGAGGCCGAGGGGGAGAGGCCGAGGAGGGGCAGAGCGTGGGCGGCGATGCGGACGAAGGCGCAGCGAGGAGGGCAGTCGATGAGACGGATGAAGGCGCAAGAGGACCTGGCGGATGGCGAGGAGGACCTGGCGGGCGCTGCGGACGGCACTGCAGCCCGAAATGGCGGGCGGCTGGTCTGTGACCAGCGGCGGCGTGGTATTGCAACCCGGAACCGCAGTGAGGGTGCCGCTGAGGGGCGGCGCGAGGGAAAGGAGACCGGGAGGAGACGGCCATTGTGGGCGGCGCGAGGGGAAGGAGGCTGGGTGGAGACGCCGAGGGGGGGGAGGAATGGGAGGAGGGTGGAGGGAGGAGGGGAAGGAGGAGGAATGGGGGAAGGTAGAGGGAGGAGGTGAGAAGGTGGGTACGCAGGAGGAGGAGGAATGGGGGAAGGGTAGAGGGAGGAGGTAAGAGGGTGAGGGAGATGGTGAGGGAGGGTCGTGGAGAGAGAAAGAGGGGTAGGAGAGAGAAAGAAGAAGAAGAAGAGGAAGAAGAAGAAGGAGAAGAGGAAAGAGAGAGGGGGGTGGTTGGGATGCGAGGGGAGGTGCCCGTTAGGGTTGGGTTTATTTTAAAAAATAAAAAATAAAATTAATTAATTAATTAAGAAATGAATTAAGGGAGAAAGAAAAGAGAGGGAAAGGGGGCACGCTCCAGTCCCGCACGCGTGCGAGGGCCGGGGGTAAAAAAATTTACGGTGGTGGGACCCGACGGGGTAGGAACGTCGACACGCAAGTCGCGGACGCGATGGGGGCGTCTCGAGATACGGAAAAATGAAAACGTACACGTTCACGTGCAAGGCGAGGCACGCGAGAACACGGAAAAATAAAGAAAAATTAATAACTCATAAACCGTTCGTCGAATCGAAAATCCGAAAAAAGAAAAAATGGGCCGAGAAGGAAGGAAAAATGATGGAAAAGTAAGATGGGGTGTCGGGAGGAAAAGGAGGGCGTTCACATGGGAAAAATGCAAAAAAAAAGCCCGAAAACACATACGGGGATTAATATCCAAAAATCCACTCGCCGGAATGCAAGGCGGAAAGAAGGAAAAAGGTGCAGAAGAATGTGTCCAACAACTCTATCATGTCAAAACACAATTCCTATTGAGATAGGACACGTTCACATGGGAAAAACATAAAAATAGCACATGAAAACGAGGTCAAAAATTAATAACAAAAAATCGGTTCACCGGAATAGAGGGTAAAAAAAAGGAAAAATGTGCAGGGAAGGGATTGCACAAGGCAGTCACATGAAAACTTAGTTCCGGGGGAATTAGGAGGGGTTCACATGCAAAAAACACGAAAAATAGACCCGAAAACACATGGAAAAAGTAATAACGAAAAATCCGACGGGAAAAATAGGGGGAGAAAGAAGGAAAAATGTGAGGAAAGGTGGATGAAACACGACTATCATATCAAACGGGAATTCCCATGAAAATACGACATGTTCACAGGGAAAAATATGAAAAAGACGCACGAAAACGGCCCCGAAAACTCGTAAAAATTAATAACGGATGAACCATGCAGCGGAATGATAGGGAGTAAAAGGGAAAAGTGTCAGGGGGGAGGGGTAGGGCAGGGCTATCACGTCAGATCACCGTTCTGAAGCAATAAAGGTGTGTGCATATGGAAAACCGACCAAGTTACGCAAAATACTTCAAGACCTGTGATAGGCTATAAGGCACGTGTGAGTATCTAGTAAACACCTGCAACTGATAGATACATGTGTGGAAAGACTTGTAAATCTGCCCAAGGATGTCACAGAGTGCCCTGTTCGGTACCCCTAGTCTTCAAATCTTCATCCACTCTTTCCTAAGTGGACTTTCGTGGTCCACCACCTGTGATGAAGGATAAAATGACCAGAAGGGCACCTAAATGGGTACTAAAACTCCGGAAGGTGTGCAAAGCTCCTTTCGGGCCACGTTGTGTATCCCTACGGAGTCTGCAATAGCAAGGGAGGGTCACCTCTCTTTTGTCTTGCTATCTCGTTCGACTTCAACCTTTTTCCTCGGTCGGAATATACATGGCAGAGCTAGTGTTCTAACAATCAAGGCATGCATTGCATGGCCAAATCACAATTTTTCCATTTCATGGTATGCAAGAATTGAAAGGTAAAATGTATGAAAATTGAGGATGAGAAAGGCTTACCAATAGTAATTAGTGACTCACTGATTTACTATGCTCGCCTTTTACAATTTATTGGGTATTCTCAATGGGTTGAATCACAAAAGACCCCAAAGTTAGAGGTTAAGCAATTCTTTAGCAATCAATGAAAGGAAATTCTAGAGTTCCGTTTGTCGGAACAAGGGTTGGTAAAAAGGAAAAATAGTCAGTTCAAAGGGATGAACAGGGCTATAAGTTTGGATTGGAATGTTGGTGAACATAGGGTGCGTTCACATGGAAGGACAGCAAAATCAGGAAATGAAGGAAAACTGCAAGGGAACGGCCCTAAGGGTGGGTTGAAAATGGACGGGTGGGTGGGGAAGGGACCCCAACATGGTAAAAGTAGGGCAAGCATAGATGCATTATCAAGTTAAGGCAAATGCAGAGGGGTATACAATGTAGACACGCAGGGACACGTCCCCACACTTAAAACCTTAACGGATAAGGTTGACCGAGCAACAGGAACCTAATACCACACAACAGACCAACCGCTAACGTCCCCACGCTTAAAACATGACCGTCACTGACAACAGAAGGTGTAGGGTTAGAAAAACTTGGCCCATGTTGTCGAGAATCAAGGTTGACTGTCGATGGCACGTCCACTGTCGTTGTCGGCTGTAGGAGGTACCAAGGTATCTTCACAGCACACATCCTTCGTGGCAGGGACCACGCGGCAACACCCAGGGAGGTAGCTGGTCGAAGGAATCGCAGGAAATTCGTCAATGGCGAGGGATATTACACTCAACTCACGGTCACTCAACTAGAATGAAAGAACCTTCACTCGCCCCATTACTGACATCACTCGAGTGAATGATGAGGAAACCCAGGGCTCACACCCGGTTTAGGAATCGACAAAGGAATGGTGCAGAGGGAGTATGCCAGGGTGCACAATTGATGGTGCATCGGTGCGTTCAACCCATCTTGCATAGGTGCAAAGAGAAAGGCCAGGGAGCCTTGTAGTGCAGTGTGTAGAACAAAGTGATGTATCTTGTGCTGATGGCAGAAACCCAGCCCGTGGTTGCATAGGGAAACGGGAACGTACCTGACTCCAAAGGTCGTAACATCCCTCAATCCTCACCTCTCGGTAATTGATTGAAGAAACTCCAGTCACACTCAGCCCACCCTCTGTCTCACGCTCTGTTGAAAGATACATAGGGCAGCCATGTCCTGAAACCCGTTGATGTAATCCTCACGGCCACGTGTACAAAGGTTGTATGCCTTGTACCGGAGGGCGTGGGGGTCGTGGTGCAGCTCCGGGCGCGAGCCCGAGTGAAACAGCCCCCAGTGCAGATCTTGGTGGTAGTAGCAAATATTCAAATGAGAACTTTGAAGACCAGTGGAGAAAGGTTCCATGTGAACAGCAATTGGACATGGGTTAGTCGATCCTAAGAGATGGGGCAGTCATGTGTCAAGGGCGTAATGCGCGCCGCTCATCGAAAGGGAATCGGGTTAATATTCCCGAACCGGGACATGGTGGTGGACGGCAACGTGACCGAATCTGGAGACGCCGGCGGGGGCCCCAGGAAGAGTTCTCTTTTCTTTTTAATAGCCCGCCCACCCTGAAATCGGATCACCCGGAGATAGGGTCCAGCGGCTGGTAAAGCACCGCACGTCTTGCGGTGTCCGGTGCGCCCCAGCGGCCCGTGAAAATCTGGAGGAGCGAATGCCAATCACGCCCGGTCGTACTCATAACCGCATCAGGTCTCCAAGGTGAACAGCCTCTGGTCGATAGAACAATGTAGGTAAGGGAAGTTGGCAAAACGGATCCGTAACTTCGGGAAAAGGATTGGCTCTGAGGGCTGGGTCTAGGGGTCTGTTTCTTGATGGTGCAACTGTGCATCCCGCCCAGTGCCGGCATACAGTACAAGAAGGAAGGCTAGGGAGCCTTATAGTGCAATGCACAAGAACAAATCGTGCTTTGTGCATTGAGAGGCCCATCCCGTGGGTGCAACACTCCATTCACACATCTCACCTCTCATTTGATTTGAAAGAAAAGACTGGTCACTCACCCCACCCTCTGTCTCACTCTCTAATAGATACAGAGGGCAGCCCATACTCACATCCCCATCTTGTTAGGATGAAAGCTCACATCACTCAAGGGGTTGGTGATGAAGATCATGTCGACAGTTGGTGTCATCAGGATCTTAAGGAGGAGACATACCCATGGAGGCAGCCTATAGATCTCATACGTCAATGATTTGTAAGAAGAGTCGTTTGTTAAGAAGGGCAAACGGATTGATATTGTAGAGACAGCGCACCAAGGGAGGTGGCTTCAAATTACTTGCTAAAGAGGTTCTGCTGGTGAATCCGCTATCCTGAACTGTGGGGTGTTCCCACCTTTTCCACAGTCAGCTTCTCGCCCAAGGGTGTTTCCACCTTTTCTTGGAACAAGGCCTGTTATGACAGGGAATTGCTTCCATTTCTCCCATAACAGTTTCGTTTGTTTTTTCTTTTTCTTTTGCTTTTTCTTTTCTCTTTTTTTTTCTTTTGTTTTTTTTTTACTTTTTTTACTTTTATTTCTTTTTTTATTTTTTATTTTTTAATAAAGGGAATGGTAGAAATACCATATATTAGGACCAACCTCGGCACCGTTGTTGGATCAGACGAGAAGAGAACAATGTCGGGTTGAGATATTTCTACAAGGGGGTAGCAGAACGAGACCGCCTCATGAGGAGAATCATCATGGCTATCAGAAGCACGACAAGAAGGACAGTCCGACGCCCAAAAGGGAAAGGGTAGGTCGACTGTGATTGTCAATATCCCCAGGGAGGGAAGTACTTCTTCAGGCGATATCCATTAATCAGGAAAGGATCATCAGAGGCATCAAAGGTCTGCACCTGAATAGAGCCATTAGGATTGACGGATAGTATCTTGTACGGGCCCATCCACCGTTGTTGGAGCTTGCCAGGAAACTTGCCAAATCTCGAATCATAGGCTAGAACAAGATCACCTTCTTTGAACTCCTTGTGCTTGATGAAACTGTCATGATAGGCCTTGCGTCGTGCTTGAGTGGTTTCCATGCACTATAGGGCCATCCGCCAGATCTCATCCAAGCATTTTAAGTGCAGGAGACGATGTTGTAGTGACTTACTATCTCCCAAGTGTTCTTTAACCGCCACTCACAAAGAGGGCAATTCAATCTCAACAAGGAAGACGGCTTCTGTACCATACACTAACTGGAAAGGTGTCTGTCCTGTAGCTGCCTTATGGGAGGTTCTGTACGCCCAGAGGACTCTGTAAGTAAATCATCCTAGTCACGACGATGTGCGGCAATCGTTCTTGTCAAAATCGAGCAAAGGATGCGATTGGTGACTTCAACTTGGCCATTAGCTCTGGGGTAATAGGGAGTAGACTTACGATGGTGGATCTTATACAGTTCCGTCAGCTCCTCCATGATTTTGTTAAGGAAATGAGTACATCTGTCACTTAGCAACTCGAGGGGACTGCCAAAATGGGTGATACTATTCTCGTACATGAACAGGGCGACACTATTACCATCGTCCCGCTTCAGGGCTTTAGCTTCACACCACTTTGTGACATAATCCATACATACTAAGATGTATCTGTTCTGCTTCCGTCTGGTAGGTGGATCAATGGGACCCACAAAATCAATCCCCCACTTCTCAAACGGCTTTAGGGGAAGAATGGGTTGCAGTGGCATGGCACTTGTTTTGGTGGGTTTCCCCATTCGCTGACAAGCATCACATATTTTACAGTAATCATATGCATCCTTATGGAGGGTGGGCCACCAATATCCTGCTAATAGAGCCTACTTGGCTATCGCTTCTCCTGCGAAGTGTCTACCACATGGTTCATCATGGCATGCTTTCAATACTATGCCAATTGCATTCCCTGCAACACATCTTCGTAGTACTTCATCTTTGCCTTTCTTGTACATGGCTCCGCCTAGTAAGGTGTAGGGGGGCGATTCTAAGAGAAGCTTCTTCCTCTCACGACTTGAGATGCCAGGAGGATACTGTTGAGTTGCTAGAAGATTGGCTATGTCTGCATACTAGGGAGTAACTGTTTCAACTAGAAACAAGGAAGCGTCAGGAAGGTCTGGATCATCCTATTCCTCTTCTTCTATTTGAGGGATCCGTGATAGATGATCGGCTAAGACATGGGAACGGCCAGGCTTAGTGACTACTTCAAAGTCGAACTCTTGGAATAGGAGCAACCATCTCATCAGTCGTCCTTTAACATTTGCTTTGTTCATCAAGAAGGATAGGGATCGGCTAAGACATGGGAACGGCCAGGCTTAGTGACTACTTCAAAGTCGAACTCTTGGAATAGGAGCAACCATCTCATCAGTCGTCCTTTAACATCTGCTTTGTTCATCAAGAAGGACAGGGCTTCATGATCCACATAGAACTTGAAATGTGTGGACAATAGATAGTGTCGAAACTTCTCGAGTGCAAACACCATTGCCAAGCACTCAGTCACTGTGTAGTTTCGTTCCCTATCAGTGACCTTTCGGCTTGCATAATATATCGGTTGATCTAATTTCGAGGGGCCCTTTTGACATAGCACAGCACCTAGCCCTTCAACTGATGCATCTGTGTGCACATGGAACTCCTTCGTCCAATCAGGAGGCTGTAAAATAGGTGCTTGGATCAGGCATTATTTTAGGGTATTAAAGGCCTCTTCACAGTTATCAGTCCAAAGGAAATCAACTTCTTTCCTTAGGAGCTTGTGCATAGGGGCTGCCTTGGTTGCAAAATGTGCAATAAATCTTCTGTAATAGTCCACATGGCCAAGAAATCCTCTCAATTGCTTGAGGTTTGTTGGTGTTGTTAAGGCGGCAATCTTCTCAATCTTTGCCGGGTCTATTGCAATTCCTTGTGCAGAGACAATATGGCCCAAAAGAACTCCTGAGGAGATGCCAAAGACACATTTGTCGAGGTTGAGAGAAATCCCATACTCTTGGCATCTGTTAAAACATTGCTCTAGGTGTCCCCAGTGCTCACGGATCAAGCTATAGACACAGAAGTCATCAAGATACACCTCAATGAAATCATGCAGATAATTCTGGAAGGCAGCCATCATTACTCGTTGGAAGGTGGCAGGAGCATTACAGAGTCCGAATGGCATCACTCTATAGGCATAGGTCCCCCATTCTGTGGTGAAGGTTGTTTTGGATTGGTCCTCTTCTGCGATTTGGACTTGGTTATATCCATTGAATCCATCCAAGAGGGAATATAGCTCATGGCTGCCACTGTGTCCAACAGTTGGTCTGTAAAAGGGATAGGGAAATGATCTTTCTTCGTCTTCGAATTGAGCTTTCGAAAGTCAACACATATTCAAAGTTTCCCGTTCTTCTTGGATACTACCACAATGGGCGAAACCCATTCATTGTTAGCCACGGGATAGATGAACTCTGCTTCAAGAAGTTTCAACAATTTGGCCTTCACCAGAGTAGAGTAATTAGGATTCATCCGTCTTTGTCTTTGCCTTACAGTTTTGGCATCGGGCTCTAGGTCAATGTGATGTTGGCATACTATGGGATCAATCCCATTTAGGTCTTTATATGACCAAGCAAACACATCTAAGTTCTCTTTTAGTAGGTCTCGAAGGACCACTAACTCTTCTTCTGGA
This sequence comes from Lygodium microphyllum, assembly GCF_053477565.2. Classification (NCBI taxonomy): domain Eukaryota; kingdom Viridiplantae; phylum Streptophyta; class Polypodiopsida; order Schizaeales; family Lygodiaceae; genus Lygodium; species Lygodium microphyllum. The sequence continues at coordinate 73,716,023 of NC_141163.1, forward strand.
AGATTGAGACCCACTTTCAGGTGACGTTCAGTACCCTCAACATCCAGGAACGTTACTTGTCTTTCACCTTCCACTTCGTGGATAAATGTCCCACGGATTGCTTCTTGGTAGTGAGTCGTATCCTCGTCTGATGTCCCACTAGAACCAGTGTCCTCCTTCTGAACAGATGACTCATTTGTCTGTTTAGGTTGCTGGAAGGGTATCAGAGCTTTGTTTGCTTTTGTTTAAGTGGTGATTTCTTCAGGACTCAGGGATTCATCTTCGGAGGATGCATCCAAGAATGTCACATATCACGGACCTGCTAGAGGCCGTGACTTTGAGGGCTTGGGCTTCTATTGGTAGGGGGCATCATCATCATCTTTTATTTGGACTGAACAGTCAGGACGATAGGAGCCAGTAGTGAACTTAATTTTTATGATTTTAATCCATTGCTTATACAAATTCCGCATACTTTGTGGTCCATTGACCAACCCAAATGGAACCATGGTTATTTCATCCAGTACCCTGAGATATTCGGCCTCTGAGATCTCTGTAGGGACATCAACAAGATTATCCTCTATCAGAGGGAATTTTTCATCTGCACTTTCATAGCCTACTTCATTTTCTTCCTCATCAGTTTCATCCTCATCCTTTGAAGGCTCTGTCTCTGCTTCTGTAGAGGCTCTGTAGGAGAAGAACAGATCTTCTGCCTCTGCATGCGCTTCTACTTCTGTCACCAGTTCTGACTCTGCTTTTGCCTCTAGCTCTGGCTCTGGCTCTGTTACTGTCTCTGTATCCGCTCTGTCGCTGTTCTGTAGCCGCTTTGTATCTGCTCTACCTCTGTACTATCTCTGCTCTGTAACTGTACTATCTCTGTACTGACTCTGCTCTGTCTCTGCGACTGTCATGTAACAGGGAGAACAGTACATCCATGCTTCTATTTCACTGTCAGAGGTAATTTCAAAAGTTAATTCTAGTTGAGGCAAGAGGTATTCTCCCATGGACAAGGATTTTACATCCCGTGGCAGTTGGCTTACAGTGCCCACTATTAGGAACTGTGCCTCTGTTTTAAGCAGCAACTTCCAACTCGACCAAATTGGAAGCATGCTCTTGTACCTTCTGTTGGCTATCAGTGGCATTGACATTTACAGGGGCTGGACTGGGACAGTCCTTTGCAATGTGGCCTTCTCCTTTGCATCGGCTGCATAAGGGCTTGTAATCCATGGATCATCTAGGGTTTGGACAATTTGGGGAGATATGTCCCTTTTCTCCACACCTATAACATTCCACCTCTGATCTCTAACCACCGCCAGACTGTCATCCTCTGTAACTTTGAGAGGGAAACCTCCTTGGACCGAAATTAGGACCAAACTCTCTAGGCTTGGGTCCAATATCCTGTGTTGTCATTTTAGATTCCAGCAAGTTGAATCTTGCATTTTCATCCTTCTGTCTTCGTTGATGCATCTCTTTCAAAGAGAAAATATCCTCTGTATGGTTCTTCCACAAACAGTAGGAACAGAAGGCTCTAGGAATGGTTGGTTTTCGGGTACATTCAATAGCTAAATGTCTCACTGGATGACACTTTCCACACCATGTATTAGAGCACATCACATCTCTTCCAGCTCCCGCAGGAGTGGATATATTGGTGGTATTCACCTTCAGCGTCTGTAGCTACTCTGTAATCACATCCAAAAGCTCTTTCTTGATACTTGCAACTAAGTTGGATAAGTAGTCCTTTAGATTTTCACCTCCTGAAGTACTTGTAGTAGGGTTTTGGGAAGTGTCTGTAATTATTGCATACACTAGTTGGGTAGATCCAGAAGGTCCTCTGTTCTGGCTCTGATTCAGAGCTCCTGTTGAGACTTGGGATTGTAAATTCCAGTTGGTAGGATTCCACTATTGTTGATTTGCCATTGGAGGAACTGTTTGAGGCCACTATTGCTGTGGTTGAACCATCATTTGAGGCACTGTCGTCTACAGCGACCACACTGGATTAGGTGCATTATACTGCAGCACTGTTTGTATCTGGGGATAGGGGTAGGGAACTGTCCCTGGGACTGCATTTGGTGGGTATACCATTCCAGGCATGGAAGGAGGTAAGACTCCTCTTCCTAGAGTCATTGACAACCTTGCTTCAACTTCGTCATACAATCTTGCACCTTCCACTGCAGCTTGCAGATTGACTGGTCTTCTCAATTCCACAAACTTGAGAACTTCTGGTTGTAGGCCCCTGAGAAACACTCCTTTCTGGATACCTTCGTCCAAATGATGGTTAGTCCATCTCTTCAGAATGGATTCCATTCACGAGACATAAGCTTCTACTCTTTCTCCAGAGGACTGACTTAAATTCATGAACTCCTCTCGCATCCGCTCTTCAAAACCTTCACACCTGAATTTAGTGAGGAAGGCCAACTTTAGGTCGTCCCATGTGCCAAAAGTTCCTACTACTTGTCTCTCATACCACTGAAACGCCACGCCCTTGAAAGTGGCAGGGAAGATTGCTAACCAATGCTCAGGGGTTCTAGCATTGTTAGCCACACATGCTACCGTGAACTCTACTACGTGAAGATCAGGGTCTTCATTGTACTCTCCCTTAAAAACTGGCAATGGGACTACATTTGCTGGCCTGTCATCAATATTTCCAAGACGAATCTGACTAGGAAGGGGACCTTGAGTCGCTATGGGGACTTCTGTAAAGAGTGATTTTAAGGCGTCAAAGGAGACTTCTGTTGCAAGCTCGTTCTCAGCTTTGATTTTTACCTTCTCTCTTCTCACGTACCTCTGGACTTGTTCTAACGCTTGCCTCTTTATTGCGTCATTCATCAGGGGGTTGGCTTTAACCAGTTAGTCTGGACTCAACAGGATAGTATTAGAGAGGGCTTCAGTCTCTGATGGATTCTCTCGCCAACATCTCCTCTACTTCCTTCTTTTCAGCATTTATGAATTCAGCTTTCAAACCACTACAGAGGGGAAGATATTCTGTTCTGAAAGTATCAAAACTCATTCTTCTTAAGATCGTTGTTGTGTCATTATAATAATGCCAGCTTCTGAGGGTTTCAACAGTGTATGTTGTGAAAAACACTCTGTCTACCAACTTCCAGTGGGTTGCTAATTGGACAAACAAAAGATTATCAGTGCACCAAGCATCACATGTATCTTGCTGTTGAGCATCCTCGAACAAATTCCAACTCTTTTCCTTCTTGTCTTCGTGAACCTCCACAGACCAAGACTCCTGAAGCTTCTTCACAATCTCCCACTTGATGATGTTTTGAAACTTCTCAATGAATGCCAAATCTTCCATGGATGGTCATTCTCTCTACTTCTGCTCTTCAGTTTGTTCCCAAACAGTTTGCCACCAAGATGCAAGTTTATGCTACTTCAACAGGAAGAGGAAATAGTCCACCACATAGAGCATGCATCATGATGGTGATATGTTTCCGCCATTGTGGGATGAACTTCTTGTGAAAAGTGGCGTTTATAATGAGAAATTCCAACTCTTCAGTGGAAGAAGGAACTTTACAAACATCCATTGAATTCTTCTCTTCTTGGCAATGCCATTTCCTTCATTTTCAGCCTCTTCTGGTGCTTGTTGATGGCAAGGTTCCCCGGCTACGCACCAAAAACATGGAGCCCTGAGAGGAACACCAAGGAAAAGGGAATTCTCTTGCAAGAAAATCTATCTTGTAACATCAACAAGCTTTTATTTCATTATTTTGATCATCAAAACAAAGAAAACAGCAATTCTTCACAAGATCTCAATCTTCATCAATCATCAATCCATGCTTCATACAGAAGACAATCAGAACAAAACAGAAGCTATACAGAAGGTATACATAACTAATCAGAACCTATCAGAACATCACAGAACCTCATATCTCCACTGAGAATCATCATGAACTTCTAAAAAATAATCAATATCATCCAAAACACTCTCAAATACTTCCCTTACAATTATACATCACTCTAAATCCATCAAAAATCAATCATTCAGACCTTAAAAACAACAAAAATCAGCCAAAAATTCAGTCTTTTTCCACTCTCAACATTTATCCATCTTGAAACTTGAATCCTTATTTGCCTACTGAATAAAAATTATTACAAATGCTATTGAACTCCTTGTATAAATCAACCATGTAGAAGTACTTTCATGATGTCCCTTCTTCACAAGTCACTTAAACACAAGGACAACATTTTAAGGTATATCCATGCTCAAAGCAAACTTTGCACATTTTTTGTCTTCTTGGATTTTTCCATTTTATTAAAGTCAAAGGTTACATAAACCTTAATGCTTGCTAGGCTTTGCAAAACAAATTTCATTCCATATGCACTCTTTCCTAAATATATTAATGAGTGTGACTCTATAAAAGACCATCCATAGAAATCATGATTTCAAAGAAAACTAAGGTACAAACCTTCAAATGCTTGTGAATAAGTACAATCTTTATCCTTGTCTTCTTCTTTCCAAGTTTCCCGCTCAACATTGTTCTTCACACTCTAAGAAGTCTTCATCACTGCGAGGGTGGCTCATTTTTTCCTTGTAGTAGTAATACATTCTTTCCATCACATAGTGAGCTATGGTACAACGATTGGGATGTTTGTATGCCAATTATAGCATCATAAGGCATAGGTGATGCAAGTTGCTTCTCTCTACCTTTTTCTTTCTCTTCTTCAAAACTTCCTTCTATATCTTCTTCTTCTTCTTCATGGTTGCAAAATGCCATTGTAAATCTTTCACATCTTTCTCCTCTAACTTCTTTTTTATAGGCATGAGTCCACAACTTCTTTTGCTTCTTGCCACAAGAGGGCATAGTTATTTTCAATTCTTAGTGTTTCTTACTTTGAGTTCCTCAATTGTTCTATAGGCACTCTTAAGGACATTGACCACTATGGTGGGCCATAGCCTGCAATCAAGTATAAAGCTTTACAATGGATCCATAATGCATACCTTAAAGACACCACCATTTTACTCAAGGGATACTAGTTAAATGTCAACAGTAACTGTCAAGATCCATCAGACTGCTCGTCCTCTCCTGGGGCTTGGTACACCGCTTGTCGTTGGTCAGGGAGTAGGGCCCAGTTATACATGAGGTTTAAGTCATGTACTCTGGTCCATTGCCACTTGGATTCACCTAAGAGATCCTGTAGTGGTTTGAAGTTTGTAGCTGAATTGCCAGCTAGCTTGTTTGTCAAGTATTCCAGCATCTCCTAGAGGTCCCTTTTGTTAGTTGGGACTTGGAAGTTGACAGGCTTGAGGCTTTCCCCGAAGGGTTCCTGCCATCATGTAGACTGGTACTACAACCTAGACCGCATTCACCTGACCATGGGCAGTGTGCGTATAGTAACTCCTTTCAGCAAGGGCCATCTTGTGCCTTCTACAATTGCAGAGCCACCGATGGAGACCCCCGCAGCCAAGCCTAAGGAAACTGGTAGGGATGCCTTACCCCATACCCCAACCACCAGAGGCAAACCCACCCAAGCCATCCACATGGCCAGGGAGCCCACTCACATATGGGTGCCAAAACGGCGAGCGCCGCCTCCTACTAGACCACAGAAACACACTCCTAAATGCAAAAGACACTGGCTCTAACGGCTCTAGTCGATGGGCTCTTAACCACACCAAACAACCCCACATGGCCTCGCAAATAGAAGTGTCTAAGTACCATAAATAATTGTTCTAACTACTATGTCTGTATATATGATTTCATATTATAGTCCAACTAATTACCCCTCCCAACTCCAAGCAAAGCAATTTCCCACATGTAGGTGACTATCTCACTTCAAATCACATATATAAAGAGCATCCCCCAACAACTAACTAATGTGGCTCCTATAGCTCTCCTAGACCCCAGGGATTGGTCTCAGAATGTGTTGTCTTAAACATATAACACATCATAAAACATGCTCCTCTCTTGATATTTATCATTCCACAAAATTGTTTATAACCTCATATAATTAATCTCTAAGAAATAAATGCTCTAACCTACATCTAGGGATCCTCTTCCACGCCATGTAGGTTAAAGGGTTCATAGACAATTGATATGCATCCAGGGGATTCATTCCAATACCATGCTTACATGCATATGTAACATGTCGTGCCACATGGTGCTCAAACAATTCTAACTAATAAAACAGTCATGTGACATGGAAAACCTTTCTTTTCATGATTTATTCTAGTGTAATGTGCCATTGAAGAGATGGAACTCAACTAGCACGTGCTTCCACTTCTTTAAATATTCGCTAACACCCTAAATGTCTTACTACGATGCATAAACATTCGTTTCTTCATTGAAAAGATGTAAAATTTTAGCATTCATTTCATGTCTATGCCACCTTGTATATATTGAATTTTATATTTTATGTGTTATTTTACATAGAACCTACCCTTACCTAGCCACTTTAACACAAAAGCAAGTGTAGACTGAGGCTAAACCTTATACCCTATTGCTCACTACACATTCGTCAATGTTTTCTTAATTTTTCATATTTTACTAGGCTCAAAAATCTATTTTTTCTTATTTTTCTTAATTATTCAATTTTTATAATTATTATTCATGATTATTGATCATTCTATAATTTTTTATCATAAAACAAAGAAACACAATCATGGTAACTAGCATGCATTATTTGCCCATATATACCATTATTTTCATCAATGTTATCAACTATCATCATATTTCTTAATTATTGTACTTATAGATAATAAGACTTAATTTTGTTAAGATTGACCTTATTTTTAAATTCCACCCCTATAAATTTGCTAATAATGCAATGGAATTATCTTTACCTTTTCTAACTATTTCTTAGGGACCATCCCACATAGGCTCTAATTTTCCATGAAAAACTCCCCACATGGATCACAGTATAGGACTAGTTGTCCCTTTTAAAAGGTGTACTTCTTCACTTTCACGTCATGAAGTTGTTTCATGTGACACTTAGCCACCTCCTAACATTCAAAAAATGCATCTTTATCCCCTAAAGAATGGTTGATCATGAATCTTATTATAGGTAACTCAATCTCAAGGGGTAATAGGAACTTCTCTCCATAGACTAATTTGAATGGGGTGTGGCTAGTAGCTCGTTTAAAGATCGTATTGTACACCCATATAGCCATGTGCAGTTTCGTACCCCAATCTTGTTTCTTTTTTGAGATGATCCTTGACAGGATTCCCACAAGCTGCCTAATGGTGATTTTAACATTCCCATTTGCATGTGGATTGTAGGGTGTCATTTTATTATGCTTAATCTACCAACAAGTTTTTGATCACCTTATTCAAGAAACAAGTTCCATGGTCTGACACCAACTCCTTTGGTAGACCAAATCAGCAGATTCTCTGTTCAAGCAGGAAGCTAGTAATCTCCTTTGCATCATCCTTCCTCATCACTCGTGCTTCTCACCATTTTGTAAAATAGTCACTCATTACTATGATATATCTCTTTTGTGTAGAGGATGACAGGATTAGACCTACAAAGCCGATGCCCCACTTCTCAAATGGTAATAAAGCCATAATAGGAGTCAATGGGTGCTTCTAATTTTCTTTACTATTATGCCTCTAGCATATATCGCATCTCTTTACATATGCAAATGCAACTTGGAAGATGGATAGCCACTAATATCTAGCTCTTAAGGATTTCTATGCAGCCAATCATCCAACAAAGTGCCCTCCACAAGTAAAGTCGTGACACTCTTCCAAGATAAATGGAACTTCATCAAACATAACGCATCAATGATAAACATCATCTACCCCATGACAATATAGAGTTCCTAAAATTAAGGTAAACTTTAAGTCTTCTTGTTTAATTTTCCTTTTCTCAACCTTAGAGAAAGATCCTCTAGTCTCTCATGTGGATAGATAATGCATTATTGCAGCATATCATGATGAAATGGAGGCTATGTCTATTTTAAATCCAATATTTTTTTTGTTCCTTATGTTAGTTGCGGATCCCAAAGGGGAGAGAATGGCAAAATCTTAGGGGCAAGAAGTTGTTGGTTTGGGATGGAAACCATAGGCTAAAAACATGGTGGAGACGCATCAAAGAAATTATGTAATCATTTATACATGTAGGCATTGAATATATATATCCTATTCTTATGTTATTCAATTTTCAATTATAGAGTACTCCGTGCTCAATTCCATATTTGTGTACGATGTCAATTCATTGAAGTGCCAAAGAAGAAGGAAGCATAGCTACTACTTGCATTGAATACCACCAATGCATAAGTCTTCTTCCTTCAATTGTTCTCCTCATTGTCATATTTATGATTACATTCTCATATTATGCTTATGTTTGTTTCCAACAGTATTTCTAGGGCGCATGTTGCTCCAAATATTGCTCATGAGGTGTACATGTTCCAAAAGTTTGGTGTTGCAAACAAGAATCCATTCTAGATAGATTTAGTCCAAACATGAGGAAGTGGGCTAAGGTTGAGATGAGTATAGAGGGAAGGTATTATCATGGTGCCATTCCATGGTATAACTCTCCTTGCAGTTTAATATCTCAGATTGTATGGAATGTGCTCTTTTATCTCTAGCTCTCTTATATGGAATGTGCTTTCCTATCTCGTGCTATAATTTTATTTTATTTTTGGCATGATAGGATGAATTCCATGCCTTTGTCTCAAAAGAAACTGCGAAGGTTGAGGCTCTTGGTATAGATGAGGCAGAGAGGAAGAAACGTTTAGATAAGTCTATAGGAGCATAAGAGGAGCATCTCAAAGATAGGGCAAGTACTTATGCATTGACAATCCCCAAAATGGGGATGATTTCTTTAAGTTGTTATTTAGCCTGTGGGATGATGCGAGTATGCTCAAGATCACAAGCAACAAGTCGTATTGTCTTACAAGCTCAAAAATCTCTTCAGAAAGGTAATTTGTATTTATAAAGCAAGTTATGTGTGTGCTGGATTTTTTCTTTAAAGCTTTCTATTCATGCATGTTGTTGTGCATTGTAGGAAAAAAATATTGTTGCATCTTATGAGTCTTACAAAGTCTAAAGATCCCCGATATCTTCATTTTGGTGATTACAAGCTCTTTCGGGTTTACATGAAGAAAGATGCATATTGGGCTCATTTGCATTTGGAGGCAATCTACATATCCAAAGAATACAAGTAGAAGGTCCACAACTACTTGACTCATTTGAGAAGTTCTTCAAACTTAACTTGAATAATCATGTCATGTAGGTTGTTACAACACATTACATCCATATTGTGTTCTTGAGCTTTTTCTTAATGTACATGTGTGGAAGCTTTCGCTCGACTACCAAGACCCAAGGACCACTGATTGCTCAAGCGTTTCAAGCCGAATGCTAATGGCTACCTCTCAAATAGTCTTATGCACTCTCAAGCCTATAAGTGTAGTGAGCTTACCTCAATGCCCGATCGAGTACCCTCCTCTCTCAAGCACACCGATAGCTCCATGATCTGAGATATGCAAGCTTAAGCAAGCTCAATCCTCCACCTTCAAGCTCCATGCTCCATATAGCCGTGCATGCAAGACAGGAGAAGAGAAGAAAAGAGAAGAAGAGAGGAGAAGATGGAGAGCTTCTCCACCACAGTCTCTCACCCTCCCACACTCACTCCCTCACACTCTCACACTCCCTCCTTCAAGCACAAGCACAAGAAAGAAAGAAAAAGAAGAAGGAGAAGAGCAAGAAGAAGAAGGTATCATTTTTGCCACACACCAAGAATGAGCTTCTATATTCACTTTTTTGGCTTTTATACATGCCCTCATCCCCTTGGGCACCCATCCCCTTTTTAAACTGTGCCCTAAGTGTGAAGTGGGGGCAAAAGGGCTAGGGGGTTAAGATGGAGCTGACCGACCAAGGCCACCGAATGGCGTGCCTAACTTAAGGATCCCTAGGCGCAGTGATTGTGGTGCTCATCAAGTGAGGTGTGTTTTTTCACTTCCTACTTGATTTTATTTTCTTTCCTTACTCTTGTCTTTCCTTTTTTCTCTTTTTCTCTTTCTTGCTTCCTTTTTTTTTCTTCTTCGCTTTTTTTTGTTTTTGAATGTACACGAGGAGCCAGTCCTCAGTTTCCTCGTTTGTGAGAGGAGGAGGCTAGGGGCTTAAGGGACTTACTAAGGAAGTTTCTACTCTGCATATAGTCCTTTAGATTCATACATACAGATGACTACACCTAGTAAATCGACTACCATTCATGTCGTCTAATAGGGCCATGTAGAAGGATGGAAAGAAGGTGGCTCTCATCATGAGCCTAGCCATCATGTAGCTATCTATGTCGGCATTCAAATAAAAAAACAAGTATAGTAGGCAGTATTCATGAGTGGTAGTTATTAAGCAAAACTCTAAGTAGCCTAAGGTAGTTACAAGTTGTGATGAAAGCAAGGTCAAGGAAGAAGAGAATTCACTAAGGAAATGGGAGGTAGAGGGCCCTAGGTCATCTTCAGAGAATATGAGGGCTTCCTCTGGCTGCTCAGTAGCATTTATATCATACTCCACCCCTATCCTTCTTGGATACAACATATATGTGGGGTCGTTTCTCTCATAGGATAGGGTGCTACAAAATGACATCCATGTTCACATCCTAGATTCTCTGCCTCCACTTGGGTTGTGGCTCGTATCCCTTTACGGTCTTGGGTACCTCCATGACTTTTTCTTCCTAATAGTCCTATGCATCTATCCCCCGCAGTATTTGATTCTTCTCTCTTTATGCACTCCACCGATCTCCAAGCCTTCTGCCCATGCTTATCACCTCCTCTACCACTTTAGGGGATAATACTCCACTCAATGTGGGTGGATGACTTGAGCCAAGTCTTCTTCTTCCTTCCTTTGCAATTATTTTGCCTCTACTTTAGCTTTCCTCCTTTTCTCTTCTTCAAACCTCCTCGACTCCTTCTACACTCTCTATAGCTCAGTCTTTTCTTCCTTGGTCATTCTCTCCCTGGCCTCTTGCTACTACTTTTGAGGAGTTGTCTTCTTTGGCCTCCTAAGCCCTCTTTGGTCAGACGGTATCTATGGTTCTCTACCCTCGCGTTCACTGTCCTTTCACTAGATTGCTCCTACTCCTAGGGTGGTGACCTTTCAGGTGTCTCCCCCACTTTCTCTTCACCTTTTGCCTCTTCCACAGCTTCTTGGATTATGAGGGTCATCACCCCGCCTAGATGCTTTCGATTATGACTTCTTCCTTGATGTCCTCCCCGTTGTGGAAGCCAAAGACTCCTCGCCTGCTAGTCTCGTCCCTGTGGGGTTGGTGCCTTTGCTGAAGCTTCAATGGTTTTTCGCACATAGTCATTCCAATTCACTTCATCCAGGGACTTGGCTACAAGAGTCTCTAGTAGGGGCACTCCAATTCTACTCATTAGGGCATTGTATCTTTGGCTAGAGAATAGTGTGTGGATCGTCTTTGCTTGCAACTTGACTTTAGAATTTGGAATATCAGCCAAGCTGATGCCATCATTAGTGTGCACTAGGGCTTTGTCCATCCCCAACATGTCGTAGACATCCCTCTTAGGTCACCTCTAAACCTTTTTTACTATGCCCAATGCTTTTTCCACTACTTCTGGGCTCAATTCCACCTCAACCCTGCAGGGTTCTTCTCCTTGTCACACTATTATAGTGCCGTGGTTCCTATTAACATCAAAGGTGCATAGGAACTCTGCGCACTTGCTGTAGTCAAAAACCATCCGACCTTCTCCACTTACTTTCCCATGTTGCACTGGTCAACAAGCCACTTCTTCACGACCGATTCTTCCATTACCATGTCGTCCAAGTTCATGATGTTTGTGAACTTGAACCGATTGAAGACCATGATCTCCGGTCATTAGGCCGTACTTTGCCTATTCTTCTTCTGTGAATGGAAGCTTTCCTTTCTCATGGCCTACCATCATAGGTTCCTATCACAATACCATAGCTTACCATTAGTTTTCGTGAGATAACTCTTGCAAAACGATAAGAAGGTAGTGAAAGTAAGCTATGGCAAGACAAAATTCTCAATTCCAAAAAGAAACTTTTGCTTTAAGCAATCCATGCAATCTAAAGAATTTATGATAAATTTTCTCAATCATAAGCTGATTTTTATCCATACTTTAAACATTGGTTGAGGTTTGAGACATGTTTTACTTTCCACCTTACCCCCTCCCCCCCTAAGAATGATATGAATCCTAGGATTGGAGACTAAAGGGTTAAGGGCATTAAGTGCAAGCTATAATGCTTTACTTTTGCATTAGCCAAGTGTAAAAGTGTGGGTTATATTCCAAGTAGGCATGATGGTCCATGTCGTGAGGCCTAGTACCTACATGTGTAACGTAGGTTAGGACATCAGTTAGGAAGTCACCGGAGTTGATCCTACTCGCAATGTGTAGCTCTTCCTTGGTAAGGACTCAATCTACATAGGGGTAGGCCATGTTATGATCTTCTAAGGGTCGATTGCGAGTGATGGCAAATATTCTAGAGGTAGGAACTACATAAGTCGGGTCATACTCCGAGGTTTTGATGGCATGTCTCTGCTCGGCATTGGTCATGGTTGGGTAGAACTATTGTTCACATTGAAGATGGAGAGTGTACCATTTGCATAGAAAGGAGGAATTAGACGGCCAACCTTTTAAGTTCTTCTAGCTTTAGCTCTATGGTAGAGACTTTGCTCTTACTATAGAAGATGATTAGTCTTTGTTTATGAGCTTACTCATAAGAAATCTCAGTGGTGATCAATTCCTCAAACTACCATGGGGACTTTAATGAGCATGAACTCAGATTCTTCCCAAGTATATGCCATTGTGCATACATCAGTTGGCTAAGGGCTCATCCAGGCAGCCTAAGTCACATGCATAGCTTTTAGTGAGCATTGTGAAGGTAGTGTCCAAGCATCTAATGCATGTAACCAAGTCATCCCCCGTGTTCACAGCTAGATCAGAGGCCAATGTAAGAATAGATCTCTGCTCATAAGAGGATTTAAGGCCTGCACAAGATTGGGGTAGCCACTTGTGTGAGGGGCTTGTTTTGGGGCTCAGATGTTGTATTGCTTGCTAGTTTTCAATCGGTTGGGGCACTAGCAACGTTAGGTTGAGTCAATTTAGGGGTAGTTCGATTGTGGTTTTGATCAATGGACCTATTGAGGTTTGATGGGTTTGGTTTTTTGACTCAAGCAGTTTAGTAGGCGTAGGCTGCTCACCAGTCTTTGGAGATGGACTAGTGGCAATTGGTTGAAGGGAACATGTGCTACTCTTGATCTTAGACACCCAAATACAGTTGTTGCCCTCAAAGTAGCCTTGTGCATGCAATAAGGTTGTTTTTGTACCCATCATGGCTTGACTATTCGTCGAGTTCTAGAGCACCAATTGTGTCTCCTATGCTTAGGATGTACTATTTGGGAGTTATGGGTCCTTGCCAACAAGTCACTCTTAGATGGTAGTGATTGGTATTTAGATACCCATTTTAGTTGTTTCCTAGCAGTCTTGGTTGCATTTCCCTTGAGTTGTGATTGGTCGATCATCTTGCTAGGGCATGACAAGTCATGACCCCCCTCCTTAGCTCCTCTATTCTTTGAGACCTCCTTGGTCTGTCTGCCTTCTCCTCAATAGATGTAGGCATAGGATTATTGTAGTCACCCAATGTGGCAATGGCTTTTCCGGTGGAGTGATGTCAGGTTGATGAACTTTTTCCTCATCATCCGAAGATGATGCTTCCTCCTCCTTAAGGATAGTGGCAGCTCTCAGGACATGTTCATAGTGGACTACTTCTTCGCTTGATGATAAAGTGGGAGAACTTGCCTTCTCCTCCTCCATTGCATGCGGTTGCTCCTTGAACACCACATCATGGCTAGATACTATATTAGTGGTGCTACGGGCTTGGGTGGAGCCACGTTGCCCTTGCTGAAAGTTGTTACTATCCTCACAATGCCAATGGCGAGGTGAATGCGTTACAAATTGTAGTTGATGTTGCAACACGTGCATGTTTCTTGAAAGCTCATTCTAGCAGTGATTCCTTACTTATGGTTTTCATATTAGGTAACACATAGAAAATCATGGGTATAGGCTTTCAATCTTGACAGAGACCATCACTTTTCATTTCCCTAGCAAAGGGTAGGACTGTCCCCCAAATGGATTGAGCTTCATATTCGTGGGTTGGAGCTAGTGGGCTGACAAATGAGAGTCCAATGCTCATGAGTAAGGATGTTGAAGTCAACCCCCTCATCAATGAGTGCATAAAAAGTGTATGTCTTTTAAGCAGCAAGTGTGATTCATAGATAAGCAAGTTCTATTGCCTGCTCATCCATATCCTCGATTTCTGTGATGGCGGCCACTCATATGTTGACAAGCACCTGCAGCATTGGCGGCTCGTGCAATGGGTGGGTTGGAGGGTAGTACTTCTTGAGACAACTGTCATTAAAGAAGCCTATGCCCTCTCCCTCTAAGGTTTTGAGCTCTACATTGCCTTTTTGACTTATATTGTGAACTCTAAAAAGCCCTAATCCTCTAAATTTCATCTTTTTCTTGTGGCCCTTCACTAAGTATAGCAATACTAGATCACCTTGCTCGAAGTCACATCATTTGACATGCTTATCAGACCAACTCTTGCATCTTGCCTTCTCATAGATTAGCACATGAGTAGCTAGGAATCATGTCGACGTTCTAGCTCTACTAAGCGTTCGGTCCATGCTTGTATCCCTTTCCATTGCTCTTGTACTACCACTCGCAAGCTAGGGATGAAAAACTCTACTGGCAAAATCGCTTTGGTTCCATAGGTCAGCTTGAAGGGTGTCTGCCCAACTGCCATCTTATAGGCTGTTCTATAGGCCCATAGTGTTGCCATGAGTTTTTTATCCCAGTCACTACATGAGGCAGAGACTGCCTTAGTCATAACATTCACTAGGATCTTGTTCATGGACTCTGCTTGACCGTTAACTTGAGGGTAGTAGGGTGATGATTTTCTATGGATGGTCAAGAAGGTAGAAAGGAAGTGGACAATCACTTCATTAATGAAATGAGTGCCTTGGTTACTAACTAGTTTGATGGAGTAGTCGAATCGTGAGATCACTTGCTCCCAAAGGAAATTAGTTGTGGTTATAGCATCGCTCTTTCTTGTGGCTCATTTTTGTAGGTAGTCCACCTCCACAATGATGTATTTGGCTTGGGAGTACTGTGCTCTGGGATTGATTGGCCCAATGAAGTCAATACTCCATTTTTTGAATGGTTGGCACGCTATGACTAGGGTCAACTCCATTTTGTCCTTACGGATAGGAACCTTAGTCCTTTGACACTTGTCACAATGCTTTACGAATTTAGCAACATCGCGAAATAGGTGGGCCACCACAGTTTAGATTGTAGCACCTTCATAGTATCTCCTTTGAAGTGTCCTCCAACAATTCCACCATGCACTTTTGTTATCACATCATGCATTTCATGCTCACATACACATCTCCACAATAGGCCATCTTGGCCTAACCTATAGAGTTGGCTGGCAATCAATTGATAGGGTTGAATCTTAAGGATAATGCGCCTTATCCTAGCCTTCTCAATAGGTCTCTATGGTAGTCCATGTGCTCTAGGATCTGGACTATGTCATTAGCCCAATAAGGCATCAAGTCAACTCTCAACAAATCCTTCTCATTGGACATGCTAAAAAGGTGTGCATTGGGTAGGTCATCTATAATGCATTGTCCACAGTAGCTCTCCTGTGGGTATGCGGGACATGTGATTTGCCATGTAGTGTTGCTTGCCCTTGTATACAACCACAGAAAAATCAAACTCTAAAAGTAAAAGTAACCATCGAACTGTGCGTTCAATAGTGCAAGGTTTGTTGACAAGATAAAGCAAGGTTTAATGGTCAACAAAGAAGGTGAAGGGCATGGCCAAAAGATAATGCCAAAACTTCTTTACAGCAAATACCATGGCCAAACCTTCCCTCTCCATTGTGGATTAGTTCATCTCCATATCCATGAGTTGTCTACTAGCAAAGCTCACTGGATAATCAAGGTCACTTTCACCAAGCTGGCACAAATCAGCTCCAATAGCAAACTTTGGCGCATCAATATGCACATGTGGAATGTTTTGTTCCAATCTCAAGCTCATAAAATTGATGGGGTAGTGAGAGCCTTTTTCAGCTTCTCATAAGTGCATTGGCACTCCTTAGTCCACTTGAATACAATCACTAGCTTGTAGAGTGGTGTAGCAATCAATGCCTAGTTCAAAACTAAGCACTAATAGTACCATGTGTGTCCTAGGAAGCAATGAACTCCCTTATGGTTGGTTGGTGGTGGTAGTAAGTTGACAATAACTCTAATCTTTGGGAAGTCAGTGGCAATGTCATTCTTGGACACCACATGTCCTAAATAAGCATCCATATTTCACCCAAAATTGGCACTTTAGGGGGCTCAAGGAGAGACTATAGAGCCTACATCGTTCAAAGACTACGCGAAGCTTATCTAGGTATTCTTTCCGGCTAGAGTGCATGCATAGATCATCAACAAATACTTCTAGCTCATGCTTAAACATGTCCTTGAAGATGGTGCACATTAGATGCTAAAAGGTAGTAGGAGCACTCATCAGTCCAAATGGCATGACCATGTAAATAAATACACCCCAGTCCATGGCGAATGTTGTCTTATGCTTATCATCGAGGTGTACTTGAGCTTGGTTGTAACCTGAGAAGCTGTCTAGAAAACTATAGGCCTCTTTTCCTACTACTTTCTCAAGCATATGCTCCGTGTAAGGCAACGAGTAACTATCTCTCTTAGTCGCGGCATTGACTTTCTTGTAGTTCACACACACTCAGATTTTTTCGTTCTTCTTCAAGACGATCACAATGGGTGACACCTAGTCCATGTGCTCAATCTCATAGATGAATCCTGCCTTCAATAGCTTGTCGATCTCTTCCTTCATAGTGTGAGTATGCTTTGAATTCATCGAGTAAGGTCGTTGCTTTATTGGCATTGTGTCCGGAGTCATTGGGATGTTATGTGTTATGACCCTTGGATCGACTCCTTTGAGTTCCGACTAAGGACCAAGTGGACATGTCTATGTACTCTTGCAAGAGAGCAATAAGATCGGCCTCTTCTTGCTCAGTCAGGTGGTCATTGGCTATGGCCACAGGTCTAGGCTTCTCCCCTTCCCTTGTTAAGGCGACTTCCTTGACTTTGGCAAGTCCTTCTATTGGTTCACTCGTTTGTCCTTGTCTTTTTGCATCCAACAAGATCACTACCTTGTCCCCTTTCTTGAATTTAGTGAAGCACTTTGGTAGGTCTTAGGGTTTCTTTTGTTGTTTGACTTCCATCCCTTTTTGTTCTCCTCCCTTTTCCTCCTTCAACCGGTTGTGCTGTAGGTGGACTGGCAAGACCTCTTTGGTGTGTCTAGTTTTAGGTGGTCGGGGTATCTCTGGGATCGCTCTCAAATCTTACCTCTGGTTGAACTCACAACCCTAGCTAGAGGATAGAGTTTCCCCTGGTGGTAGCAACTCTGAGGTCGACTCTATCCTAAAGAGAGGCACGACACTTGGCTAGACTAGCCCTGCTTGTTCGTAGTCCATCACAACTAAGTGATCCAATCAAGTGTGATCGCATTCGGTTTTGAGGACTCCTCTTTCAATTATTTTGCATTGGCTCTCTGTGGCTTGGATTCTACCTTTATTGTTCAATTACTCGGTCATCAATGTCGTACTCTATCGTCTCAACCTCTTCTTCACTGCTTTCAATTGATCAATAACAGTCCTCGTACTCGTTGCCTGACTTGCTGCCCATTGACTACTTGTCATCATCTAGGTCTCCATTCTTGACTCTCTTTTCATCCATGATCAGTGCCCAATTGTATCTAAGGTTTAGGTCATGCACTTTGGTCCATCGCCATTTCAATTCATTCATGAGATCATTTGTGAGTGATCAGTGTGTCCAATTGTATCTAAGGTTTAGGTCGTTCACTTTGGTCCATTGCCATTTTGGTTCATCCATGAGATCTTGGAGTGGCTTGAGATTAGTAGTTGGGTGACCAGATAGCTCCCTTGTTAGATACTCAAGAATCCCCTGGAGTTCCAATCTGCTAAACAAGACATGGAAAGGAGTGGGCATTTGTTGTCTGCTAGGGTTTTTGGCCATCATATAGAGTGGCACTGATGGTGGGGTATTATCCCTTGGAAACTGAGGTGCAATGGCTTTGTGGACCTCATTGGCTATCCTTACAGCCTACTTATAATCTTCCTTCTCATTCAGAAATGGCAGATCGATAGTGGCTAGTACATGTATCCAATCCTGCTCATCCCTCGAGATAGGAAATGTACTTCGTCAATGGTCCACATGAATTCCTAGCTTGGGTGTCTCCTTTCAAGATAGAGGATATGCCATCTAAGTCGATGGGCGTGGTCATCCAGGTGTCCATCTCAACTCTCACAGCCTCCGATCTATTGCCTAGGAATATGAGGCCATTACCCCAATCTTCGATTACTCGTGTATTCCTCATCCACCATGGCTGACCTAGCAAGATGTCATAGTTTACTCCCTTCATAACAATGAAGTTCACCAAGAACTAGACACCTGCTATCTTCCAGGGCCAGTCCTTCAACATTCCGAATGGCTTAACTTTCATGCCATTAGCCAGCTTGACATGGAACCTTGTGGTCTCCACCGGCAGGCTACCCCAAACCTACAGAACTGCATGGCTAAGTACACTGACTCCTGCTCACCTGTCTACGATCCCCTTTCTCATGACATCTCCTAATGTTGCCACTCGCAGGACCACATGCATCTCCATTCCCTCCTAGAAAGCATTCACATTCAATGACTTAAACACTGAGGTTGGGCTGGGTATGTGTGGCTACATCATGGTCATGCAAGTTGGCTATTCCTGGCTTGTTAGATTTCTCTACCCATTGCTTCAATTCTCGCCATAATGAAGGGCTTTGCCTAAGAAGAACCCCCATTGGCAACATTACAAGAGCCGTTAGAAATGTCATAAGCAGGCCCTTAGTTGCTTGCCTTTCATTTTTCCCTTCACTCTTTTGCCACTAGTCTTGGGCACCTTGCTCACCGATGGCGTCTAAGCCTCATCCTTTGCATCGTGAAGTGTAGATGCATCTCTTGAGTTCATGCACGCCGGCGAGACCGGCTTCCTTATACTAGAGAACTCATTGATCTCATCTTCTAGGATGGGCTCAGCATCCTTTAGGTACTCTTGGGCTTCTTTCACCCACTCCTTAACGTCAACTATTTTCAATTGGCTTTTTGGATCAGGATAGTCCCCAACCTTGGACTCCCCTTCTCCGCAGTTTTAGGTGCTGAAGCCTGAGCCTCTGCATCTACTACTTGCTTCCCTCTCATTAGTGTGGTCGCACTATCCATTTAAATGTTACTTTGGTGTCCACTCTCTTCTTCCTCCTTCAGCAAGTGTTCTTTCCTATTGGGGCCACATCTAGGTTGCTAGGTCCTGGCAATGAAATACTGGCCTGCTCTGTTTGTGCCCTAGTCATGATGTTCAATGAGATGGGAGTGGCCTCACCATCAAGTGTTTCAACTCCAAACATCCCCAAAGGTACAAAAGGTATAATGACTGAGCTAGAGAGGATTTTTGCCTAGGACATTTGGCATATAAGTGAGTGATTCCACACTCGGGGAATCTCAAATCGGCCTTTTCTTGATTAGTTACTGTTGAGATTCAAGCTCATTAGTCTTCTGTCAGTTGTTTACCTTAGTGAATAAGGTTAAGTCGCAATGACTTAACCATGGTTATTACTAGGTTACTTGTTGTTGTGTATGTGTGTGGTACACAGTTGACTTTGGTGACTGTGTGTGTTGATGAAATGGAATGAACTAAAGGGAGGATGTTTGCTACCCTTACTGCCTATGCCTTTTTCATGGTCCACCTCTCTCTCTCAGAATGTTAATATGGTATCAGAGCTTCGAGGTGAAGGTGTAGTTGAGCTGTGATTTTCATGTCTGCTGCTAGAGAAGGGCTTCTTAACAAACATAGCATGGAGGAGAGTGGTTATGCATGTGCACAGGTGGCTGTCCTCTGTCAGAATGGAATGATCCAATGGAATGATCCTGGTGATAATGAACACGAGCATGGTCCCATGCTTCTTCACGCAGTAAGTTTGATACACGAAGTAACGGTCTGCTTCAAGATTGGTTTGGCATCGACTCCAGAGGCCTGCCACCACAGAAAAGCCTTATACACTACATGGCTGAGTTAAGGGGGCTGTGTCGAAGGGTCCACTTCAAGGCAAGGCCAGGGCCCAAGAGGAGGGTACAATGACATTGATGATGCTAGCACACACCATGGCTGAGTACCACAACTGTCCATTATAGCTCTAGAAGACCACCGCCATCGTCATCCTTATCATTGCCATCAGCGCCGTCATCTCGTTCGTCAGTTCCCTAGGTTTGTCCTACCTGTCAACATCATCATTTTCTTTTAGACCCTTGCCTCTCAGAAGTGGCACCAGAAGAAGACTTGAGAAGAACAAGAAGTTGCCAAAATAGTAGAAGAATATCCTTTTATGCTGCGCCTGCCTTCCTCTTCTGGTAAGCTTTGCCTCTCCCTTCCTCTCCCTCTTCCTGCCCCTGTCCCTCCATCTTCTTTCTTCCAGGAGAATAATAACGGCGGATCATGCAATTTTGCCTTTGAAGTGAATGGTGATGGTGGATCAACCTCCTGCCAGGGTGTTGAATGAAGTATATTTGAAAATGACCTTTGATCTCATGAGCAAGGGTCTCATTTTGGCTTTGGAGCAGTTTACAATTTAACAAATTCGACAAAGCTATTGTGAACAATTTATACTCTCCATGGGAGCTCTATCCTTGAGGATTCCAGTAGTCAGAATACTGTGTCTTGTAGCACGGTGAAGGCTTGACAATGACTTTTGTTGAGAAATGTGCAATCACATCCACCATGGCCTCTTTGTATGGGACAAACAAGGCAAAGAAACAAACTGCAAATAAAGCCTTAGACTAGGTCATGTATGCATGGTTTATTAAAACCATGGTTGTTGAATACCATGGTCCCTTTTCACCTACCTTCACCTACCAATACCACCTACTGTAAGCCTATAAAAGGCACTCATCCCCACACTCATTCTATTAGTCATTATCAATCAGTTGTACTTGCATTATGCTTGGATAATATTAGTTGTTCTTCCTTGTCAATGCTTCTCCCTCATTATGATTGTCTATTTTCTCATCAGTGATTCTCCTTAGCATGCATTCTCAGTATTTTAACATGGTATCAGAGCGGGTTTTAAGTTAGTGATTCATCAAGCCACAAATTGAGTCATGTCAGTTTGAATTTTTGGCTCCCTCCACTTTTCTTTGGATCTCTCACCTACCTCCATAGCTACCCACCTTCAGTGGAGGACTTGATTCTCCCTATCCAGGCCATTTCAGGTCATAGTGTCTTCTAGGCAAATACTCTCTGACTCAGGGCTGCCGTTTTCTGTGCCCTCTGCCATTCGTACAATCGATTCTTCCCACACACATCGCGATGCTGATGAGCATCATAGGGCTTTGATAGCCTACTTCCTAAGCTTCATTTCTATCAAGAAAGTTTTGAAAATGATCTGGCATTCAATTCACAGGAAGGAAAAAACCAAACTGCCCCAAAAATTCCTAATGCAGACTCCATAGCCATCAACCTCAAAGCTCGATTTTCTCTTCATTTTTCTATTTTCTTTGGCTCAGTATTGTCACTGACCCTCTGATCTACTAGAACATTGATTTTTCCTAGTCAAGTTACTAGTTCGAATCAGTAAGAAGAAGAATCAACATCAAGTGTCAACTACATTTGTATCTCTTAATCTAGTGTTGATTAACACTAATCCTCTTGTGTCCTTTGACGCACTCAAATTCAATAACTCCAACATCAAATCAAGGAGGGGAAGACTCGGACTTACAAGATCTTAAAGATTCCAACCTCAAGGGCATCATAGTCACTAAATCATCTAGTATCTCTTGATGCTAATCATCTAGTGCTTCTTAGCACTTGCTCAACTGAAATTTAAAGTGTTTTGGAGCTAATTTGCTGCTGATCTTGCAATCTCAAAATGGGCAAGGATTCCCCGACATCCCGATTCAATGGTGTTGGATTCCATACATGGCGAACTAGGATCAAATTGATCATAATGAAGAAAGGTTTGTGGTCGATCACAAGTGGTCAAGAGAAAAAACCAAGGGAAGCTGCACTTTCAGTTGTATGGGATAAAAATGATGATAAGGCTCAAGCTACTATCAATCTCGAACTTGATGACAACTACATTCATCATGTTGATGATTGTGAAACCTCTTACGCAACATGGGATCGATTAGAAACCTTATTTAGAGCTCATTCCAAATCCTCAAAATATGGTTTACTAGTTGAATTTTTTAGGCTCGACATGCAAAGTAATACCTCACTTGCAACCCATTTGAATTATATGGAAAGCTTGTTGACACAACTTGCAGGGATCAACTTGAAGATGGATGAAGACATTTGCATTGGAGTGCTTCTCAAAAGTCTTCCACCTGAATTTGATAATGTTTCTACCACATTAATCAACATGCCAAAGCCGAAACTTGTGGACATCAAAACCTCTCTCCTGGAAGAAGAAAAGAAGATCAAGAACAAAGGAGAAACAAGCATCCCAAGAGGAGATCAACAACTCCTC
The DNA here is from genome assembly GCF_053477565.2 of Lygodium microphyllum. Taxonomy (NCBI): domain Eukaryota; kingdom Viridiplantae; phylum Streptophyta; class Polypodiopsida; order Schizaeales; family Lygodiaceae; genus Lygodium; species Lygodium microphyllum. Next base: position 73,738,576 of record NC_141163.1, read on the forward strand.
TATGTGGAAGGGAAGAAGAGCGTAGTCTATGACTTTTGTAAGAAACCTGGGCATATTGAGAAATTTTGTTATGCTAAGAAAAAGTCTCAAAGAGCATATCTTGCTACAGTCAAAGAATATGAAGACAACATTGAAGAAGAAGGAGAAGAAGAAACCCAAGATCAAAAGGATAAGACTCACCAGTCCCTCTTTTGTAGTTCATTTTCTGATGATAGACTTTTTTTAAGTTTAACATGTGGACTTGCCTTATGTTCCCGCCATAAGCTCCTAAACTCCTCGTGTAGCCTTTACACACTACAGCCTCTACATACTTAGTGAGGCCTTGTAACAGCCTCTAACTTTGTATGGTTGTTTTTGTTTCTTCCATGTCTACACTTAGCAAGGTTCTACTCACGACAGCCTCTATATACTCAGTGTCTTTTACGGTTGTGATTGAGGAGGGGTATTGAGAAATGTCCAATCACATCCACCATAGCCTCTTTGTATGGGACAAACAAGGCAAAGAAACAAACTGCAAATAAAGCCTTAGACTAGGTCATGTATGCACGGTTTATTAAAACCATGGTTGTTGAATACCATGGTCCCTTTTCACCTACCTTCACCTACCAATACCACCTACTGTAAGCCTATAAAAGGCACTCATCCCCACACTCATTCTATCAGTCATCATTATCAATCAGTTGTACTTGCATTATGCTTGGATAATATTAGTTGTTCTTCCTTGTCAATGCTTCTATCTCATTATGATTGTCTATTTGCTCATCAGTGATCCTCCATAGCATGCATTCTCAGTATTTTAACAACTTTTTACTTGGACATCTGAAGGTGTTCCTATAGCTGGTAGAAAGAAGCCTTTTGTTGTGTTTTGGGTTTTTGTGAAGGCTTACTGTAGAAGGATGAGGAGATTTATGATACAAAGAAAATTCAACGGATGAAGTTTGAAGTGGAGCTGCCTTCTCAATAAGAAGCTTAGAGCATCTGTTGCTTTGTGCTGCAAACAACAAGAGTTGTAGAGCATATTGGCAGTGGCTATAATAATAGGTTAGTTTGAGGGAGTCGTTTACTACCATTTTGGATTGCAAGAAGGAAGTCTGTAGCTTGTACCTTCAGGTCTGCCACGGCAGCATCAGATCTGTGTCCCTATTACCTACTTAGATTATAGGAAGGAAGATGTAGCTTCCATCTTTAGGTGTGAAAGTTGGCATCAGATCTGCTTCCCCTCACATATGTGCTCCACATTGCAGGGGAGTTGTATGGTGTCCCTTGCTGATACCTGGAGAGGCTCACCAAACTGCTTTGATTGGAGTCGTTTGTTCGCAAGATTGCTGCATTAAAGTTCGAAGAGTGGGTTGCAATTTTGTTATACTGGTAAAATGAAAATCTATGTGGAAGCAGAGTCAAGAAAGATGCAAGCAAGGCACGTTCCTTGTATACACTGGTCCCATACGTGTAGTTTAAGCACAAGTCTCTTAATAGAAGAAATGCTATTTCTCGTGTTCAAGTCAGCAAATTGGAATCCTTTCATGATTATATCTCTGAAAAATTGACTAGTTTTGCAAAGCTTAAGGCGTTAAAATGGCAAACACACGAGAGAAGGATACTATCACTCTGAAAAGCTGGACTACAACAATTTTGTTCTATGGAAATTCAGGATGTCTAATTTTTTAATTGGAAGAGGCTATTGGGACCTAGTCACAGGTTTTGAAGATGAGCCCAAGCTACCGGAGGCACATAGGACTTGGCTGGAAAAGGCCAGTAAGGTCTTGCATTGGTTGTCGTTATGTGTGTCAGACACAAAGGCTATGCAAATTGCAAACTGTACTTCCCTAAAGAAGGCTGCTTGGGACTTGTTGATGAAGAATTATGGGCATGTCACTCATGCGAGAAAGACACAACTGAAGCAAAAATTCAGCCACATATCCAGGAATGGAAGGTCTATTGAAGACTATGTTAGTGAGATAAGATCCCTTGTAGAACAACTAGGCTCAATTGGAGCTAAAGTTGACAATGATGATTTGGTGGCTACTACCCTCCATGGACTTGGAGTATAAGCAGTTTGATACTTCCATTTCAATGTGTCAGGAGCAGCTTGACTTTGATGAACTTGTGGCACTTCTATTGCATGAAGAAGTGAAACTTGGACTCAATACAAGTTCCAATGGGTCTAAAAACAATAGGGACAATGTCTTCACCTCCAATCAAAGGGGTAGAGGTGGAAGAGGAAGATCAAACTTTAGAGGAAGAGGTGATGGAAATGTATATGCAGCCCGTGGATAGCAAGCTACTGGATGGAAAAATAGACAGCCTCAAGCAAATAGAGGTGCCTCAAATGCTCATGGAAGAGGAGGTTATTCATCTAGAGGAAGAGGCACTTTGGCAGCAACCTCAAATGAGTCATGGATAGCAATCAAATGCAAATAAGGATTGCCATTATTGTGGCAAATACGGGCATGTAGCTAAGGATTGCTACAAGAAGCAGAATGATCAGAGAGCAAGAGGGAAGCTGCATGGTAATTATGCTTCTTCTAGTGGTATACAGGAGGATGATAGGTTGTTTGCTATGCAACATGTGAAGAAAGGGTTGCCTACACAAGGCAAAGCAGATGATGTATGGTATACAGACTCAGGGGCATCTAACCACACGACTCCTCATGGAGAGTGCTTTGACACATTGGTACAAGGGTGCTCATGGAGAGTGGTTTGACACATTGGTACAAGGGTTCTCATGGATATGTTTGCATAGGGGATGATACGTAGCATGACATTATGCATACAGGTACTATTCCCTTCATGATGCATGGTGATAGGAAAAAGAGTCTCTATGATGTATTACATGTACCCTCCATAGCCAAAAACTTGCTTTCTATGAGACAAATGGCTAAACAAAATCTACAAGTTAGATTCAATAGAGATGGATGCTACATTGAAGAGTATGGTCAAGGATGCAAACTCATTGCTAAAGGCAAAAGAAATGGCAAGATATTTACATTGGATACAAAAATTCTAGCATTGAATGATGTTATGTACTCACATGACAATGCTACAATAAGGGATATTGAGATATGGCATAAAAGGATTGGTCATGTAAATGTTCAAAAGCTGAAGAATATGCAACATAAGCAAGTTGTACTTGGACTTCCTAAGTTCAAGCATGCGGAATTGGGACATATATGTCAGTCTTGTCAATTTGGGAAGCAATCAAGGCTTCCATTTATGAGGCATGTAAGCACTACTACTAGACCATTACAGCTTGTACATTATGATGTATGGGGACCCTCACAGAATGCATCTCTTGGGGGATCGCGTTACTATGTGTCATTTATAGATGACTATAGTAGGTATACATGGTTGTATGTGCTGAAGCACAAGAGTGATGTCATGGATGCTTTTTAGGATTTCAAGAGACATGTGGAGAATAAATTGGCTTGCTACATCTCATGCTTGAGATCTGATAGTGGTGGAGAATATGTTTCTAAAGACTTTGATCACTTCTTCGCAGCTCATGGAATTAAAAGGAAATTGAGATGCAGGTACACACCACAACAAAATGGTGTAGGAGAAAGGAAAAACAGAGTGACCATGGAATCGGCTACAGCCATGTTGAATGAGAAAAGCCTACCAAATGCATATTGGGTAGAGGCTGTAATGACTGCAGTGTATGTCATGAATCGTACACCAATGGCAGGGATACATGAGGTGACTCCTCATGAGAGGCTTTATGGGATAAAGCCATACATTAGCCATCTTAAGGTTTTTGGATGCTTGGCATATGTACATGTTCCAAATGAAAAGAGAAGGAAGCTTGATCCAAAGGCAGAAAAGGCCATCTTTATTGGGTATGCACAAGATAGGAAAGCATACAAATGCTACAATCCTTCTACTCATGAGACATTGGTCTCAAGAGATGTGGTATTTGATGAGCTGAAATCATGGCATGAGAAGAAGATCACTTTGATGAATGATGATGATGTTTGTAAGGAGACTTATGTACATGCATGTACAAATGAAAGTGCAAAAATTTATGGGCCTTCTAAAGATGCTACTTCATCCGTTAGTCCTTGGACAGGTAGATTGAGGACTTCAGCATCTTTGTCCACTAACACGGGTATTTCAATGAGGGGGAGAAATGTGGATAAAGGCAAAGTCAAACTTGATGATGTTACAGGGCCACTCACTTGTGGTTATGATTCACCTGGCACTAACAGCTTGGATAGTGAGTTTGGTATTCCGTCAATTGTGACTCCTGGAGTGAGACATAGATATGTACCACCTCATGAGAGAGGAGAGTCTCATACTGCACCTCAGTTGAGGAGATCAGAAAGAGTTAGGAAGCTTGTGGATAGGCTTACATACAGTGGTTACACAGTGAGGCACTATGCATATATGGAAAAAGTCACTAGCTTCAAGGAACCCACAAACTTTTCTAGAGCTATTTTGGATGATCATTGGTGCAAGGCAATGGATGAGGAATATTCAGCATTGGCTAAAAATGGATGATCATTGGTGCAAGGCAATGGATGAGGAATATTCAGCATTGGCTGAAAATGACACTTGGGATTTGGTTGATTTTCCCGAAGGAAAAATGGCTATTGGTTGCAAATGGGTATACAAAGTGAAGTGCAAATCAGATGGCACATTGGAAAGAAACAATGCAAGACTTGTTGCAAAAGGATATGCACAACAATATGTCCTTGATTATGAGGAAACATTCATCCATGTTGCTAAAATGGCAACCATGAGGACAGTGATTGCTTTGGCAGCATCTAAAGGATGGAGTATGTATCAGATAGATGTGAAGAATGCTTTTCTCAATGGTGATTTGGTTGAGGAAGTATACATTCTTTGGCAGCATCTAAAGGATGGAGTATGTATCAGATAGATGTGAAGAATGTTTTTCTCAATGGTGATTTGGTTGAGGAAGTATACATGGATCAGCCCGAGGGCTATGAACATCCAAATTTTCCTACATATGTGTGTAGATTGAATAAAGCATTATATGGGCTAAAGTAAGCACCTAGAGCTTGGAATGCTAAGATAAGTGCATGTTTACAGAAACTTGGTTTTAGTATGGGAAAGCCTAATCATAGCCTATTCACAAAGAAGACAAGGGTTGGTTATGTGATATTAGTCATATATGTGAATGACTTGATCATTACATGTGATGATGTCATAGGAATTGGAGAGATCAAGGAAATGTTACATGATGAATTTCAGGTCAAAGATTTGGGTGAACTGAAATATTTCCTTGGGATTGAGGTTGTCTCTTCTCGTGCAGGGCAACGAGATGAGATACGCTACCTTGGGTGGTCGCAAGTCTAGCATGAGATTGGGTCTGGCTTTGCCCACCTAGGCCTCTTCCCCTTCCCTGACCTAACACCATCACTGGAATCGGTCTAAATTCCATTAAGATGGGATTGTCCTCATCGTTGTACGATATGTAAGGGTTTACGTATGTCTCATCCTCATTCGGCTCCTCTATGTAGTATATTGGAGCATCACTCCGATGGATGGGTCACGAACAGTCTAGGTGGTCTAGGTATGCAGGATTAATGTCCATTCTGGGGACAGCTGGCTTGGCATAATTAGGCACTTGGAGAGCTAATGGGGCTCCACTTTTGAATTGTGGCGGTCTATTCCCCAAGTACTATGGTTGGTTGTAAGACTACGGAAATGGTCATCGCCTCAACAATCAACAATGCACAGCATCACCACAGTTGGTAGAAGATTTAGATCTAGGATCCATGCACTCGGTTAGCAGGTGGTTCCCTCCAGAATGGACACATTGCACATGAGGATTGCACATGAGGTCATGCAAGTCTTCTAATCATTTCCTAGAGCTGGCAGCTTTGCCAGCTCTAGCTTTACGTCTGCCAATTCTTGGCTAGGATCAACGCTCTTCCCTTTCTCTTGATTACTCTTACTAGATTTCTCACTAGCGGTGGCATATTTTTCTAAGGCCCTAGGGCTACACTATCGCAGCTTGTGGCTCTCAAGCTCCTCTCCTTGAGAAGGTCGTTTGCACATATGGCTTCCTCAAAGACCCTAGCTACCACGTCCCTTTGTAGATTTGAGTTGCCTACCAAGGCTTTGTAGAGCTCTTCACTCCTAATTCCACCTATGAATACGGTGGAGACCGCTCACTCACTAGCTCTACGATTGGATTCTCTTAAAGAGACTCCTCACGTGGGTGATGTAATCTCTAATGTCTTCCTTGTCTTTTGACTGATATTCATCAGTCAAATAATAAGGTTATCTAAATAGTCCACCTAGAGAACCTCCTGATGAAGGGGCTCTTAAGAGTATTAAAAGTGTTACATTCGACATCATCCAAGCTAGTGTACCACATCCATCCTTTATTGCCGAGACAAAGACCAAAGTTTTGCGCATGTTGAGCAGGGGCTATTAGGTTGTTTTCCTTGCACGCCTACTCGAACTACTCTATGAAGCTATAGGGGTCATTGTCAAGCTGGTACTTGTCGAGTTGCTTGGCAACTATATGTATCTTCAATTGGCTCCTTGAATTTGGCATGATTCCTAGTCCCGCTGCCCTAGCAATGAAGTTGCTAGGGCTTCTCAGCTCAGCTCTACAGCAGTCGTGTTGTCTATGAGTCGCTTAGTGAGAAGCTCCCTCAATGTGAGATTGGCTTCTAACACTCTTTCCCTCTCCGCGCATGGGGTCCTATCCTATTCCAATTTGGCAAGCGCTAAAACTTGCTCGACCTCTCACATTTTTATTTCCTACCTTAGTCTTTGAGCTCATTGCTCTTGGTCATAATATGCAGCTATGCCCTGCAATGCCTTTTGGCCAATCTCTGCTCTTCCTCAAGGTCATCTATGATCTCCTTCGTCGGCCTACCATGATGCTCCATCTTGATTTGTAAATCATATTGATTGATCATTTGTTAGATATCGATTGGAAACTCTCCCAAGTCGAGCTGGTCATTTTCATGGTTGGAGCTTGGCCCTGACATCTTGGTCCACTAGGTTGTCGATCAAACTGATCAACTCATGTAGGCTGAGTCCCTAATCATGCCGATCTTCTAGCTCTCCAAAAGGCTTGCTTTTGATACCCCATATCCTTGGCTACACATTTGCGATTTGAGGGTCTTCTCTTATTAGTGGGTTCATTCAGGTCACTTATCTTGCATGTGAGTTTCTTATTAGTTCAACCATCCTCAAATTTAAGTGCGCTCAAGTGTTTGTGGTGTGCTTCTTTTTGTGTGCAATGCAAAATCGGGCTTTCTACTTTTTGAGTGCACTTCAAGTAATTGTTCAAGTAGTGTGTGACTGTGGACAAAAACAATGTGATGCAACACACTTTTCCTAGTCCTCTTCCCCATATGGTCACTCTAATAGGTTTCAGTTGGATTCTATAAGGTGTTTCTCACAAGTGGTCTGAGGGGCTTTGTTCAGGGACACCTCCTAGGCAACTAAGTTGCGATCTTGAAGTTTGGAGGCTTTATGAGCCATACGATATGTCTGGATGCTTGCATGGGTGTTGCCTTGCTTTGGATCAAGCTCTACCTGGCCTAGATGTGCTAGATTGGTCAGTTTTCAAGTTTTGATCAATGTGTCCAATTCTCATAGGTCTGATTCCCAAAATCAAACTATCAGATTTTGGGCCTGTCGATTGAGAAAATTAGATGGGAGTTTGAGTCGTGTTTGAGATGATTGTCCAAATCAAACAGAGTACTATAGGTGTCCTAGTGGACCGACTCGGACTATCTGACTCTGGGAATCGAACTCCATGACCGTTGTCCGATTCCGGCGGCACAAACGGCATGCGAGGCACGATTTTCATTTGTTCACCTTCCATGATTGATGCCGAGTGCTGAGAACTTCTAGAATCAATGACAAATGTTGAGGAAGGTTTGTGTGTACCTAGGGTAGTCGAAAACCTCCAAATCGATGCATGCGATCTCGTCTTTGCCCTAGAGCTCCAACACACACTCACACACACACACACACACACTCTCTCTCTCTCTCTCTCTCTCTCTCTCTCTCTCTCTCTCTCTCTCTCTCTCTCTCTCTCTCTCTCTCTCTCTCTCTCTCTCTCTCTCTCTCTCTCTCTCTCTCTCTCTCTCTCTCTCTCTCTCTCTCTCTCTCTCTCTCTCTCTCTCTCAAAGGAGTGAAACTGAAAATGAGCTCTCTCCACACTTCCTCAGGGCTTTAGACTCCCTCTCCAACACTCCTTGGATGTCTTTTCCTCTTCTTTTCTGAATTACAACCCCGCTTTCCTTCTATTTAGACCTACTATTACATAATCCTACTGTGATTTTCTTTCCTTTTCCTATTTTTCTACCTAAATGCCTACAAATCACAAGCAAATGCTAATGCTAATCAAACCAACTTATCCAAACTTCAAAAATCCAAAACACTAACTTTCATCGAAGATCAAATGCCCTTCCTTCCTACCTATTTATCTCAAACACCAGTTTGTGAAAAACCCTCTAATGCTCAAAAGTGCGCAAGCACTCAAGGCTCAAATCCATTTGTCCCAAAAATGGAACAAAAATATGGGAGCTTTCGCTCGATCGCCAAGACCCACTGACCGCTTATTGCTCAAGCGTTTCAAGCCGAATGCTAATGGCTACCTCTCACATAGGCGTACGTGCTCTCAAGCCTATGAGTATAGTGAGCTTACCTCAATGCCCAATCGAGTACCCTCCTCTCTCAAGCACACCAGTAGCTCCACAATCCAAGATGCAAGCTCAAATCCTGCACCTTCAAGCTCCATGCTCCGGAGATATAGCCGCACACGCAAGATAGGAGAAGAGAAGAGAAGAGAAGAAGACAGGAGAAGATGGAGAGCTTCTCCACCACGGTCTCTCACCCTCCCACACCCACTCCCTTGCACTCTCACACTCCCTTCCTCAAGCACAAGCACAACAAGCAAGAAAAAGAAGAAGGAGAAGAGGAAAAAGAAGAAGAGTCATTTTTGCCACACACCAAGAATGAGCTTCTCTATTCACTTTTTGGCTTTTATACATGCCCTCATCCCCTTCGACACCCATCCCCTTTTTTACATGACCAGCCATCTTGCCAAGGTCCTCTTTTTCTTTTCCCTTCTATTTACATTATGCCTTCACCTATGCCGTCTACTCTTTACAACTTGCACAAGAGGGAGCCTGGAGCTCTTTTACAAAATTTTGGGGATGGCTTTACATTTTAAAATGTGCATTTGCCTTTGCCTTGACTTTTAAGGTTGCTCTTGCTCTTTTGGCCTTTTCTCCTCTTATCCTTCTGTCACGCCGCTTTTTTTTGCTTTGCTTTGCATTTTTTAATTTTCTCAAATTTTCTTCACTTCCTTTTTCTCTTTCTCGCACTGGGGTTAATAACATGTCAATGTTAAGTTTTTGTAAAATGTTTGTAGCCTTTTGTACATCTCTTGGATGGAGTGAAGTCTTCAAACACTACTACAGAGAAGATGCCAGAGCTTGTGCATTCATCCAAACCATGATTTATAGGTTTATTTTGATTGATGTGCATGAGGAGTAATCATTTCTTCTCTTATGGTAAGCGCTTTGATCATTATAGAGTCATTTGGATCAAGAATGATGCAGGTGGATACTACAATGTGTAGAAGAGAAGATGTTGGATGCAGCTCTGGAATTCACAAGAGAATGGATTGATATCCATGATGAGAATACCATGTATTCTTCAACATTATGTGAGAGGAAATTGACGGCATGGGAGGCAAATGTTTGTCCTTGGTGGCTTGATTACCCTGTGGGAGTTATCCCCAAAAGCAAGAGAAAGATTTGCATAAGAGTAATACTCAACCCATGTAAAGCATCTTGTCGTTTTTGTAGAATTACTTTTTGTGCTCACGCATGAGGGTTTAAAGATTGAATCATGCTTGTAGGGTTCTTGGAGGAGGTTGCTACTCATGATTCACTCACCACATGCTCTATTACAGAGATGAGCAAGCAACTACTCATGCCATTAAAGCTTGCAAGGATACTACATAAGCCACCCAAGGTACTCAAGATAATGTTCAAGCTACTCAAGCTACCATTGGAGCCACTACTACACCTCTTGCTAGTACCGTTGAGACAAGAGAGGCAAAGGGCTTATGAAACAACCAAGCACCTCCATAGATCCACGGAGAAAGAATGTGATGCAATCCTTTGTAGCACCCACCACCTCCTTTGTTGCAGAGTCATCTCTTGGTCAAGAGAGTTGGGAGAGGCGATCCATAACTCGTTCAGTATAGGTGAGAAGCTCTTACATTAGCTTGAAATTCATTTTCTTTGTTTGGTGCCCATGAACCAGACTTATGTGTATGATAATTAAAAATATATTACTTGAAATAATTATTGCAGGATTCCAATATCAAACATGCATTGATGCTTTGCTAGTAGATGTGACTCAAATTGATAGATTTTCCCTTGATAGGTAAACATGGTGACCACATTTTGTAAGAACCTCAATTTACATGTTGCATGTAGCATTGCATCATTGTTTACTTAGCATCAATGACTGTGTTGTTTTTTGAATAGCATCAACAAGCTTTTTGCAACGCAGAAGACACATCTTTATAGCAAAGATGGCATTCCATGTCGAGAGGTAGCTCAATTGATATTTGTAGATTTTTCTGCGAGCTTGCTTGTGGATGCTCTAGGTCTCGCTCCATTGGGTAAGCTACATTTTCTCCCATACAAGGTTTACATCAAAATCACTTCCCACATGTTATGACCCTTATGTTTCTTTTAGAGGACATGACTATTCCCAAGTGGAATACATTCTCAAAGGATCTAATTATGGGTTGCATGGATCTTGCTTGTGAGTATTTGGCCGACAAGGGATTCCTGGTCAGTATGTGCTTGGCAAAGCATATAGGTGAGTTCATTGCAGATGCAGCGAGAGTGGGGCTTGTGCTTCACTGCACTTAGACGCTCATGTGTGATTCCAAGGCTTATCGACACCCTATTACTAGAGAGGCAGTAAGATAACAAAGTTGGATGCTTTAAACATATTGTTATATGTTGCAAACAAGCTTTGTGTTGCATGCTTTAAATGTAAACTTGGATCACTTATTCTATTTCCACTCATGAATAGCTACTTGATCTTACTATGTGTCTTTGGCATCATGCTAGTCATGTTGTACCTTACTATGACAAAGAGGCTGGGGAGAAGATTTCAAAGAGGTTGTTTCCAATGTATCATAGCTACATGCTAGATGATTGTGTCTTTTCCATATATATTGAGGGTGTCATTCTTAGAGGTGGGGCAAAGAGGTCTCATCTTTTCTATCAATAAGTAGTTTTGTATGTTTTTGCTCTCAAGTTTCCTTGTATAGTTATTTCATTATTTCTACTTACATGGTCACAAACATTTTGTATCTTAATTGGTGGTATGGTTAGATGGTTATTGGCTACTTTTACAGAGCTCTATGACTATGTTTTGGATGTGTTTGTGGGGTGTGGTGGTTTGGCACAGGCCAACACAGAGGAGATGAGACACTGCATGTGTCTAGAGCTGAATGATGTGCTCTATGGGGAATGTTCATGTACTTTGTCATGTGACTATAGTTTGATCTTTGAGTATGCCATGTGACAGTATGGTTGGTGGAAGTGTGCCATGTGAACTTATTACATTTTTTAGTCTGATTATGTTTTGTGGTTGGTTGTGTTAATACCATATCATTCAACTATGTTGCTGGCATGTGACTATATTGGTTTTTCATTCCCTATCATTACTTTGCCTTAAATTTCACGTGGAAGCCAATTGAGGGTGGTTGATATATCATGTTGAAAAATGTTTGCTACCACAAAGGAGATTGTCAAAGGGATCGCATGTATTAGGATATTGATTTGGTTGGTTATGTTGAGAATATGCCATGTTGGTCTTGTTTTCTTAATGTGTGTTCATGTAAATGCAATTTGTCATACTATTTTAGTAATAATGAAGAATTACTATTTTATGTCTATAGTTTGTATGACTATGAATTAGTACTCGTGTTATAAATGTATATATGCAAATCATGTATGACCTAGGATACTTCCATGTGGGGGTATGTTGCATAGAGGTATTTATATGTGGGATCAGTATGTTGCATGAAAAAGCTTGAAAAAATGAGATTGCTTACAAAATAATGAAAATAAAATCTTGCAAAAATAAAATTTCCTTAAGGGTGGCTGTGCCATCTCTACGAATATAGAAATAGCCTTAGGAGGGACAACTATAGTGCTACCACTACCACCACTAGATGATGGTGTTGATCCACTAGTTTGGTTGGTCTGGGAAGGAATTGATTGCCTAGCTTTAGGTGTTAAGGGTAACCTTCCACTCGTACATGTATTGGGACTGGTCTTACTACTACAAGGAGCTATAAGGCCCCTAACTTTAAGGGATACTAGGCTAGTACATTCCAAGGAATATTTGCACCAAAAAGACCATGAAGAAGAGAAGAAGATCAGCCATGAAGACCAAAAGACCACATCATTCAAAGCTGAAGAAGAAGAACCAAAGATGAAAGACAAGAAGATTTTCCATGCTGACAAAGAGAATGTTTATGTTGAAAAAGACCACAAGGGCCTATCGGTCCTTGTCTCTCATTTTCTGTTTTAAAAAGCATTGTAACTGCCTTAATGTTCCTTTCATAAGCTTTGTAAACTCCTCATGTAGCCATGTACTACAGCCTCTGTACACTTTGTGAGGCCCGTGTTACAGTCTCTGGATGACCAGCATGTTTGTGGTGCCCACACTTAGCCTTTTCTGCGACAGTCCCTGGTGTTTTGCCATGTTTATGGTGTACCCACACTTTGGAGGTGTTGCTTTCACTAAAGCCTCTACACACTTTGTACTTTCTAGCTGTGATTGAGGAGGGGTGTTGAGAATCTGCCAATCACACCTTGTGTATGCCCCTTTGTATGGAACAACTAGGCTAGGAAGATGCATTTTATTCTAGGAAGAGAGACAAATCCCATAGGCACATTGGATATAAAGTGCTACCAAGCTACTCTATAAAATGATGTACTTAACTATCACTTTCACACAATATGATAATGCAATAGTACTTGTCTCTTTCTGTCAAGTATATGTGTCATTGTCTCCTTACACAAGAATGTATTTATGAGTCCAAGCTTCCATCTTGGAACCTAATTCACTTGTGTAATAGTTGGTCTTCGGTCCTTGGTCAATGTCATCATGAGTTCAGTCTATGCCTACAAGCTGCCATAGCCATGCTCTAGATCCGCATCTTTGACAATGCCTCCTCTCTACCGGTGACTTTGCCCTTCAAGAGGGAGCTCCTGGGGGTCCTTGACTACTCCCCCAACCTTGCCTTGACCTTGTTCAGTCTATGTCATCATGAGTTCAGTCTATGCCTACAAGCCGCCATAGCCATGCTCTAGATCCGCATATTTGACAATGCCTCCTCTCTACTGGTGACCTTGCCCTTCAAGAGGGAGCTCCTGGGGATCCTTGACCACTCCCCCAACCTTGCCTTGAGGAGGGGTGTTGAGAATCTGCCAATCACACCCTGTGTATGCCCCTTTGTATGGAACAACTAGGCTAGGAAGATGCATTTTATTCTAGGAAGAGAGACAGATCCCATAGGCACATTGGATATAAAGTGCTACCAAGCTACTCTATAAAATGATGTACTTGACTATCACTTTGACACAATATGATAATGCAATAGTACTTGTCTCTTTCTATCAAGTATATGTGTCATTGTCTCCTTACACAAGAATGTCTTTATGAGTCCAAGCTTCCATCTTGGAACCTAATTCACTTGTGTAATAGTTGGTCTTCAGTCCTTGGTCAATGTCATCATGAGTTCAGTCTATGCCTACAAGCCGCCATAGCCATGCTCTAGATCCGCATCTTTGACAATGCCTCCTCTCTACCGGTGACTTTGCCCTTTAAGAGGGAGCTCCTAGGGGTCCTTGACCACTCCCCCAACCTTGCCTTGACCTTGTCCAACCCTTCCATAGGCCCCAGATCAATTTGGGCCAACTTGAAGACCTACAAAAAAATTCGTTCTTTACTTCAGCCCTCCCTTGGCACTCATTGGCAGCTTGAAAGCACTTCATTTGGCAGTTACACCCCCTGATGCTTGACATTGGTGGTTATCATTTGCATTGATTTGTGGAATGATTTACCTCAGTTTAGGACTATTTTCCACAATCCACAGGCAGCCACAAATAGTGTTACATCAGCACTTTTTGTTTATGATTGGTTGGCATTAACATTGGTTACTCGGTTGGTGGGTCCCGAATGCTCCCTGAATGCTAGGGGAATGTATGCCTATGATATGAGATGCTTTTGGGGTTGAATTTACTCAGTCATTGACTACTTTACACAGTCCACAGGCAGCCCAAAACACGGCAGCCCTCTATCATTACATTTTATGCTCATGCTACATAGTCATTTGATGCCCGATTATGCTCGGTTGGTGCCTATACATATGGGAAAGTATACCTATGGTTTTGAGCTTGGATTGAGCCACTATTTGCTCAATTTTGGATGTTTATTTGCTACTGGAATATTCAGGACTGAAGCTTATTTGCTTATGTTTGGATATACCTATTGGATTTGGGCTATGTCTTGGATGTATGCATTGATGTAGTGACTCTCGGGGATCGACATAGAGCTTGGATTTGCTCTCGAATCATTGGTTGAGCTTGAGCTCACTTCGCATAGCATTGGGATCTTCATCTTTAATGTACTTATGGATGCTATGTACGGATGCTACACGACCTATATGCTCATGAGGTCTTATTGATGCTTGATCTTGGATCTTCTAGCATTGGTGCTATCATATGCCCTTGTTGAGCTTCTTTGCTTGATATTTACAACTTTTGTGCCAATGGGAGCGTCTTGATATGCTTGATTGACATTGAGCAGGCGGTTTATGCTACTTAAGCATTCGGATACTTGAGATTGGGATCTTCATTTGGATGTTGCATGGTTGATATGTGGTGGTCCTCAGAGATGTACTTGGGTTGATTTGGGCTTTTCACTACCTTAGCATACACCTCTTTGTGTCAGGTCTTACTAGTGTTGTGTACACTTTGCCCTATTACACAAGGGGTGTGCCGGCTTACTGAGGATTCATTTGACATGCTTACGTGTTTGCTCAATGTTTGTATGACTGTCACATGTTGATTTATGCCCACTTGATGCTGGTTATGCTTTGACAGTTAGTGCTTGACTTGGTGCATTCATTTTGCCTATAGTTTGCTCTCATTGTACCTGACTGTAATTTATTACAGCAAGCAGTTATGCATGGACTGACGTGTAATTTTCATGTTGAATCATCCTAATTTTATGTACTTTTGATGGTACTTGGTGGGGGCAGCATCATTAGCTATCAGTTCGTGGTCATTTTTGCCTTGGTTTTGGTGGTATTTTGGATGTTTACAGAAAACAGCAAGCAATTTTGAACTGTCTGCACCATTTTGTACTGTAGTATGGCATCTTCTTCTACTGATAGTGCTATCTTCAACATCACTAAGCTTGATAGAACAAATTATGCCTACTAGAAGAGCCAAGTTTGGCAAGTATTGGTGCAGAAATCACATATAAAGCCACTAAGGATGCATGGCGAGTAGCCTAAAACTATTACTGATGACGAATGGGATGAGCTTGATGAGTTATGCAAGTCCACCCTCATATTGTCTCTCACTGAACAAGTCCATTACAATGTGGTTGAGGAAGCACAAAGTGCTTGGCAGCTTTGGGATAAAATTAAGAACCTTTATGATAAGAAAAGTTCAGTAAGTCTGATGTATTGGCTAAAGTAGCTTATGGACTTGCGCATAAAGGATAATATGACAATGTCTGCTCATTTGAGCTAGTTCCATGCTATTCTTAAGAACTTGACTTCACAGGGCATTACCTTTAATGATGAGGTTACTCCATTGTTTTTGCATGGGACTATGAGTGAGTCATGGGATGTATTCCGCACTGTCTTATATGCTCCCACTACTATTTTGAGCTTGCCTGATGTAGAGAGTGCTCTTTTGTAGGAAGAGATCAACCGTAAGAACTTAGATGCCTCTCGTGTGTCGCATGCTTTGATTATTAGAGGTAATGGAAAGAATGACCGTGGATATGGACGTGATAGAGACTCATAGAAGTCTAGGCCTAAGTCACGTGGTAAGTCGCACAGCAAGTCTTGTGGAAGAAATGCTAATGTGACATGTCATCATTGCGGCAAGAAGGGTCACATAGGCCCACAATGTCATGAGTTGCGCAATGAGAAGTCCAAAGAGAAGGGGAAAGACAAAGTATAGGAAAAAGTCCTCTGATCGAAGCATTATGCCTATGAAATCTAGTGTGAAAATTGAGGAGATAAATGTCATGCAAACTGATGACTCTGATGGGGAGTACATACTTACAGCTAGTTCTTGTGATGCTATGATGTTGAGCAAGGTTCACTCTATGTATGGGCAGTGCTGGTTTTTGGATTTTGGTGCTTCATTTCATATTACACCATGTCATGAATGGTTTCACTCTTATCGCACTGTCTCTAGTTCAGTTCACTTGGGTGATGATAGGTCATTTGCTATTGTTGGCATTGGGGATGTACGGTTGCAATTCTCTACTGTCAGTACTTTTCAGTTTACAGGATGTACACCATATACTGCGCTCACATGCAATCTTATGTTTACAGGGCAGCTTGATGATGCTGGATTTCATGTTTTATTTGGGGATTCTGCCTAGAAGATTACTCGTGGCAAACTTGTGCTTACTAGAGGTGCCAAGGTTGGCATCCTCTATCCTCTTATAGTTGATAGGTCCACTGTTGACCATGTTTTTTCAGTTAGTTCCGTCCCGCATGTATCTCTTTGGCATGCCCGTTTGGGCCATATGTCCTTGAAGGGAATGAAAATGCTTTCTGGTTTTTGTAGTACTTACCATCCCTTGACTATGCATGTTTTGATTCATGTAAGCATTGTCTTTATAACATACAAACTAGGAATATGCATAAGAAGTCTAGTAGGACACGCATGAGTGAGAGTTTAGCATTGGTACATTCGAATGTCTGTGGGTCCATGCCCTACCAGTCTATGGGTGGTGCAAAGTATTTTGTAATGTTCATTGACGATTTTTCGTGTAAAGTCTGGGCTTACTCCATTAAGCTTAAGTTAGATGTCTTTGCTGTGTTTCAGAGATGGCTTGCATTGGTTGAGAACCAGACTGGGCATAGGCTGAAATGCCTTAGGACTGACAATGGGGGAGAATATGTCACGTGCCTTTGAGCAGCTATGTGACGAGAGGAGTATTAAGCATCAATTGACTATCCCCTATACTACCCCACCCCAGAATGGTTTGGCTAAGCAAATGAATAGCACCATCCAAGAGCATGTACACAGTATGCTTAGCCATGTAGGCCTACCACAGGGCTTTTGGGCTGAGGCAATCAGTACAACTGTGCATGTCATCAATAGATCACCTTCCAGTGGTTTGGATTTCCAGGTTGCAGAGGAGGTATGGACTAGGAAACCTCCGTCTTATGCGTATCTACGTGTCTTTGGATGTGAGACATTCTGCCATGTTCCCAAGGACAAGCGTAGTAAGCTGGATCCTAAGAGTGTCCAATGCATTTTCCTTGGCTATGGAGATGCAAGCAAGATGGATTACCACCTCTGGGATCTGCAAGCGTGGAAAGTCATTCATAGCCATGATGTAGTCTTCCATGAAGACAAGATGCATAGGCAACCTGAGAAGATAGTAGAGATACATAGGTTTATATTCCAAGAGGAGCCTCGTGCTCCTACACAGCCAGTTGAACAACCTGCAACAGTAGTTGGTACACATGGCTAGGGTGCTGGACAAGATACTAGTCATGCAACAGAGCCTCAGTCTACTAGAGCTAGACATCCACATGATAGATTCTCATATGGATTATGTCTTGGCTACAGATGCAGAAGAGTCTCTCACCTATGATGAGGCTATGCGCAGGGGTGACAGTCACTCCTAGGAGAGGGCTGTGAAATCTGAGATGGACTCCTTGTATAAGAATATGACTTGGGATTTGGTTGCATTGCCTTAGAGCAAGAAGGCTTTGCCATGCAAATGGGTGTACAAGCTGAAAAGTACCTGTGGAAACCCCAAGCCGGCTTATAAGGCAAGACTTGTTGCCAAGGGTTTTAAACATGAGCATGGAGTTGACTTTGATGAAGTCTTTTCTCTTGTGGTCAAAATGACCACCCTATGCTTGGTTTTGGCCTTAGTTGCGCAGTTTGACTTAGACATGTATCATATGGATGTCAAGATTGCATTCTTGCATGGGGATTTACATGATGAGATTTACATAGAGTAGCCTAAGGGCTTTGCAGAACCTAGTAAGGAGCACCTAGTGTGCAAGTTGAAGAAAAGTCTTTATGGCTCAAAGCAGGCACCTAGGAAGTGGTATCATAAGTTAGATGCCTTTATGCAGTCACAGGGCTATGACATGAGCGCTATGGATCCGTGTCTTTACACTAAGACAGTCTGTGATGGCTCATTGCTTATTTTGGTACTTTATGTGGATGATATGATGATAGCAGAGAAAGCTCATGATAAGTTGGATGCTCTTCAATATCAGTTGAAGAAGAGCTTTGAGATGAAGGATTTAGGACATGCCTCTCACATTCTTGGTATGCGCATTAAGTGCGACATGCATTAGGGACTACTCTACCTCTCACAGAGAGAGTACATTCATAAAGTCCTTGAGCGTAATGCAGGACATCAAGCCTATTGGCTGCCCATTACCTTCTTAAGGTTTCACAGGCCGATTGTCCACATACAGATGAGCAAAGGGTCGAGATGGTGAAGATCCCTTATGTATCAACCGTAGGCACAGTTTGATGTATGCCATGATAGCCACTCGTCTAGATATTGCCCCTTTGCAGTACGTGTTGTGGCACACTATATGGCTACACCTAACAAGGAACATTGGAATGCCATAAAGGATATCATGAGATACCTGAAGGGCACAACAGATATGTGTATTTGCTTTGGCAGTGAGGATACAGGAGTTGTGGGGTACAAAGACTCCGATTATGTAGGACATGCAAATATTAGGAAGTCCACTTCTAGCTATGTATTCATCTATGTTGGAGGTGTTGTCTCTTGGATGTCTAGGGTTTAAAAGTGTACAACTCTCTCTACCACTGAGGTTGAGTATGTTGTAGCCACTGAGGCTTTAAGGAGGCCATATGGTTTGGCTGTTTGGTTCATGATCTTGGGGTTGATTCTGTACCTATAATGCATTCGGATTCTATGAGTGCTATTCAACCAGCCAAGAATTCGATCTTCCATGCGAAGACAAACACATTGAAGTGAGGTATCACTTCATATGTGGGGTCGTGGAGGACAAGTCTATCGACCTTATCAAGATCTCCACTGACAATAATCCTGCCGATCTGATCATAAAAAGCCTCACTATTGAGCGTTTTGCCTTTCTTAGGAGATTGATGGGCGTTGGATGAGATGACATTTTTCTTCATCCTATTGTATATGTGTACATTATACTATCTTTTCTTTTTCTTTTCTCCTCACTGGGGCAGATTCGCCTTTAAGTGGGAGGTTGCTGGGGGTAAAGGTGTCTCTACCTAGCCACTCGTGTATTACCACATTGATAGTACCCGCCACTGCATGCTGCAGGTGGTGGGTGCCCGTCACCATCACTTTATTCTTTATTCTTTTAGTGACAGCTTGAATAAGGGAAGGCTCGGTCACACATTGTGACTGTTGGAGTTCCCATTTGGTCTCTCTCTCTCTCTTTCTTGCTCTTGCTCTCTTGCCATAGCTCTTCCAAGCAAGCTTTGATCCTTCTCTCCTTTCAATGTATCTCTTTGGCATGCCCGTTTGGGCCACATGTCCGTTAAGGGAATGAAAATGCTTTTTGGTTTGCAATACTTACCACCCCTTGACTATTCTCATTTTGATTCTCGTGATCATTGTCTTTATGACTGGTAAACTAGGTCTATGCATAAGAAGTCTGGTATGTCACACATGAGTGAGCCCTTGGCTTTGGTACATTCTGATGTTTGTGGGCTCATGCCCTATTAGTCTTTGGGTAGTGCAAAGTATTTTGTTACTTTCATAGATGATTTTTCACATAAAGTATGGGCTTATCCCATAAAGCAGAAGTCTAATGTATTGGTAGTTTTTCAAAGATGGCTTGCTTTGGTAGAAAACCAGTCTGAGCATAGGCTGAAATGCCTAAGGGCAGATAATGGGGGCGAGTATGCCTCATGTGCTTTTGAGAAATTATGTGATGAGAGGGGTATTAAGCATCAGTTGACCACTCCCTATACCCCTCTCCAGAATGGTAGGGCTGAGTGGATGAATAGGACCATCCAAAAGAGGGTTTGCAGTATGCTTAGCCATGCAGGTCTACCCTAGCACTTTTGGGCTGAGGCAGTTATGATTGTTGTGCATATTATTAATAGATCGCCCTATAGTGGCATTGATTTTCAAATTGCAGAGGAGGTATGGACATGAAAGCCTCCCACTTATGCACATTTACCTGCCTTTGGATGTGAGGCATTCTGCCATGTGCCCAAGGACAAGCGTAACAAGTTGGATCCTAAGAGTGTTAAATGCATATTCCTTGGTTATGGAGATGCAAGAGAGATGGGTTACCGTCTATGGGATCCAAAGGTGCAGAAAGTCATTTGCAGCCATGATGTACTCTTCCATGAAGACAAGATGCATAGGCAGCCTGAGAGAGTCATGGAGATACGCATGATTATATTTCAGAAGAAGCCATGAGCTCCTGTACAACTAACTGGACAGCCAACAAATGGTCATGGCTAGGGTGTTGGACAAAATGTTGAATAGGCAATAAAGCCTACATTGCGGTGTTTTACTAGAGATAGACGCCCACCTGACAGATTTGAGCCCTCTATGCACTATGTCCTGGTTACAGATGTAGGAGAGCCTCTCACCTATGATAAGGCTATGCGCAAGGGTGACAGTCAGTCCTGGGAGAGGTTATGCAATCTGAGAGGTTACAGATGCAGGAGAGCCTCTCACCTATGATGAGGCTATGCGCAAGGGTGACAGTCAGTCCTGGGAGAGGTTATGCAGTCTGAGATAGACTCCTTGCATAAGAATATGACTTGGGATTTGGTTTCCTTGCCTGTTAGCAAGAAGGCTCTGTCATGCAAGTGGGTATACAAGCTGAAAAGTATCCCTGGACACCCTAAGCAAACAAGGCTAGATTGGTAGCAAAGGATTTTATGGTGTTGACTTTGACGAGGTCTTCTCTACTGTGGTTAAGATGACCATCCTGTGCTTAGTCTTGGCTTTGGTTGCACAACTTGACTTGGACTTGTACCAGATGGATATCAAGACGGCTTTCTTACATGGAGACTTGCATGATGAGATTTACATGGAGCATCCTAAGGGCTTTGCAGAGCTTGGCAGGGAGCACCTAGTGTGCAAGTTGAAGAAAAGTCTTAATGGCTTAAAGCAAACACCTAGTGGTATCATAAGTTCGATGCCTTTATGCAATCACAGGGCTACAGCCGTAATACTATGGATTCGTGCTTGTATACAAAGAAAGCCCGTAATGGTTCTTTGCTTATATTGGTACTCTATGTGGATGACATGATGCTATTAGCAGGGAAAGCTCATAATGAGTTAGATGCTCTTAAGGCTTAGCTCAAGAAGAGCTTTGAGATTAAGGATCTGGAACTTGGTATGCGCATTAAACGCGAGAGTCATCAGGGACTCCTCTACTTGTCATAGAGGGAGTACATTCATAAAGTCCTTGAGCACTTCCGCATGCAGGATATGAAGTCTATTGGCTGTCCATTGGCTTCTTATGTGAAGGTATCACAGGGTGATTGTCCACAGACAAATGAGCAGAGGACCGAGATGGCCAAGATTCCCTATGCATCTGCAGTGGGCAATCTTATGTATGCCGTGATAGCCACTCATTCAGATATTGCCTTTGCAGTTTGGTGTTGTGGCACGCTATATGGCTACACATGGCAAGAAGTATTGGGATGTCGTGAAGGGTATCATGAAGTACCTGAAGGGCACTGCAGATATGTTTATATACTATGGTAGCTAGAATACAGGAGTCGTGGGGTACACTGACTCTGATTTTGCAAGACATGCAGATAGCAGGAAGTCCACTTCTGGCTATGTGTTCACCTATGTTGGAGGTGCTGTCTCTTGGATGTCCAGGGTGTAGAAGTGTACGACTCTTTCCACCACTGAGGCTGAGTATGTTGTAGCCACTGAGGCTTGCAAGGAGGCCATATGGTTAGGCCATTTGGTTTATGACCTTGGTATTGATGCTATCCCTACACTGCATTCGGATTCTATGAGTGCTATTTAGTTAGCCAAGAATCTGGTCTTTCATGCGAAGACAAAACACGTTGAGGTGAGGTATCACTTCATACGTGGGGTCGTTGAGGACAAGTCTCTTGACCTTGTCACCTTGTCAAGATCTTGACTGACCAGAATCTTGCAGATCTGCTCACCAAAAGTCTCTCTACGGAGCGCTTTGCCTTCCTCAGGAGACTGATGGGCGTGGGATGAGATGACGTCTTTCCTCATCTTATTGTACATGTGTATATATTGTACTATCTTTTTCTTCTTCTTTTTTCTTTTTCACTCCTCAATAGGGAAGATTTGCCCTTAAGTGAGAGGTTGTTGGGGGTAAAGGTGCCTTCGCCTAGCCGCCCATGTATTACTACATTGATAATATACTTGCACTTACATATTATAGGTGTCGGGCGTACGTTACCGTCACTTTATTCTTTATTCTTTTAGTGACATGTAAATGAAGGGAAGGTTGGTCATACATTGTGACTATTGCAGTTCTCACATTGTGAGTCTCTCTCTCTCTCTCTCTCTCTCTCTCTCTCTCTCTCTCTCTTTCTCTATATCTCTCTCTCTCTCTCTCTCTCTCTCTCTCTCTCTCTCTCTCTCTCTCTCTCTCTCTCTCTCGTTCTTGCTCTCCTGCCATAGCTCTCTCTTGCAAGCTTCGATCTTTCTCACCTTTTGGAGAAAAACTTGAAAGCATGGTTGTTGGGACTCTTTGACTCCACTCAAGAGCACAGATATCTTGCTGCACAATTGATTAGGTTGGTGGTCTTGGGCTTCATTTGTTTCATTGCAAATTAAGTAGTCTTCCAAGGCATCTTTAACTTGCCTTCTTGGATGAAAATAGTCTCCAAAATTAGTGGTATATGGGAGTTGATTGGTAATCTAGGATACTCAGTACTCATGATGTGGCCAAAATATCATCTTTTGTAAGGCCCTAAGGTTTTGTAACTGAAGGTATTTCTTTATAGATACAAACTATTTTCGCATGTAATAATGTTTTATCTTCATTTGGAAGGCTCATTTTGTTAGAAGACAGGCATAGAAACCCACTGTAAGCAAGGAAGTATAAGGGTAGATGAGTGTGAATAGCCCTAGGGGCAGGGGAAACCCTAACCCTAGCTTGGCAAAGGCTATATAAACAGCCTATGGGTCACTATCAAGTGTGAGAGAGTGTACCCAAGTTATACTCTAAGCAGCTTAGTAAGCAAGATTTCATTCTTGTACTTTGAGCTCTTTTCTCCCTCTTGTGCACAAATTCCAATGCTGCAACTCTGGTTTACAACATGGTATCAGAGCCATCTCTGATCTCCTCAGCTTTCCTCAGACTTAGCTATCACTAAGTGCACATGAGCCTCTATCTCCTTCATCTTATCCTTCTTTCCTCCATAGCTGCCTGCAACCTACCTCCATTGGAGGACTTGGGGAGGACAAAGGAGGCCAAATCTCCCTCTGATTTCTTCTAGGGATTTCTTGCCTATCTCAGGACGAATCAGCCTGGCATGATAGACGTCAAGATTAGTCGACGGCGTGGGCAGCATTGCGTGAATCTCAGAAACAGACGCAGTTTCTGACAGCACAAAATTCGGGTTGTTGTACACGCAGCAGGCGGCGCGATCTGTGCAGTTATCTTGGGGCTTTGATAGCCCCCCAAGTGGGCTATCGTCATCTAAAAGGGTTCATGGAAATTCCTCTCACAGAAAGAGATCTCTGCCAAACCCTAACTATGTTTTTTTGGGCAGCCATAGCCAACAAGCTCCAAGCTTGACATTTTGTCATATTTTCACTCTGAGCTTCATTAACAGTGATCTAATCACTGAAGCAGAGTCTCTGAAGCCTATTCCAGATTCTAAAGCTCTTGGGCATGCTCAATGGACATCACTAAGCATCGAGAAGCTGACTTCCAACCGGGTTCCATTCAAGCACTTCACTAAGCTTGACAATAGTGTTTTCTAAACACTTATCATGAATCATCTGGTTAATTGCTTGTTGGGCATTCACTAAAATCCAGTGAGTTTTTTATTCCTCTTCATATATTGTTGTAAGGTTATGTGTGAAATTAACACATAGACCATCATGCACTAGAAGTGTATTGCATACCGTGAGTGACTTTGTCTCAAGTACATTGGTCAATGAAATCAAAAGCATGAGTGTCATTGTACTCTCCTCGGAATCATCAGCAACAAGCATTGAGATCATAGACAAACCTTATCCAACACAAGCTTCATCCACTAAGCCATACCACAAGGAGGAGCCTGAAGTCCAGTCTAGGTTTACTTCATTAAGACCTAAAAAGACTATTAAACCTCGGAAGAAGCTTGCACATAAGAAAGGACCACCAAAGCCATACTTTGAAATATTACACTTATATGATTTTCAGCCTTTCTCTTCATTGCAACTTTGATTTCACATTGTCTAATTTGCTTTCGCATTCAGTGGAAAGTTTGTAAGGGACTAGACACTGCCCTTGTCCTAACAAGTGGTAAGACCTTCCCAATGACCACAACATATGCTGATGTCCGTCCTCAAATTCGAAAGTTTGATAGCAAAGATTTCCACCCATGGTAGGTACTTATAAAATACAAAATGATGGAAAGAGGGTATTGGCCTCTCATTCAAGGCAATAGAGCTGTAAACTTTGCAAATATGATTGATATAGAGGATGACCAACATGCTCAAGCAATCATAATGCTACACTTAGATGAATCCATGATTCATCATGTTAATCAACTAAACACTGCTAAAGAAAAATGGGATGAGCTTGAAAAGCTCTATGGAGCCATTGGCAAAAATACTAAAATCTTCCTTAAAATTGAATTCTTTAGCTTGGAATATCGTTCAGGAGAAGATTTGGGAAAATTCATTTCTCATATGAAGGGACTTATGGCACAGCTTACTTCTGTACAAGCTCCAATACATGAAGAAGATGCTATTGCTATTCTCCTAAAAGCTGTAAAACAGGTGTTTCCTACTCTTGTAACAACTCTCACCAACATTCCAGATCCTACTTTGGCAAGTACCATTCAATCCTGTTTGGATGAAGAAAAGAGGAACCATAAAGAAAGCAGCAACAGTCAGGCAACTTCAAATTCCTGTAAGTATTGGTTCATACAATTCTCACTAGATGTTTTTTTTGTAAGAAAAAAGGACATCTTGTAAACAACTGCTGGAAGAAGTATCCCGAGAAAATGAAATGTAACAAGTGTAAGAAGACATGGCATATCACTAGTAAATGCCCCAACACTCTTGAAATACCCAAAGAATTGGTGGCCAACTATGCCTCCAATCCATCTGAAGATCGACTATTTTGACCATTTTAAATCATCTATCTAAAACAACCTTGTAAGCCTGATTTATAAAGGCATCCCAAAAAGGGGGGGAATCTCTTACATGCTTTGTAATCCAATGCCACCCTGGCATTGAGGGGGGGTGTTAGAAGACATGCATAGAAACCCACTGTAAGCAAGGGAGTATAAGGGCAGATGAGTGTAAATAGCCCTAGGGGCAGGGGAAACCCTAACCCTAGCTTGGCAAAGGCTATATAAACAGCCTATGGGTCACTATGAAGTGTGAGAGAGTGTACCCAAGTTGTACTCTAAGCAACTTAGTAAGCAAGATTTCATTCTTGTACTTTGAGCTCTCTTCTCCCTCTTGTGCACACATTCCAATGCTGCAACTCTGGTTTACAACACATTTAAGAGAGGAAAAGGTCCTTATCTTGCTACCTTTGATAACTCTTCATACCTAGCAATATGCGTGGGCTTAAACTTATTGCCACTTTGCCAAATATATTTAAGGACATGATAGAGAGAGACAAAAGGGGGGGATTCAATCCTTACTAGTAATTGCGTGCACACACACATACATAGAGTGGTTAAGGTTAGAATATGTAATATCTCATGAAATAAAATGGCCGGGGGGGGGGGGGGGGGGAGTTTGAAGATACTTTGTAACGAAATTGTAATGTTCATGCACCTTTGATGCAAATAGGGTTTATCAACTTAGTTTGAGGATGGAGAATGTTAGATGACTTTTAGATAGACAAAGAGACACACATAAATGTGTATGTTGAAAAGAGAAACAAGGTTATGAGAAGTGCACTTACTGTTACACACAAAGCACATTACCATCTCATGTGAAGCACACTATCCTTCATTCATTGTTTGTGAGCAAAGTGAAGTCACACAATTGCTTCCCTTCGACACAAAAAACATGAAGCAAGTGAGATGTAGTGTTGCAAGCTTCGCTTTAATGCAATGACACATGAAGGGTGGCTAGCAAGCCTAGTGGGCAATAGCTTGGGGGTCAATATCTAACCAAACATGTTAATATATAGAAAAATGTTAATATATAACCGAGTGAGGAACAGCCTTGCCAGCACGGTGTTGCGGGCAAATGTTAATATATAGAAAAATGTTGTATATAGAATAGATTTTAAATAGACTGCCCTATGACATTATAGGCCTAGCTACATTCGACTGAGCTGATCATTTTCCTTTCGGGGGGAAGAAGCGAGACCGAGGCGAACAGATGCTCGATCTTCTTACGTACTCATTTGCCTGACATCCGGTTCGATCTGATACTCCTGTCTTTTTGCATGCTTGTTCGCGTTAGATGCTCTGTTCTTTGATCAAGAAAATGAAGGAGGCTGGGGTCTTTTGCTGCCACAGGGGAGCTGTTAAACATCTTTGCACTGTGCACGCAGCCGTTTCTCGTCCTGCCATTGTCTTGCCATGCCCCGGATGTCCGTGCACAGTCATATATGTGTATTGCTTATGGGAGATCAATGCTATTGTTCATGCCATTCTCAGGAGGAGGGGTCAGCTGGGATTTTCAGCTGGACGTCTCTCTTTTCATGTAAGCTCGTTGTTTTTGCTTGCAGACATGGGAAATCCATATAATTCAGCCATTGCCGGCGTCAAGATTCGCAAACACGATATGCGCAATCTAATTATTAGCTCTCAGACCAACGCATCTATTCGACTCAAGTTGTCTGACTACGGGCCTGAATCACCAGTCCCTCATAAAGAGAAATCCCTCTCTACCTAGAAGTTAGAATTTTGGCTGTCCTCTCGTTAGTCTGTTGGTACTAGCTGGCCTTGTCGGTACTAGCTAGGTACTGGCTAGCTGGCCTTGTCGGTACTAGCCGGCCTTTTATTTGTAGTTCTGAACCGACATACTCTTCGAGAAAAGGTGGAAACACCTTCGATAGTAGGGAGTAAAATAAAAAATAAAAAATAAACTATTATGATTGTGGGTTTGGTTGTATTGCCTCTCCATATATCCTCTATCCTCTATATTCTCTTTTTCTCTCCAAATGGCTTCTTTGTGCACTTCTACAGATGATAAGTTACATGGACTTTGACTATTTTACATGACGTGTTGTGATGAAAGCTTGGTTTGTGTGTAAAAGCTGATTCGGTATATTGTATGTGGAGCTATTCCTCGGTCTTTAGTGTTTTTTTCCTCTTTCCGATGATTCTGATGAGGATAACTATGAGGAAGCTATGCTTACCTAGGATTCAGATGATAAGAGAGAGAAGAGTTATTCCGAGAGGCTGCACAATTTCCTCTATCTCGATCCTCGACTTAAGCATCTTCTCTTACACTCTTCCATCTTGAATCTATTCCGTCTTCTTAATCTCTTGAGTCTATTTGCGGACGATGGTCTCCAAGCGAAGAATGTCATGTGTGGATGGCAATCCTACAACCAGCAACGAAGCTTTGGGCGAAGGCATCACTGTCAATCCAATTGCGGTTCCGGTCGTAAGTAATGTATTTCTAAATTGATAGATGCTTGCTTTGATTCTCACATAAGATAAGTTTGGCTCCGTACTTTGTTGTCCTAGAATAGGTTATTGAAAATGATAACTCGCATCTCAAATATTCAAATATGAAGTTTGTGAAGTGCTTGTATTAAGGGGAGTTGAATTGCACCTAGTTGCTATGCGATGAATCCATACATAGCATAAGGAGCATATGGGACTCTTAAGTATTGAGCATCGATGAGTCTTTGATTAATCTTTACCGAGGACAATATTGTTTAAGGTTCACAAATGCATATAGACGGTACATACATGGAAGAGATTATGTAAACTTTACATCAATGACATACAACTCCTTGCCTTACGAGAAAGGAAGATAAAGTCAAGATAAAGGGAAAGACTAAAAAATAAATGTCACTTAGAGAAGATGCATAAATGCTCTTACTAGATTGATTAATTTGCATTGGAATGATAGGACTTATGTCGTGTATAGTATTTGAACCTTTAGTATATGCCTTAGCCAAAAGGAGGTAATGTTAGGTAAATTTTACTCTTTGGTTCCAAGGAGGAGAGCGAATATATGATAAAATTGTTATCACGTCTATTCTTGTATTGTTTGGGAAAAATACAATTAGTTTTGTTGGTTGATTGAACAACACCCTAAATGTTTTTCTTTCAATCAATTGATTGTTGCATTGTGATTTGGATAAATATTCCAAGGCTTGTGTTGATGGCAAATGCATGGCAGGGGTCTGTAATGATAAGTTGCCATGGGAATAAATGAATGTTTTCCTAGAAGATGATATTAGGGCTGATTGCCTTGATTATACTTGATTCTTAATTGGATTAATGTTGGGATATGAAGGCCTGGTGACCTCCGTGTATATAGTACACGCACACTGTACATGTGAACGCACCCTTTACGTGCCCCAAGTATAAATACATTTTATTCTGTGTACCAACACATTGGTTGGTACACTCTTATCGTCTCAGACTTTCACTTTGCTCACACTCTCTCCAACCGTCATACTCATACGCTCCTGCTCGATCTCAAACTCTCTTAGCTGTGTCCTTCCCAGTTCAACAATTGGTATTAGAGCCAAGACTCTGCACGCTTCCAAGATTGAGGCGACGGCTGCTGGGCTTACGGCAGCAGGCGTGTAGTAGCAGTCAATAAGCGATTGTAGCAGGAAACCAGTAGACCAGTGTGACGAAGTGCAGGCGACAGCTGTGCAGTGCAACGATTGACTGGTGGATAGAACCAGCATTGGCGGACGATAGCTGTGTAGTGCGACGTCAGACGTGACGGGGTGTAGAGGTTGTGTGACGGGCGACAGGCAGGCGGCGCCGACAGGCAAGTGCGACGTCAGACGTGACGTGGCAGGGTCAACGGAACCCCCCCCACCCCCGTCATTTCGTAAATCCCAGACTTTTAAAAAAAAATCTTTTCTTGAATCCCTCCTTGGCGGGAGTTCACACACCAGAGGCACAATTTCAAAATCTGTGCAAATCTAGCCACAGAATTTGGGGCTTTTCCCAGATTTGGTATCATTCATGCCTGCCAGTGACTTTTGAGTCAGAAATTGCAGACATCGCGAGCGGTGACTTCAATTACATTGGGGATTTTGCCAATTTTGTCGAAATTTTGCATTTTTGGGTAACATTTCCTAACATTAGATCCTAGAAATTTGGGGCTTTTCATGTATTGGCAAAGCTTTACTCAGCTGGGTCAGATTGATTGACATTCATGCAATTTTGGATTTGAAATTTTGGGGATTTGCACAGAATTTTGGTAAATTACTGCATCTTTTGCCTGTGCAGTGAGACTGATTAATGTATAAACAACAGATATTTATTTCTGGTTGAGAAAAAACAGCAGGGTATTTTGCTGGTTCAGCTTGTGCTTCCGTAAGATTAGTGCATTTACTCTTGTGTTCGTGATAAAATGGCTGCAACTTCTTCCAGTTCAGACATCAAGAGTTTGATGGAGATCAAATGGTTTGATGGTCATGACTTTGACCTTTGGAAAGACCGTATGCAGGGCATTTTGTTCCTGAAGGATTGTGAGGATGCTTTGCACGAAGATAAATCCTCACTAATGTCTGATGCAGATTGGGCTAGAGTGAATAAAAAGGCTGTGGCTTACATAAAGATGGGTGTCACTGATGACATTCTGACATTAAGGGTTTAGACACAGGTTATGCAATATGGGAGAAGCTGAAGACTACTTATGAGATCACCACACCTGTTAATCAGGTGCATTTAATGCGCAAGTTGGTGAATATGCGACTGGATGAGTGAAAGCTTGCAGCCGAGCACTTGAGTGCATTTACAGGGATTCTAAATCAGCTCAAAGATGCAAACTTGGACTTTGATGATAAGTTGAGGGCGATCTTTTTGATCATGACACTGCCGGACTCGTGGGAAACCTTGGTGGTTTCACTCAGCAATAACCCCAATCTCTCATATGATGGGGTGAGGGGTTCTATCTTGAATGAAGAAATTAGACGTATGCCTAGTGGAGAAGACAACAACTCAGCTTATAATGTAAGAGGCAGGGTTGAAAAGAAAAATGCATATGCAAGGCAAAGAAACAGGAGCAAGAGCAAAGGAAAGGATAAGAGTGACATTACTTGCTATCATTGTGGTCGGAAGGGCCACAAGAAACCTGATTGTAGGTACTACAAGAAGGAACAAGAGAGAAAGAAGAATGTAGGAGATAAAAAGAAGAAGGAAGAAAAGACAGATGCATTGGAGACATCCAAAGGCAAAGAAAAGGCCAATGTGGCCTCTAGTGTGGTCATAGAGGAGCTTTCAGATATAGAGGCTGATGTATTATGTGCAGTTGATTATGATGCACTTGTATGTCACATGCAGGATATGCAGATTACCAAGGTTATGTGATTGATGCACTCTTGTCAGTTGATGATGGTGTCACTCAAACTTGGATTGTAGACTTTGGTGCCTCTTTCCATGTAACTCCTTGCTTGGAGTGTTTTGCTATCTTTAATGCAGGCAGTTATGGAAAGGTGTACCTTGGAAATAACCATGCTTGCAGCATTGATGGGATTAGCACCGTACACTTGTCTTTAGACAATGGTCAAGAGCTTGTGTTGAAAGATGTCAGATATGTGCCTGGCATTAAAAAGAATTTACTGTCTGTTGGTCAGCTTGACTTGCATGGCTACACCACACTGTTTGGTAGTGGTTTGTGGAAAGTAAAAAAGGGTTCCATGCTGATTGCAAAAGGAACCAAGAAGGGCACATTGTATTGTTTGCATTGTAAAGCCTTGAATGGCAAGTTTCTTGTAGTTGCTGAAATTTGCAGCCACTTGGAGTTACGGCATAAGAGATTAGGCCATATGAGCCAAAAAGAACTTGATGTTCTTACCTCTCTGAAGAGTGGAAAAGGCTCTAAACTTGATTTTTGTAATGAGTGTCAGTTTGGAAAGCAAATAAAAAATTCCTTTTACTCTGGTGTCTCTCGTAATTCCAATGTCTTGGACTTAGTGCATTCTGATGTATGTAGTATGCCCGTGAAATCATTGGGTGGTGTTGCATATTTTGTCTCCTTTATTGATGATTGTTCCAATAAGATTTGGGTGTACTTGCTGAAAAAGAAAAGTGAAGCGTTTGCTGTTTTTAAAACTTTTCATGCATTTGTGACTACTCAGATAGATAGAAAGCTGAAATGCTTGAGAACTGATAATGGGGGTGAGTTCACATCGATTGAATTCAAGTCATTTTGTGACTTACATGGTATTAAGAGGGAGCTTACAACCCCTTACAGTCCTTCAAATGGAGTGACTGAAAGATATAACAGGACTTTATGTGAAAGAGTGCGGTGCATGCTGTCCATTGCCAATCTCTCTCATGTATTTTGGGGAGAGGCACTCAAAACCGCGGTTCACATTTGCAACCGCTCTCCAAATAGGTCCTTAAATAATGGCATCCTGAGGAGGTTTGGTCTGGCAAATCGGCCTCATATGACCATTTACGTATATTTGGTTGTGATGCTTTTGTACATGTTAGGGACGAGCTGAGGAACAAACTTGACCCAAAATCCACCAAAGGCATTTTCATGGGCTATGGTGATGAGGGTGAATTTGGCTACAGCATGTGGTTACCTCAGTCCAAGAAAATTATTCGCAACTGTAATGTTGTGTTTAATGAGGCAAAATTTCTGAAAGGCTCTTTAGCCTCTAATGAAGATATGAAAAAGGTGAAATTTCAGAGTTTGCAGCCACCCATAACTTCAGAAAATGAGCCTCAAGGTGCTGTACCACAGGCTGAAACTGATGATCAGCTGGTTACTTTTGAGCCAGATGATGATGGACAACAAATAGAAGCACAAGGAGGTCATGGACAGTAAGATAAGCTTGCTGATTATGAAAATGTAGGTGCTGGAAATGAAAATGAAGAGCATGAAGTGCATGCTGAAAATGGTTTACAGCAACAAATGAATGCTGAAAATAATATACCTCCTGATGTAGATCCAATTCCTGAAAATGTTGATCATTGGGTACGCAGGTCTACACGCGTAAGAAGGCAACCACATAGGTTTGACCCCTCCTTGCATTATGTGATGCTTACAGATGAGGGTGAGCCTCTTATATACAAAGAGGCCAAGTCATCTGAGTTTAGCAGTAAGTGGGAGCTAGCTATGCAGGAAGAGATTAAATCTCTATATGCAAATGATACTTGGGATCTTGTGTCATTACCAAAGGGAAGGAAGCCACTTCCAAACAAATGGGTGTACAAAGTCAAGACAGTTGATGGGAAACCCAAGTACAAGGCAAGGCTAGTTGCCAAAGGTTATGCACAAAAGAAAGGGATTGACTTCCAAGAGGTCTTCTCACCTGTTGTGAAGATGACCACTTTACGTGTGCTTTTTGCTCTTATTGCTGTTTTTGGATTTAGAGCTGTATCAAATGGATGTAAAAACAACTTTCTTGCATGGTGACATTGATGAGAAAATCTACATGAAACACCCCAAGGGCTTTGTAGTTCCTGGAAAAGAGCAGATGGTGTGTAAGCTAAAACGCAGCTTGTATGGGCTGAAGCAAGCACCATGGTAGTGGTACAAAAAGTTTGATACTTTTATGCTATCTCTTGAGTTTACACGCAGCCATGCAAATCATTGCTTGTACATGAAAAAGGATACAGATGGCAGCCCCATAGTACTTGTTTTGTATGTGGATGATATGTTACTAGCTGGGAAAAGAAAGACCAGCTTGGATGCTCTC
The DNA here is from genome assembly GCF_053477565.2 of Lygodium microphyllum. Classification (NCBI taxonomy): domain Eukaryota; kingdom Viridiplantae; phylum Streptophyta; class Polypodiopsida; order Schizaeales; family Lygodiaceae; genus Lygodium; species Lygodium microphyllum. The sequence goes on from NC_141163.1 coordinate 73,771,874, forward strand.
AAAAATCAGCTGAAATCAGCTTTCTCCATGAAAGATTTGGGGAATGCAAAGCATATTTTGGGCATGAGGATTCGTAGAGATAGAATGCAATCAGCTTTCTCCATGAAAGATTTGGGAAATGCAAAGCATATTTTGGGCATGAGGATTCGTAGAGATAGAATGCAGAAATTGCTATTTTTATCTCAAGAAAAGTACATTGGAAAGGTACTGGACAGATTTAACATGGCTGAAGCTAAGCCTTTTGGGATACCCTTACCTCCTTATCTCAAGCTTAGTAAGGCCAACAGCCCGAAAGATGACGTGGAAGCAAATGCTATGAAGGGAGTTCCTTATGCATCAGCTTGTGGCTCTCTTATGTATGCTATGGTTGCTACTTGTCCAGACATTGCTCATGCAGCGGGAGTTGTTAGTAGGTTTATATCAAATCCTAGCAAAGCACATTGGGAGGCTGTCAAGTGTATTCTTCGATACCTTAAGGGTACACAAAGAAAAAGTATTTGCTATGGGTAGGGTGCACTTAGTTTGCAGGGTTATTGTGATGCAGACATGGCAGGTGACTTGGACACTTGTAGGTCCACCAACGGGTACGTCTTTACAGTTGCTGGTGGGGCTGTTTCTTGGTGTTCCAGGTTGCAAAACATTGTTGCACTGAGTACCATTGAAGCTGAATACCAAGAAACAGCCCCACCAGCATGTTCTGAGTGGTAGGAGAAGCTATATGGTTGAGTAAAACATTGTTGGTACGTGGTACCATTGAAGCTGAATACCAAGAAACAGTACCATATACATAATTCTCCTGTATGGGCAGGAGACAAAGATTAACTTGAAGATAAATTAAGGAACTTGTTTGTCAAAAGGATTGCTTGTTTTATTTTCGTGCTTGTGCCATAAATTACGCGAACAAACCTTGTTCCCTAAAAGGCTTAATTAATGACGCTAATTTTAAATGTCGTACATAAATGTGGTAGGACCTAATTAGAAAACTAAAGCTATTAAGGGAAGCGGATGGACGGAATCCCCGACGGGTCCGTCCTACGGTTGGGTGGTCCCAGAGAATTGGGAGGCTTCTCACAAGGTTTTACCGATGATGACTTTATGTATTGTTAAGTTAGAACCCGATTCATGCCTTTTTAGGGGACCGGAATGGGACTATGCCTTACGGGCAGAGAGGTTGAGCGGCACATCTCTCTCGTTTTCCATTCTCTTTGAACTAAGTGCGGTATGGATCTGCTTGGGATTGGGTATTTGTGCATAAAGTAGGATGTCCAAAACCCAACGCTAAAATGCTGCTAGGAGACTTTGGCCCTAGGAACTCAGATTTCAAGTCGATCCTAGTGGGTTCGCGGCCGCGGGCGTTCCGTTGCGAGGGGGACTCGGGAAACCTTAGGCGACAAACCCCGTGACATTCCATGGGAGTGCCAAGCGGCATCGCTTAGACTCGTCTCCCAATGGACCGCTAAAAGCGTGCCGGGACAGTCGATAGGCGGGCACGTTACAAACGGTAGGGTGGTCCCGATTAGTTGGGAGCTTTTCTGAACTAGAAATAGAAATAGAAAGATGATAAATTGACCAACTAGTCGTTAGGGAGAATCGACTTGCATTGTTTTAGGGGGCCGGAATGGGATTTTGCCTTACAGGTAGGAGGGTTGATATATTGCTCTCGCCTTCGTCTCCCATTCTCTTTGAACCAAGTGCAATGGCAAGTCCACTTCAGATCGAGTAAACCTGTAGAAGTGGGAACTTGAAATTACTGACGCTAGTTGGCTGTTAGGAGACTCGTTTGATTTTAGGATCTTGGAAATTCAAGTCGATTCTAGTGGGTTCTTCCGGAACTCTCCCGTTGCAAAGTAGACTTAGTAGGGCCTAAGTGACAAACCCCATGATGTTCCAAGGGAGCGCCGGACGGTATCGTTTTTGGAAAACCTACTAATGGACTATTAAAGGGTGTGCGGTGGATTCAGATTGGCGGACACCTCACATGAAACCAACCGTCCTTCTTGGATAGGGTGGTAATTACCCGATCAAGCACTTAATTACAGCAATTAGCAAATAAACATAAATTAAAATGCACACTTTATCTTCAAAATTCTTGGACAATGCACACCCTGTTGGCCCCAAAACTGGCGTCCCTTTCAGTACTTCTTTATCTTCAATTGCTAATGGATTGATTACAAGCTAAGATTTCACAATCTCCTTGGCTAATCCAAAAGCCCCTTGTTGCTCCAACAATCAACAAACAAATTGGGCAATTTGCCTCTTGATTTTCACCTAGGACTTGCTCTAATCGGACTCAAATTGGCCCCAAATTTTATACTCAATGGCGTGACATTTGAAATTTTTGAGAATTTCACAAATTTCAGGTGTTGATTTTAGTGTACGATGCCTTTTCCTGTTGGCATAGGTCCCGAGGTGGCTGTTAAACCCTAATTACTACTGTAAATTAGGGTTTACAACAGAAATCCTCTTGCTATCCACCAAATTTGGCTGAGATCTGCTCCAAATGGCTAAAATAAGCTCAGATCTCTTGAGAATGGGTTGAATAGGTGAGAGAATGCTAGAGAGAAAATTCAGAGTTTCCACAAGGGAAAACCCCTAAAACTGCCTGCAGCCTGCACCAATCAGCATTTAATGTTGTCGCGTGCTGTTTGGAGCCTCCAGGATGCTGTCACCTATTGCTGAATGCTGTTGCCTTCTCGAAATGATGGTCTTCCTATTGTCGCTAGCTCCAGAATGGCTCTTGTATGCTGTCCCAACCTCCCAATGGCTGTGTTCTTTGCAAAAATTGCACAAATAGCTCTCTCTCTCTCTCTCTCTCATACTGAAAACCGATCTGAATGCCCTCCTTTGACGAAGAAGCTCCTCATGGAAATGTAAGGGCTATGTAGCACAAGGGTAGGACAAAAGGAACAAGGTTAAATATGGAACTTTCAGTATATCACAAGGTTGGACTTTAGAAGTTAGAATTAAGTTTACATTGATAATTTCTTTCAATTAAGCAGTTGTCAAATGCAAAGCAGTCCTCTCATTTTTTAATGGTATTGTAGAGAGATAAATGCATCTAGAAAGACATATATTGTTATTTGAATCTCTTTGTCTCTTTGTGGAAGCCAATGTCCAATTTAATTGTTGCCATTCAGTGTGGTTGTTGATTTTATAAGTTTCAACCATGGAGAATGTAATGACCCATGAATCAAGTTGGAACAATGGCCAACCTTCTCCTTCAATCACGGGAAATCCGTGGGGTGGGTCTAGATATCCATTTTCAACAAGTAATACTAAAAATTTTGACTTGAATCGTGTTGGAATAGGTTTGTAGAGCATCTAGGGTTGAGATCCTCTCTTTTTCTCAAAGATTTGAAGCCTCATTCACTTTTAGGATGGTTTTTTTGCAGACAAAGAGAATGCAACAACAACACATGAAGGGAGTTGAGATAGCAGCCAATCTTCTCCCCTATTTGCGAGGAATCTGTTGGGCAACTTTAAATCTCCATGCTCAATAATGTTGGAGATTTCGACCTAAATCTTCTAGGATAGGTTCATATAGCACCTAGGTTTAAGATCCTTTTTTCTTCTCTAAGATCTCAAGACTTATGTGCTTTTTGAACACTTTTGACATGGACAGTGTGTGTTTCTTGCAATTCTATCATGTGAAAGCTTACTGTTTGTGCAAGGACAATGCGGGTATGCAAATAGAATTGTGTAAGACAAGTTTATATGAGGAATGCTCTACAATTATGAGTTTAATTGTTGGATGTGTTTTCTAGGGTTTGGCAGGTTGAATTGCCACGAGGACATGACATTTTATTGCTTTACCTAGCATTTGATTAAATTCAATCAAATGTGCTAATGTGACTTGCACATGTGAGGTGCAAGTTAATGTTTTCACAATGTGGGACCTAGGACCCCGAGATATTAGTTGGTGCTAAAGGCAAAAATTATAATAAGTTACTTGGTGTCATATTGGGCCTAGACCAATCCTTGAAGAGACTACAGTAGTAGGTGATAGCAGTTTGAGGATTGTTTCAGCCAAACAACATCATATTCTATGTGTTCCATCAGTGGAGACAACTTTCATGGCTGTCTAGACAGGGTAGCAACCGATTTCTTCTATTTTCTCGTGATGGAAGTTTGAAATTTCTCTCTCTTTGACATTCTCTCTCATCCTACATCCATTTCTCAAGTTCTCTTAGCATTTTCCAGTAGCGTGAGTCATTAGAGGTGGAGATATTGGAAAATCTCTGTTGTAAGGTGTGATTTACAGCATAAATTAGGGTTTGACGACCACCTTGGAATATGTGCTTAGAATTGAGGTCCTAGGACTTCAATTCCAATAGTTGAAATTAAAGAATTTCAGGGAGATTCAAGAGGCCAGCTAGCCAATGTCAATTTGGGGTTAAATTTGTTTCGTAAAAAGCAGGGTCAAAGCCAATTCCCCAAGCAAACCAAGGGGCAAATTGATTTGAAGGCTTGCTAGCTAGTTTTGATAGCAAGAGGCACTTGGATTAGCGGAGGGGATTAGAGAATATCAGCTGTACTTCATCCATTTGCAATAAAAGCTAAAGAAATATTGCAAGGGGCGCTAGTTTTGGGGACAAAATGTTGTCCATTGTTCAAAATTAAAGTGGTAAAGTGTGCATTCCAATTTATGTGAATTAATTACTTGCTGTAGTTAGTGTTAAATCGGGTTAGTACCACCGTATCTGAGAAGAAAGGCTGGTTTCATGAAGTCTTAGGGTGGATGTTTGAATAGTCTAGAGTTGGTTAGAGTCCAACAATGAAGGCAACAAAGTCATCTAGCACATATAGATTAGTTGTATCAAAAGAAACTATTGGAAATCCAACCTCATTTACTTAGTTTAGAGCTTTCTATTGTAATCATAAAGAGATCCCACAAGGGGTGCCAAGCTTTGCCAAGGCCAATAGATGACGTATGGTGCAAGAGCACCCTGGCTCTAGTAGTTGAGTGTGTCGTAAAGTTGCTGAATTTACTATTTGGAATTAAGTGCTTGCTTTATTGTGGTTTATTGTCCTTGGGGTGCCTGAAGGTTGGATTCAGGCACCTTGAGCCATGGGAGGCAAGTATTATAGAGAGCCTTTCTTGGAGAAGCCATCTTGCTGAGTTACTACTTCTCTTCAGCTTGTTCAGATGGATTGGTGTGGCCGTTTGCACTCTGTTGTCAGCCAATGCTATTTAGCTTGGTTGATTGTTGATGGCTTTTCTAGATATGTTTGGGTTTTTTTCCCAAATGCCAAGTTAGAGGCACTGTAGATCTTGTGTAATTGGAAGAGGATGGTAGAGAGGCATTCTACTCACAAAGTTTGGACAACTGAAACAGATCAGGATGCTGAATTCATGTCCCATGAGTGTACTGATAATATTGTGCATCCTATGGTATTCAGGTGGAGTATGCTTGATAGATTAAGATAGTGCTAGAAATGGCTGCCTCCATGCTTGAGCACGCAGCGCTACCTCATTTCCTTTAGGCTGAGGAAGTTGCCATTGCTGTGGTGCATATCCACACTTTTTCTCCTTCATTTGCTGTTCCACATGTGACTCCCTACGAGGCTTACAGCCATTTGTTACTCATTTCAGGGTCTATGGATGCGATGCCTATATGTGAATTCCAAAGGAAGTATCACATCTTCATTGGCTATATAGTATAGCCAGCTACCTTGGATATAGGCTCTATGATCTAGAGTTTGGACAGGTTATTGTTGGCAAGGATGTGATATTGGTTGAGGATGCTATTCAATGCACCCTTCTGCTAGGTGGTCCTTTGTCTTCATGGAAGTATTGATCATTGCAGATTAACCTCTTCCACCCATCTTTCACCTTTGTTTCTTGCTCTGCAGAGGATTCCCACCCCCCTGCTGGTTGCAAACTCACTTCTTTTTGTGAAACGAATGTTCCGGTTAAGTTAACGTATGTGATGCTAGCAAGAAGGCGAGCACCATAAAGAATGTATTAGAAACATTGAGAAAACACATGAGAAAGTTTGAACAAAGGGGAATTTGTCTGGAAAACATACACCCCATCAAAAACATGTGCAAAAGAGAGTATTGGAATAGGAGCATTATCATGAAGTCTAAATCATTTATACAATGATTGCTGAAGAGATTTCCTGAAAAAATAAAATGGATCAATTAAAACATCATCGAAGACTCCGAGTCTTCCAAATGGTCCAAAATGCCAAAATCAGACCCAAGCCAAACAGTGAGAGAAATCTCTAGGAGCTACAGGTAAAATCCAAAACATCCAAGTGCTTGCCAAATGTGGAAGAATCTCTCTCTCAAATAAACTATTGAATGGCAGAACTACGGAATGTAAGGGACTGCTTGCAAAGGCAATAATCTTTGACATGCTGAAGTAGCACTTGCCCCTCTTTGCAAGAACACTAGATGGCAATACACCCACCAGACATCTCCTAAAGGAAGGTCTTGGATTTTAAAGGCAGCTTGCATTTCCATATGGAACATAAGATTTTCATCCACCATTTTAAAGAACGAGTTATGTACCAAATTTGATTAGCATGATCCTTTATCCAATCAAAAGGAAGAACAATGCTTATAAATTGAGTTGACAGTGGCCAACTACAAAGGTAAAGGGCAAGCATTTAGTAAACAATGCTGGAAACTCCAATTAACCAACCTGAATTGAGAATCCAGAGGAGGAATAGATTGGAAAGGCATGATAAGATCTCTGATTTTCCTTCCAACAAGCTTGTAGTGCATGCCCAAATGATAAAAAGTAAAGCTAGTACCAAAAGAGAGAACATATCCATGATTATCCACCACATCATGTATAAAATGTATCCCTTTTTTAGTTGGAAAATAAGCTCTTTTGGTTCTCACAAAGCAAGAGGCAAATCAAACAGCTTGCTCCAGTGAATGCTTTAAAGATGAATCAAATTGGCAAGCTATATTCGCCTAGGTGTGATTGTACATCTGCCAGAATTTGTTTCCAATAGATGAATCAAATTGGCAAACATGTGAGTCCAAGGCTGAAGCTGCAAATTCAAACAATAAAGCAACTATGGCTACTGTGAAGCTTGGGAGGCTCAACTGAAAACAATCTAATCCCTTTCATGCCCTTGGAAAATATCTAGTCTTCTCCATATTATAAATTGGACTAAACACTATATATATGCTATTGTAATTGAATGCACAATTTGAAGGTGAACATGCAGAGGCCATGTGGGTAACTTTTGGCAATCACAATTAACACGAAGCTTTTGCACAACCCAACCATCATTTGCTGGAGTGATATTCCATTTCAAAGGATATCCCAAATGTCAAACAAAGTGATCACAAAGGGGGAACCTCACGAAGCCAAAGGAGGTGATGCCATTGGTGTTCAGACATAGAAGAAGTTTTGATTTATGGAATCAACCTTAATACTGGCAGCCAAACCAAGAGCTCCTAATGCTTTCATCAAGGTGGCAACATCCCTTTCGTCATTGCTTGGCATTAAAAATAATCATCATCATATGCTTGTGGCAGAAAATGAAAACCATTTGGCAGTTCAAGTCCATGAAAATGCCCAACAGCATTCAGAGAATCTATATAGTATATATACCATTAATTTTTTTTTTCCTGCTTATAATATCTTTGAAAAGGACGGGAAAGTCTGTTCAAACATTTTGACTAGCTATAAACAAATGATTGTACCTCAATTTTCTGTAAGGTATTCAGCAAACTTGTACAGTAGGTGCATTTGGCTTTCTCGTGAAGCTTGAAAGTTCATCTAGTAGGGTGAGGATGATAGTCGCACAAAAATGTTGTTCTTATTGGGATATGCAGTCACCACTTTGGTAGGTAATTCAAAAAATTACTGGGAAGTCCAAGAAAGGAAGATTGACATACAATGTACGATTATTTCAACTTGGAAACAACCAAGCATACTTAGTGAAAATACTGTAAATCTTATTGAAGAGGAAATATCATGTCAATAATAAGCCAAGCATTAAACCTGAGCTGGAGTGATATATATATGGACTATAAAGACTGGGTCAGATGGGGACATCAAAGAAGTCTGTTCATGAAGAACTCCGTGGATGATAGTGAAGCTATACCCTGTATTGGTAATGCCATGAATAGGCTAGTCTTAGAAGCAATGGTGTCAACATTTGTTTGTGCATTTTACTGCAAATTTTAAACAGGTGTTCTAGTCCTAATGCAGTGTTCTGTACAGGTTCTTATTTTTTATGAATGCAGTTGTGCTTCTACTATGGGATCAGTTAATGGGGTTTCTGAAGCAGACTATTTGGAAGCCCAACCTCTTACAGAACCTGCAGCTTCCTCAGAGTATGAGGAAAGTATCGGAGCTGGGAAAGTTCTACACCGAGCAACATTTGACAGATTTGAGAGGGAATTCTTACAGTACGAAACTTTACAGTGGATTCTGATTTCCCTGCTGTTGATACTTGCATGGGGCATTGGTGTTCTTTTATTGGTTTACACACCTATCAGAAGATATGTCATGAGGCGAGATTTCCGATCACGCGAACTCTATGTGACCTCTGATGCAGTAGTTTACAAGGTTGGTTGAGGTAAATGTGCTTAAAGATGCTATGTTTTTGTTTTTCCCTTACCTACTTGTTCTTCTGACTGTGTGATGACAGTTGAGGAACATGCCACTGTCTGTGTGCCGGGATTGTGGCTGTAATATTATGTGCTTGGGATGGGATAACATTGTTAATGACCATTTTGCCCCTTCTTGTGTGGCTCAGAATATAATGCTGCTATAAAGCACCATAGGTACAGAAGCTTGTTTAGTGCAGGAGGTTTTAAGAGCCATGGATACAGGCACATCAACAGCTACTGCTTTCTTTAGTTGCCCATTTTTCCTTCTCTGTGCTGACAGGTGACAAGGCCAGTCTTCGTACCATGGTTAGGAGTTTCCAAGATGGAAAAATGCATCCTTTTGCCACTGATCACGGATATAGTTGTTGAGCAAGGTATTCTAAAGAATTATGCTATATATGTTAGCAGCTAACTGGTAAGGCTGAAGATATGCCTAAAACATTCTGTTGAGTGAGGCTAAGAGAACATTAGTTATATTGGGATGTATGCTGTTATAGTGTGCAGTGTCTGGTTCAGTAGTTGCTTATTGTTTCTTGCCACAGGTTGCTTACAATCCCTATTTGGTTTGCATTCAATACGGATTGAAACTCTTGGCCAAGGGAGTCCTCTAGCAGCCTACAATGTTCACATATGTGGCATGACTCATCCTAGACAGCTTCGGAAGGTCTTTGTCACTGGTTTTGTATAGTCGCAGTGCTCATGAATTGATTTAGAAATTAGGCATTTAAAGTTCAAGATAAAGCTAGTTAGTATTGAACACATTCGATTTAAAAAGTCTGATTAGTTTCTGCAACCTCATCTGCAGGTTATTCTTGCTGCAGCAACAATGTCCAGGAAAGATGGTAATTTGCCTCTTGATAGCTTTAGGCATGAAGGAAAAATGATTCTGGGTTTACCAGGACACAGTTCAGAGAGTGGCAACCTTTCACCATCGTTGGCTTTATCCCGATCAATATCTAGACAGGCAAGTTGGAATTGCTCTGGCATGTCTGTTTTCTTTGTGATATTGATTTGGGTCCCTCCCTTCTTACATGAAACTAGCAAATCTCACATCATGGTTCTAAATCACGTGGAAAGTATTTTATTTTGGTTCCTCAATCTAGAGTTACCTTGAATCCAACCGCATCGATCAGATCCATTATCTTGATTCTTGATCAATTAATTTGAGGTGCATGCTGTGTCCTTATGAGGGACTATAGTTGGAGCAACCTTGTTGCCCAAAAAGAAAAGCCTTACCCTTTACAAGGCAGCCCAAATATTACAAGATTGATACCAAGTTCCTAACTCACTGAGTTAGTGTATGATCCCATTATGTTAAATCAACGGAAGATAGAACTAATAAATTTGTTTCTTTGTTGAGAATCTGCACCAACCCTTGAGACTCTTACCAATCCGAAGTGAAGATTCTCATGGGATACCTTAAGAGTCAACTGGAAAAAAGTCAAGCCATATCAACATCCTATGTTATATAAGTTTGGCTGCATAGATCATTGATGAAGGAAACCTAATTGTTGATGGAAGATCACGCCTTGTTTTGGAACAATCATATAGAAGGAGCAAAGAGCTGGCTTAAAAGCATGGATTTATTATTAAATACATCTCATTTTGATGGTGATAAATTCCTACAGCTGTCCCAAGGGCCCTTGGCCTTCAACCAAAGGGAATAGTTGGTGCCATCCAACTTCTGGGCCTCTGATAAATTGATCAGAGCAGGAGCTTTTGCGGCTATTGCTTGAGGATGTAGACAAGGAAGGCTCCCCAATTCAACAGAAAGTGGACGGCAGCTGGAGGCAGAAGACACTCATAAAAAATGCCATAGCTGAATAGGAAATGAGTACCTTCTTTGATAGGCAGTATTGCGTAAGGTGGCTGTCCACCCAAATGCAAATGGCCTGCTCCTTTGGTGCGAAAAACATGGATATTTGGTGCTTGGTGCTTAGCAATGTAAAAAGCATTCACTTAGCTGATGTCAATGTCCTCATGGCTGTGAACACAAACTTGGCTATCTTGGTCAAGGTTGAAACGCAGATTTTCAGATGTGTTGGGACCACAATGAGCTTTAAACCTCCTGAAGGTTCCAGAAGGCAAAGGTGAGACTGAGAATGGAGTTGCCCAGCTCAAACACAGGTATGAACAGTGGAAACTGCAGGTTGTACCTGCTGTTTGGAGATGGACAGCACACTTTGGGCGGAGAAACTGTGAGTACGCATGCAGAAGCAACAGGGAAACTGAGAGAGAAAGAGAAGAACACGGATAATGAGACTCAAAACCCGTATAATCCTGAATGAAACAGGACTGCATATGATGCTGCTGCTGATAGGAGAGGATGAAAATCTGATGATGAGAGGAGAGAACGCTGGCCAGAGAAGGATGCTGTGAACAGCAGGAAAAGATGACCATGATAAGGTGAAGAAGACGTGATTGACAAAAATGGGGAGGCAGGCATAAATAGCCTAAAAGTCAAAGCTAACCAGCCTGTTTGAAATAGGTTGGACTGTGAAGAACAACCATTTGCCCCAGTGAAAAGTGCTAACTGATCCATGAAAAGGAGAAAAAGCTGACTGACCAAAAGGGCCTGAGCAAAAAGGGTGAAAATTTTCTGATCTTTGGAGGATGCCATGTGGCAGCATCATGACCAAGGAGAAACATGACAGCGAATGCTGCACAACCAATGTGAGCTAAAAATGCATTAGCTTCACTTAAACAGCCCCAAAACATGCTTAATTAAGGAAGAAACCTTGTTTATTTAAAAGAAATGTGTTCCTAGAGAGTGTCTGTATCCCATAAGCACAAACTCACTTGGGAGGGCCCAAACTTTCTATAAATAGGTATGCTGCCCTCTATTCAGTCTTAATCTCATTTTTGCAGGCTTCAGGTGTTTTCAGTTTGCTGTCCACACCCCGTTCACGGAGAATATTGCAGTCCAAGTTGTTGCCATAATTTTGAAAAATTAAGAAACTTGGCAAAACAAATCAAGTAAAGTTTTCCCATAGAAAATTCAATAGCCTCAAAAAGGAAGAAGTAGGGAATGCAAATCCTTAGAAATTATTGGCTGTCAAAATCAAAGTCATTGAAAAATCTTTTTGATTAAGTTATAACCAGCCTTATAAATTAATGTTTTTAGTAGCATTAATTGCTTAAGAAATATTGACTGCAAAGGATTGGATGATTGATGGTTTTTGATTTTCGAAACCTGGATGTAATTGCGATTTCTTCACTAATGGAAGAAAATATTCTTGCTCAGATTTAGGGCGATTTTAGTGGTTGACTTTCCCTTGGGATCAACTGCTAGAGCTCGAACATGGTGGATATATTTTTGGTTTGTCTTTAGAGTGTCTGATCTACACCTAGGACAGACGGTCCAGTACGGAAGATTTCTTCCTATGGCGACTCATAACCATGAGAGACTTTGGTCGGAACTTATTCCTAGAATATATAGGCAGTTCTAAGACAGAGAAGAAATCTGTACTGTTATCAATGCGGTTTACATTAGATTTGGGAGATGCAAGCTGGAAACGCTTCTCTGGCTTTTGAGAGCGGATACAACTTTGGTTTTGAGGACGAAACTAAAAATATATAAATATGCTTTTATTCAATGTTTTGAAATGACTGGTTTCATTGTTTTTGTGTTGTGAATTAATGAAGACGTGAAACAAACCATGTGCTAAAATAGTAATTAATGAAGGTGTTTTTATGTATTCAACAGTGTGGTTATATGCTTTGTTTAGATAACTAAAGAAAACACTGTTTAAGGGGAAGTAGACGAGTGACCTTTCTCGACGAAAGGCGTTCGATGGTAGGGTAGACCCGATAAGTCGGGTGTTTTCATGAAAGGGAAAAATAGGATAAGAGTCGACACAATGACTTACCCTAGGGTTAGAGTCTTAGAACTTGGGCTAATTATTATCTTACAGGAAAGGTGTAGTGGTTGTGTTAGAACGCGTTAAGGTTTCACGAACCCAAGCCCATTATTGGAAAAAAACGTTGCACTCCATGAACTAATGATAATGATCCCTCTTCGTTCGGATGAGAAGTCCCTCGAAGGACACCTCCAAACGTGAGTTAGCTAAAGATAGGAGACTATTAGGTGAGTAGGAAATACTCAGGTGGATCCTTGTGGGACGAGGTAGGATGTTTCCCTGCGAGATGGACCTAGGGTCGCCTAGACTGATCAAAGTCCAAACATTCTAGTGGAGTGTAGACGGCGGCAGCTAGGAAAGTCCCTAGATGACCACCAAACGTTATCGACTATATTTAGCGGTCGATATGTCACACGTGGTATTGGAGCAAGAAAAAATTATTTTTAAAAAATTTAAAATTTTCAAATAAAACAATGCTGTAAAGAATAATCACATTAAGAGAGGAGGATCTAGATCAAATTACCATAAGCACAATCCCTGGAAAAGATCCTGGAAATGAAATTCGTAGGAATTGATCTATGGATAAAATGATGCAGTTTGAGGCTAAGGATTATTAGTCAAAAAAATATTACTAATCTTACACTGGAATTTTTCTTAAATAACATTGCTCATCCTGGAAATTATGTGCAGGATGAACGGTTATTCCGTGAAATATTTTAGGAAATATATCAACATGGAAACCGATGTCTTTCATTGAGAGGAAATTTTTTGCATTATGAAAAATATTTTTATTTTCCTAGAAATTCAGGCTGATCTTAGGTGGTGGACCCTAGAGGAAAATGAGACATTGACACCTACTTACTCGCCAATTTTTGTTGATAGAACAAGTAGTATTAAGTATAGTTTATGGGCATTATGTTGGGAAGAAAATCCTTGCATGAACTCTCTCTCCTCTCCCACTAGCCAAAGGACTTCAGCCTTAAAAGTACCGAATCGGTGGAGATAAGTTATCCATGTGAACTTCTTCTTAGGCATATATGTATACTTATATACGTTAAAAACTAACAATAGTATTATTCTTTTAATTTTTTTATTTCTCTAAAATCCAAAAATATCCTCATCATGCGGCTAAGAAGACGAGGTGGAGCATCATCTCCAAATGTGGCTATGCCGGCAACATCGTCACTTAATGCGGGGCCGGCTACGAATAATCCTAGCCAAAATCAGACTCTAAAATAAAGTAAGAAAATACTTTTATTTCAGAAAAATAATAAAAGTCATTTGATTTTTAAAAGCATGAATTAGATTATTACTTTAAAGTATAAAAGCTCAATAAATTAATGATTAAAATTGATTTTTTTAATGTTAATATTTGGTGATATTTTTTTATTGAATGATAATTTAAAAAAAAGATAATTATAATTAAAGTTAGATTAAGTTCTAGTCATTGGAAATAATTAGAAAATTAGTTATATATATACATGGAATAATAAAGTCAATTAAAAAAAGATTGTCATACTCTAGAAAAATCCTAACATAAAATGTTATATTAAAAAATAAGAAAATATGCTTGAAATTTTTTTAACTTAGAATATTATGCCAACTATTATGCTCTAGGAAATTTTACATAAAATGTCAAGTCAAAAATATTGTTTAGTATCATATTTAGTTTAAGGCTTATCCAAGGTAATCTATTAGAAAACTAAAATTATTAGAATATTAGAATTAGTATTAAAGAAACATATATAGAATATTACAATTCTTTACATGATTGAGCTAACTATAAATTTTAGTATTATACTTGTAAGAATGACATTAGTGAAATCATTAGAAATATTAAATATTAACTAAGGATAAATTAGTTAAGTCATTTCTAAAAGTTAAGTATAATTATAGTAATAATTATTTAGATTAATAATTGAAATTTGAGTTATTTTTTTGACTAAAAATTAACGGTTTCTATGAACGTTTAAACATATAGGATTTATTTCTATGATAATGATAATTGCTAATAGAATTGAAGACTCCTTTAAATAAGAATAATGTCTATCGATTTAGCCATGGAAAGACTTTTGTAATCATAAACTATCCTAGACGACATAGGAAATATAGATTATTACTTAGAAATGGATTTCCTAACTCATGGGTGACAAAACAAATAAATACGAGAGTATAAAAAATTGTTGATTTAGTAAACTTAAAAAAAATGTCATAAGGAAACAAGGTAATCGAATAAATAAAGAATTGATTGCCATGATTTTGAAAAATTAAAAAATTGGCAAAACAAATTAAGCAAAGTCTTTATATATTTTTGGTAGCATTAATTGCTTAAGAAATATTGACTGCAAAGGATTGGATGATTAATGATTTCTGATTTTTAAAACTTGGATGTAATTGTGATTTCTTCTCTAATGGAAGAAAATATTTTTGCCAAGATAACCAGTGATTTTAGTGGTTAACTTTTCCCTGGGGTTAACTGCTAGAGCTCGAACGAGCTGGATATATTTTTTGGTCTGTGTAGAGCACCTGACCAGCGTCTAGGATAAACGGTCCAGTACGGGAGGTTTCCTTCTATGGCGACTTATAACCATGAGGGGCTCTGGTCGGAACTTGTTCATAGAATATATAGTCGGTCCTAAGACAGAGAAGAAATCCGTACTATCATCAATGCGGTTTTGCATTGGAGCTTGGAGATGCAGACTGGAAACGTTTCTTTGGTTTTTAAGGGCAGACGGACCTCTGGTTTTGGGGGTGAATTTGAAAATATATAAATATGACTTTATTCAATGTTTTGAAATGACTGGTTTTGTTGCTTTCGTGTTGTGAATTAACAAAGATCTGAAACGAAGCTTGCGTTAAAATTGTAATTAATGAAGCTGTTTTTAGCATTTAGAGAAAAAGTGACATGGTTGATTACATCTCCAGTATCGTGGCTCATTATTCCAGTTTCTATTAGTATTGTTATCTCCGCCACAATTTTGAGGAGTACTGACTGCATCAGCTTGTCCTTGATTGTAACTTCTTTGCTGTTGATATCCTATGTGTGCTCTTTTAGGAGTAGGAAAATCTATTGTTGAACTTATTATTTGACTTAGAGTAAGCCTTTGCCAAAGGTTCTGCCCTTAGTAGTGCATCTACCGAGTTCATAGGCCTCATTGCTTCTAGTTGTTCATTAAGGAAAAAATTCAGACCTTGGCAGAAACGTACAACTTGTTGCTTCATTGACAAGTGAAGAGTGTACTTTTGCAGGGTCACAAACCGAGAACAGTACCCTTCCAAGGTTTAGCTGCTTGAGATCAAAGAACTCGTTCATCTTGAGTGTCTGATAGGCAAGGGGGTAAGTAACGATTTTGGACAACCTCCTTAATCTGATTCCCGGTAACAATAGGCTCAAAGACTGATTTGTCTCGAGACCATTGTTTCCACCATAGTCTAGCTTCACCTGTAAGCCTCAATCTTGCTATCATTGCCTAATTAGCAATACTTATGCCAACAGCGGAGAAATAATTCTCCATCTGCTATATCCAGGTTTTGACATTAATGGCGACTTTCGCTCCTTCGCTATTAAATTTTGGCGACTTTACTTGTTTGAGCAAAAAATTTCTTTTTTTCTTCTCAACTATCGATTCCATGGCTGGGATAACAACTGCCATCAGTGTAGGATTGGAAGAAACTTAAAATTCGATAATTTCTTAGCGTTGAGAAATTCATGATTTATAATCCTTAGAGATGATAAGTCTTTTTTATCTCAAACCAAGATTTTTTTCAACCACGACAGAATTTTAAAAAAAGACAGAGTATATTACATATTTTTAACTAGCACCATAGGCTTTACAAAATTTTTTGTTTTCATGGGCTTATCCTGCGAATTACTAAAGCTCCATACATATTTTTCGGCTTCTTGTATTTAAGAAAATTTACCAATTTATCCATGGATTCTGGATAAAGACGGGGATTAATAAGTAGGAGGTTCTTTGGACGTATCCAACGTCAAATAGCTATTGGGAAGATTTGACAGTTCCTTCACCTCATAATTATCTTGACGAGTACGATAAACTACCATCACCCGATTTGGTTGGATGATGTTGACAATGGAACTATAGATCCATTGATTTAGAGACATTGTCTCGCCATCGCTAAAACTTCTATGAAAAATATAGAGCCTGACTAGTTGGAGTCTTTCTGCCCAAGGTAATGCCCATAATCTATACTTAATACATATTGTTTTATCAGCAAAAATTGGCTAGTAAGTAGGTGTCTATGCCCAATTTTTCTCTAGGGTCCACCGCTCAGGATCAACTTAAATTTCTAGGGAAATAAAAATATTTTCCATAATGCGGAAAATTTCGTCTCAATGAAAGAGAACATGGTTTCCATGTTGTATATTTCTTGAAATATTTCATGGAATAACTGTTCTTCATCTTGCACATAATTTTCAGGATGAGCAATGTTATTTAAGAAAAAATTTAGTGCGAGATTAATAATATTTTTTTGACTAATAATCCTTGGCCTTAAACTGGATCATTTTACTCGTAGATTCATTCGTAAATAATTCCTACAAATTTTCTTTTCAGGATCTTTTCCAGAGATTGCGCTTATAGCAGTTTGGCCTAGGTCATTCTTTCTTAATGTGTGATTATTCTTTACAGTATTTTAAAAAAATATTTTAAAATTTAAAAAATTTTTTCTTTCTCTGATACCACATGTGACGTATCGATAGTTAAATATAGTCGATAACATTTGGTGGTTGTCTGGGGTTTTTCTTAGCTGCCGCCGTTCACACTCCATTGGAATGTTTGGACTTTGATAGGTCTAGGCAACCCGAGGTTCACCTCAAAGGGGAATATCTTGCCTCATCCCACCAGGATCGACGAGTTTTTCCTGCTGACCTAACAGTCTCCTATCTTTAGCTAGCTCACATTTGAAGGTGTCCTTCGAGAGGCTTATCGTCCAAATGGAGAGGGGTCATTACCCTTGGTTCATGGAGTGCAATGCTTTTTTCCAGTAACGGGCTCGAGTTCGTGTAACGCGAGGTTCACCTCATAGGGGAATGTCTTGCCTCATCCCACCAGGATTGACCTGAGTTTTCCTGCTAACCTAACAGTCTCCTATCTTTAGCTAGCTCACATTCGAAGGTGTCATTCGAGAGGCTTCTCGTCCAAACGGAAAGGGGTCATTACCCTTGGTTCATGGAGTGCAACGCTTTTTTCCAGTAACGGGCTCGAGTTCGTGTACCCGAGGTTCATCTCATGGGGGAATGTGGCCATTGGAGACCATTTTGATAAAGATGATGGCATATTCGTGACCAGGGGAAGTTGGGGATTGCGGCTGATGCACTTTCTCTTGAAGATTATAGCCTTTGATGCTCCCTTTGCTATTATTGAATTCATTTGGGGTTGGAAAACCGGGTCAATAGCTCAGTTTTACCAAATTCTTGTGTCAAAATTTTGAATTTTCTCTCTCCACAACATTCTCCCTCTTTCTCCAGTCATTTCTCAAATTTTCTCTTTTATAGCAATTCAACCATTGGAGATGGAGACTTCGGTGAATCTTTGTTGTAAATCCTAATTTATAGCAAAAATTAGGGTTTGATAGCTACCTTGGGAAGCGTACCTAAATTTAAAAGCTTCAAACTTGAATTTTCAGAGCTGAAATTAGTGTATTTCGGGCATGGTGCACCTTGCGCTCTTTTACAAAAGTGTTGACATGCGCTTTTTCTTATGCACCTTTCTCCTTGATTCAGGACTTTTCTACACTTCTTGTGTTTCTAGATTCTTCTTGGCATGCCTTCGTATTATGTTCCACTTTTGCCTTGGCCTTGTCCTTTGATTTAGATTTTCTAGCTAGCCATCATTGAATTATAGCTAATTTATTTCCTAAATAGCATGGTTGAAGGTCAATTTCCTAGCAAATCAAGGGGCAAATTGATTTGAAGACTTGTTGGTCATTTATGACAGCAAGATGCACTTGGATAAGTGGAGGAGATTGAAGAATCTTAGTTGTACTCTATTGATGTGCAAGACAAGCTAAAGGGGTGTTAAGTTTTGGAGCCAACAGGCTATCCAATGTCCAAGATTAAGTAGTAACATTTGCATTTTCAGTTTATATGAATTTTATACTTGCTGTAATTAGTGTTAAATCAAGTTATTTACCACCCTATCTGAGAAGGAAGGTTGGTTTCATGGTTCCATTGTTTGGATACCATCAAATCCCTTGGCTTGGTGGGCTTGAGGCACTTGATTAAAGGTTAGAAGTTTTGCTCCAGTACTGAAATTGTGTTTAGCTAAGCATTTACAGCAAGTATGTCATCTTGCAATGAGATGGGATCAAGCAGTGATGATGCATCTCATTTTGCAACTGCACATAATGAAGGGGAAAATTCAATGCCTAGTCTTGGAATAGGCTTACAACATGAACAATAGGGATAAGAAGCGGATTCTCCTTCAAGGCCACAAGATGCTAATGACCAACAAGGAGATGAAGAATATGATGACTAGTTTAAGGCTTGGTTAAAGGCAACAACTGACATCTTTGTTCAATTGGCCAAAGATGCGCAGTTTGAGAGATTTTTGAATTCTCCCAAAAAGGATAGCAAGGGCAAGAAGATGATGTCATCTTCTAAGGCCTTTGAGTAGCATGAAG
Source organism: Lygodium microphyllum (assembly GCF_053477565.2). Taxonomy (NCBI): domain Eukaryota; kingdom Viridiplantae; phylum Streptophyta; class Polypodiopsida; order Schizaeales; family Lygodiaceae; genus Lygodium; species Lygodium microphyllum. The sequence continues at coordinate 73,790,959 of NC_141163.1, forward strand.
TTTCCAAAGGACAGCCACCGCAGCCTAAAGATGCACCCGAGGGTGGGGATAGGCAAAAACAAATGGTACCCATAGGATTGGATACCCAAATTCTAGACCATCTTGGTAGTACCAATCCAATGGGTTTTGGACAGCCGGGCATGCATTCAATAATGGGGCAGCCAAGATACTTTGGTGGTAGCACTATTTTTCATGCTAGGGTGGGTTAGAGACCACATATGGGAATGTATGGCATAACTCCTTATGGCATGCATCAACGAATGGATGGTATGTAAAGCTGCATTTGGATAGGACTAGTGATATGCATAACCCCATGTATAGTAGCATTGGAACGATGCTTGGGGCACAAAGTGGCATGTTTGGTAATGCATCTGCATTGGAATGATTGTTGGTTATGCAAATGCTTTTTTTGGTGTTGATCATGATGCAAATCTAACAAATGCATTCTTTTTGCAACAACCAATATATGACAACTTGACTTTCAAAGTGGTAGCAAAAGACTAAGATGAAGGTGAAAAAGGGTTGAAGTTTGAGTCATTCAATGGTGCACAAGATAGGCTCAAAGCCTCGGCTTTTATTCAACAGTTTGATGTAGCCTAATTGGGGAGAAACTTTTTTGAAGGGGAATGCATTGCAATGGTGGTCCACACTCTTAATGCAAGGTAGAGCACCGTCAACATGAGTGGAGTTTAAGCAAATGTTTGTAGTGAATTGGTTGGCTAGTACATTTGAGATGGATATCATGACAACTTGAAATAAGCTTAATGCAACGCAATGTAAAAACTTGGAATAGTATAATAAGAAATTTTGGGATTTCTTACTGCTAGTAATTTCTTATCATTCAGTTTCTCTTCATGAGCAAGCGGAAAAGTGTGTGTGGGCTACCTAAGGGGATCATGGATTTTTGCATTAAATCTACCATGTCTAGCATATATCAACTCATAGAGACTGTTACTATAGCTGATGCATTGTTGTGTAGGAAAAATTCGGACTTCCAAAAAAGTTGGGAGAAGTTGAATAAACAGTTGTCAAAGGTTGAGAAAGGGACATTTCTGAAAATTAACCTGAAAAGAGGTTAAAACTGCAAGGAAAGGATTGGAAATGAGTTGCAAAACAAGGGGAATTAAGGGCTGCGAATAAATGCTTTGTTTGTGAATAGAAGGGTCACATGGCTAAGGATTGTTCCAATAGGCAGCAAGCTAGAAAATTAGAAAACCAAGAAAGAAGCCCAAAACATTGGTTGGATTGATGCGAGATGTTATTAGTGATCAACCCAATGATGATGCTAGTGAATTATATAGAGCATGGGGCAGAATCAAAGATCAACATGCTTTGATTTTCTTTGATAATGGAGAACGAGCCAATTTTATCTCTATAGACGTCGATCTAGGCATTAGAGAGAATGAGATGGACTCACAAGAGAAGTTGGTATGACATGCAAGCCCATGCAAAGCCTGTCGCACTGCTCATGGAAAGCTTTGTTTGCACATTCAGGGATATGTGGACAATGAAGAGTTTTGTAGTGCTCGGGTTGAGGATTGTGATATCTTGCTTGTTATGCCTTGGCGCCATCATGTGCATGTAGTGATTGATTTGCATGCTGAAGTGATTACTATTCAACATAGGGGTAAGATCCATATTTTGGACGTAACGTTGAAAGGGGAATTTGTCTCTGTTGTATCGGTTGTTGCTATTTTCAAAGTAATTAAAAACCACCTTTCAGCGCACTTGGTTTTTACCAAGGATAAGGTTGATAATGAAAACATTGGAAATATATCAAAGTTAGAGAAGGATCACATTTCATTTTTGAAAATGTATGCAAATTGCTTCTCTCAGTTACTTCCAAGGTAGCTACTACCTAATAGGCCAAAAGATCATGGCATAGATTTTATCCTTGGAAGTAGCGCACCTAAAAAACCACCCTATAGGATTAGTGCAACCCAGCAAGATGGTTCATGGCGTATATACATTGACTATCGTACTTTGAATGAAATCACAATAAAGAATTGGTTTCCAATCCCTCGGATAGATTATGCTATGGATAAGTTACAGGGGATAGCTATATTCAACCGTATAGATTTGAAAGGTGGGTATCATTAGATTCACATCAGACTGGAGGATGTGTCTAAGACAACTTTCAAGACATCTTTTGGATTGTACGTGTTTCTTGTCATGCCTCTTGGATTTCTGAATGCTCTTGCCACTTTTAATCGGATGATGGATCATATCTTCAAGCCACATTGTCATGGGGACGTGAAATTTTGAGATGCTTTAATCTTATCGATAACTTTTCATTAAGTTATTAATCAAATGTGCAAGGTTGTTTAGCACATGTGATGCACATGGTAGTTGTTTCATGGGAACATGGTCAAAGGCAAAAGTTGTGATAAGTTATGCTAGTTGGACTTTGGGGGTTAGTTGGTGTCAGTTTTAACCCTAAGACAATTGTTTGGCCAATAACTATTAGTGGTGACACTAGAGACTAGCATTAATTAATTAATTGCTGGGTTTGACTCACACCTACGCTCACAGAGGAGTGTCGGTGATCCTTAGTAGCTTTTTACTCTCCTTACGAGAGAGTTTTTCCCCCTAGTTTTATTCTTTTTTATGTTGTGTGTCTATGTTACACAATTTGGGCACTTATCGTGTTTTACACATTTCAAGTGTGAACACACTTTAGCAATCCTAAGGTTTAAGGGTTGTACTTTGTACTTGCACATTACACTCTTTGATTATTGCATTGGGAGTCATGTCCTTACTCTCATACACTCTCTTCACTGTCAACTATACTGTCAGCTGAGCTTTGGTCTTTGTGCATCCTCTTACCTCTCACTGGTGCGCAGATCGGTCGCAGATAGCTCACGTGGTGAATCCCGGAAGGTCCCCAAGAACAATGAACTCTATCTTTTTGCACAAAAAACAATGTAAAAGCATGCACGATAAGAGGCAAGAGACAAATTGGGTTCAATCTTTCCCATGCCTTGTGTGAGCGCTTCACAAAGCATGTATTTTATGTATATTTCCAATCTTCATGCTCAATAATAGCCCAATTACAAAAATATGACAAGCTTTTAGCTTTTGAGTTTGCTTTCTACAAAAGTAGAAAAATAAAGCTAATGGACGGTGTCCATAGAGTCTGGCACGCCCAATCTCAATGTCCAAATAGAAATAACATATCCGAGCGCATAGGCGCATACAAAATAATAATCAATAATCGATGTCTCTATAGACATAACAAAATATAGGCGTGGCGCCTATCAAAATATAGTCCAAATGTCGAATACCCGCTAGACTCCAATGCTTTCCTCCGCCACTGCTGCTATCTCTACACATTAACTGAAGCATTCACAATCGTTAGTAAAATAATACAATTAAACCGACAAAAGTGAATACCTAGCAGTCTTCAGCTACATAAATAAATCAACTGGTTAGAAATAAATCCTAACCTTAATTTATTACGAGTGCGCACTCTAAACTCATAAACGTTTATTAATTTAATATGCATTTTGCGGAATCACCCGCTATGGAATCACCCACTAGATATCTAGAATACCTTCGGCCAGTTCTAGTGGTCATGTAGTCAGTGTCTATGATGGCTTCTGGTTCAAGTATTTCAGTCTCTTCTTCTAGTAAAGGTGGGTTTTCATAGACAGGGTGGATAGGTAATTGGCCTCTAAATGGTCTCAATAAACTAATATGAAATGTATTATGAATTTTCCAATGAGATGGCAATTCTAACTTGAATGCATTATCATTAATCTTATGAATGATTCTAAATGGTCCATAGAATCTAGGAGCTAATTTGACAACTGGATGTCTATCTACACTTTGCAGTCTACGCTTTTCTATTCTAAGCCAAACATAATCATCAACTTTGAAATTCATGGCTTGTCTTTTTTTGTTGGCTTGTTTGGTATATGATTGTTGGGCTTTAGCAATCATATCCTTAACCTCATCAAAAATAGTGTTATGCATAGTAGCAATATCATCAGCACTCTGAATTCTATTAGACAAAGATGCAACAGGTGTAGATAATCTATATCCATAAATAACTTCAAAAGGTGCTTTCTTTGTAGATGTGTGCGGTGTATTGTTATATGCAAACTGTAATAAATGCAAATGAGTATCCCATGTCTGAGGTTTAGAGATAGTGTATGCACGTAAAAGATCTAAAATAGTGCTATTTGTGGCTTCTGTTTGTCCATTTGTTTCTGGATGAAATGCAGATGAGAAATCAATCTTTGTTCCTAGATTTGCAAACAGTGTGATCCAAAAATTATTACAAAATCTAGAATCACGATCTGAAATAATCACTTTTGGCAATCCATGGTTAGTAAAAACAGTTTTAAAAAATAATTGTGCTGCTTGTGATGCTGTTAAAGTTTTCTTACATGCAATGAAATATGCTTGCTTACTAAATCTATCTACAATTGTCCAAATCATGTCATGGTTAGATTTAGTATTTGGTAAACCAGTAATGAAATCCATAGATATATGTTCCCAAGGTTTAGATGGAATAGATAAATGCATTAATAATCTATACTGTTTACTATGATGTCTCTTTATTCTTTGACAAATCAAACATTCAGAAACGAAATTAGATACATCTGCATCCATATGCGGCCAATAAAAATCTTCAGTTAACATGCGTAATGTAGATATAATACCTCTATGACCTTGATATGGGGGACAATGAATTTCATTCAAAACAAAAGATCGGAATGGAATAGTAACACACAGTCTCTTTTCAAAGAACATAAATCCATCATTATATGACAATGAATCAACAGGAATGAAATTATTTTGAACTAATTTTTACCAATCAGAATGAAAAGTAATATCCTGGTGATATGTGTTTTTCATTGCAATCAAAGAATCAAAAGATATGATGGAAATATTATGAATTGCAGGTCTTCTACTCAATGCATCAGCAACTACATTTTCTTTTTTAGGTTGGTATTGAATGATAGGATGAAAGCTTTGAATGAAGAAAGCCCATTTGATACGACGGTCAGAAATTTGGGGTTGGCTAAGTAGATGTCTAATGCTTTGCTGGTCGGTCTTTATCATGAATTCTGAACCCATTAAATAGTGCTTTCATTGTTTTAATGCTTGTACAACTGCTAATAGTTCCTTGTCATAAGTGGAATATTTGAGCTCAGAGGGTTTCAGCTTAGAACTAGTATATGCTATTGGATGGTTGTCTTGTATTAATACGGCTCCTATTCCTGATCCGCTAGCATCGGTCACAACTAGAAAGAATGGTCTGTTAAAGTCAGGCAATTGTAGAACAGGGGCATTGGTTAATGCACGTTTCAGTAAGTCAAAGGATTTCTGCTGAGTTTCAGTCCATTGATAAACAATTCCTTTCTTAAGAAGTTTTGTTAATGGTAAAGCAAGTAATGAGAAATTATGTACAAACTTCCTATAGAAACTAGCAAGACCAAGGAATGAGCGTAATTCATGTACATTTTTAGGAACAGGCCAATGTAATATTGCATCAATTTTCTTAGGATCAACTTTTATTCCTTCTTTTGATACAATATGACCTAGATATTTTATTTCTGTCTTAAAGAATTCACTCTTTTCAGGATTTGCAAACAATTGATTTTCTTTTAGTAATTGAAAAACTAATGATAAATGCTCATAATGCTCTTTTTCACTTTGACTGAACACTAAAATATCATCAAAGAAAACAATCACACAATATTGATATTTCAGAAAAATACGGTTCATCATTCTACTGAAAGTTGCAGGTGCATTAGTTAATCCGAATGGCATGACTAAGAATTCGTAATGGCCAAACTGTGTTCTGAATGCAGTCTTAAATATGTCAGATCTATCTAGCCTCACCTGATGATATCCAGACTTAAGGTCAATTTTACTAAATATAGAAGATCTTTGCAGTTTGTCCATAAGGTCATCAACTCTAGGTATAGGATACCTATTCTTAACAGTGATCTTATTTAATGCTCGATAGTCAATACACATACGATAAGTATTATTTTTTTTCTTGACTAAGAGTACAGGTGCACCGAATGGAGAACTGCTAGGTCGAATTAGGCCTCTATTTAGTAATTCTTCAACTTGACTCTGGATTTCTTTTTGCTCTATTTGATTGTGCCTATATGGTGCTTTGCAAGGTGGTTGTGTGCCAGGTATTAGATCAATCTTATGGTCTTCTGGACGTGATGGTGGTAAACCTGGTGGTAGGTCTTCTGCAAAACAGTCCTTAAAATATGCAAGAAATTCCTTATGCCTAGGGTGCATATGATTTTCCATTGCGTGCAATTCATTCACCCAAATGAGATATGATTTAGTATTCTTGCGTAGTGCACGTTTTGCTTGAGTATGCGAAAGCAGTGGAAAAATATGAGATGCATGCATACCATATAATATAATAGATTTTCCTTGAAAATTAATATTCATTGTGTGCGTAGAATAATCTATATTTGGATTATGCTGGTGTCTCCATGGCATTCCTAGAATAATGTTGTTTGACTGTAATGGGACAACTAATAAATTTCTTCTTTCAATATATGAACCAATTTGAATTTCTAAATCTTGTACTTCTTGTGTGCCATTGTACCTAGTGTCTAAAAATGCAGCTTTTATGCGATAATGCGTAGGTACTGTATGCAATTTCAATTACTTTACCAATTTTGCTGAAATAAAGTCATAGGTACTACCGTCATCATGCAATATAGTTCTTTCTTTTCCATGCACCATACATTTCATAGTCAACAATGAATGTGGAGTAAGCATACCTGGTAAAGTGTCGGAAGTAGTAGTAATATCATCCTCTTCTTCAGTGAAATCCGGCATATCCTCATGCTCGTCTTCGTCCATGGCTCCAAGGTAGTTGATATGTGCTGATGGCTTCTTTGAATGACAATTTGCTGCGAGATGCCCTGGCTGGTGACACTTGTAGCATACTATTGGCTTGGCTTTGGTTACATTATTTGCAATGGCTGGAAGTCTGGGTACATTTGGTGTTGCTTGTGGAATAGGCTTTGGATTTGGATTGACATTAGATGGTAATGCAGGTGGTTTAGGCCAATTCTTGCGGAAAGATGGTGATGAGAAACGACCTGGATTAAACCTTCTAAAATGGGAATTGAATTGTTTAGATCCATAATTACCGTTGGCTTGGAATGGCTGTGGTCGTCGATCTCTTCCACGTAACTTATCTTCAGTGTCGTGAGCTAAGGAGATGGCGTCTTCAAGGGTAGCAGGCTTGAACATGTTCACTTCAGCGTAGTAATGTCCAAGAAGTCCAGACATATACTTCCGCTTATGTGTCGTCTCTGGTACGTCTTCAAGCATGCGTAGCTGTAGGAGTGCATTCCAAAAACGCTCTGTATATTGTGGAATAGGCTCACGATCTCGCTGTTGAAGTAAATCCCATTGTTTGATAGCCTTCTCATGAAATTGCGGTGGAAGGAAATTCTGCATGAACTTCTTCTTGAAATCTTCCCAAGTAGCAGGACATTCTATGCTCTTGCGGACTACAGTCCACCAAAGTGATGCTCTGTCTATCAGATGATTAGTAACACACTTGATTTTATCTTTTTCGGGATAAGTTTCCTCATGGAAATAGTCATCAAACTGGTTAATGAATGATAAAACAGTCTTTCCTTCTCTTATGCCATTGAAAGTGCGAAACTTGAAACTTCGTTTACTTATCTTGGATTCCTTGCGAATGGTTTGTGCTTCAAGAGTGGTGTCGATGGTACGGCGAATCAAATCATCAGCTTGTGGTTCTTCTTTGTCGGTGGATGCTCTTTGAAGTTTTGTCAATTGCGCTTGCAATGCTTGCCTAGCCCTTCGCTCTTCTTCCAATTGTAGCATGATTAGATCCAGCTTTTGTTCCATGGTAGGCTCAGGTAAGTCGTCTTCAGCCATAGGATCATCCATATGTGGGGTAGTCATCCTGTAAAACTCAACAAACCTTTCTCACTCAAAATCAGGTTAGCGGGATGAGCGTAGCTCAAATTTGGGGTTACAAGGCTATGTATTTTTGGGTATTTCTTCTTCAATTTTCAGAAATTCTGCAATATTTCTGTCTCCGTTTGCTGAAAGTACTTCAACGAACTTGCAGATAGGTAAAACAGCTTGCTGCGAACAACTTTCCAGTCAGAGTTTTTGCATACGAACAAGTCTTCTAGGAGTTTTAAGCACTAGTCAGTTCTGATTTAGTCTGACTTGCAGAGTTGCAGACTTGCAGAGTTGTTGACTTGCTGAACTTAGGCCGACTTGCAGAACTTGCAGAACTTGATTACCGTCGACTTGCGGAACTTAACTTCAGAAGTGCGGGACCCGGAGTATACCAACTTATCTGCCCTGTGTAACTTGCAGAAAGCCTTAAGCTTTAGTGATTTAGCTTAAGCTTATGAGGCTTAATGGTGGACTTACAGGGCGTCGTCAGATTTCGTGAGGGGGGGGGGGTCCGTTTTTTCCGCCGGAATTCTCGGGATGAAGCCGTTTTGATCACGATTTGAGTATTTAAGCTCCCTAAGCTTAAGATTAAGCTTTGTTATGATAATAAACTTGATTATGAAGAGAGCTTATCTCTGTAACTCCACGACTTGATGATGGAAGTGTTTGAATGGTCCTCCGCCTGCAGAGCCTGGTCCTTCGCGATCTAACAGTGGAAACAGGGGTTCTTGATCGCCAGAAGTCTGCCTGTATCGACGGTTCGCGATGAGATTGACTGTAGAGCCCGTTTGTTCCTGAAGCTCCGCCTTCGCCCGAGATTGGTAGCGATTGGAAGCTCTTGATCTCTGCTCCGCTCTGATACCACTGGTGCGCAGATCGGTCGCAGATAGCTCACGTGGTGAATCCCGGAAGGTCCCCAAGAACAATGAACTCTACCTTTTTGCACAAAAAACAATGTAAAAGCATGCACGACAAGAGGCAAGAGACAAATTGGGTTCAATCTCCCCCATGCCTTGTGTGAGCGCTTCACAAAGCATGTATTTTATGTATATTTCCAATCTTCATGCTCAATAATAGCCCAATTACAAAAATATGACAAGCTTTTAGCTTTTGATTTTGCTTTCTACAAAAATAGAAAAATAAAGCTAATGGACGGTGCCCATAGAGTCTGGCACGCCCAATCTCAATGTCCAAATAGAAATAACATATTCGAGCACATAGGCGCATACAAAATAATAATCAATAATCGATGTCTCTATAGACATAACAAAATATAGGCGTGGCGCCTATCAAAATATAGTCCAAATGTCGAATACCCGCTAGACTCCAATGCTTTCCTCCGCCACTGCTGCTATCTCTACACATCAACTGAAGCATTCACAATCGTTAGTAAAATAATACAATTAAACCGGCAAAAGTGAATACCTAGCAGTCTTCAGCTACATAAATAAATCAACTGGTTAGAAATAAATCCTAACCTTAATTTATTACGAGTGCGCACTCTAAACTCATAAACGTTTATTAATTTAATATGCATTTTGCGGAATCACCCGCTATGGAATCACCCATGTACACACTAAATTAATGAAACGCCCGAAAAGGACAGGCGTTCCCATCAACTTCTCGCACAAAGAATCCTCTTTGTGTATGAGCCCCGGTCATCTAAGTTTACGGAATCCATCGTAAAACCTCACGGAATCCACCGTGGCATATGCCTCCTGGCATCACTCACATTCGGTATCAGAGCAAACATTCAGCTCAGCTGAGCTCGTGGCCGCCACTAGTTGAGCCACCACCTGCAATATCAGCAGCTCCACAGCCACAGGTGACATTCAGCCCCACCAACGGCACCAGGTCTGTCACCAGCAGTTCTACTGCACTAGGTGCGCCACCACAGCTCCATGTGCTTCTTCCTACAGGCGCTGTCAGTCTGACAGGCGTGCCATCAGTGCTCGCCACCTGAGCTGCAGTTCCTTGCGGCTACTCCTGTGCGCTGCCGCCTGCCAGACCTTGTCCGCCAGCCCGCCCCTCCAGCTCCTTGTGCAGAGCTGCTGCCCCAGGTGTCACCAGTCCAGCTCCCTGCCCCCCCGTAAGGCGCCCGCCCACCTTGGTCAGCGCCTGACTACCTGTGCAGACAGAGCTGCCAGCTGAGCCACCAGCTGAGCCACGTATGCTCTGCTCCTCTTCCGCCAGGTCTCTGCACCACCTGAATCAGAGGTAAAAAGGGAAATTTTTTTCAATTTTCACATTTTTAATTCAGATTTGATCTATTGGAAGGGGCTTGTGCTCGGGCAGTATATCTCTGTTTGTGCAAGTGTCAGGGATACATTTATTGCAAAGATTTTGTGAATTTCGAATCAGAAATTTGGGGCTTTTGATGTCAGCTCAGAGATTCGCAAATGTACATCAGTGAAGTCTGTAATAGACTGAATTTGTGCATTTTGGGACAAGAAATTTTGGGGCTTTTGCATTTTTTGTGCTGCTGAGCACTATTTGTACCTTGGATAGTGTGTACATCATACATTTTTTTGATAGAGTGTGATTAGATTTGCTAATTACAGCAAGGTGCTTGCTGTAATTTTTGAAATTTTTTATATTTCAAGGTTAGTCTAGCTTGAAGTATTGCTCTTGTGCTTTTTGATCGGTAACATTTACCACGGCCAATCAAGGAGGTGATGTATTCACATATGTGTCCAAGGAGGATAAGTTGGATGGCAACAACTATTCTCCATAGTCTTTTATGATGAAAAATGTGTGCTGATTGCAAAGAATCTTTGGGATTATGTTAGCGGTGAAGAAGTCCGGCTTCGAGTTGTGGCTCTTGCTACACCTCCTCCAGTCCTCCAAGAGGACATGGACAATGAGCCACTAAGTCTGCTTAGCCTGTTCAGCCCGCTGTTTGAGCAAGTCAACAATAGCTTTTCAATGTTTCTCGCAATGAAACTTTGAAATTTCTCTCTACAATATTCTCTCATATCCTCTAGTCATCTCTCTCAAGTTATCTCAACATTTTCCAATAGTTTGAGCAATTAGAGGAAGAGATTTTATTCAATCTTTGCTGTAAACCCTAATTTACAGTAGAAATTAGGATTTTGGCCACCTCGAAAGCGTGATTAGAATTGAAGGCCTAGGAGTTGAATTCTAGTAATTGAAATTGAGGAATTTTAGGGAGATTCAAGAGGCTAGTTGACCAATATCAGATCTGGGATTGAAATTGTTTTTCAAGGAGCAAGGTGAAGGCTAATCCTCGAGCAAACCAAGGGGAAAATTGGTTTGGAGGCTTGGTGGTCAATTTTGACAACAAGAGGCACTTGGATTAGCAGAGGAGATCAGAGGATCTTAGTTATACTCCTTTCATTTGCAATATAAGATAAAGAAATACTGCAAGGGGTGCCAATTTTGGGGCCAACAGGGTGCCCAATGCCAAGATTAAAGTGGTAAAGTGTATATTTTCAGTTTACATGAATTTTATGCTTGCTTTAATTAGTGCTTAATCAGGTTATTTACCACCCTATCTAAAGAGGAAGGCTAGTTTCATGGTTCCATCACCGGGGTACCATCAACTCCCTTGAATTGGTAGTCTCGAGGTACTTGATTGAAGGTCAAAAGCTTTGCTCTAGTGCTGAAATTGTATTTAGCTGAGCATTACAGCAAGACAGTCTTAAGGTAGTGAGATGGGATCAAGCAGGGATAATGCCTTCCAATCTGAAAATTCAACAAGTGTTAGGAAAAATGCAATGCTTGATCTTGGACAAGGCGTGCAACATGGACATCAAGTTGATAATGTTGTATGGGTCTTTCTAGGCCTTCAAAAGCTGATGACTAGCAAGTGCAAGATGGATTTGATGACCATTTTAAAGATTACCTGATGATAATAGTTAAAATGTTTGTGTAATTGGCAAATTATCCTTAGTTCATGCACTTTTTGAATCCCTAAAAAAGGAGGGTAGTAAAGGCAAGAAAAGGAAATCGTCTTCAAGAGATTTGGGACAACAAGATGCACCAAAGGAAAAGCCAATACAACAACATGATATTTTAAACGTGGGTAGTGAGCATAAGTAAATGATGCTAGTGGGGTAAGTGATGCATATGCAAGGCGAACTTGGAAGTGCCAATCCAATGTTTTTTGGATAGTTGGGTATGCATGAATGCAATCATGGGGTAACTAGGTCACTTTGGTGGTGGCACTAGTTTGTTGGTCATGAGGAAAAATGTAGCTAGTAATGCTTGCTTGAAGAAAAATGCAACTAGTAATGCATGCAATGTATGGAAAAATTTATATTGGTATGGTTGGTAGTATGCAAATTCCCATGCACAGTCACATTGCAATGGTTGAAAGTATACAAACAATAATGTTTCCTAATGCAATGATCATTGCTACACATGGATGGACAGTAGTATATTAATAAATGCCATTGACAGTTTCAGCAATGGTTTATGCTGAGAATATACTTTACTATGGTTGTGAAGTCAGAACAGTCAAGAAACGTGAGTTATGGATGCATCCAATCTGGATTGATTTTTAGTATTATGTTATGTATATGCTGGCTGAAAATTTTCAACAGATTTGGGGCATATGGCATGGTTAGACAATAATGGTGCCTTATGGAAATTTCATTGCAATATTGCTTTTCCTTTGCACAATGCAGTGCAATCGAGGACGATTGCAAAGATTTCAAGGGGGGGGTCAGTCACGAGGATGTGAAATTTTATTGCTTTGCTTAGCATTTGATTAAAAGTTAATCAAATATGCTCATGTGACTTGCACATGTGAGGTATAAGTTAATCGTTTCATATTGGGGAATCTAAGATCCCGAGATATCAGCTGGTGCTAAAGGCAAAAGTTGTAATAAGTTATATGTGACACGTACTAGGTGATACCCGGTGCTAGATTTGGGCCTAGACCAATTTATTGGCTACTAATGTGAGTGGTGACATTAGAGACTAGGCATTAATTAATTAATTAATGGTAGTCTAAGGGTTAATAATTACTCAAGGATACTTGAAAGACAAATTGGCCTATCTAATTTAATTATTGGTTGGTGTTAACTTTTTGAACACTAGGATAATTATTAAATTAAATTTTAGGATTAATATAATGAAAATTAATTTAATAAGTTGGATAATATTAGAAAATGGGATAAGAAGGCTACCACTCGGCAAAACTTTTTCATGCAAGTGGGAAAAAACGTTTTTAGGGGCTGGTGGAAGTTTATTTCAGTCATTGTGAGAGAGAATGAGGTTGTTAAAGACCAAGGAAAGGCTGTTGATGTGATTTGCAACCACCAAGGATCTGTCTTACAGCGTGTGACAGTAGTTTGGAGCCTTCTAGGAGCACGTGATAGTAGCCCAAGGTCCTTTTGGTGCAGATGATAGCACATAGGATGGGGCAAGTCTTTCTTGTTGTCCTAAGTTGTAGGTGATAGCTTCAATTGCTGTTTGAGGAGGGCAATAATAGCTTTTCAACGTTTCTTACGATGAAACTCTAAAATTTCTCTCTCTATAGCATTCTCTCTCATTTCCTAGCCATCTCTTATGTTATCTCAACATTTTTCAACATTTTGAGCCATCAGAGGAAGAGATTTCAGTTAATCTCTGCTGTAAACCCTAATTTACAGTAGAAATTAGAGTTTTGATAGCCGCCTTGGGATCCATGCTCAAAATTGAGATCTTGGGACTTGAATTCCAGTAACTGAAATTGAGGAATTTGTAAGAGATTCAAGAGGCCACCTAGCAATATGAGATTTGGGATTGAATTTGTCTTTCAAAGAGTAGGGTGAAGGCCAATCTTTGAGCAAACCAAGGGGCAAGTTGGTTTAGAGACTTGCTAGTTAATTTTGATAGCAAGCGACACTTGGATTAGCGGAGGAGATCAAAGGAGTTCAGTTGTACTTCTTCCATTTGCAATATAAGATAAAGAAATACCACAAGGGGCACCAATTTTGGGGCTAACAAGGTGCCCAATGTCCAAGATTAAAGAGGTAAAGTGTGCATTTTCAGTTTACGTGAATTTTATGTTTGCTGTAATTAGTGCTTACTTAAGTTATTTACCACCCTATTCGAAGAGGAAGGTTGGTTATATCTTTAACATCATCTTTCAATCCCCAATGGAATTGACTAATAAAATAATCCTCATGCTATGTTAAATTGCATGTGAGTTGTGAAATTCTGATGCATAGAACGAGGCGGGTCTCGACCCTTGGCATAGATTTCTAATCTTTGTTTCAGCTACTCTTGTTTTGTCTAGTTCTCGAAATGTGCTAGAGAACTCTTGTATGAAGGTCTCAAAATTACATAGCAATGGGGATTCCTTCTCAAGCAGGGAGGCTGACCAAGAGAGTATTGTATCTAAGAGGAGAGCTTCAACTAGGCCGACCCAAGAAGCATCGTTTGGGTAACCATCTAGTTGTATACGTGTAAACAATCGTACTTGCTAGAGGAAACTTCTAAATTTTGACCTTATGCCATCAAATTTCTTTGGAAGTTTGACCGTTGGTTCTTTCCTATGTTGACCATGAAGATTGCCAGTAGTTGATGGATCTCTAGCTTGATGTAGGCTTGTCTCTTGAATTTCTCATTATAGGTCTTGCTTAGCTAAGCCCAAAGCTTGTGGTTGCTCTACTAAGTTGCTTGTAGCTTTGCATTACTTTCTTGAAGCTCTTGGATTTGTTACTGGTTGCTTTGTAAAGAAGCAACAATACCTTCCATCATGACTAGGCATGATCGTAGGAGGGTCTTGCCAAACTGTTATGAGCATGGCAACTGCTCGTTGAGAGCGAGGAGATTGCTCTCACAACTTACAAGAGAAGAACTTGAAAGAAAAGTTGAACTAGAACTTGATTGTGAGATAACCCGACTACAAGAGAACTTGATTACAAGAGAATGCTCACAAAGAGTGTGGCTTCATTACAAGACAAGACTTAATACAAGATAGGATTGGAACATGGCAAGAATTGGAAGAGGACTTACCTCGCAGGAGCCTCACAATTGGTGTTAGCAAGACTGAAGGGCTTATAGCCCAAGACCCGTATTTATATTAGAATTGAGGAGTTAAGGGGAAGCTTCTTGATGATGACATCATTGATGACATAAACAATATTGATGGAAACGTTGATGCAAGCCTCTTCCAAAATTTTTCCAAAGAATGATCTAGAACTGACTTAGAATTATCTAGTACTTTCTCCAATCTTCTAGAATGTTCTGGAATCTTCTAGAAACTTCATGGCCACATGAACCAAGGGCTGTCCTTGCTTGAGCATCCATTACAGTATGTATAGGACTTTGAATGTGGTGACACTAGGCTTTAGAGTTAGGTAATCTTTACTTAATATTTGTAGTTGAAGAAATGAGGTGGCACTTAACCATAAAGAAATTTTGTCCAAAATATATGTTACTAAGATTTGTAGATCCTCTTAAGGGGCTAAAATACTTGGGGGCTTTGAAGAAGTGGAAGAGGCCCAAATCTGTCATGTTGAACTCTTGCCTATGCAACAACTTTTTTGTGTGAGATATGTGCTCATTGTGGCTCTTATGTGATAAAATCACCAACATAGAAAATAGTGAAAGTAACAATACACTCTCTATGAGATGTGGGTTGGACATCTTGAAAACATGATAAAGAAAGAAATTGTCAATCATGTGATACGGAACTCAAGGTGTTTGTTGCGGCCTATAAAAGGCTTTTAGCAAGCGGTAATCATGATCCTTTGATCCTTGCATAAGAAAACTAGGCAGTTGCTCCATGTATATGTCCTTTTGGAGAATGTTGTTGAGAAAGGTTGTGACTTGACATCCCTCTAATAGATTGCTATCCATGATGGGTAGAGAAAGCAATGACCATCCGAATAGTAGTTAATCTCATTGTCGATTCAAAGGTCTCCACATAATTGTGTCTAGGCTATTGAGCAAATCCCTTCACAACAAGCCTATGTTTGTCCTTTAGGTTCCATCAGCTTCATACTTAGTCCTCTAAACCTATTATAAAACCAATGACCTTGCACCTAGGTTGTTGCAAAACTGACTTCCACATGTGACTCCTCTTGGTGAAATCAAGATCATTGTACAAGCATGCCTCAATTTGCCATGTGTAAGAATCTGGAGTAGGAGTGGGCTTTGTGTCCTCTCCAATATGGTACATAAATTCTTGGTTCACACTGTGTGAACCAACCTGATCCCAAATTGCTCCTAATCCTTTGAGAATGCCACATGCAAAGCCATCCAAGTATGGTGCACAAGAAGATTGAACACTATTCTTCTTGCATAAGAATCTTGAATTACTTGCGTGTATGTAGACTCAAGGATGTGGTGTAGGACCCCAAGCAGTGTGCTTATTGAAACTCTTTTGTAACCTGTCATTCCCCTCTACCAATAAGATAAACTCAGCCTGCTGCTTCAAAGATGGTGAGAGTGGGAAGATGGTGTTGATGAAGATGGCCTTTGTGCTATAGAATGCAAAGGTGAGATGTGGGGTGAAAGGGGGGACTTCTCAAAATTGTGGTGCCTCTGCAAAAGCATCGCTCAAGGAAGCATCATGGTGGCTGGAGCATCTATGGGGAGAGTCATCGTGGGATATGTTATGACATCTTTGCAAACAATGATCATCACCTCTCTTGCTAATGATGGAGTCCATAAACTGTCATCATTTTGACTATTAACCAATGAAAAACCAAACCTTGGACTTGGGAGTCCAAGCACCATGATTGGGAGTATTACAATCTGAAGTCCCAAAAATGTATCCCAAAGGTGTAATTGATGGGTGAATCCATAAAAATTCTTGTAAGGAATCATATTTAAATCATATTGTGGGAGAGCAATTGTAGGTATGAACCACAAGAGCCATTGCCTTAGCCAAAAGAAAGCAAGGGAAAGAAGCCCTTGTGCTCAAGCATAGTCCAAGCCATCTCCATAGCGGTTGTGTTTTGTCGCTCCATGGAATTCTATCTGTGTTGACATGGGAAGAACAATAATCATAAAAAGCACAAGAAGTAAAGTTTATCGTGAAGGTCAGATCTTATTGTTCCGGGGCAGTTTCTCTCTCCACAGGTATCCACTCTTGGAACCTCTGGAGTCTCAAATGTCTTCATCTTGAACCTTTGCAAGTAGGCCCTAGCGTACCTGGAGAAATCATCAATAGTGAGCATAAGGTAAAGTATGCATAGAGTGGCACAAGTTTGTGACAACAAGCTCCATTGGGGATGTGACTTTGTGGGGTGGCCTTTGGAGGAAGAGTCACACGATGCTGCTTATTCTATACTGTATAGGCAACTCAAGTGAGGTGCTGAAGGATGTACTCTAATTTACATAGCATGCAATGAAAAAATGCCACAAATCACTCCAAGACCAAGCAAAAGTTTGTAAGTGTGTTCAACCTACCCTTTATGGGGAAATCCAAAGTAGCTTGCCCGTCAAAATGTCACATCATGACCTTGTCTGCAGTGAGGATACCATACATAGTAGATAACTGAAACCAAGATTTGGAGCATAGAGAACCTTAGACATGGAGCGATGTGTCTGATGGTGCCTACTTGTCACCGGCAGTAACCAAGCTCCCTATTGTGTATATTCATCAGCCAATCTGAATGATGGCCTCTAATCCACAAGCCAAGGCTTCAGCGCTGTTGTGGCCAAAGTAGACTCCACTTGCTTAAAGCCATGGATGAAGATAAAAACTTTGGGCAAGAAAGGGATAGTGGCTGGGATTTTCCAAGCCTAGGGAAGTAAGGATGTTGTTGGTCTCACTTTGCAACTTTTGGGAACACTTGAAATCTCTGGTAGACTTCCCTTGCTTGAAGGCATGGATAAAGAGGGAGTCTGTGGGCATGAAAGGCATTGCGGCATGCTTTTTATTCCAGATTTCAATTTTAAGGGTATAGTTAAGGAAAATCTGATGCAGTTGGGAGTCTAGAGACATGCTTGCTCATAATTAAAACCCTTGGGACTTGGGGCTAGATGTCTGCTGAGCTTTTGTGCTGTTTCTGTCAGATGTCCTCACCTCGTGCAGGGGGTGGGGCTGATCCTTCCTTTTACGGAGAAAGGCTGTTGAGGAAGCTGGAGGAACTTGGGAATGCTCTGAAGGTATTTTCAGATTCATGGTTGTAATGCTAAATGCCTGTGGTACAGTGATGATCTCTCCATGTTAAGCGCAACCTGCTGTTTTGTTTCAGAAAATTGAGAGACTGGTGGAGAGCTGTGGAGAAAGTTATGATGCTCCTCTACCAATAACTCAAGTTGAAGTGTAAAAAGTGTCTGTATCAAAACCAGCTCGATTTGTTAGTTATTGGTGCAAAGTAGTACTTTGATAAGCAAAATCTAGATTTGACCGGAGTCTACCTACTGTTACAAGAACAAATTGATTTGACAGGCACATATTTTTGCATAGTTCACCACAAGAGTTGAAGCTGCTTACACATCAACGTTATCTGTACAGATTTCCAATTTAAATTCTATATGCAAACAGCAAATTCATCAAAATAATGGCACCTTGCTCTGTAAATGAGATTATACTTACTCTGACAGTGATTTAGTGCCATAAAATGACTACCTTACGTTTTTATGGTTACCTTCTGCATGGCTTTGGCATTTGTGAGTTGCACAGTCAGCTTACGAGTCCAATGGCAGGGATCCATAGTAAAGCTTAGCTCATTGGGAAGTAAATCACTATCCTGGCATCAAGAAACCTCCTTTGCTTGTAATACAAAACAATATCTAGAATCTATTTAAGATTTTCACGGCTGTCATATATTCTGAAGCTTGCTAAGAGCATTGCAGTCAGACTAAAAACCTGCTGAGATCTCTGCCGTCATATAGACTTTCTTTCAAAGGGAAACTTGTGGTTGGTTAGTTAGCCTAACATAATTCTCTAGGTCTCATTAAGCTACACGTTAATTATCCATTAAGCACTCTGGTTGGCATGAAAAAACACAAGAGGAACTATATGATGAAGACCACTAAGGATGTTCAAATTCATATCAGCTAGAGCCCAAACTAAGGCCCATTCTAGAATTGATTGGATGATACCCTAGGAAATCACTCGGATAGAGAAGAACCAATCAACTTTGGGGTTCTGAAATATGCAAGATAAAAGTCAAAGTATTAATCTAATCTAAATGTTTCAAGGGAACCAAAATGTGAATCAGAGATTTTACATCAGTACTACTCGAAGTGAAATTGCCAAGATGAAGGTAGGTAGAGAGGAGAGCAAATGGGTTGTTTATCCAAGTGGTAAAGACATCATAGAAGAGCTAAAAAAGACCAAGCATTGAGTTATTGTAGGATCACAATGTATTTAGTAACTAAATATCTTTCGTGGTTGGGTTCCTTTTTTCTTAACAAAGGTGAGCTTTGAAATGGATTTCTTTTTGTACTAATAATACGTGAAGAGTATTGCAACTAAAATCTTGAGGTGTCTCTTTATCGTTTATGCCTTTGAGGTTTCTAAAAAGACATTAATTCAAATTGTTTTCTTTTTTTTTTCGTAATGAATATATATATATATATATATATATATATATATATATATATCTCAATTGCAATATTAAAGAAGTCAAAGTGTGGATCATAGATAAACCTTGCATCATGTATCCCAAAGCATGATGTGGTGAAATTGATTAGCAAAGAGGAATTGACAATTTATCGAGTGACTTTATAGAGGAGTTTGGAAAGCTTGAGCATTGAGTTGTTTTAGGGTCAAGATGTATTTAGTAACTTTTATAGCTTTAGTAGGTTTTCCTTGTGTGTCAATGGTATCCCAATGCAGGAGTTGTGGAGTACATTGACTCTTAACTATGTAGGGCATGCAGACAGTAGGAAGTCCGAGTGCCTTTGACACCAGAAGTAGCCTCAGAAGACTCACCAAAGTCAGTAGTATTGATAGCATTTTTGTCATCATGATACCTAGGCTCTCTAATTGGAGCATTCTTCACAATAGCTGTTAGTACAATAGAATCCCCAAAGCCTCACCTCATAGTCTTGATGGTTGATGTAGTGGTGGTACTAGTGCTCGCAACTTGAGCAATGACTTAGTAGCTCTTGCGGGTATGTGAGACTCAGTGGTTGATCTCTTCTAGCTTCAAAATCTTGATGTATGCCTTTTTCCTATGTGCCTTTGAGTTGTCTTAAAGGACTTTAATACAACACATACACATACACATTATGGAATGAAAGAATAACTAGAAGTGCAAGAGGTTATTTGTTTTGATGCGGTATAGCTAATACACATGTACATGCATATAAACACTCTATCTTAAGATTGCTAAATTGATGGAGAATCAAATATTCTCTAAGATTGCTAAATTTATCGAGGAGATATAGAGGAGACCATTTGGCCCCATCCATATAGTATATAGGTGATATCACACACACACACACACACACACACTCTCTCTCTCTCTCTCTCTCTCTCTCTCTCTCTCTCTCCCCTAATCAAGTGGTTACCCTAGTGGTAAGCCCCTTATTTTTATTAACCCACTAACTTAAGTTTAAATTTCCCTTTCTCTATTTCTATACTAAATGGTTGTATGGAATGTAGGAGTTGAACCCAAGACCTTCTAATCACCACATGCTCAACTTAACCAACTAAGCTACATTCGTTTGGTCACACACACACACACACACACACACACACACACACACTCTCTCTCTCTCTCTCTCTCTCTCTCTCTCCTCTATTAATTCCATGTCTGTTTGCTTCTCTTAATTGACATCAATGTATATTATTAGCAACCTTTCATTTTGATTGGAATTCTCATCATACGTTAGCTTGTTTCTCTTTTCACTAATCTTTGTAACTCCATCGAATGTAGCTTGATAGCATCCAATATCAACAATACCATTTTTAAAAATCCATCCTTAGTTATGCAATCACAACGGTACATGCAATTGTACTCATATGTGGTGAAGCATTAAGTTTTCCATAGATGTTTAATAAAGTTTGACTGTTGATTGCAAATGTTAATGCATTAAGTGCAAATATGTTTCCCTCTTTGTATTGTGATTGAATTTGTCTTGGAAGCGCATAGTTTTCTTGTACTTATGTATCCAATGAATAAGTCACCTTTAATGGATGGCACTTTAGATTCTATTGTGGAAGAAGAAATAATACAACTATATGATGTGCTAGATGAGCGTAAGTAGGATGGGCATGCAAGCATGCCTTCCACTTGGATGCTATCAACATGTGTTTATTTTTGCATCCCACCTAGAAGTACTTTGAAACCATTTCATTGGGGTCTAGTAGAGAGCCCCATTTAAAATTAAAGTTCACATTTTATACATTTTGCATAAAGTATTAAACTAGGGAAATCATTCAGGAAAGGCACTTTTAAGGTAAAAAACTAGGGATAAGTTCTAGTCCAATGGTTAGTTTTGGGAGGCTCATTTTGGTAATAAAGTTGAATTGTTAGCTTCATTTATTTTTTTGAAGAGCCCTTATACATAAACAATTGGAGATTTTTGCTCAAAGTTTGCCCCAAAGTATATGATTCCCTTTTTCTCTATTCTTGACCTTTGATTATCAAAACATTCACCAACCTATTTACAATTTAGCGATAATGGGAGTTACTTTTTTTAAACCATGTCCCCTATCTTTATAAACTCTTGGAGAGAATTATGCCACATCTTTACAAGACATGATGTATGACAATTAGGTAATTGAATGTATTATCTTACATCGTGTAAACTAATTAATTTTTTAAATTATAATTGATGTATTGTGTTCCACCAACATGTCAAGCAAGGTTTGCCATAATTACTACACTACTAAACAATGCTTTGGTCCTTTATTAGTAGAATGACACAAGCGTAGTCTTTGTAACTTTTTTTCAAGCACTTCTCACATATCTAAAGTGAACATATCACATCTTTCATGGTAATATTTAATGAACATACACTCCCTTTTCAACCACTTAGAATCACACAAGTGTTAGATATGCTCAATGCCCCACCCTCAATGAGATGCCATCAATGATCCATAGTGCTCTAGGTTGTAAAGCCCCAATTATGAGGAGAAGCCATGTGCGAGTCCAGATATTGGTTGGGTCTTGATGTATGCCAAATGATGTATATGTGACCGGATAGAAAGAACGTGACCTTTGTGGATCTAGCCTTTGGGTTAGATAGAGTAGTTATACTGGTAGCAACTCAAGGCATAATGCATTGAGTTGTGGGGTGTGGTAGTTATCAAGGGTCCCTATTTTAGGGTTTGGGGCTATGGAAGTGATCCTTAACTAGTGTGTCTCAGGGGCCAACAGTCCCCTTGATAGGGGTCTAAGAGTAGCACCTCGACTCGATGATAAAGGAAATATTATATGGAATATTTTGTTGCCAAGTAGGGAAGGTTTTAGCCTCAAGGACTCCTTTAACTAAAAGAGAGTGTCTCCTTGTCTCCTCTCATGTGCAACAATAAAGCATGTATAATCTTATTAATTTGATCAAATTCCTTTGTCTCTAAACTTGTATTTATATTTTTCAAAGGCATGACATCAGGCTTACATTTGCATATGTGCACGCCCACATGTGCATACGTGACGACTATGTAAAATTAAAATTTACAAAACTAAAACAATTGCTTTTGGAAAGTCCTTGAAAATGAAGTAAGAATCCTTGCTACATCATTTCAAGAAACAAATTTCCTTCTTACATCCATTGTCGAAGAAAGGAGTTGATGTATTGAATCACTTATGACTCATGAAAGGGGGATGTAGTAGCCTTGGTTTTTGCCATGATTAGCTGAAAGAAAGAATCTACAAATGATTGGAGATGTGAGAGGGAAGCAATGGTGGGAGGTGAGGTGGAAGCTATGGAGTGCAAGACAGTTGAGAGAGAGAAAAAAAAACAAGAGAGTTATGTGGGCAAAAATATGGATGGTACCCTTATTCTTTGTTATCTTCACTTATATATGACTGTACAATGGGTACATATACAAGGGGTGGCTACCCAACTATTGGCCATTGGCCTTTACCTCAACAACCTTCCACTTAAAAGGCCAATGTACCTTTATGGAAGAATAAGAAGAAAGTGAAAGATACAATCCAATGTCCATTGGCATTTAACAGTGTGCAAAGTGCTTAGAAGGCAAACTCTTCATGAGAAGATCTACAAGATTATCATTCATGTAGATATTAACAAGCTCAATATGCTTGTCCTCAACCTCCCTGATGAAGTGATACTTTACCTTAATGTGCTTTATCTTTGCATGAAATACAAGATTTTGTGCCAATTTAAATGGCACTCGGACTATTACAGTGCAATGTAGATACCTCTCCTGTGATTCCCAAGTCTCCGACTAGACGATTAAACCATATGGCTTGCTTACAAGCCTTAGTGGCTTCAACATACTTTGCCTTAATGGTAGATAAAATTGTACATGCTTGTAATCAAGAGACCCAAGAGACTGTACCATCTATGAAAGTGAAGAGAAAACTTATAGTAGACCTCCTAGAGTCTACATTACATGTAAAATCAACATCTATGTATCCAAGAATAGATACATCCTTCATTGTGAAGTATATATACATAGGTCTAATACCGTTCAAGTAACTCATGATACTCTTTATTGCCTCCCAATGCTTTTTGCCAAGGTTTGCCATATACTTCCTAACCACTCCTTATGCATAAACAATGTCTGAACATGTAGCAACCATGGTGTACACCAAGCTACTAATTGTGGATCCATATGGAACCTTAGCCATTTTAACATTCTGCTCAGTTGACTTGGGATTGTTCTTTTGGCTAAGTTTCAAAAATAGAGACAATGGGACGTTGATAGTGTTCCCCCTTTCCATATTGAAATGCTCCAATATTGCCCAATATATTCCTTTTATATTTTTTGATCCCACATAATACACATACCAAGAATGTGATCAACATTCCCTAAGTCCTTCATGTCAAAAGTTTCATGCAACCTTCTCTTTAAAGCATCCATATCTGTAACAGACTTCCTAGCAATCAACATGTCATCCGCATATAGAATCAAGATTATAAGGCTACCATCCATGGCCTTCCTTGTGTATAGGATGTAATTGGTCTCAGTCCTAGTGTACCCCTAAGAGAGCTCATGATACCATTTCTTGGGATCTTGTTTTCAAACCATATGAGCTCTTATGCATCTTACATACCAATTGCTCCTTGCCTTCCATAACCAAAGCAAGAATAATATGAAGGGTGGTCATCTTGACTCTACTAGTAGTGAGAAGATCTCATCAAAGTCAATCCCCTTCTCCTCCTTAAATAATTTGGCCACTAGTCTTACCTTAGACAATGCATTTGGCAGAGATACCTTTAATTTGTAGACCCACTTACATGACATTGCATGTTTGCACTTAGGCAAAGGAAGTGACTCTCAGTTAGTGTTTTTCTCTAAAGAATCCATCTTGGACTATATATTCCTCTTTCACTTATGAATATCATCCCTAGTCATAACATCAACATGACAAGAAGGCTCACCACAATTGATGACCATGACATGGTCTGTGGGAGTGTATCTATCTAGCGATTTGGAAACCCTTGCAGACCTACATAAAATTGGATCAATAAGAGCCTCTAGCTATCCCACATGTCTATCCTATAAGACATGAGGTTATCCACCATCTTGTGACACCACTACCTTAGCATTAGCAAGTTGTCCAAGTCCTGTATCATCTAGAGGAGGTTGTAGAATCTCCTCATGTGTTGGTTGCCCATCCTCGTGAAATACTACTCTTTGGATCTCAACCATTTTGATAGGTTGCTTATGCATCTTATTCCTATTAAAGATGATATCATGACTATGTACTACCCTTCTAGATTTAGAATCCCACAAGCGATAGACCATTTCAATTGATTCTCCATAGCCAAGAAAAATGCATTTCTTAGACTTGGGATTAAGCTTGCTCCACTTGTCCCTAGGTATATGCATAAATGGATCACAATAAAAAACATGCAAGTGATAACTAGATCTTTTGCCATAACTCCTCTAGTATCTTGCTAGGAGACCTATTGATCACAACTAGGTCTCTTGCCATAACTCCCATTAGGAGAAATATGGACTCTCTTTTTTGCCCCTTGAGGAGTGAATAAACAAATATAGGCCTAACCAATGAGAGAGCTGGGATTGTAGATTCATATAACATGAATCTTCTAGCCATATCTTGGCCCAAATCTTCCCTGAGCAATAAAATAAGGGAAAATGTAGGGAATACAATGTTGACACTTCCTAGAAGTTTGTGACTCGGTTTTTAATTTTCTTATTTTTTTATGTTTGACTTTTCATTTCTCCCCTTTTCAATTTCCCCCTCTTTCTTAGGGGGAACTCAAATTTATCATATCTCTTTCTCCGCTTCTTCTTTTCTAACGAAATTTTACAGCCTTTGCTTGCCCTATCTGTAACCTTGTGAAATTTCATTTCCTCTACACAAACACAAAGTGAGTTTCACGTGTTTTATGAGAGCAGATCTTGTTCTACCAAAGCCCTAAGATTTTCTTCACAAAACTTTACAGGTATATTGTTCTCTTCCATGGATGTTCTATGGTAAAGTTTTATCTCATTTGGACAAAACCTGTGCAAGTTATGTGCATTTTCTGACATGTAATTTCTTTTGTTTTGGTACTCTAGGAGTCTCTTACAGTCAAGAACAATGATCTTTTGAACACTCAACTTCTTCTTCAACATCTTACGGTTCCTTTGTAAACAAAGTTACAAGTATGTTGTCTTGTTTTTTTGCTGCTCCATAGTTAAAATTTATCTCGTTTGGACAAAATGTATGCAAGCTATATGCATACTGAGTTTTCCTTTGTTTTTTTACTCCAAGAGTCTTTGAGGGTGAGAACAATGATTTTTTAAAAACTCAACTTCTTCAACATCTTTGGGCTTCTTTGCAAAGAGAGCCACATGTATATTGCCACTTTTTTCTATTGCTCCACGGTTAAGTTTCAACTCATTTGGACAAAGCCTATGTAAGTTATATGTATGCTTTGACTTGGTATTTCTTTTGTTTTTGTACTCTAGGAATTTGTTAGTGAAGGAACAATGGTATTGTTATAAGTCACTTCTTGTTCAACATCTCTGGGTTTCTTTGTGTAAAGAATTACAAGTACAGTGTTTTTTTTAAATTACTCCATTTAAATTTCATTTCATTTGGAGAGAACATTTGCAAATTATACACATGATGATAGGTAACTTTTCTATTTGGTTATCATAGATGTCTTCACGGAGGAAAAACATCACTAACATACTTGCAGTGGAGGTCTTCAATAGGAAAGATAGTGTGGCGGTAATTGGATTTGTGATAAGTACTATAAGTTGGATTGGATTTGATGTACCCAAGTACTCGATGGAGTTTCAAGGTTAGGCGTAAGGTTGTTGCAAACCCTAGCAAACATTAGAAAGGTAGAATTTTAGAGTTCAAAAAAGTGTTTAATGGAACAAGTAAAGTAACATAAGTGTTGATCCAATATGTTTATACGCACAAACAAATCTCTATACACGACAAGAACTACATTGCAAATTATAAACAAAACAGTAACATTTGCATCTTTATTTTTCTTTTCCTCTATATCTTTGTTTATATTTCTCTCTCCCTCTCTTCCTTAATCTCTCTATTTCTCTCTCTCCTTGTTTGTTTCTCTGCCTCTCCATCTCTATGTTTTTATTTATTCCCCCCCTCTGATCCACTCCCTCATAAAAGTCGACATCTTCTATATCGAACGCGAATGCACAGAGTTTGTCTAGCAATGAAATACGTATAATAAAAATAAAAATAATGGTAAGTAAATGCGAATAACACAACAATTCATCTAAGCAAGACCTATGTCAATTAAATCAAGGCATTCAAAGTAGTAAAAAAGATTTACCTGAATGTGAGATCAGATTGGTTGACCCTGCACTCAATCGTCTAATCAAAATGTGTTCTTTTGACTTGCCAAGACTCACCCAATAGCTGACTCATGCATTCCTCGGATGGACACTTGCAATGATCACATGAACCAAACAAATGTGCAAACAATGAGAATTGAATAAACCAACTAAGACGCACATATTTGGAGCTTATGGTGGGTTTCATAGCACTATTGAGAGAAACTTATGTGCATGTTATTCGAGTGCTACCTTTTTAGTATTCAAAAAATGGAAATTGAGAGATTCCCAAACTCACTAATATTGTATTGGGACAGAGACAAAGAAAGAGGGAAGAAGAGAGAGAAGAGAGAGAGAGAGAGAGAAACAAAGAGAGAAAGGAGGGGAGAGAGAAAAATAGAGAGATGAAGAGAGAGAGAAAGAAATAAAAACAATGAGAGAGAGAGAGAGAGAGAGAGAGAGAGAGAGAGAGAGAGAGAGAGAGGGAGAAGAGAGGGAAACAAAGAGAGGGAGGGAGAGAAATAAAGAGAGGAAGGGAGGGAGAGAAAGAGAGAGACAAAGAGGGGGATAGAGGAGGAGAGAGCAAAATAAAGAGAAAGAGAGAGAGAGAGAGAGAGAGAGAGAGAGAGAGAGAGAGAGAGAGAGAGAGAGAGAGAGAGAGAGAGAGAAAGGGGGAGATGGGGAGAGAAAGAAACAAAGAGGGAGAGGTAGAGAAATATAAGTATAGATGGGAGAGAGAAAAATATATAAATAGATAGAGGAAATACCCGAAATGAGATACATACAACTCTCATAGATGTGGTTATCTTGTGGAGTGGTCATAATCCTTTTGTGGTCAGTGCAAAGACAAGAAATCCAATTAATGTCCAATGAGCCCCTCTGCAACTTCTATTTCAAGTTAGATAATAGAAAAGTCAGGATTCGTAGTGAGCAATCCATGACATGCAAACAATGTGCTTTTCCACATATCCTTAAGATACTGGAATCCTTGTAATTTTTTAAAAATAAAAAACGAATATAAACTTTTTAAAAACTTTTGAGTACTTTCAATTTAGATAATCTTAGTTTACTATGATCCAAGCGTGCGATAATACATATTGTAATTAGGCAATTGTGTTGGTTAAAATCATAATTAAATTGAAGGTTGGAGTTCTATAATCTGTGCAATATTGTCTTTGCATAATGATAAATTGTAGCTCATCTCTTCTACTTATTTCTTATAATTAAATATTAAATTGGATCCAAGGGATTTTGAAAGTCTTTTAGATTTCTTTTCTTAAAAAATTTCTATATTTTTTGTAGTTGGACTTGAATATACTTAGCAATCCAAGTATATTCGAGGATATAATAATGTAGAACGAAGCATTAATATGTATGAGTAATTTTAACGATTACTTTAAAGTATTGAAATAAAGAAATTAAGGTAAGAGTTTTAATTTGAAACTTTAGGGTTAAAAAAGAACCTTTATTTAAAACTCTAGATACATAAAAGCTATAGCTAAAAACTCATTCTTACTTTCATTTTCTACTTTCCTACACTTGTGCTCTCCTTCCTTCTCTCTTTGTGTGCCATGGCTACCACTCTCGCCTTCATCGCATGGATTAGTTCCACACGCTACGCACACATAGGAGACCAGATATACCCTAGGTTTTGCGCAACCTTGAGTCTAGAGAGTTCACTTTCCGCCGTAGACCCTAGCTTTAGTATATTGGCATCGTTTTGTGATGTAGCAAACCCTCTCACCTGCTCTATTCTGGACTATGCTCTCAGATGGGTCCCCATAGATTTCTGATATAGTTTATGTGTTGTATCAAGTCATGCAAAGATAATAAATCAAGCCCTCGTGCATGTGGGGTAGCATCTCCATGTCAGAGCAGTGCCTACCTCATCCCAGGACTGCGCCACGATGGATCTCATCAAGCGCGATATATGTTTTGTGCACTGAGGTGCAAGAGGACAGTGAGGAAGATATCGACACACCCTCTCGGCCACATCTAGAGTATTTTGAGAGGGAGCCTGAGGAGATAACACTCGATTTGAGAGTAAAGGCAGCACAAAGCTTAGCCATTGCGCACCCACCTCCTTGCCCTATTGAGACGCCGACAAGTAATGAGCCACCCCTCGCTTCTCTCCATGCTATCATTATCAAGGGGATGGAATATTTACTTGTGCAAGATGTACTAGAAATTTTGGAGCTAAGGAAAGAAGAGATATATTGTATTATGGTGCGTGATACACCTAATGATTTTATAGATTTTGATATACAATATGCGCCAGCACATGTTGATGCAGTGGCTCGATATGATGGTATGAGTGTCGATGACATCTTTGCCATTGTGAGCATCCAAGAGCAGATTGAGAATGCGGCACCACAGTATGAGATCTCAGATATGAGGAGTTCGAGTGGTTGCAAGAAAGCATTTTTGGACCTCGACTTGACTATGCAGTACCTTCCCAAGAGAGAGACGAGGGTGCCCTAGTTGTAGGAGTAGACTTGGATGCTAAATTACATCAACAGATAGATGATGCAGAGAAGATAATGTTATCTAATTGAAGTTTTCAGATTTGGGTAAAAATTTACCAGTAGGGTCTCTAGGGCATCAGGAGTGTGTACATAAAATTTTGCTGGGATTGGGTCCCCAGAGCTGCTCTGGTGCAGATTCAGGTTTCCCAAATGTGAGCCTCTGGCCCAGGGCAGCTCTGGGGGACCCCATCCCGGTAAATCTCTTTGGAAGCTACATTCCGTATATGTTCTGGTAGTACACCCCTATCGTTATTGATCTCCGCGAGGACTATCCTTCCATCATTGGAAGAACCTCACTATCTGCAAATCCCTATCGGTGACGGTGACTCTCCTTGCATGTACTGCTGCATAGACCGAGTCTCTGAACAAGTCGATGACGTAAGCTTCGGTGGCTTCCTGTAGTGCAAGGAGGGCTTGGGCACTCCAGCGATCTGGTTGTTGTAAGCATGTTCCATCTAGGAAGTGCCTCCTGCTGTTCTTAATGAGTGTGCTGTCCATAATCTCATGCACTAACTTCTGGAATGGAGCCTTTGGTATCAGGATGTGCATGGTCTTCTGGTAATGGCAGATCTCACAAAGAGCCAATGTGCCTGGCTTCCATCGACATTTACGATATTGGCGTGGTGGTGGTGGAGCTGGGGGAGGTGGCCTCTGCATAGGATTTCTAAGGGGGTGTCTTCGGGTCGCTTGCTTGGTGCGTGCCATGTCTTCTAGAAGAGAAAACTCAAAACTCAAAAGTGAAAGGTATAAAATGAGGTGAAACTTTCAAAAAATCCTTAAACCTAAATTAATGTATCCAAGATTTGAAAAAATATGACCAGTGATCCGATTGACGTGAAATTTTACATGTGGACTCCTCTAGGGTACATCGACTACCCAAATTTTTTTTGGTCTCATCAGAGGTTGGCGTCTGAGCCTTGAATCCCTAGATTCAAGGCCCCAGACGTGAGCCTTCGGAAAGGTATCCCAGAGACTTTTGATGGGGCCAATTTTTTAATATCCATGAGTTTTTTTGAAAATGCATTAACTGGATTATACTTCACTAATAATAGAAAAACTCACCACCACACCG
Organism: Lygodium microphyllum; assembly: GCF_053477565.2. Taxonomy (NCBI): domain Eukaryota; kingdom Viridiplantae; phylum Streptophyta; class Polypodiopsida; order Schizaeales; family Lygodiaceae; genus Lygodium; species Lygodium microphyllum. Next base: position 73,821,320 of record NC_141163.1, read on the forward strand.
AGTGTGCGCAGTTGCATATTAAATGTATTGTCAACCAAACTACGTAAAATATTAGAAACTTAAATTTTTTTAAAAAATAAGTAATGGGTGAAATGGAATATCGCATATCGGATATAGTGTTGTCAAACCACTAAATACAGTAAAGATATAGTGCATCGGCCCATGTATAATTGATCACTAATGTGTGCGTGATTGCACATTGAATTTATCCTCAACAAAACTACTTTCAAAATTAGAAACTTGGAAATATGCAATGGCGAACCATCATTATTGACCATAATAGGGCCACCATTGTTGGACATAGTAGCATCACCATTATTAGCTGTAGTAGGGCCACCGATGTCAGCCACTATAAGGGACCTTTGTCACTCACAGTACGCTCACTAGATTCGGAAGAGTGTTGAGCTCTTGCTCTTGTAGGCGCCTTCTTGATAGGAAGCTTTGGAACGTGTCATTGTTGTGATGATGAATGATAGAAAGGTGGAGGGTAGAGTAGTGAAGAGTAATGGGAAAAAATGAAAGGAAAAAATTGAATTAGGTACGAAACTTTTAAATTTACTGTGGTGTAAATTAACTTTAAAATTAAAAAACATAGTTTGAAATTGAAATTGAAAAATATAGTGACAAACCTTCGAAATTTAAAACAAAATTTGCAAGACATCTCATGTTAAAGATAGGAGTATTGATGTGTCATATCCTGGGTACCTATGCTCTCTTGTGGACTCTAAATGCATCAAAAGTATTATCTTTATCTAGGCCTTCATTTCTTGCCATCTCTCTCTTGGGTTGCCAACCATTCTGTGTGGCGTTGTCTAGCTGTGTTGTTTTCATATCTTGCTTTTCTCAGTTCATATATTGCCCTACTTATAAATTCTTATTGAGAGGTTTTGGATTTCTTTTCTTTTTCCTCGTATCGTATCTCTAATCTCCTATACCACCATTGTAATAATTGCCTCATAGAATTGGAATCATTGATGCCACCTCCATGATCAATTGCCTTTTGAAAAGCACAGGGAGCTTGGCAATGAGATCGTTCCATGCCTTGAGTTGACCATAAAACCAAACTTCCTTGATTTGCAAAGTATGGACCATGTGCTTCAAGTATATGCTACACAAGAAGAGAGATTAGAAACACAAACTAATTCAAAATGATGATATTTTTTGTAATGGTGATAAAACTGACCACGTTGTGTGTTATACTATTTGTAGTCCATGCCTCTACCATGGACTTATGAAATTTAGCAACTGTCTCTTTAAATGTATTGGCATCACCATCCCTAAACCTCAACTTTTGTAAGAGAGCTGCTAATCTATCTAGGTGTATCTACACTTCTGCCTTTGCAATCCTTGTTCGTCTCCCATTGCTCCAATCCAGAACATCAAGGTGCAACTTTTTCCATGCTTCATACTTCTCTGGTTGTTTTACAAGTATATTGCCTTCCTCATCTTGAGGTGGAGATATAAACTTCCTAGCCTTGGGTCTACCAGAGTATGGTTTACAAGGGATATTTCCACTCTTTCTCGATTTTTTCTCGTCCTTTTTTATTTCTACTTGGCCCCCATGCAATCCAACTTCAAAGAGGACTTGTTCTACCTTCTTGCATGTAGCATCAGCTTCTGACATAGGCTGCATCTTGTATGCAAAGAATATATATTCATATACTAGTTTCTCAATTATTCTAACCAAACAATGCAATGTGCAAAAGTGAACCCTTGATAGTGGTATTTCCAAAATAGGGCGCCAATTTAGATCCACTGAAACTAGCATTCCATTTCTCATCACTTTTTGATCATGTATTGGAGCACCATGTTGTCCTGCCTTGGCGAGCCATTCTTTCTTTCCATCTTTCCCTTTCTTCCTAGTTTGCATGCAATATATGCACGGAAGTTTTGCATTTGCTGCATTTGATAAATCAAACATACACTTCAATGTTTTTAAATCACTTGTAAGATGCCATTCAACTTGATAGTCCCCAAACCCCTCGATGCGTAAAATTACTCCATTATTTTGCTGTTGAATAACATTGGGTATATTAGTGAGGTTAAAAAAACTTTAAGTACTTCATGGTCCTCCTTTGGTACTTCAAATGTTGCAAGCCACCACATTTCATTCTCTGACTGTACATTGAAGTATAAAGGATGGTTTTCATTGATGTTGGGATCCAATACTCGATTCATAAGTGTTATACTCACACATTCAAGTTTTTGCCCCTTAATAATCTCACTCTCATCAAGTTTGAGGACAAACTTAAGCTTGCCTCTACATTCTTCCATAGACATATTGTAGAACTTGACCATAGCAATCTGAACCCTACATATATCCAATACAAAGTTTGTTGGATGCATTCAATACAAATGCAAATTCTTTGTAATCATACTTCATTTCTAGATGCGTTGACTCACCAATTAGTTCTAAAACTTTCTCATTTAGTTATTTTTTATCCTTCTTCATGTGAAATGGTTTTGGTAGAGACATTACTCGCTTAGTTTTGAAGACTTGCTTAAATCTTGTATCCAATTGTTGATAGAGCATACTATATGACTCAAAACTCATTTCCACCTTGTCACATAATCCCTGAGCATTTTTAGTAGTAAACAAGTTGCTCACATCCCTAAGATGTTCACTTGTGATACCATCTATAATATCCCTGAATTTACAAATTTCCAATGCATTTTTGACCATATCCTTGCTTAGGACTTTGGCAATAGTATCATTTCTCTACATGAGGGAACATATTTGTCATTATAGTAGATTGAGTATGTATCCGTCTATGATATTGTCCACTTCCTTTGGTTAATTGGTGAATTGGTTTAACTAATCGGATGCGCCGACATGCACTTTTGGTTTTTAAAGTAGGCCCAATCTCCAAAGTTTTTGTGAGCTTCCTCTTTATGTTTCGATTCTTCTTCTCCAAGTCCATAACTTTAGACTGTAACTCCATATTTTGCACGTGTGTAGCCTGCATAGCATCTTCAATGACAGACATTGCTTGTTGTAGGCTTTGGTTCTCCCTATCCTTCTCAACCAATAATCTATCATTTTCTATCAAAGACTGCATATCCCCTTGTAATCTTGTCTGCATATTTGTCAAGGCTTGATGAACCCTTGCTAATCCTTGTGTGACAAGTCCGCATGTGTATCCACACAATCTTTCATTGTCTTCACAAATGAACTTTACAAATGATGTAAGCCCTTCACATTGTGGTGGCCTTTGAGTGACTGGATCAGGTGGATAAATGCACCCATCAATCCAAAGGTCCACATTTTTTTCCCCTGCATTTCTTTCTTGTTGCATCCCTGTATCTTATTGCATCATCCCTTTCTACAGTTCTTTTGAACATTGGTGCATATTCACCCTCCAATTGAAAGTGAATATCTCTCTTTTTCTTGGTACGTCCTGCACCTACATCCTGTAAAGAAAAATATATGCCAATTTTAACTTGGATTAACATTCAAATCACACAATTACACCCCTTTGATTCACTATATCTGTGTTCTTTTTTACCCAGTTGGATCTTGTCTCTTTCTCTTGATTTCAGTCATGATAGACCCTAGTCAACCCCTAATCTGCCTGTAATCTTAGCTTTTAATCTACCTCTAATCAACATCCAATCTTATCTTCTCCTATCCAAAATATTCTCTCTCTCTCTCTCTCTCTCTCTCTCTCAAGAAGAATTGATCAAAGATATTTAAACACATTTATACAGAAGCTTGGCTAGTGGAGAACAATAGCATCATCTTATCTTCTACCCTCATTTAGTCTTTGTCACTCTATCATATATTTTCTTAGTTCATCTCACACAGTCCTCTCTCTTCCCCCCTTCTCTCTCTTTCCCTCTCTCTCTCTCTCTCTCTATATATATATATATATGAATTGACACTTAAGGATTAAACAATAACTATGAAGAATAATAACATCACAAAGATTTAAAAAATAAAGATACCTCCATTATCACTTGATTGCTTGTAGTATAGAGTGTTGAAGAGGAAGATATCTTATAGCATAGTACTGAAGAGGGAGATTGCTTATAGCAAGGTAGAGAGTGTTGTAGATAGAGATTATTTAATTTTAGCAAATGCTATCAAAACCGCTTTTGAGATTGCTTGTAGCAGGGTAGAGAGTATTGTAGATAGTACTGAGTGTTGCTTTAGAAGAATTCGTATGCAAGAAATCATATTCTGGAGGGAAGGAGAAGAGTACACAAAATTTCGGACAAAACTAGAGCTTTGAGAGGAAATGAAGAAATTCCCAGAAAAGGCATATACTTGTCCAAAAACGATAAAAATTTACAAGGAAACTCTCAAGTCAAAAAGGTGTCTCTGGGTAAAAAATAATCTTAAAATATGATGTGTACGTTATTTTATATCGTTTTTAAACTTCCGTCATTTTAAGAAGCAATAATGTGAATGGTTCTAATATATTTTCATGTTGAAAAGCCATGAGGACACTAAAGAGTCATATATTAATGATTGGCTCCATTTTTACAAAAAACTAGAAAATTTTAAAATTATGAGGATTTTGAGAAAAAGTGACCTTATCCTATAGTTTGAGAATAAAATAATAGGTGAAATCTATTGAAAATACATATATGAGATTCGCTTGATAGAAGATCTCTTATTCTAATATTATTTTGGAATCTCTTTTTAGAGAGAGAGAGAGAGGTGAGAGAAACCCTTTAAGGGGTAAAAAAGAGTCAATATTTCCCCTAATGTCTAGTATCTTGCCATCCAATGGCTTGCTAGGAGACCTATTGATCAATTGTACTCCTATATTTATAGCTTCAACCATCCATTAGTGAGACCAGCATTAAAGAGCATACAATTGACCCTCTCTTGAATGGTCTGTCTTATTCATCTTCTTAGCCACACCATTTTGAGAGGGATTCTTTGTAGCTTATCGACTCTCTCTTGATATCATGGCTTGTACAAAAGTCCATAAATGCATATGGGATATACTCTCCAACATTATCAGTCCTCAAGCACTTAAGCTTCTTGCTTGACTCTACAAATGCCAAGAACTTTTGAAATGTGTGAAACATACCATACATTCTGTAAGACAAAGGAAGAATCATTTGGTAATGACAAATATATATCCCTAATGCCAATAATGTTGCATGCATAGTTATTATCAAGGCAATCATATATTCTCTTTCCAATATCATAAGTAGAGAACCACTGCCTATATGAAGTAACATGAAACGATGCTCAAGAATCCATAAGCTAGTTTTGAGATATGCCACTATCCATGGCAACCAAGAATGCATCACTAAAAGAGGATATAAACAAAACATCACTATCATTGCTATCACATGGATTAATCTTCTCATCCTTTGCCTTGCTTTTTTGTTTTCTAGCATCCTCATTTTCTTCCCGCTCACCTCGTTGATGGCTTGCTTTTTGACTTGGCTCTCTCATGAGAATTCCCCGTGACATTTGATCTTTCTCTCACCACAAGTGCATTGGAGCTCTTTGATCCTACATTGTTCTTTTTGTTCACCTTGCTCAATGAGATTTTTTTTTTGAATATTAGGACTCGAAAGACCACCTATGGGTGGGGAGTTACTAATGGAAATCCTAAAAGTAACCCAGATCTTATGCAAGATAACTAACAAGAACATGGCCTTCACTGAATCATGAAAGACAATCTTTTGAGATGTCAATTGGCTAAAAATTATGTTAAAAATTTTGAGGTAATTAGACATTAAAGCCCCCTCCTCCATGCCGAGATGGATGAGTTTTTAAAGCCAATAAAACTATGATGTTGCACTTTCTTTTTCATACATGTCACCAAGCTTTTTCCATATGCTGCATCTCTCACATTAAAATACATATACTTTGAGAGTGTCAACATAATAGTGGAATGTGCTAGCTCATTCAATTCCTCTCATATATCTACATCCACATCCTCAAACTTAATCCCACTACATTTGGTTGGCTTCACATACTTCTCCTATACCAATATATTGTATATTTGCTCTAATATGGAAAGTTTATTCCACCAAGATTTTCAATATTGAGCATTGTATTCTTTGAGCTTAACGAAAAAGCTATAATGAGTAAAGTAGGTCTCCACACCAAAACATTAAGATATGCCCAATTGCAAGCTCAAAATAGGCCAATAGACTATAAATGGAGTGCCCTACAAAGCCAAGTGACAATGGCCCAAATAAGAGGCAACATAAAATTGATGTAAAAATGATACTTCAGTACTCCCAAAGGCATATAAATTTTCCACAAGCTTTCCCAAGTATTCAAGCTATCTTCTGAGCATAAAAGAACCTACTAGAGACCAAGTACATGAAAAATACATTCACAAATTAATTTCAACTGACATAATCTTTGAAAAATGAGCATAAACCAACGTGATAAACCCTTTTAGTTGATAAATCCACCAAAATTTGTATGTAATCCAAATTTAAGAGTAATCTAAGAGCCTCCAAATGCGAGCTATTATCTAGAAGTGATATCCAAACTAGCACTATTTTGTTCTATGTAAAAGAGAGAATTAAAAATTGCACAAAATCAACTACGTGAATACCCAAATTTGTAGCTCTCATTGGGCTTTTTGTTTTGAGCTATAGAGCATCCTTAGAACACCTCAATCCAATATTGGATGAAAAGTTATGACTAAAATATTGAAGCCTTGCTAAGCTACCATAGTTGTTCATGCCTTTTGCAATATGCTCTATATTCACTCAAAATGGATAGAATGACTCAAAAGTGAATGCTTCAAAGGTATTCTCACTTTCTACTCTATTGTACATACATTTGAGAGGAGGGAAATAAAAAGAGAATGTTGATTTCTCTTCTATTAGTGGAAAGCTTTAACAATGCTCAATCTATTCTCACTTTCTACTCTATTGTACATGCATTTGCGAGGAGGGACATAAAAAGAGAATGTTGATTTCTCTTCTATTGGAAAGCTTTAACAATGCTCAATCTTTGTATGCATAGAATATGCTTTTGAGCATCCAAAGCTAAGATGTTTTGCATCAATTCTAGCCACTATGGCTACCAAGATGCAACCGAATCAGGCTATTGCAACCTCAAACTCAAGTCTCAATGGCTCAAGCACTTGCTTGACTTAAATCTAGATCATGGCATTGAAAATAGTACCTCTATCAATTTCTAGGTAATAAGCATCAATATCAAAGAAAAAGCTTGAATCCTTGACCTTCGCAACGCTTCACTCCTTATGCTGCTTGCTCCAAGCATGGGCTTCCATAAATACCAAACACCACTCCAATTGAGAGGGAAGGAATGATGGGATATGAGGTGAAAGTTGTGGAGTGCAAGGGGGTTGTGAGAGAAGAACACATGAGAGGTATGTGGGTACAAAATGGATGGTACACTTATTTTTTGTTATCTTTGCTTATATACAACTGTGCAATGTGTAATATACAAAGAATGCCATTCCAGCTATTGGCCATTGGCCTTTACCCCAACAAGATGTAACTGAAGATCTACTATAGCTTCCATTTTTTGGTCCACTTTCTACCAATTCTTTATAATCTTGAGGTGAAGCGGTTTGTGGGTTAAAGTCTTGGGTGCCTCACTTTGAGGACACCTATGTTTAGATGGTGTGTTCATGTAAGTTTGAGCTCTTGTCCACAAACACTCAATCGATTCTCCTCCTCGATAGGGTCATTTGACTTGCAAGATCTTGTATATGGGAGAAGGAGCAGAGAGAGAGAGAGAGAGAGAGAGAGAGAGAGAGAGAGAGAGAGAGAGAGAGAGAGAGAGAGAGAGAGAGAGAGAGAGAGAGAGAGAGAGAGAGAGAGAGAGAGAGAGAGAGAGAGAGAGAGAGAGAGAGAGAGAGAGAGAGAGAGAGAGAGAGAGAGAGAGAGAGAGAGAGAGTTACATCTTTTAGTGACTATATTATTGACATGATGAAGTATAGCTAAAGGAGTCTCTAAAAGAGTCATTTTCGAACATCATGCATTGACATAAATAACAACACCCTTAGTGACATGTAGGTGTCACTTGATGGTTTCTTAAGAAACTATGTCACCTAGATGACATTGTGGCCTAGTCCATTACAATAACATATTGTTTGCCTGGGCCATTATTTTGCCTAGGCTATCATGTCTCCTAGGTGAATATTGGAATCTTATAGCTATTTAAGTGACTTGAATGGTAGCCATGGAAGGAAGGTGATTGCTTAATTATAACTTTTGCCAACACACCCTTGTATACTCCTTTCTATTTCAAGCAAACATCTCGCTCATCCTCTCTCATGTACACGCTCACATACACCCAAAACAGTCATATCCTCTTTTCAAATACATCCTCTCTCTCTCTCTCATGCATGTTCTCTTTCTCTCAAATATTTTCCAAAAGGTAACTCAAATTTTCTACAAAGACAATGATCAAGACTAACTCAAGCACTCAAATTTCCAAGAAGATTAAATTGTACTACTTTCAAAAGGGAGAACTTATACCATCTTTGCTTTTCATATTTTTAGGGAGAAAAACACTTTGCTTAGTTAAAAAAGATTATGACTATGGGAAAAATGGACAAACACACATATGTACTCATAATGAAAATAATACAAAGCATAAGTTGTGCATATACAAGCTGGTCTAAGAATACCAATAAATCATGGTAATATGTTACTATTGAGCTTGAGGGTGCAGCTCTAAAAATGTAAGTATATCACATGAGTTCACGAGAGGAGAGATATTTGATTTGATAACTCTAGGTACATTTTCAAGATTACACTTACACAATGGGGTTCTTTATTCACATTTTAAAAAACCCATAAAATCATTAAAAAGAGGGGTCACATTATTACTTCATTATATGTAAGTAGAGGGATCTTTTAAGTACTCCTAGCAAGACACACGATATTTATGGTTTATATGTACAACCTCACATATATTGAATCACATTCAAAAAGTTCACTTTTGTACTTTCGATCCCTCCATGTACATTTCCTTGGTCATAATCTTTGTACAGTAGTGTAACAATATCTTGCAAGCAAAAAAAACATTCCTAATTAACTCCTTCACATGCAAAGTATGTTTTTACTAGCCATAGATTGTTCATGATCTTTCTTATGATTTTTTCAAAACCTCTATGTGGCCCAATAATATCTTCCATATAAAAAATTATTTATTAAATCATTTTTTATGATGGGATTTTCACATGATGCATTACAACTTTCTCATGCTTTTTTCCTAAAACATGATTCTTACTATCTTTTTGGCTAGTTCTCATGTTAGAAATTACTCTCTTTTGAATCAATCACTCTTGAATATCAAAACATTTTTAAGTAGATTGAAAGGATAGCAAGGCTATATAGTCAAAAGAGCATGATCGCATAGACTTTTGCCACAATCTGAGCAACATAATATATATCATGTCATTATTTTATAGTTCAACTTTAAGGCATGTAGCTATACAAATTATGGTGTCAACATAGACCTTGTTGATAAACATTTATGCAATCCAAAACAACCATTTGTGTATTGATTTGAAATTTACAAGCTTGTATCCTTTACCCAAGTTAGTTATAGGGTGGACTACCTTGAATCCAGTCATGAAAGAAGAGAAATACACAAATTTGAAGACTAACTATATATTTACTAATCTATTTTCAAAAGAGTGAGACTCTGTAAGAGACATACACAACTACTCCTAAAGGAGAGAATGCATGTTATTTTCTTTACTATATCCATATACACATACTTCCACAAGAGTGCCTATATGTCATCTATGTAGCATGCAAGCTACTGCTCACTATATATTATATATACATTTCTGTATCAAAAAGTCTATGTGGCCCAATGTTATCTTCCACATAAAAAATTATTTATTCAACCCTTATGTATGATGGGATTTTCACATGATGCATTACAACTTTCTCATGCTTCTTCCCTAAAACATGACTCTTACTATCCTTTTTGGCTAGTTCTCACGTTACAAATTACTCTCTTGTGAATTCAATCACACTTAAATATCAAAACATTCTTAAGTAGATTGAAAGGATAGCTAGGGTGTATAGTTAAAACAACATGATCGCATAGACTTGTGTCACAATCTGAGCAGCATAAGATATATCATGTCATTATTTTATAGTTCAACTCGAAGTCATGTAGATATACAAATTATGACATCAACCTAGACCTTGTGATAATCATTTATGCAACCCAAAACAACCATTGGTGTATCTTTGATTTGAAATTTACAAGCTTTTGGCCTTTACTCAACTTAGTTATAGGGTGGACTACCTTGGATCCACTCATGAAAGAAGAGAAGTACCTAATGTTGAAGACTAACTATAAATTTACTAATCTGTTATCAAAAGAGTGAGACCCTGTCAAGAGACATACACAACTACTCATAAAGGAGAGAATGTATGCTATTTTATTTACTAGTCATATACACATACTTCCACAATAGTGCCTATATGTCATCTATGTAGCATTCAAGCTAGTGCTCACTATATATTAGGTATACATTTATGTATCAATGCGAGCCATTAATGATTCTTGTTAAGTGTTTGAATGCAAACATATGTCATCTGTTGTTACAATTTTCTTTTTCTATTGAAGAATCCTATAGAAAATTAACATGTCAAATATATTGTTATCATTCATAGATATTCATGTGAATAAATATGATGCACAAGAATCTTGGCGGCTTCAAGATCCTCTCATGGAGTTCTCAAATGCGATTTTAAATGTGATATACATAGATAGATGCATAGATGGATGGATGTATATAACAATGTGTAGTCTTAGAATTGTTAGAACTTTTGGTTTGTTTGTTTATGTTTCAATGCAATTTATACACAATATGTTAATACATTAATATTTTATGTTGAATGGAATCTATTTCCTTATGATCTGCTTCAAGTGGCACTCCATCCTCTCTAGTGAAACATCCTTCACTACCATGTGAAGCCTTATCACCACTACAACATGGTGGATATTCACATGTGCCTTCATCTACTTATTCCCAATCTAGTAGCCATGATCATTGTACTAGGAATGACTATTGGGAGGCAAAAGTACAATGTTGATATCCTACTTAAAGTAGAGATTGAAAGCATGTTCACCACATTTTTAGAAATGATAGATGTAGTGGAGCACAACCTTAATTGCACAATCACCAACAATCATAAGAGATGCAACTAGATATGAGCATAACAAGAAGTGAGAGGCCTTGTATAGGCTACAAGAGCTTAAAAAGCAAGGGCTTGTGGGCCTCCTTGGACAAGTCCTCTAGTGAAGAAGAATTCAATGACAATGATGACAATGACCTCCTCTCCACATAGACTAAGGCTTGGTTCTTTGAAGCACTGGGTAAAATTAGGAAGAATAGGGACCCTTCCATCTACTCATAGGAGAGCAAGTTCTTTGATGAAATTGAAGAAGAGGATGGGGATGATGCCAATGTAGGTTGATCATAGGAGAATAAGTAGTAGAAGAAGAACTTCAATGTTGTTTATCTCAAGGATGCTATTGTATATCAACTTATAAAAAATGGCTCTAATTTCATCAATGCTAAGAGTAAGAAGGGGATTATCACTTATGCTAAAGACCAACATGCTTTAAAGGCTAAGATTTTGGAAAATGTGGCTCTTGAGCCAAAGGCGACAACAGTCAGGACTTTGGATAGACTTCTATTGTTTCAAAAGCTACAACTCAGTTTGGCAATAATCTCTCACCTTATCTCTCAACACTTTGCTCTAACCAACCAAGCATCCTCTCCTCTATCCCAATAAAGCAAGAATAAAAATACTAACATCAAACTGTAGTGAACTTACCTACCTTATCTTCTTGTGTTTTATGATTTGATGGCTTGAATATTGTTCCATGATCTCAATCAACATGATTCGATATTGTCCCTCCTCTACATCCACCACCAAGTACACAAATGAGTCAAGAAGCTAGTAAAGAATACGAGAAAAGCAAGACGATGACAAATAGCTTCACCTTCCTCTCAATCCCTTGCTCAATACACCTCTCACTCACTCTCTCTCATTCAGTCTCAACAATGGAGGCAAGATGATATAATAGAAGAAGCGAATTGAAAGCTTCAATAGTTGCACTAATAGAGCTTCCACAACATGGATGCACCAAAAGGGTCAATACAAGTGAGACCTCCCACCCTTATATAGATATAAATAAGGGTTATGGTTAGGTCACCTCTCTAGGATAATATACCATTGTAGGGTTAGGGTTTGTATTCCACTTTGTGTTTTAGGATTTACGTCCCTTTTGCATTTTACGGTTTCTACCACTATGAATATTAGGATTTGCATCCTCTTTTGGGCATCCTACCCACTTTGTGAGATCTAGATCAATCATTCCTCATAGCATATTTGTACCTTAGTATAAATAGACAAATCTTATGCTAATCTAATCTCAAATACATATGCACAACATATGCAACACTTGTGGGTGCGATAAATACAACTGTAGGTGATGAATACAATATGTACAGGTTTGTGAGCCCAACTCTCACAAAATAATACATCCATAGTAATCTAATGTCCATGAAGTACAACAATAATATGAAGATCCACAAAATATATATCCACTAAAGAATAGTAGCTGACACCTACGCTTTAGTAGCCCTCTCACAATACAGTTAACATTATTTCCCTCCTACATGAGGGCCAGTCCCATAGCACTCATGTCAAAGCTAGACGTGGAATGCTAGGAGTAGTCAATGAAGTAGTGATTATTATGGAGGAGTAATGAATATTGTTGATGAAAAACTTTTGCTGATGAAGAATGATATGCCAGATGACAAAGAACTAGTATTGAAGATAATGATGATCCTACTAATGTTGTAGATGACATCCAAAAGATGTGGTGCAATGAGGGAAAGATGATGGAGCATGAAGAGTCAATGATGGCTCCTATTGAATAAGAAATCATGGAATGGTGAGGAGGCAAAGGCCACAGATGTTGATGGTTCTTCAGGTCTTCAAATGGTCCTTCACAAAAAAAAAAAAAACTTATAAGCCAACTTATGCTCACCCTAAGGGGTGTGTCCAACTTACTTAGGTATTGATTTACACCATACAATTGCTACTAGGAGATGGCTCCAAAGCTCCAAGTGTTGTCCCACACTTGAGAACCTAGTTGGAGAATAGTTATTGTGCAGTGCAAAACTTAGGGTGACAGTCATGTGAGTAAGCCCAAGATGTCCTAATGCACCTTGAGATTGGGTGTGAGAAAAAGGCTAGGTGGTTAGAGACGAAGCTAGCCAACCGAAGCCATTAGACACACATAACTTGAGGATTCCTAGGTGTAGTGAAATATGAGTGCATCTAACTAATCATGGAGCTTTTTCTCTATGTTCTACTTTTGTTTTTCCCCTTTGTCTCCCTTTTAAAATATATATATAAAGGAAATGCACAAATGATACAAGTGATTCACTCCTCCAGGAGTGGTTGCAAGGTGAGTGAAAGACATCCTTTGCTCAAAAGATATGCCTAAGAAAGGTTTAGAGGTAAATGGGCAATTCAAGATAGAATGGGCACTTGAGGTTTAAGAGTGCTTTGATAGGATTGTTTAGGTCCTTCAATCTACCCCTTAGGATGTGCCATAATATCCAATTGACATGCAAGGAGTTGAAGCACAAAGAGAGAATCTAGATGAGCCCATTAAGTCCTATCATGAGAAGCAAAAAAGGGAGACAATCAAAATTTATTTCAATGTCTATGAAGATGCCAAATTTAGAACACCCCTACAACTTAGCACAATGCAAAAGCTTTTGACAGTGGGAGAGAAATTGCTACAAAGTGGTTGAAGAAATAGAATAAATTAGCTTTGAATGTAGCTTGTAAGATTCCCAAAGAAAAGAACAAGAGGAAGTATCTCACTGAGAAGCCATGAGAGGTGTGTAAGCTTTAGCCAAAATGGAGATCTCCTATCCTTGAAGAAGATGAAATGGAATATTTTACCTTTTGCTACTCTAATTAGAAGATAGATCTCCTCTATTTCCCTTATCCAGGAAGGTATGGAAGAATAGTGGTGGTAGTCCATCCTCATAGGGAATTAGTGGCTATTGTAAGAGCTTGACAATGAGGTAGAGATAATTGTAAGTAACTATGAATGATGGATTCGAGTAGTTTGAGTATAATTTAAGGAAACTATTGAAAGAGGGTAGCAGATCATGCAATTGAAAGTGATAGATTTCACTCTCTTGAGGAGCATTGATATTGGGAATTTTGGGAAAGTTACATCTACCATGCTGCTCAACGTCGTAGTCTCTTCCATACCTTTGTGGATTAGGGCAATAGAGAACATCTATCTTCTGATTGGAGTATCAAAAGGTAAAATGGTCCATTTCATCTGCTTCAAGGACAATGAGGTGGATATAATTACAAGTAACTATGAATGTTGGATCTGAGTAGTTTGAGTATAGTTTAAGGAAATGGTTGAAACAGGGTAGTAGATCATGCAATTGAAAGTGATAGATTTCACTCTCTTGAGGAATATTGACATTAGGAATTTTGGTAAAGTTACATCTACCATGCTACTTAACATCATAGTCTCTTCATATCTTCCATACCTTCATGGATAAGGGAAATAGAGGAGATCTATCTTCTAATTAGAGTAGCAAAAGGTAAAATATTCCATTTCATCTTCTTCAAAGATAGGAGATCTCCATTTTGGCTAAAGCTTCCACACCTCTCATGGCTTCTCAGTGAGATACTTCCTCTTGTTCTTTTCTTTGGGAATCTTACAAGCTACATTCAAAGCTAATCTATTCTATTTCTTCAACCACTTCGTAGCAATTTCTCTCCCACTGTCAAGAGCTTTTGCATTGTGCTAAGTTGTAAGGGTGTTCTAAATTTGGCATCTTCATAGACATTGAAATAAATTTTGATTGTCTCCCTCTTTTGCTTCCCATGATAGGTCTTAATGGGCTCATCTAGATTCTCTCTTTATGCTTCAACTCCTTGCATGTCAATTGGATATTATGGCACATCCTAAGGGGTAGATTGAAGGACCTGAACAATCCTATCAAAGCACTCTTAAACCTCAAGTGCCATGTCAAGGACTAGTAGTGGTTCTTGAGATTCCCTAGTAGCTCCTCGTCCTACTCAGCATAATCTAGATGGTCCATATAATCAGAAGAAGAAACCATGTTCTCAAGAGGCTCTACTCCAATGAGGTCTTTAGCAAGTGTCTCAAGATGTATTTCACATGGCTCAATAGATGCTGATTGCACAATTTCTACATCTCTCAATTCTTGATCAGCATATCCCATGTCATGCAAGTGAGCAATCATTTGGCTTCTAGTTGGGTCTAAGGTCCATAATGTAAGCTCTTTCCTCTGGTCCAAATTGGCCAAGGCACATGTAGTGAATCCCAATCTAAATTTGAGGTCCTCTATATCATCTATGCTTTTGGAAGAAATAGTGTAAATCTCTTTGATAGAGCCCTTGCTATAATGTCAATGCATGTTTATAGAGGTACATGCATGAAGCTTAAATCGGCATTCCTTGTGAAGGGAATGTGCCAACTTTGTGAAGTGTTGTTGTAGCATCTCCTCATAAGCTATGTTAGCTTTCTTCTTAACTTGATTGATAACAATATTCTATTAAAATATCAGAGTGATAGCATGAGGAGGTGTTCACAAGTACAACTAGTATACTCTCTCTACATTTGAGAGTGACCTCTAGGCTAATTATATAGCCTCAATATGGGCTAGGGTTAAGGTTTTCCTTGCCCTACAACTCATTCACACCTGAACTTCACCTTTGTTTACTCACGGTTCCTATGCTACACTTCTAACATAGCCAGACTCATTCCAATTGTATCTTGTAGTCCTGTGAAGGCTACTTTCCTCTGTGCACCTGAGTTTAATGTTCTTGTACTAACTCTCTGGTGCTCAGATCGGATGCTGTAAGCGCGCGTAGTGAGCGTCAGAAGGTCCCCAAGAACAAAAGAACTCTACTTTTTGCACACAAATCAATGTAGAAGACTTGCATGACATGAACAAGAGACCAATTGGGTGCAATCTTCCCCCATGCCTTGTGTGAGCGCTCCACAAAGCATGTATTTTATGTATTAATCATCTTCAAGCTCAAATAATAGCCCAAATTACAAAATAGCATGCTTTAGCTTTTGAGTTTGCTTTTGTGCCAAATAGAAATAAAGCTAATGAGCGGGCGCCCAAGAAGTCAGGCATACCCAATATAATGTCCAAATACAAATATCTAAATCGTGCGCCCATGTGCATACAAAAATAATAAATAAATATCAAATAATAAATAATAAATAGGCGCAACAAAATATAGGCGCCATGCCTAAGGTATGCACCCATCAAAATATAGATGATAACTCGAATACACGCTATCCTCCAATGCTTTCCACTGCCACTGCTGCTATCTCTACACATCAACTGAAGCATTCACAATCGTTAGTAAAATAATACAATTAAATCAATAAAAGTGAATATAAATATTTATTAATTAAATATGTATTTTGTGGAATCACCCGCTATGAAATCACCCATGTATACATAAAATTAACAAAACACCCGAAAAGGATAGGCGTCCCCATTGACTTCTCGCATAAAGAATCCACTTTGTGTATGAGCCTCGATAATAAAAGTTTACGGAATCCACCGTAAACCCTCACAGAATCCACCGTGAAATATGCCTCCTGGTATCATACCCCCGGGGTGGGATAGCAATTGTCCTCAATTGCTATTAGCTCAATGTGGAGCTAACAGAGTGGGGAAAGCATTTAAGTCTCTAGCGTGCATCCATTGGGCCTCTTCAATAGGATGGTTTTTAAACTTGACCAAATATCTAGAATATCTACGGCCAGTTCTTATGGTCATAAAGTCTGTATCTATAATAGCTTCAGGCTCAAGGATTTCAGTCTCATCATCTAGCAAAGGTGGATTTTCATAAATAGGGTGTATAGGTAATTGGCCTCTAAAGGGTCGTAATAAACTAATATGAAAGGTGTTGTGGATTTTCCAATGTGGTGGTAGTTCTAATTTAAATGCATTGTCATTGATTTTGTGTATGATCTTGAATGGTCCATAGAATCTAGGTGCTAATTTGACAATTGGGTGTTTATCTACACTTTGTAATCTACGTTTTTCTATTCGTAACCAAACATAGTCATCAACTTTAAAATTCATGGCCTGTCTTTTTTTATTTGCTTGTTTTGTATATGATTACTAGGCTTTGGCAATCATGTCTTTAACTTCATAAAAAATAGTAGCGTACATGTTAGCAATATCATCAGCAGTTTGAATTTTATTTGATAATGAAGCAACAGGTGTAGACAATCTATAACCATAAATAACTTCAAATGGTGCTTTCTTTGTAGATGTGTGTGGTGTATTGTTATATGCAAACTAAAGTAAATGTAGATGTGTATCCCATGTGTGTGGTTTAGAAATAGTGTAAGCACGTAAAAGATCTAAAATAGTGCTGTTAGTAGCTTCTGTTTGACCATTAGTTTCAGGATGAAATGCAGATGAAAAATCAATCTTTGTTCCTAAGTTAGCAAACAAAGTAATCCAAAAATTATTACAGAATCTAGAATCACGATCAGAAATAATAACTTTTGGTAAACCATGATTAGTAAACACAATTTTCAAAAACAATTGAGATGCTTGAGATGCTGTTAAAGTTTTCTTGCATGGAATGAAATATGCTTGTTTGCTAAACCTGTCTACAACAGTCCAAATCATATCATGGTTAGCTTTAGTGTTAGGTAAACCAGTGATAAAATCCATAGAAATCTGTTTCCATGGTCGTGATGGAATAGATAATGGCATTAGTAAACCATACTGTTTACCATGGTGTCTTTTAACTCGTTGACAAACTAGACATTCAGAAACAAAGTTAGATACATCAGTGTCCATATGTGGCCAATAAAAATCTTCAGTCAATGTACGCAAAGTAGATATAATACCTCTATGACCTTGATATGGAGGACAATGAATCTCATTCAAAACAAAAGATCTAAATGGAACAGTCACACACAATCTTTTTTCATAAAACATGAATCCATTATTGTAAGACAGTGAATCAATAGAAATCCAATTATTTGTAACTAATTTATTCCAATCAGATTGAAAAGTAATATCCTGATGATAAGTATCTCTCATAGGGATAAGGAAATCAAATGATATGACAGAAATATTATGAATTGTTGGTCTTCTACTCAAAGCGTTGGCTACAACATTCTCTTTTCCTGGTTGATATTGTATAAGGGGATGAAAACTTTGAATGAAAGCTGCCCATTTAATATATCGGTCAGAGATTTGGGGTTGACTAAGGAGAACTCTAATACTTTGTTGGTCAGTTTTAATCATAAATTCAAAACCCATTAAGTAATGTTTCCATTGATGTAAGGCTTGTACTACAGCTAGCAATTCTTTATCATATGTAGAATATTTAAGTTCAGATGGTTTCAGTTTACAGCTAGAATAGGCTATGGGATGATTATCTTGCATAAGTACGGCTTCTATTCCAGATCCACTAGCATCAGTAACTACTAAAAAGAATGGTCTATTGAAATCAGGTAGTTGTAATATAGGAGCATGGATTAATGCATGTTTCAATATATCAAAAGATTTTTGCTGATTATCAGTCCAGTTATACACAATACCCTTATTTAAAAGTTTAGTCAAAGGCAAGGCAAGTAATGAAAAATTTCGCACAAACTTTTTGTAAAAACTAGCAAGACCTAGAAAAGAATGTAACTCATGCACATTTTTGGGTATGGGCCAATTTAAAATTGCTTCTATCTTTTTAGGGTCAACCTTAATACATTTTGATGAAACAATGTGACCTAGATATTCAATTTCTGTTTGAAAGAATTCACTCTTTTCTGGATTAGCATACAATTGATTATCTTTTAACAACTTGAAAACTAAAGACAGATGTTCATAATGCTCATTCTCATTTTTACTGAATACCAATATATCATCAAAGAATACTATGACACAATGCTGATATTTCAAGAATATGTGATTCATCATTCGACTAAATGTAGCAGGTGCATTAGTTAATCCAAAAGGCATCACTAGAAATTCATAGTGTCTAAATTGTGTTCTAAATGCAGTTTTGAATATATCAGATTTATCCAATCTTACTTGATGATAACCAGATTTAAGATCTATCTTATTGAATATGGCAGAACCTTGTTTATTCATAAGATCATCTACCCTAGGAATCGGATATCTATTCTTAACTGTAATTTTATTTAGGGCACGATAATCAATGCACATGCGATAAGTATTATTATTATTCTTTACTAATAAAACAGGTGCACCAAATAGAGAACTACTAGGTCTAACTAATCCTTTGTTAAGCAATTCTTCTATTTGATTTTGAATTTCTTTCTGTTCAATTTGGTTATGCCTATATGGTGCTTTACATAGTGGTTGTGTACCAGGAATTAAATCTATTTTGTGATCTTCAAGTCGTGAGGGTGGTAGTCCAGGTGGTAAATCATCAGCAAAACAATCTTTAAATTGAGCAAGAAATTGTGTATGCCTAGGATGCATATGTTTTTCTTTGGCTTGAAGTTCATTCACCCAAATTAAATAAGATTTGCTTCTTTTACGTAATGCACGTTTAGCTTGAGTATGAGTAAGCAGTGGAAAATTATTAGAAGCGTGCATACCATGCAATGTGATTTGTTTTCCTTGAAAATAAATTTTAATTGAATGCGTAGAATAATCTATGTCAGGGTTATACTGATGACGCCAAGGCATACCTAGGATAATATCACTAGATTGTAAAGGTACAACTAGGAAATTCCTTCGTTCAGTGTATTCACCAATTTTAATTTCTAAGTTATGCACTTTTTGTGTTCCATTATATCTTGTACCTAGGAATGCTGCTTTAATGCGATAATGTGTAGAAACAGTTTGTAAATTCAATTCTTTCCCTAACTTTGCAGAAATAAAGTCGTGTGCTACCATCATCATGCAAAATAATCTTTTCTTTACCATGCACAAAACATTTCATTGTCAACAAAGAATGTGGATTTGGCATACCTAGCAAAATATCCGAAGGAGTACCAATGTCGTCATCATCTTCTGTAAAGTTGGGCATTTCCTCACGTTCTTCATCTTCCATTGCGCCAAGATAATTGATATGGACAGGTGGCTTTTTCGATTGACAATTGGCTGCTAGATGTCCAGGTTGATGGCACTTGTAACAAACTATTGGTTTGGCTTTAGATACATTGTTGGCAATGGCAGGAAGTCTAGGAATATTGGGATTTGGCTGTGAAGATGGCTTAGGGTTTGGATTGGTATTTGATGGCAAAGCAGGTGATCGTGTCCAAGACTTACGGAATGACGATGGAAGAAAATGACTTTGATTGAATCTTCTAAAATTTGAATTGAATTGCTTGGAACCATAGTTACCGTTAGCTTGAAATTGTTGTGGACGCTTGTCTCTTCCTCGAATCTTGTCTTCAGTGTCATGAGCCAAGGAAATTGCATCTTCAAGGGTTATTGGCTTGAACATATTGACTTCAGCATAGTAAGGTCCAAGTAAGCCAGACATAAACTTGCATTTGTGAGTCGCTTCAGGTACATCTTCGAGCATTCGGAGTTGCAGTAGGGCGTTCCAAAAATGTTCAGTGTATTGGGAAATAGGTTCACATTCTCTTTGTTGAAGAAGGTCCCATTGCTTTATGGCTTTTTCATGGAATTGAGGAGGAAGGAAATTCTGCAAAAACTTCTTTTTGAAACTCTCCCAGGTAGTGGGACAATCAATGCTCTTGCGAACCACAGTCCACCATAGAGATGCTCGATCGACTAAATGATTAGTGACACATTTAATTTTGTCTTTCTCAGCATATGTCTCTTCATGAAAATAATCATCAAACTGATTGATAAATGCAAGTACAGTTTTTCCATCTCGAGATCCATTGAAAGTACGAAATTTGAAGTTTCTTTTACTTATCTTTGTTTCTTTGCGGATGGATTGAGCTTCGAGTGTCGCATCGATGGTACATCGAATAAGATCTTTGGGTTGCGGTCCATCTTTGTCGGTGGTAGACCGTTGTAGATTGGCCAATTGAACTTGCAAAGCTTGTCGGGCTCTTCATTCTTCATCAAGTTGCATCATAATTAAATCCAATTTTTGTTCCATCGTAGGTTCGGGAAGATCGCCTTCAGCCATTAAATCGTCCATATTTTGTTTTGTCATCCTGTAAAATCCAAAAGACCTCACACTCTCGAAATCTGATTAGCGGGATGAGCGTAGCTCAAAGTCGGGTATACAAAGCTTACAAATTTTTGTTTGACTTTTCCGGTCTTTGTCTTTTGCGATTGCGGGATTTGTTGTCTTCGTAGAAACTGCGTATGACCTTCTGCGTTTGCTGAAACTGGTTCAGTAAGTCTGCATGTGTGAACAGAGTCTTCCAGGGAGCAATAAATGGTTTTTGTGCTTCTGCGTAGGAACAGTCTTTATGGGAATAGTTGGATAAGTCTGTGTTGACTTCTGTGGATTTGCAGGACTTGCAGAAGTAAAAGGACTTGCAGAACTTAGATGATTAAGCTTTGTAGACTTGAGAATTTGAAAGCTTATGTGATTAAGCTTATGAAATCATTGGTTATGAATTCGATTTTGGGGAGGGGCCGTTTTTCACGCCGTCGATTCCGTCAAGAAGATGCCACGTTACCAGACGTCAAAATTTTGTAGTTGAAGCTTTTTTTTTAAAAGATTCTTATAAGCTTTATCACTTAAGCTTTAATTCAAAGCTTTGAAACTTTTGGAGATATGGAGCTTACTGTTCTTTGTGTTAAAAAAAACGTCTTGAAGAAGGAGATGTAGAAGTGGTCCTCCGCCTCCTCAGGCCGATCCTTCGCGATCAGTGGATGCAAATAGAGGTTCTTGACCACCAGGAAGTCACCGTATCGACCGTTCGCGATGAAACTGACTCTAGAGCTCGTTCATTCCAAGAGCTCCGCCTTCGGGCAAGATGGTAAGCGATTGGAAGCTCTCGATCTCAGCTTCGCTCTGATACCACTGGTGCACAGATCGGATGCCGTAAGCGCGCGTAGTGAGTGTCAGAAGGTCCCCAAGAACAAAAGAACTCTACTTTTTGCACACAAATCAATGTAGAAGACTTGCATGACATGAACAACATACCAATTGGGTGCAATCTCCCCCCATGCCTTGTGTGAGCACTCCACAAAGCATGTATTCTATGTATTAATCATCTTCAAGCTCAAATAATAGCCCAAATTACAAAATAGCACGGTTTAGCTTTGGAGTTTGCTTTTGTGCCAAATAGAAATAAAGCTAATGAGCGGGCGCCCGAGAAGTCAGGCATACCCAATACAATGTCCAAATACAAATATCTAAATCGTGCGCCCATGAGCATACAAAAATAATAAATAAATATCAAACACCTTGATAAATAAGCGCGACAAAATATAGGCGCCATGTCTAAGGTATACTCCCATCAAAATATAGATGATAACTCGAATACACGCTATCCTCCAATGCTTTCCACCGCCATTGCTACTATCTCTACACATCAACTGAAGCATTCACAATCATTAGTAAAATAATACAATTGTGGAAGCTTTCGCTCAACCGCCAAGATCCACGGACCGCTTATTGTTTCAAGCGTTCCAAGCCGAGCACTAATGGCCACCTCTCACATAGCCGACGCGCCAACCATATCTATAGGTGTAGTGAGCTTACCTCCATGCCGTTCGAGTTACCTCCTCTCCCGCACACTCCGGTAGCTCCACGATCCAAGTGCAAGCTTCAAGCAAGCTCCATTCTCAAGCTCCACGCTCCAAGCTCCATTGCCACGAGCAAGAGAAGAGAAGAGAAGAGAAGAGAAGAAGAGAGGAGAAGATGGAGAGCTTCTCCTCCTCGGTCCCTCACCCTCACACACTCACTCCCTCACACTCTCACACTCCCTCTCTCAAGCACAAGCTTCAAGCAAGCAAGAAGAAGAAGAAGAAGAACAAGAGGAGAGCTACTTTTGGCGACACACAAGAATGAGCTTCTCATTCACTTTTCAACTTTATATACAAAACCCTAAATCCCTTTTGGGCGGTCATCCCCTTTTCCCCTTTTTACATGGCCGGGCATAGCCTAGGCCCTTTTTCCCATTGTCCTTCTATCTTTCTAGCTTCCTTTCCACCGCGCGTCTACATTTACAAATTGCACAGGTGAGAGCCCGGCGCTCCTTGAATTAAACCATGATGCGCTTGTGCTCTTTTACAAAAGTTTTGACTTGTGCTTTTCCTTGTGCGCCTTTTTCCCTTATTTAGGACTCTTCTCCTTGTGCATCTTTGTCTTCCATTTCTCTTTGCCTTGGCCTTTGTCTTTTTCTTCTGCTTTATCTTTTTCTAATTTTTCACCTTCGTTCATTTGAGGGTTAACATTACCCCCTCCTAGACGAGTGCCAGTCCCATGGCACTCACCATCATAGGTAGCAAGCGTTTAGCATGCACCGAAGACGTGGGTGGCAAGGACGTCTATGGTTGCCATGGCGGAGTGTTGGTAGTGGTGGGGAGGAAGGTCATTGGGGGCACATTGGTGGGTTGAGTGGTAGGTGGTAGAGAAATGGGAGTTAGTGGTAGGGCTATTTTTTGGGGGGGTTGCACTGATGGAGTACAAGTGGCGGTTTGTTGGGGATTCTGTACATGCTGATTCTTGGCAGGCTGACAGGGTGATAAGGATAGGAATTCAGAATTGAGTGTTGATGAACAGCGAACGACACCTTCGTTGGAGTCTTCAATACCTGCAATTGAAAACCTCTCATGTGGTCTCTTCCTAAGGGGTAGTGTTAGTCTTTTTATCGTGCACAAGACATATTTTGATTAGTTTGGGAGACAGGTCAAACTCTAAGCAAGCTGAGAGTATTGTCTTGCACTTGAGGACCCAAACTGTGTATATACTTCGGTGCAGATATGATGTGAATGCTCGTGCATACTTAGATATTACGTAGTTAGAAGACCGCGGGCTAGTTTCTCGTAACAATATGTTGATGAAGCAAAGTTGTCCATGTTGAGAAGAAGTACACCTGAAGGTATATGAGACATCCTTTGCATTGTGATTGCACGATGTAGCATAATTGAATACAGGGACACCGCACTTTCGATATAGCTGGAAGCTATTGGACTTGCGTGATGAGGACGGTGTACATTTCATGGCCAATCGTGCGGTGCTTACCACAATTGATTGCAATGGTATTAAGGCAGAGTGCAAGATGGAATTGTGCAAGTGGGTCAGGGTGATAGGTCTAACCATAGGCGAGACAAGCTCCCTAGGTGTGTCCTGCCCTTGATGTGCCCTGAACAATTGTGCGTGATGGTAAAGGGCTAGGGGACTAGGGACGGAGCCAGTCAATCAAGGTCACTAGACGTACCTAATTTGAGGAGCCCTAGGTGCTGTGCTGTGGTTGTGGGTGCTTCTTTTCGTTCATTTCTTTTCTCTCTCTTTTTTTTCTTTTTTTTTCTTTCTTTTTCTTTTGCCACTTTTTTTTTTGACTTGCCTGAGTACAACCATTGCAATATGTTGAGGCAAACGGCCTTTCAGTGGGTTGGAGAATGTCAAGCTTCGAAGGCTCAAGAAATGGATATTACAGTGATGATTGTGCCCTAGCCTCGTTGTTAGAGAAGCAGTTATTGAGATGGGGAGGAACACTTGAGATATTGCAACCCTCCTTGCGACACACACGATGTTGGTACAATTGAGGGAACGACTATCGTGAGCCAACTCTAGAGCTTGAGCTAGGAAGAGAGCATAGCCCATGAATGTGCTTTGGGCTATGCGATGTGGGTGGTCAGCAAGGGTGATTTTTGCTTTCGGCAGCGTGGCTTTGCCGCGGCTCTTTGTGGGGTCGATGGTCTTGCGGTAATCAGGGCATTGAACACTTTCGCACAAAGACCTGTATCATCCTGCATCCACTTGTCACTTCATGAGAGTACATGCATGGTATATGCCGCAACTATAATGAACCTGTGCAACGCAAGGAGACATCACTTATTTGAATTCTATGGTGTTGAATTAGATATTTATTACCTATGCTTGATTAGCTTTTTCTTTTGCTAAAGACGTGAAATACATTAAACGCAGATATGAAAAGTTCGTACAATTGGGGAACATGTCAACACTTAACCATTTAAAGAGAAAGAGTCTTGGCCAGATAGCTTTTAATAAGCCTTTATACAACATGGGGCTACTCTATTTGTACGAGGCAGGGCGAGTATGGGTGGTTGGGCGATTGGGGCTCTACTGGTGCGGAGCTCCCGTGGGGTTGGGTAGGGAACATGTCAGCCGGGACATGAATGGTGTAGTCCCGGGCTGCCACCGTTTCCAAAATGCCTTTAAATAGTTCATTGAATTCTTCCCTGTCTCGAGCTGCCCTTTCTGCCCTTGAGCATCTGGTGCTCGAGCATACGTTGGGGGTTTGTGCCACCGGTGTCGCCACATTGTGTGCACCTCCTTGAGCGTCCGCTCCCCTGGCCCGCGGATTCTTCGGCCTTTTTCTAGGGCTGTGTCACTTAGGGCCGCATTTCTTGGCGTACTTTTAAGAGTGGGCACGTAGCGCACCGGCGGAGGGGCGTGTGCTGCATGTTCCTGTTGGCTGCTGCGGAGAGCGTCCTTATAAGCTAGCTGTCCTTGGTTCTCCATGTTTTCCTCGCGGGGGGCCTGTAAGATGCGAATCAAGGATTAGGATTTATCACATGATAAGACCATTCATATATATAAGGGATTATAGTGCAGGTTATCAAGCGCATAGGACGAGAAGGGGAGGGGTGGGGCATGCAGTGTTGTTGTAGAGGGATGGCCCCTGTGATGTATATTTAGCCTCCTATTAGCAGATCTTGATTCACGCCGAGTTATGTCGGCTGGCGGTCATGGATTTAGGCAGGGCTCCTCCTTGGAAGGATAGACCGGAAAGGAAAGAAGGTGTACAGAAAAGGGGCTGCACCCTGTCTACACCATCAGAGTTGTTGGTCAAGGCTTCCTATGGCGGTAATGTGGGTTGCATGCCCTTCACTTGGAGGTGGGGATGGTCACATGGCTTTTAAATGCATGCTGAGAGGAGGACTTGAGGAGCTTAGCCTGTCAGATCCAACTCTTCTCCCTGCGCTTGACTATCATTGCTTGTGTGTGTTGATATTGTTTATACACGGTGACACATAAATCAGTGTTTATTTATATATATATTTATGAATCCATGTTACTTCACGAGGATAAGAACCAATTGTAGAACTTGGGGTTGTACTTGAGTGTGGCACACACATCCAGCACTCGTGGCAGCTTACTTAGTACCGATAGATATTTTGCGACATCGAGCAACATGGACCCTTGTCCGAGTCTACTGGCAACATGTAACTCCTCCTCAATGAGAACCTTATCAAACAGAGAGTTTTCTTGGCTAGGTTCAGCCAAGTCTGTACCCCGAATGGCAGTCAGCACCACTCGAAGGGAAGTTGGTGCCACATAGGTTGGGTCTCTTTGAGACCGCCATTTGGCCAATCACTCCTCAGATACTGTCATGATCTGAGCTCCTAATTCGGCCATTCGGCGTTCACACCAACACTGCTCAAATTGACTCTGGCCTGCTGACAGTCGCTTTAGTTGCTCTATGTCTACGAGATTCGGTCGGCAGAGCACTTAATTGAACGTGACGGTTAAGCGTAGTTCGTCGGCTTCCTCGTCAGAGATGAGTCGCATGCGTTCATGCATGAGCTTGTCGTAGTACTCGTTAAGATGTTCTTGCTCTTCCCAAGATAGAAGAAAGGGCAAGTAATCTCCAAGCTGCTCCTTGGGGATTGTGCCCACGTCCGCAAGGATGTAGACTCGTGCTAACACCTTGAGCTTAGCATCCAACTCAACTAAGCATTCTGCGATACTTCTATGTTCAACGAGGGCTTGCTCAGTTGCCATCTCATGCAAGGTTCTAGGAGTTTATCTAGGCTTTAGCATACCTGGGGGTTTAGGCCTATATGAGCAAGATTGGTCAACGCTAGGATTGCTCATGCTCTTGGGGTTTCCATGTTTCTTTTGAGTCTTCGTTATTGCGTCATGGTTCTCCTTGGGTATAACTGGTGTGAATTCATCATCCCGTCGTGACAGTGTTGTATCCACTCTTGATTGGTCGATGTGAGTTCTATTGTCAGTGGATTGAGTATTGAAAGCAACTGTTGATGGCAACAGTTGCTTTGATTTTTCAGAGCACACGGATGTGTCTGAGGTTTCACCGCTCTTAGGAGAGACACCAATGGATTCACTGGTGGATGGACTTGATGCTTTATTCCCCAGCTCTCTAGCGCTCTTGGTCTCAACGTTCTTGGGGTCCACAACCACCTGTAGCTGCTGTTGTTTTCGATGTTTTCTCCTCTTTTTCTTGGTCAGTGAAGGTGCATCTCTCAACGACTCAGGACCTTGGACTAGGTCAACCATTGATGTGCTTGGTTGGGCCTTAGCATTCTCTTTCTCTAGTGTGTCCTTATGGGACATGGCCGTGGCCTGCTGAATAGCCTCGCTAGGTTGTGAGAGCACAACTACCTCCCTTTTTGGAGATTCTAGCTCTTCAGCCAACTCCCTTGTGTTTAACTCCTCCAGCCTAGGCTTTAGGTACTTTGAAAGTGTTGGAGTTGTCAAGGGATTAGGTTGCGACACCTCCTCCACAGGTAAACTACTAAGGATGCCTTCCACAAGGAGTATTGTCACAGCCAAGGGCTGTGACTGCTGTGATCCCTGATTGGAAGTAGTAGCAGCTAGTTTAGTGGACTGGCTACCATTGGTAGACTGCGGTGTCAAGTCCTTAGGCAGATCAGAAGTGGTCGTGCCTTTTGTTGCCCTTTGCACATTCACTTGTGTAGGTTGAGCAGCGGCACGAGGCTGCTACTGCCGTGCTTCCCGTGTCCATTTAGGTGAAGAGGATGTAGGAGATTTGGGACTCCTATGTGGGCTTGGCACTGTGACTGGAGAATTTTCTCGTGATTGTTAGATGATTCTGTCATTAGCTTTGTTAAGCAATCAGCCTTATCATGAGCAATGTTGTGCCTGTGGTGCTCATTATCCTCTTGGGAAGTTGTAGGGGAGCTTCAAGCTCTACCCCGAGACCTACGAACCACTTATTGCTCAAGTGTTTCGAACCGAGCGGCCATGGCTACCTCTCACATAGCCGACGCGCAATGCCTACCGTACGGGTGTAGTGAGCTTACCTTGATGCTCGATTGAGTGCCCTCCTCTTTCTTGCACGTCGGTAGGTCCACGATCCTTGAGGCAAGCTCAAGCAACCTCAATCCCTCTCCCATGAGCTTCATCCTCCATAGCCATGCGCGAGACAAGAGAAGAGAAGAGAGGAGGAGAAGATGAAAAGAGAAGATGGAGAGCTTCTTCTCCAAGATCCCTCACTCTCACACAATCACTCCCTCACACTCTCTCAATCCCTCTTTCAAGCACAAGCAAGAAGGAAAGAACAAGAGAAGAAGGAGAAGAAGCTTTTGCCACACACAAGAATGAGCTTCTCATTCACTTTTCAACTTTATATACAAAACCCTAAATCCCTTTTGGGTGGTCATCCTCTTTTTCCTCTTTTACATGGCCGGCCATAGCCTAGGCCCTTTTTCCCATTGTCCTTCTATCTTCCTAGCTTCCTTTCCACTGCTCATCTATATTTACAAATTGCACAGGTGAGAGCCCGACGCTCCTTCAATTAAACCATAATGCGCTTGCGCTCTTTTACAAAAGTTTTGACTTGCGCTTTTCCTTGTGCGCCTTTCTCCCTTATTTAGGACTCTTCTCCTTGTGCGTCTTTGTCTTCCGTTTCTCTTTGCCTTGGCCTTTTTCTTTGCCTTCTGCTTTAGCTTTTCCGTATTTTCCACCTTCGTTTGTTTGAGGGTTAACATTACCCCCTCCTAGACGAGTGCCAGTCCCATGGCACTGTGGTGGGAAGTAGTGGGATAGATGATGCTATTGCTAGGTGTAACTGGTGGGTAGATGACACTGAGGCTTGTGAATGAGAGGTGATGGAGTTTGATGACGATGACCAGGAGAGATTCCGGCATGCTTGAGGTTTCCTGACGATTCTCGGCATCTTGCACACTGTTCTGGTGCCCCTATGGAGGTCGTCTTTTGAGTAGCCGAAACACTTGAAACAATAAGCAATCCCTTAGGAGGATGGTATTGGAGGGATTTATTTTGGAGAAACCCCCCGAACATTGTTTGCCTTGAAAAGCCATGGCCTAGGCTGAAAACCCTTGTCTGGGAGTAGAGGATCTTCAGATTTGAGTTGAAAGTCTTCAGGCTTGTGGTGTTAATAAGCGATCCATAGATCTTGAGGCGGTGGGCATGGATCATCGGACGGTGAGGTTCCAAGATCTATGCCAATGGCAACCCATCACAGAGTTTTCCTTCTTCTTGATTTGGTTCAGTCATGGCAGCCATCAGTAGGCGGATGATTGGCAACATGAAATCTGTTGGGCCATTGAAACCTTTGCAACGAAGCTCTTGAAGTGTCAGTAATGGGGTCATGTCCGACTCTTGGAAAAATTCCTTGTCATTGGAGGATGTAGTAGATGATCTCTTTCAACCAAGCAGCCCGTTCTTGAAACATGAACATAACCTGCAAGAAAAGTGGTGCACTTCCTAGGGGGTGTGTCTGTCTCACTGTGTAGTGCATGGTGCCCGTGCCAGTGGAACTGGGAGATGGGTCTAACCTTGGGCAAGCCCTTGATAATGTCCCACACTTGAGGACCCAGTTCGTGCGGCGTTGGAGGTGCGGTGTAAAACTCAGGGTGACAGGTCTGAAAGTCCTGCCCTTGATGTGCCCTAAGTGTGAAGTGGGGGAGGGGCTAGAAAGGACTCTAGATGCAGTGAGTATGGTGCACCATAATACTGAAGGAAGACTGCAAGCACTTTCTTTCTTTCTTTTTTTTGAATGAGAGAGAGTACATTGGGCAAGGTATGGGGCACCTATTTAGTCACGGGGCGGTCGCAGGCATTGTGATAAAAATGCGCGACTTTGTAGGTATTCCTTAATATCGGCTTTAGCTCTTAGAGGAGTGGTGGACAAAAAGGGGTGATTACACCTTGCAAAACGGGTGTCACTCATATTTTCTAATAGCTCTAAGCAGAAGGCAGGGAGGAGAGTAGCGTGCATCATCAACCTAGTCATGGCTCTACTGTCTATTCCTAGGTTAATATAAAAAAAGAGTGGGGGGAGATGGGCTTCCTCTGCTGCAGGTTTCTGGAGTAGCAGGAATTTGAGAAGTCGGAGGTAATTACAAGTGGTTGAGAATGCTGGATCGGGGCAGGAAGAGAAATCTAGAAGAAAACGATTTATGGAGGGAAGTATATCTTCTACCCTAAATACTAAGCACTCCTCCGGGCTTCTAGCGTTTACATTATAGATTTTAAGGAAGTCAAAATCCCCATGTAAATCTCTGTCGTAATCCACTCCATGCCTATGGGGGTAGGGCATGTAGATGGGATCGTTACGCTCTTCGGGGAGGGAGCTACAAAATGCGGTCCAGGCATCAAAATTGGTGTCCCAAATCCTCCTCTGCCATTTCGGCTGTGCCTCGTAGCCTTGGACGGATTTGGGAACCAGATTGACCTTGTCTTCCCAGTACTCTCGTGGCTCTTGTCTCCACCTAGTCATTATCATGCTTCTTTCTTCCATCCATCTGTTTGCGAGTTTGTTAGCCAGATCTTTGATCTTGGCTACGACTCCTAAGGGTAGGGCCCGGTCCAGGGAGCGTGGAAAAGCGAATGAAAGCTCGAATGGCCTCTTATGTAGCTCTCTCTAGCACCAGATGACCAACTCTTGGGGCCAATCTACTGGATGTGTATCATTTCTCAGTGGTATGGGCTCCTTAGGGAGTTGTCATGGAAGTATGCATGCTCGGCGTTGGGCCTCCTCTGCTAACTCTTACCTCCTTCTCCTTGTTGCAATTATGTGTTCAGATAGCTCGGCATCGGCAGGTTCCTCCTGTGGGATCTCGGGTTGAGGCAGACTCGGCATCCTTTGTGGCTCTTCATCATCATCTTGCTCGAAGTCCGGGCCCTCTTCGACATTTCGCTCTACCACAGGAGGAATGACTAGTGGTGGTGGCGGTGGCTGATCCTGCTCCTGAAAACCCAACTCCTTGAGCTCCGCAGTGGAAAGGCCCATACAGCGCATGTAGTAGAATTGTTGCTCTTTAGTTATTCCTGTACTTGTTGGAAGCTCCCGCTCTTGAAGACCGTATCTTAGAGCCCGGGTGGTTAGCTCCAACTTTCTTTTTACATGTTCCACTGTATCATCGCCCTCAGCTTGCGTCATGTGGAGCACCGTGTTGAGGAAAGCCTGTCGTTGGGCCTTAGTGGTTTTTTCTACAGCCTCAACCCTAGCTTCGGCAAGCATTCTTTTGCACTCAGCCACCGCCAGGCGTTCAGTTAAGTCCCTTACCCTGTCAAAGTTTTTCCTTTCCCACTCCATGGCTCTCTCCATCCTTTGCCTTTGTTCCTCTAGATGGCCCACTAGGGTGGTTACTACCTATTGCTGCTCATTTGATAAAAACCATAACTGGTTTCTTTCTCTTAGTTTCTGAGCGAGCTGTTCTTCAGCAATCCCTCTTGCTTGATCGACAATGCTGAGCCTGTGGTGCACCTCGGCCAAGATTTCTGATTTCTCTTGTACCAACTGTTCTTGGCTCTGGATTTTAGTGAGGAATAGTCTTTTTTGATTAAAAGTCATGGCCATGAGGGCTTCCACGTCTTCCTGGGAGGTC
This sequence comes from Lygodium microphyllum, assembly GCF_053477565.2. NCBI lineage: Eukaryota > Viridiplantae > Streptophyta > Polypodiopsida > Schizaeales > Lygodiaceae > Lygodium > Lygodium microphyllum. Next base: position 73,853,044 of record NC_141163.1, read on the forward strand.
TCCAGCGCATCTTGTAATCTCTGCACTTTATCTTGTAGCCGTTTTGCTTCAGCTCTGCTGAGACTCCCGGCCCTTCATTTTTTAGGAATTCGATTTCCCTTATTAACCTGTTCTGTTCTTCTTGCTCTTGCCATGACTGGGGCTCCGCGGCATGTTCTTGTGGAATAGTGGCTTCGCCTTCTTGAACCTCCTGGTAGAGCTTTTCCACTTGGGCAACCCTTTGCTGTAGATCACTGTATTGCTGCATCAGTAGTTTTAGGTTCCTTTATTCCGCCACCAGGCTCTGCTCTTCATCCTCCAGCCTTTGCCTAAGGCGGCTTTCATTGGTTTGGGCTTCCTTTGTTTTCTCTGCTAGCTGGTCCTACAAGGCCTTTATCTCTCTCCGTCTGTCGGCTTCCTACCTTGAGACCTCTAGCCTGAGGGCTGCTGACGTCTCCTTTTCTTTCTCTAGTTCTAGCAAGGCCACCTTCTTTTCTTCTTTTGCCTTGTCCAGTTGTGTCAGTAACTTGGCCACATATGCGTCATAGTCTGTGGCAGGTATGGGAGTATTGGGCGTGGTGGTCGATGCCTCCAGCCTTTGTCATTTGGGGTCTTGCCGTGACTCTGCATCTGCGGCGGTGGGCCCTTCAATCTAGTTTTAGGGACAATTTCGACCACCTTGCTCACGAGCATCTACACCATGGTCATGAGCTGTGCCATGTCAAGGGGAGGCGTGGGTTGTGCAGTAGTTGCGGTCGTAGTTTTAGCTGTTGTCGGCACAAAGGAGGGAGGGAGTGGATGTAGGAGGGACTTGCCCTTGCCTACGACCACCGATGCTGCTTCCACACTTGCGCTGGCTTCGGCTTTATGGCTAGGGCTTGCGGGTTCCAGTTCTCCGCCCCCATGGGTCTCTTCCACCGATCTTCGTGTAGCTTCCATCAGTTCAGCCAGTTCCTTTAGTCGCTGCTCCTCAGCTTCTTCCTCCGCCCTTCTTTTCCTGTCCTCTTCTGCCTTCTTCGACTCCTCTCTTATCCCGGCAAGCTCCTCCTCCTCTTTCCTCCTCCTTTTTTCCTCAGCCCTTCGAGAATCTTTTTGAGCCCTTTTGATGTTAGCTCGTTCTTCCTTACTTAATTTCTCTTTCTTCTCCTTCTGTCTCCTATCACTTTTGCTTTATTCTTCAGGTTTGCTAGCTCGTGGAAGCGGCACCTCCTGCTCTCCCTTGTCACTTACTGTTCTTTCGCTTGATTCCCCTCCTTCGTGGTGAGGTGGGCTTTGATGCACCGCTTCCTCGTCCATGACGCCCTCATTCTTTATTACTTCGTCTATGATGGCTGTCAGGATGCCCCCGTATCTGATTGTAGCTGCCTTAGACGCAAGTTTCTTCCTTGCGGAGCGCACGGTTGAGGCAGGGGATTCTCCTCCTGCTGGTGCTTCCGCCGGAGTAAGGAGGGCAGCTGAACTTTGAATGGTCTTCTGTACGAATCCATTCCAGTCTATTTCTTCAGGGACTCCTGCTGCTATGCTTTCCAATAGTGGGACCTCGATCCTGTTCATCAGCGCATTGTAACGTTGGCCCGAGAAGAGGGTATGGATCATCTTTGCTTGTAATTTCACCGCTGGGTCCGGGATGTTAGCCAAGCTGATTCCATCCACAGTATGCACTGCTTCTTTCTTGACCCCCAGCATGGTGTAAACATCTCGCCTCGGCCTTCTCTCTTTCTTTGGCACAAGCCCCAGGGACTTTTCTATGATTGTTGCATTGAGGGGCACTTCGATTCTTCTTTCTTGCTCCCCTGTCCTTACTGTGACGGTGCTACAGTTCCTGCTTTTGTCGAAGTTCCTCAGGAAATCCGTGCACATGCTATAATCCACAGCCTGCCCCACCTTCTCCACATACTTGTGGAGGTGGCATCTGTCCACCAAGTCTTTGATCGCGGGTTCCTCCAGGATGGTCTCGTCCAGATTCAGTGTGTGCTTGAAAGTGAATTGACTGAATCTGCGCGTCTCGATGCTGATGCCGATTTTGGTCATTTCCTCTTCAGAGAATGGGAGTTTTGCCTCCTTTGTTCTATCCTGCCATGGTGGTGACCTGTTAACACAACATGCCAACATTAATGCCTAAAAATCGGCTTATTTCAAATCAGAAATCAGTTTGAGAGAACATATATGTGCCCAAAATGGGTACAGTTGCTTAGAGGCTTGACTATTGCTATTGTTTTACTCTGCAGTATTCTTCCATAGAAACTTCCTTAATTATAACAATCTGCTAGCTAGATAGCATAACTTTTCATTTTTGCTCTGCTCTTGCTCGCATTGCTCCCCCCTCCGTCGGGGATCTTTCAAAGAATCCTTCCTAGGATTAGCACAGGAAGGACGAGGTAAGCGCTGTTTCGCATGGGTTGATTTACCGAACCATTAGCCAATCATAGAAGCTTGGATTGTATTCGAGTTGGGCATGACAATCCAGAGTAGATGGTTGGATGGAGACTTGGGAAATGTAAGTCAAAACGTCGTGGAAAAGATCTCCAGTATTGAGGCGACTGGCAACATGTAATTCCTCTTCGGTGAGGAATTGGTCAATGTAGGGGTGGGCGAGCACATGGTTGTCCAAATGCTGATTACGGGTGATGGCCAAGACCCTAAACGAGATAGGTGCCACATAAGTGGGGTCATATTCGATAGTTTTAACTGCCCTGTGTTGCTCAACATTGGTCATTATGCGACAACCTTTTTTCTCCCATTGGATCCTTAGCATAAACCATTGCCGCAAGAATGTGGAAGGTGAGCTTGCCATCTGTGTGAGCTCTTGCAACTCCTGTTCAGGAGCAGAATGAGGAGGCTTACGATACGAAGTGATAAGTCTTCTGAGGGCAACTTGATCCTTCGAGATTTCGTCGTTTGCTATCAGTTCGGCAACAATTTTGGGGACTTTAGTGGTCATAAGTTCGTATTCCTCCCAAGTGCATGGTAATGCACAAACATTCGAAGCAAGCATTTCGTCAAGAAGGCCTAGGTCTAGTCTCTCGTAGCTTCTAGCAAATGTAGTGAAAGTTTCGTCTAACATTTTAATACAGGTTATTAAGTCATCCCCGGAAGTTGCGGCAAGGTCCTTAGCCAAAGAGAGGAAAGGTCGTATTGCGTATGAAGGTTTAAGACCCGCTGACGGGGATGGTGCAACTGGACTGGATAGTTGTGACTTCCTCATCGGTGTCACAGGTTGGGCCTTGCATTCTGAAGCACTTTGAGATGCTGCAGGAAGCTTTAGAGGCATAGGGGTTGTACTAGGTTCTGAGTGAGCAGTCAGTGGTTTGTAAGTTCTCAGAATTAGGTAGGTTTAAGGCTTGTGGCATTTGCTTTGGTCGATAGATGAGCTGAGGCTTGCTAGCCACCGCTGGCCTTGGCCTGCTAATTGTGTTCTAGGCGCCACTTGTGCAAGCCTCTCTCATTAGGGTGAGATTGCTTGTAGATGAGCTTCTTAGCTGGCCATTTTTAGGCACCCAAATCCAGGGATTGCCCTCGTAGTATCCTTGTGCCCGCAAGAGATCTTTGGGAATCCAGTGCGGCGTGGTTGTGGGTCTATGGCGATAGCGCCTAGACTGCCTCTTGGGTCAGGATGGTTGATAATTTTGACATTTAGGATCATACTTGGGTGGTCTACCCAGATGTGGTTTTTGTCGTTTTGGCACCCATAGAAACTTGGACTCTCTTGCCTTGTAAGCGCTCTTGGTGGGCTTGGGCCTGGGGTTGAGAGCCCGGTACGAGGCCGTAGTTTCCGTCTGTTCAGACTCGGCCTGAAGTGTGGTCATAGGGGTTTCTACCAGTGGCTTCGTAAAAGTGGGGGAATTAAGACAGCCCTTGCTAAAAGTCGTCACTAAGCGCACATTGTCGATAGCAAGATGTATGCGATTTAGGTTGTAATCCACATTACAGTTGGTTTGCTTCTTGAAAGTGTAACCCAATAGTGACACATTACCAGCTTCCTTAGTATCAGGTAACACATGGAAGAAGGCTGGTAAACTTTCAGAATCGATGAAAACGACCACCTTGCACTTCCCTAGGAGTAGGTAAGTGGTACCCCCAAACGGGGTGAGTTTAGCGTTAGTTGGCTGTAGTTGCGGTTGACCAATGCGTGTCCAATGGTCATGAGTTAAGATGTTGTAGTCAGCACCTTCATCAATCAAGGCTTCGAAAGAATACACCACTCCTGCTGCAACTGTGATCCGCAGGTATGCCCGTGCCATTGCTTCTTTGTCCTGATCTGTAAGGTCAGTTACAGTAGCCATGCAGACGTTCAGTGGGGGTTCTAGCATGGGTGGCTCATGTAATGGATGTGAAGGAGGATAGTACTTCTTAATGCGGCTGCCGTTAAAAAAGCCTATTCCTTCACCGTCAAGTGTCTCCAACTCGACATTCCCGGTCCTACCGATCATGCGTACTCTGAAAGGCCCTAGCCCCCGAAACTTCATCTTCTGTTTATGTCCTTTTACTGAGTATAGCAGAACAAGGTCCCCTTGTTCGAAGTCTCGCTGCTTGACATGCTTGTCAAACCACATCTTTCATCGAGCCTTTTCACAAATCAGAGAGTGAGTGGCGAGGAGTCGGGTCTCCGTTAAGCGCTTGAGTTCCACTAAGCGGTTGGTCCAAGCCTCTCTTCCCTCCCAACGCTCCTAGACTGCTAGCCTCAAACTAGGGATGAAGAATTCTTAGGGCAAAATGGCTTCAGTTCCGTAAGTCAGCCTAAAGGGTGTCTGTCCTACAGCCGTTTTATAAGCTGTGCGATAGGCCCACAAGGTCGCCATTAGCTTGTTGTCCCAGTCACTTCTCGAAGTAGACACGACTTTTGTAAGCACATTGACTAGGATTTTATTTGTGGATTCGGCTTGGCCATTAGCCTGAGGGTAATAGGGAGAGGACTTCCGATGAATTATTAGGAAAGTAGAGAGCAAATGGGCAATCACTTCATTAATGAAGTGTGTGCCTTGGTCGCTTACAAGTTCGATTGGACAGCCAAATTGTGAAATGACCTACTCCCACAAGAACTTTGCAGTGGTCCTAGCATCGTTCTTCCTCGTGGCTCGTGCCTCTGCCCATTTCGTTAGATAGTCGGTCTCACCACTATGATGTATCGAGCTTGGGAATATTGTGCTGCAGGACTGACAAGTCTAATAAAATCGATGCCCCATTTTTCAAAGGGTTGTCGGGCTATGACAGGGGTCAACTCCATCTTGTCCTTTCACACAGGCACTTTGGTCCTTTCGCACTCATCACAGTGCTTTACAAATTTAGCTGCATCGTGGAATAGGGTGGGCCACCATAGCTGGGATTGTAGCACCTTTCTAGCTGTTGTGTCCCCACTAAAGTGTCCTCCAGTGATTCCACCATGTGCTTCGTTTAATGCGTCGTGCATTTCATGCTCACTTCATGCTCACACACGCATCTGCGCAATAAACCGTCTTGTCCCAACCTGTAGAGTTGGCCAGCTGTCAGTTGGTATGGTTGAATTTTCAAGATAAGTCTCTTCAGCCTGGCCTTCTCAATGGGTCGCTCTGGTAGTCCATTTTCTAGCACTTGCACTATGTCATCGGCCCAATACGGCGTCAGATCCGCTCTAAATAATTCTCATTCACTAGACAAGTTAAATAGATGGGCGTCCGGCAAATCGTTAGGCACGCCTTGTCCAGTGGCTTCTCCTGTGGGTATGCGGGACATGTGGTCAGTCATGTAGTGCTGCTTTCCTTTGCGTACAACCACAGAGAAGTCAAACTCCAGTAAAAGGAGTAACCATCTAGCTATGCGCCCCGTAGCGCAAGGCTTGTTCACAAGATACAGTAGGGCCTGATGGTCAACAAAGAAGACAAAGGGAGTGGCCAACATGTAATGCCTAAATTTCTTTACTGCAAATACCATGGCCAACCCCGCCCTTTCCGTCATGGAGTAGTTCATCTCGGTCTCTGTGAGCTGCCTGCTAGCAAAACTCACCGGGTAATCCAAGTTATGCTCACCAGGCTGGCATATCACGGCTCCAATAGCGAACTTAAAGGCGTCTATGTGCACATGGAATGTTACGTTCCAGTCTGGGGCTCGCAAGATTGGTGCAGTCGTAAGAGTCTTTTTCAATTCTTCATATGCGCGCTGGCATTCCTTTGTCCACTCAAATACTATCAATAGCTTGTACAAAGGTCTAGCTATTAATGCATAATTTAGCACAAATCGTCGATAATATCCAATGTGTCCCAAGAAGCACTGAACTCCCTTGTAGTTGTCGGGTGGCGGTAGGTCAACAATGACTCGACTTTGGAAAAGTCAGTAGCAATGCCGTTCCTTGACACTACAGGCCCTAAGATGCATCCGTGTTTTACCCAGAACTGGCACTTCAAGGGGTTTAGCGAGAGGTGGTACAGCCTACACCTTTCAAAGACAGTTCTCAATTTCTCCAAGTGTTCGGCCCAACTAGAGTGTAAACATAGGTTGTCTACGAACACTTCCAGTCCGTGCCTAAGCATGTCCTTAAAGATAGTGCACATTAGGCGTTGAAAAGTTGCAGGTGCATTCATTAGCCCAAAAGGCATGACAATGTAGGCGAATACGCCCCATTCTGTGGCAAAGACAATCTTGTGCCTGTGTCATCGGGGTGCACTTGCACTTGATTGTAACCCGAGAAACCATCCAAAAAACTGTAGGCTTCCTTCCCTGCTACCCTCTCCAGCATGTGCTCGGTGTAAGGTAAAGGATAGTTATCCCTTTTCGTAGCGGCATTCACCTTTTTGTAGTTTACGCACACTCAGATTTTTCCATTTTTCTTCATGACAATCATGATAGGTGACACCCAGTCCGTGTGATTGATCTCATATATGAAACCTGCCCTCATGAGTTTATCAATCTCCTCCTTCACTGCATGGGCATTCTTGGGATTCATGGGGTAAGGTAGTTGTTTTGTTGGCACTACATTTGGAACCATTGGGATGTTATGAGTCACGACCCTAGGGTCGACTCCCTTCCAGGCAAACACGTCAACGTACTCTTGCAGGAGCGCAATAAGTTTGGTCTCTTCCTCCTCCCCCAAGTCATCTACAACGAACACCGGTCTTGGTTTTTTGCCTTTCCCAGCCAAGTTAACCTCTTTGACTTTGGCGGGTCCCTTGATCGGTTCACTAGTCTGACCTTGTCTTTTTGCACCTAACGGGACCACCACTCTGTCACCCTTTTTAAATTTTGTAAACCGTTTGGGTAGATCCTGTGGTTTCCTCTGCCTTTCCGATTCTGAGTCCCTAGCTTGCTTCATGGCCTCCTCTTTTAGCCTCGTGCGCCTTAGGTGGACTGGCAAGTCTCCCTTGGTGCGTTTGACCTTAGAGGGTTGCGGTATCTCGAGATCACTTTCAGTGCTAACTTCCGACTCTGAGTTGAACTCGCATCCCTCACTTGAGGAAGGTGTTTCCCCAGGGGGTCGTAGTTCCGAAGGTGAATCTGTCTTGAGCACTGGGATTACCCATGGTTGTGCTACTCCGGCTTGCTCGTAATCTACGGCTCCTATTCGTTCTAGCCAGGATCTGTCACACTCCATTAGCATGACTCCTTTTTCATTCCGACTAATCCCTTCTCTCCTAGGCCTCAAGTCTGCCCTGATTTGTTCTATCACTTTTCCCTCCATGTCGTACTCTATTGTGTCTACCTCTTCTTCACTCTCTTCTCCCGTAGAGTGACAGTCCTCATACTCCTCATCATTCGAATCCTATCCTTCTGAATGCTCATCGTCCCCCAAGCTTCCCTCTTCAATCTCCTTGTCGTCAGTAACTAAAGCCCAGTTATATAACAAGTTCAGGTCATGGACCTTGGTCCATTTCCATTCTGGTTTAGCTAAAAGGTCATGTAGAGGTTTTAAGTTAGAAGTCAAATTGCCGTTCAATTTATCGGTCAGATACTCTACGATTTCCTGAAGCTCTAATTTGTTGTTGGGGATGTGGGACGAGGCCGGTTTGCTTGGGTTGAGTGAGCTTCCTATCATCATGCAGAGCGGCACAACTGGCTCCTCAGTTGGCACGGTAGCGATTTTAGCAGCCTGCTGATGTGGTCCTTTCTCATCCGAGAATGGTAGGTCAATGGTTGCCAACACGTGCATCCAATCCCTCTCATCCTCAGGGCAAGGAATATATCTAGCGAGCGATCCATAGGGCTTGGTCGTTTGAGTATCGCCTTTTAGCATGGCTGAGATGGCAGCCAGGTCAACAGGCCTCGTCGTCCAAGTATCCATCTCTACCCTCACTGCACTAGTTCTGTTCCCTAGGAAAATCAATCCATTGCCCCAATCCTCTATGACTCATGCATTCCTCATCCAAGGTCGGCCTAATAGTATGTCGTAATCCACTCCCTTCATGACAATGAAGTTTACCGAGAATTGCACACCGGCAATCTTTACCGGCCAATTCTTTAAGACCCCAAATGGTCTTACCTTCATTCCGTTTGCTAGTGTAACATTGAATCTAGCAGTCTCTATAGGAGGGTTTCCCCATGCCTCGAAGACTGCATGGTTTAGCACACTAACACTGGCGCCTGTGTCTACAATTCCTTTTCGAGTCATGTCTCCTAAGGCTAGGACGGGCAAAATTGCGTGCATTTCAGTGCCTTCCCAAAAAGCATTGATGTGCAAAGACTTAGGATCTGAGTGTAGAGTTAGACTTGGGATCCGTGTCACTGCATCATGATCTTGTGGATCAGCACCCGCAAGTTCTGCGTGTCCCTCGATCGAGTCTTTTAACTCCTGCCACAAGGAGTGATTTTGCCTAAGCAGATCCTCCAGGCTTAGAGTTACCGGGGTGGACAGCAAAGTTGTGAGGAGGCTATTGGACCCTTGTCTTCCTCCGAGGCTAGCAGTTCTAGACCATGCATTCTGTCTGCCTTGGTAAGCTTCCCCCCGGCCTTGCCTGCTGAGTCACTCCTAGTGGTGCAGGTATGCTCCCAGCCTGTGGTTTTGAGGGTGAGACTGGTATGCTAACACTGGAGAAGTCATCCATAAGGTCTTCCAATATGGGTTCAGCATCCTCGAGGTGCTTTTGGGCATCCTTGACCCACTCCTTGACCTTGGCTATAGCTTTGAGTTGCCGTTTGGGGTGGGGATATTCCCCTACCTTGGCACTCCCTAGCTCTGCTGTCTTAGGAGCCGAGGTCTCTGCCTCTGCGTCTGTGGCCTTCTTTCTCGTTACCAACATAGTTGTTTCCTCGGTTTTAAGGGTTATCTTTGCATCGGTTCTCTTTTTCTGTCTCCTCTGGCTTTTCTTCCCTATTGAGGTTGCGTCAAGGTTACTTGGCCCTGGCAAGGAGATGCATGCTTGTTTCGTTTGAGCTCGCATCATAGCATGTACTGGGATGGGCATATCCTCACTACCGAAAGTTTCAACTCCAAAGAGCCCCAAAGGCACCGATGGCATGTTGGCAGCGCTCATTGATGGCTTCTACATAGGACAGTCAGGAAACAGATGTGTGATTCCACACTCTGTGCATCGGAGATCCACTTTGTCTTTGTTAGCTTGTTTTGGCTCTGGGCAGCCTGATGAAATGTGGCCTGGGTGGCCGCAAGTCCAGCATGTGACTAAATCCTCGCTAGGCCCTCCAAAGCCTCTGCCTCGTCCTCTTCCTAAAGCCATCACCGGCACTGGCCGATAGTCCATCATGACTGGGTTGCCCTCCTCATCGTAGGATACATAAGGATTAACATATGCCTCTTCCTCATTAGGCTCCTCCACAAGGTGAACAGGAGCATCGCTAGGTGGGTGAGTCACCAAAGGCCCTGGTGGCCTGGGTATACCAGTTGGGTTCATTTCCAGCCTAGGCACGACAGGTCTTGAGTCAGTTGGTGCTGGAAGAGCTAACTGGGTTCCCCTGCCAAAGAAATTAGGTGGCCTATTTCCTAAGTATGGAGGGTTGTACTGCTGTGTGTATAGGAATCTCCTCGGCATTCTGCAATGCACTTCATCATGTCCAAATCTACCACAATGTGTATGGGAATCTCCTCGGCATTCTGCAATGCACTGCATCATGTCCGAATCTACCACAATTTGAGCACGGCCAAGATCTAGGATCTTGGCACTCCACTGGGAGGTGATTACCACCGCAGTACACACATTGTACATGCGATCTCACAGGCTTTCTAACAAGCTCTTGCAACCGCGCAATCTCCATTCTCATCTCTGCCATCCCTTGGTTGTGGTCTACACTCTTTCCCTTGTCATGCGCACTAGCAGTTGCTTTTTCCCCTAAGGTGGTTGATCTCTCAGGGTCCCTCTAGCTTGCACTATCTCGGGTGGTAGTCCTCATGCTACGTTCCCTAAGTTGATCGTCTATGCGTATTGTCTCCTCGAAGACTCAAGCTAGCACGTCTCGTTGTAAGGTGGAGTTACTGGCCAAAGCCTTGTAGAGCTCCTCACTCCGAAACCCGTTCATGAACACTATAGACACTACCCTCTTGGTAGGTCACTCATTGGCAGGGATTCTCTTATAGAGAATGCGCACCTGAGTGATGTAATCCCTAACGTCCTCCTTCTCCCTTTGACTGATATTCATCAACCTAACAATGAGGTTATCCGAATACCCTGCCTCCAAAAACCTCTTGATGAAGAGGCCCTTAAGGTGAGCAAAGTTTGTACGTTCTGCATCATCCAGACTAGAGTACCAGGTCCTCCCCTTGTCACCTAAGCACAGGCCAAAGGCTTGAGCTCGCTGCGCAGGGTCAGTAAGACCGTTCACCTCACATACTTGCTCGAACTGCTCCGTGAAGCTGTACGAGTCACTGCTAGGTTCATATTGAGCTAGTTTCTTCGCTACTATGGGGATTCTAGCCTACCCTTTAGCCCCTTGCGTGACTCCCAATCCTGACAGTAGCACGGTGGCTAGGGCAGTAGCACTTTGTTCCACGGATGTATTGTCCATGAGTCGCTTTGCCACCAGTTCACTCAACGTCATGCCAGCCTCTGCTGCCCGTTCCCTCTCTACGTTCGTCCGAACTTGGCTGCCCCAGCTAGGTCTAGTACTCGTCTAGCTTCGTACATATCCAAGTCTTGCTGCAGCCTTCTAGCCCTTTGCTCATGGTTGTAGGCAATTATGCCTTCCAGTGCTCTCTTGATAGCTCTTCTCTCTTCTTCCAAGTTAGCAACACTTCCTCTACAGGTCTACCTTGGATCTCAGTTCTGGTGAGTAGAGCGTAGTCGTGGACCAGTTCCTGGACCGAAGTTGGAAATTCTCCTAAATCTAATTGGTCTTCCCCTTGGTCGCCTCTTGATCTCAACATTGTTTCTGCTTCCAGCTCCACGAGATTGTCGATGAATCCAATCAGCTCCGGCAGCTTCCACTCCTCTATCATGTTGCTTCCTGTGTCTTTGTGTTTTCTCCAGGTACTACTAGTAGGACACTCAGGCACCTATCTAAGTCTTGGGGTCTCCTCCTACTAGTGGGTTCCTTAATGTTATTAGGTATCCAGATGTGTTCCTTGTTATTTGAAAGCAGCGGCGATCCTTACTCACATGTTGTGCTTAGTGCTTTTGTGGTGCTTGGTGCGAAAACAGGCTTTTCTCTTTTCTTGCTGTGCAGGTTTAGTGGAGCACAAGAGTGAAATGCCGATGCAAAAAGCATTTAATGCAAACTCCGCCTTGTTTCTACCCACATTCTTAGCCTAATTTGAGTTTTCAGCTCGGTTCCGGCTATCCTACAGTCTTTCCGCACCCCAAATTCGATTAGTCTCTGTGGTCCTAATGGTCAAACTGGGTCTTGGGGGTGTTCAGGGTTGCGTCCTAGGGTCAGGTCTGTGGCAAGGTCAACAAAAGATCCTTATCTTTTTGTTCTGGCAAAATGGTCCGATTCTGGGAATCGGACAGGGCGGGTCTGACTCTGGGAGTTGGACAGTTCGATTCTGGCAGTCGGACCGGTTTGGACCGACTCTAACAGTCGGGACGGGGTTGGTCCGATTCTGGGAATCGTCCAACCCTGGTGGTCCGATTCTGGGAATCGGACCAGGAGGGTGGTCCTACTTTTGAAGTGGTCCGGACTGGTCCGAGCCCAGCCCTAATGGTCCGACTACGATGGTCCGATTCTAAGGGGCAGTCCGAGTGCCACGTGGCACGTCCGATCAGGTGGGTCCAATTCTAGCAATTGGACCAGTCTGGTCCGACTCTCTCTCAGTCGGACGGTCCGATCCTGGGAGTCGGACGCGGTCCGACTCCAGAACTCGGGTGGTCCGATTTTGGGGATCGAACCACTGCGGGTTGGTCCGACTGCGTCGGCGACGGGCGCGATTTCGGCGCGTTTGAATCCTTCCTAATGCCTGTTGCACTCAATCACCACAAGCTTCCCATAACCAATTAGAGCACTAATGGAACACATTGGACTCACCTGAAGCAGCACGAATCGAATGCGCCTAGAATCGGGGTCGCGTTTCCTCGTCCTGTGAACCAGAAACTCTCTCTCTCTCTCTCTCTCACAAGGTCAACTAAAGAAATGAGGTCTGTCCTGGCTTCCCAAGCCTCTTAAGGTCCTTTCCCAACAGTGCAAAATCTTACAGCCAGTTCCCTGTCCCTGTTTCACCCAAAAACTTGAATCTGGGCCCCTATTTTCCTGTTTCCAGCAGCAACCAGAACTCCTGTTTTCTCTTTTCTTACCCTAATCTAACCTTAATCTAGTGCAGGCAATATAAAAAACAAAAATGTAGAATAGTAGTCCTAATCTAATGCCTCCAACAAACCCAAATACTTACCTGTTCCACGGATTAAAACCTCCTAAATCTCCTAGTTATCTCGAGCACTGGTTCAGGCTGCAAACCCTACTTCCATGCTCGATCTGATGCACGTGGCACTCAAGGCTCGATTCTGTCGGTCCCGGCAGCGGAACCAAAATGTAGGGGAGCTTCAAGCTCTACCTCGAGACCTACGAACCACTTATTGCTCAAGTTTTTCGAACCGAGCGGCCATGGCTACCTCTCACATAGCCGACATGCAATGCCTACCGTACGGGTGTAGTGAGCTTACCTTGATGCTCGATCGAGTACCCTCCTCTTTCTTGCACACCGGTAGCTCCACGATCCTTGAGGTAAGCTCAAGCAACCTCAATCCCTCTCCCATGAGCTTCATCCTCCATAGCCATACGCGAGACAAGAGAAGAGAAGAGAGGAGGAGAAGATGAAGAGAGAAGATGGAGAGCTTCTTCTCCAAGATCCCTCACTCTCACACAATCACTCCCTCACTCCCTCACACTCTCTCAATCCCTCTCTCAAGCACAAGCAAGAAGGCAAGAACAAGAGAAGAAGGAGAAGAAGCTTTTGCCACACACAAGAATGAGCTTCTCATTCACTTTTCAACTTTATATACAAAACCCTAAATCCATTTTGGGCGGTCATCCCCTTTTTCCTCTTTTACATGGCCGGCCGTAGCCTAGGCCCTTTTTCCCATTGTCCTTCTATCTTCCTAGCTTCCTTTCCACTGCTCATCTATATTTACAAATTGCACGGGTGAGAGCCCGGTGCTCCTTGAATTAAACCATAATGCGCTTGCACTCTTTTACAAAAGTTTTGACTTGCGCTTTTCCTTGTGCGCCTTTCTCCCTTATTTAGGACTCTTCTCCTTGTGCGTCTTTGTCTTCCGTTTCTCTTTTCCTTGGCCTTTGTCTTTGTCTTCTGCTTTAGCTTTTCCAGATTTTCCACCTTCGTTTGTTTGAGGGTTAACAGAAGTCAAAGGCTCCTTGGGCACTAGTGGACCTTGTGCACCCTCGACAGTTACCTCTGATATCTGCTTGCTAAGCCCGCTAGACTGAGGATCTACTTTTTGATAGGTCATGTTTGGCTTCTTGATTTCAATCGTGAGGGGCTCAATCACTCCAATATTTTTGGTTCGAGACGTGGATTTTCGTTTAGGTTTCCCCCTACGCCTCTTTGCTTTTGACATAATTTGGGCTTCTGACAGGGGTGTTTAGCAGGGGGTTTTGGTACCCAAATCCATCGGTTGCCTGCATAATACCCTTGAGCACGAAGCAACGCCCTGGATATCCATCGTGGCATTGTGCTAACTCTCCATCGATGCCTTCGTCTATAAGGCTTGGGCTTCTTTTGTGGTCTTCTACGATATTTGTAAGTCCAAACCCTATCCCTGGCCTTGTCTCCTGACCTTTTTGTTTCAAGTATGGTCTCACTCACACTGGTACTCTTCGTTCAACCTGCGCTTGCATCAACTCCTCCCACAAATCCTTGCTCTCATTACTAGGCTTGGTTGTTACGTCAGCGCCTTCCTTGCCTTTCCCTAGAGGTTCGATGAGGTCACCCTTGCTAAAGGTTGTGGCTATCCTCACACTCGGTAGCGTCAGGTGTATCCTCTGTGCTACATAGTTGGCCTCACACTTGGTCGCCCTTTTGAAGGGTCTTCCTAGGAGGGTTTCTTTTCTGCAGCTAGCACTATTTGGAGGAACATGAAATAGGATAGGCAAGCTTTCAGTTTCAATTGTTGCAAGGATATTGCACTTCCCTATGAGTGCTTGTGGAGGTCCCCCATAAGGGCTAAGAGTTGCATTAGTCGGTGTCAGCTCTGGTTGGCCTAGTAGGGTCCATGATTCATAGGTCAAGATGTTAAAATCTGCTCCTTCATCAATCAGAGCATCAATAGTATGCTCTCTTTTTGTGGTGAGTTTGACTCTAAGATAAGCAGGTGGTACTATGTCTTCATCTTCTGGGTCCTGGCTTGTAAATTTAAGCCTTCTAACAGATGCCCTTGAGTCCCCACTTGCATGACCAGATGTGGATTCTCCACCAATGTCTTGGGTTGTCTGTGCAATGTTGCTCAAGGTACATCTCTCGTCAAGAGTGTCATGTCTAGTCATCTTGGCATTTGTAGCTTGCTGATGTTGCATTTCGCTCTGACTAGACATGGTATGAACACAATGTCTTCGTGTTCTCGTGGTGTGGCCTTTTTGCCCTTGATGGCTAGATTGCCCCATTGATGTTCTAGGGTCTCTGTTTCTCTCTGTTCGGGTATGGGCTTTTGGTTGCTCTTTTGCAAGTGAGAATCCATGCTCGTGTAGAGCCATTACTACAATAGGGTCCACTTTGGAGGACCTGTCACGGTGCGCGTTTTCTCTCCAACCTACTTGGGGGAGGTGCGGAGGGGGCAGAGCTCCCTCTGCGAGGGTTCGAGGGGGGGGCAGTCCCCCCCGGCCCGTAGGGCCGTTACGGTAAAATCCATGCACAATTTGGAGGACCGTTTATAGCCAAATTTTGAACTACCTGCTCTAAATTTTAGCCCAGCGATGGATCTGTGATGTGCCTTTAGCTCTATGTAGCCTTTGGGGTCAATCTCGGGGTTTAGATGTGTCAAAATTTGTGTTCTAGATACTTGTCCGATTTTGACAGTTTTCTGTCCGATTCTCAGATGTCCGATTTTCAAGAGTCCGATTATCAGAATCTGACGTCCGATTTTGGGTTGGTCCGATCGGCCCAGTGGTCCGATTTTGGTCACGTCCGATTCTGGGAGTCGGATCGGACAGGGTGGTCCGATTGCCTCGGTCGGACGAGCGTCCGATCGGACAGGATGGTCTGAGTGGTCCGAGTCCGAGTGTCCGAGTGGTCCGATTTCCAAAATCGAATGGGTTAGTCCAAGTGGTCCAATCGGACAGGATGGTCCGATCGGACGAGCGTCCGATTCTGGGTGGTTCGATTATGGACTAGTCCGATTCTGGATGGTCCGATTATGAACTGGTCCGATTCTGGACTGGTCCGATTCTGGGACTCGGACGGCCTGGTCCGACTATGCGGCCGACGGCCCACGAGTTGCACACGATGCCTCTAGACTGATGTCTACTACACCGAATCGGCCAGTGCCTTCCAGATAGGTACAAAACATTACCAGGAAGTGCCAGACATGCTTGGAATCACTGTGGTGCTCGAATCAAATGGCACTCCAAGGATCTGTGCCCCTATTTCCCTGTTTTAGCCTGTTATAGAGCAACAGAAAACCCTACTGTTTACTTCTTTTTCTTTGTTTTTTCCTATCCTAAATGCATACAAATCACAAAGCAAATACCTACACTACTCCATCTCACAACATAAATCTCAAAAAAGCAAAAAACCTACTTGCCAAGGAGATCGAATACCATCTTCAACCCCCTCCCTTCCTACCTATCTCAAGCACCGGTTCGGGGAAAGCCTTTACTTCAATGCTCGATTCGAAGTGCGCAAGCGCTTAAGACTTGAATCCATTTGTCCCGGCAATGGAATCAAAATGTGGAAGCTTTCGCTCAACCGCCAAGACCCACGGACCACTTATTGTTTCAAGCATTCCAAGCCGAGCACTAATGGCCACCTCTCACATAGCTGACGCACCAAACATATCTATGGGTGTAGTGAGCTTACCTCCATGCCATTCGAGTTACCTCCTCTCCCGCGCACTCCAGTAGCTCCACAATCCAAGTGCAAGCTTCAAGCAAGCTCCATCCTCAAGCTCCACGCTCCAAGCTCCATTGCCGCGAGCAAGACAAGAGAAGAGAAGAGAAGAGAAGAAGAGAGGAGAAGATGGAGAGCTTCTCCTCCTCGGTCCCTCACCCTCACACACTCACTCCCTCACACTCTCACACTCCCTCTCTTAAGCACAAGCTTCAAGCAAGCAAGAACAATAAGAAGAAGAAGAAGAGGAGAGCTACTTTTGGCCATACACAAGAATGAGCTTCTCATTCACTTTTCAATTTTATATAAAAAATCCTAAATCCCTTTTGGGCGGTCATCCCCTTTTCCCCTTTTTATATGGCCGACCGTAGCCTAAGCCCTTTTTCCCATTGTCCTTCTATCTTCCTAGCTTCTTTTCCACCACTCGTCTACATTTACAAATTGCACGGGTGAGAGCCCGGCGCTCCTTGAATTAAACCATGATGCTCTTGCGCTCTTTAACAAAAGTTTTGACTTGCGCTTTTCCTTGTGCGCCTTTCTCCCTTATTTAGGACTCTTCTCCTTGTGCGTCTTTGTCTTCCGTTTCTCTTTGCCTTGGCATTTGTCTTTGTCTTCTGCTTTAGCTTTTTCAGATTTTCCACCTTCGTTCATTTGAGGGTTAACAACAATTAAACCGACAAAAGTGAATACCTAGCAGTCTTCAGATAAATCCATTGGTTAAAAATCAATCCTAACCTTAATTTATCACGAGTGCACACTCTAAACTCATAAACATTTATTAATTAAATATGTATTTTGCGGAATCACCCGCTATGGAATCACCCATGTACACATAAAATTAACAAAACGCCCGAAAAGGATAGGCATCCCCATCGACTTCTCGCACAAAGAATCCACTTTGTGTATGAGCCCCGGTAATAAAAGTTTACGGAATCCACCGTAAAACCTCACGGAATCCACCGTGGCACGGAATCCACCGTGAAATATGCCTCTTGGCATCGCTAGTAAGAGCTCCTATCCTTGCCTTTTCCTTCTTTAGTTGGACAAGAAGATTTGCAACTTGAGCACATGGTAGTTTCTTCCCTTTTCCTCATGATAACTTCTTTTTTATCTCCAAACTCTCTTGGATTTAATTCTATTTATCCTATTTCAACTCCTCGCATAAAATCTTTCATGTGCTAAGACCACTCAAATTCACTAATGTCCTTCTTTGGCATTCTTTTGAGCTAGTTGAAGTCTCAATAGTTTGTTGATGTTCTACATCGGAAGTAACTATCACATCTTTCTTTTGCCTACTCTTCTCCAACTTATTGACGTTTGCTTATATGCTCTAAAGAGTGGTAATGAGTATTGGCAAAAATCTCCTAGACCAATCATTGATTGTTCTTCTAGAGTCTTCCCCACTCCTTTTTCTAAATCACATGTGCTCCTATCAATTTCTTCATCTGTTCTTTGTGAGTTCAAGGCTTCCTTTCTTCTCATGCCTCCTTCAAAGGTCTTTTGCATTGATGTGGATTCCTCCGTTTATAGAGCTTCCTTCCTATATGGCACTTCATTAGGTGACTCCTTGATGGCTACGGGGTGCTCTTTGGGATATCTTTTTTTGTTACTTCCTTTTTGGCTCGTCATCTTAAGTGACTACTCAGTACTTGGTTCCTATTCCTCTCTTGGTCTGTTGTCATTTTTCTCACTAGCCCCCCTGTTATAGTTGGAGCCACCTATAATTGCTCGGAGAGTCCCAAGATTGTGGCAATTATTTTACTGAGAGTAGCACCATGATTGATCATGCATATCTTGGCCTTAGTACTAGTGAGCTTTTCAGTAGGTTTTTTGGGAAGAGCTGGATGTGCCCTAGTAAGGGAGTTATTGGCTTGTTCTAACAAAAAATCATTCAGGTCTCCCTTAGTTATTTTTCTAGATAAGATATCCACCATGAAACCCTTGGATATCCTTCATGTGTGAGTATTGAGTCTATTGTAAGTGAATAAGTGGTGGAGAACTTGTGTAGTGGCCCTAAGATCCTCCTCCTCTATGGCTGAGAACAATAGTCCATCTAGAGTGACATTAGGCTTATCATTCCATCGATGGTCTAATAGAGAAGTTTTAGAGGTTTTTACCATATTTGCTTCATCCTCGATGGAGACCTAAAGCTTGTTCTACCAACTTTGGTGTGAGTGCCACTATCCCACTTTTCTATTCTCGTCCCTCCCAATGACTCATCACACTTGTTTTAGTCTTAGGGTCATAGTTTTGCACAAAGCTATAATATTTGGAAAAGTGAATAGGCCCATTAGTTGCCCTAACATAGTCTTCTAGCCGACGTTTAGCCACCAACTCTTTGGTTTCAAGATACCTATACTGATAATGTTTTTGAGGTTGGTAAGCTAACGAAACATCAAGGCCCCGCAACCCCATAAGATGGCTTCAAGACCAAACTCTTTGCACTGCTCCAGTGTGAACACAACCTTTTTGTCATTGTGATGGTCCTTAATGAACATCACTATAGGCCCATGACCTAGTTTAGCCAACAAAATTTGTGAAGCTGCTATCTGCTCAAAAAATAAGACCACATCTTTAGAAAATTTTAGTTAATCATCACATAAAATATATTAAAATACAAAACATACCTTTTCCTATTGTTTATAAAAATAATTATCAAAATTGATTGGCCCAATTTTCCCCTCTGCAAACAAAAAGGACTAGCAAGCTTCCTAGATTGTTAGTGTAACAAGCAAAGGACTATTAAAAAAAGTTAGTGCAACAAAAAAAAGGAAAAATACAAACAAGACTAATTATGTACAAAGAAAAGCCAAAGACAACTAGATTGAGGGTGAAGATGAGGAAAGGGTGGACAACCACCAAGTGTAAAATTTGGGGTTATACTCCCTAAATGCATCAAGGTTAAATGGCCACATAGCCAAACTGCACAAATAAGTGGTAATATCTATGAGTAGGCAAGGACTGGGAAAGCAACTATCCACATATAGTTTCTCCTCCGTAAGAATCATATTAAACAATGGATAGTGCTGCAAATTGGATGGCGCTTCTACATCGTGACCCAATAGGATAGCATGGAGTAAAATGTTGGAGTGATATGTAGGGTCATCATGAAGGGTGCTAAAGGCACACTTTTGTTTAGAAATGGTCATAAGATGACTACCAGCATGAGTGATCTCAAGCCCATGGCCATACTAGTAGTGTAAGAAAGGACTCATAGTGGATTGTTTGGCCATAAGGTCTACAATCTCATCATCATCATCATATTTGGTCATTGGAGCATAAGGTCTACAATCTCAACATCATCATCACATTTGATAACTGGAGCAAAAGAAGAGATGAAGTAGGAGATGCTTTTAAGAAAGATTCTTGATATACTCAACTTGCACCAAGATACTCTTATGGAAGAAATGTTCATTCTCCTCCCACGTGGGATTCCATTGAGTAGAAAGTTCAACTGCCTCATTGTTGGCAAGGCCGAGATCATAGCAAGCAATTCTGCAAAAGTGGTAAACATAGAGTCGAATTGGAGTAGCTTCTAAGACATTGTCCTTTGTAGCCAAGTCTGCTACCATGCCGCCAAGAGAGCAACGTATGAGCAAATGGTTTAGACAAGAATGTGGATCAGGAGTAGTGAAACTAATCTAAGGATGAGTTTGTACCATTCCCTACATTCATGTTGCTTTGGCTCCTTGATCTATCTGGTAGATTGGTTGAGAGAGAGTGGAAGAGGAAGATGTCTCACATGATTTTGAGTGCTCAAGGGAGAGTGGTGGAATAGGATGAATAGGTGGATCCAAGCAGTGATGAGAAGGAGAAAAATATGGAGATGGTGGATTAGATGGAGGTGACATAAGAGACTCCTTAGGAAGTGGTTGTGCAAGTGGGGTGGAAGGGACTGTAGAATCTAACTCTACACAAGATGGGCAGGGATGAGTGAGAAGTTTGCAAATAGGAAGTTTGGTGCTTGGATCTGCCTAGAGCAACCTTGGATGGAGCCCAAGGAGAAGTGACAAATAAAAATTTGGACCTTTTGGGGATCCAAATGTAGGCATTACCCTTATAATAGCCTCGAGCCTCCAAGAGAGGGTGTGCCACCTAACATAAGAAATTTTTTGGCTTTGAAAGAATCTTGTGACATTGAATTGGCATCCTACGCAATGGCTTTGAGGGTTATGAAGATGGAGATGGGACCAACAATGTGAGGCAAGGTCATCACTAGACTTCTCATGTTTGGGTTTTGAGGCTCGACTAATAGGAGTAGCTTGGGGCTGTTTGGGGTTGAAGTAATTGATGAAATAAGGAGCTTTGAGAAGGGGTGGGATGAGGAGCTGGCATTTGCTTTGCAAAAAGATCCCCTTTATTGAAAGCAAAAACAACATGGACACTTGGAAATTACAATGTAATGTAATGATCAACATAATTGTTGGTGTAGGGAACCTAATACTTAAAAGGTCGACCCAAGAGAAGTGCCTTTCCCACATCCTCTTGGTTTGGAAGAATGAAAAAAAGAAGAGGGATGCAACAACAAACAAAATCTTACATTTTCCCCATAGCAAGTAGGTTTGGCCACACCATAGGGGTTAAGCTTAGTGTGAGTGGGTGTCAAAGTGGGTTGCCCAAATCCATCCTGAGGTGATATGGAAAAGTGTTGAAGCCAAAACCTTCATCAATGAGAGCGTTAGTGGTGACCTACTTAGCAGCATTCAACTAGATTCAAAGAAAGGCCAGAGGAATGATAGGGTCATCCTTAGGATCCAATAAAGAGATGGAAATAGCACATACATTGAAAAATGAATAGGAATTTTGCACAAGGCTAGTTGAAGTCAACTTATGAGAGTTAATCTTCTTCTTAAGTTGCTCATACCATGTTTGTTCAACCACCATGATTGTGTTAACAAGAGCATCAAAATGTTGCATGGGCATTCATGTAAGTAATGGCCTAGGGGGTAATATTTCTTAATATGGCTGCCATTGAAATGTCCAACACCTTCCCCCTCCCAGGTCTCAAGCTCAACATTGCCCATCCTACTGATTTGACGAACATGATATGGTCCTAGGCCTCAAAGTCTCAATTTTTGCTTATGTTCTTTAAGAGAATACAAGAGCACTAGGTCACCTTTATCAATGTTGTTGCATATGTCTATCAAGCCACCAAACCTTTTGAGCAAGGAGGGCATGTGTGGCCAAAAGATGAGTTTTATTAGGGTGTTCCAACTCCACAAGGTGGTTGGTCCAAGCACTAGTGCCTTCCCAATGCTCTTGTACTACAATGCCGAAGACTAGGGATTAGAAAATCAACTTGCATAATAGCATCAATACCATAGGTGGGTTGAAAGGGAGTCTGGCCAGTTGCAATCTTGAAAGCAGTGCAATGGGCCTAAAGGGTAGCCATAAGCTTTTTGTCCCAATTAGAGCACAAAGCAAAGACCGCCCTGGTCAAAACATTAAGCAAAATCTTGTTGGTGGACTCAACCTAGCCATTGGCCTAAGGATACTATGGAAATGATTTACATTTGATAATTAAAAATATAGAGAGTAGATTCTCAAGGAATGCATTCAAAAAATGAGTCCTCTAATCACTAACCAATTCAATTGGGCAGAAGCGAGAAATGGCTTTTTTCCACAAGAACTTAGTTGTTGTATGGGCATCATTCTTGCATGTGGCTTGTCCCTTAGCCCATTTAGTCATATAGTCAGTTGCCACAATGATGTAGCATACTTATGAGTATTGGGAAACTAGAGTAATAGGTCCTACAAAGTTAATCCTCCATTTTTCAAAGAGTTGCCTAGCAATTACTAGCAAGAACTCCATCTTCTCCTTGCAAATTAGAAGTTTGGTGCGCTAGCAATCATCATGCTTAACAAAATATACCACATCCTTGAACAAGGTAGGCCATCACAATTGGGCCTGTAAAACTTAATGTGCTATAGCTTGACCATCAAAATTTCCACCAACAATGCCGCCATTGACTTCTTGAAGCACACACTCAAGGTCATATTCACACACGCATCATTGAAGGAGATCTCGTCTTGCCCTAGTCATAGAGTTGACCAACAATTATATGGTAGGATAGGGTCTTAATCAATAAGTGAGTGAGATGAGCCTTCTTGATGGGGAGTTTAGGAATTCCATTCTCTAAAATAGAAATAGTACCATCTACCCAATGGGGTGTGTGAGGTCAACCTTGAATAATTGGGCCTCTTATTGAAGTCAAAACAATGGGCATCAAGTAAATTATCATTAATGCCTATTTCTTTTTCTCCATTGGTCAATCAAGACATGTGAGCAACCATGTAATGCTACTTTCCTTTCTGCACAACCAGAGATAAATCAAACTCAAGTGAAAGCAACAACCATCTAGCAATTCTACCTGTAGCACATGGCTTGGTTGTTCATAAGGTAAAGTAGAGTTTAATGATCAACCATGTAATGCTACTTTCCTTTCTGCACAACCAGAGATAAATCAAACTCAAATGAAAGCAACAACCATCTAGCAATTCTACCTGTAGCACATGGCTTGGTTGTTCATAAGGTAAAGTAGAGGTTAATGATTTAAAAAAAATGTGGAGGGAGTGGCAAGCAAATAATATCAAAACTTCTTAATTGCATAGACGATTGCTAAACCTTCTTGTTCAATGGTGGTGTAATAATTCATCTCAATTTCACTGAGTTGTCTATTTGTAAATCTCATTAAAAAATCCATGTTATGTTCACCACAAAATAGCTCCAATAGAACTTTTGGATGTATGAATATAAACATGGAATGTGATTGTCCAATCTAAGGATTATAAAATGGGTGTAGAGATAAGAGCCTTCTTTAGAGCCTCATAGGCATCTTGGGTTTCAATGGTCCATTCCCACACAATCAAAAAATTATAAAGTGGCCTAGCAATAACAACATAGCTCACCACAAAGCATTGAATACCCTTTAGATTGGTGGGAGGTGAAAGCTCCATAATAACCTTGATTTTGGTTGTATGAGTGGTAATGCCATTCTTGGACATAACATGTCCTAGAATAATGCCATGCTTTACCGAGAATTTGCATTTCAATAGATTTATGGAAAGTTGATATTGCCAACATCTTTCAAAGACAAGGCAAATGGCTAAGTGCTCTTCCCAACTAGTATGGACACAAAGGTTGTCAACAAAGACTTCAAGCCACTTATGCAACATGCCTTTAAAGATGGTGCACATCAATCGTTGAAAGGTGGGGGATGCATGGGTCAATCCAAATGGCATGACATTGTAAGCAATGACACCCCAATTACTTTCTTGAAAAATATCTTTTGATAAGCAACCCATTAAGATTGAGAGTGATTAGTTTCTTTGTTGGGGGTAGAGGCACATGTGCCTATTCTGCCTTGCATTACTTCACACATTGTGACTGCACACCAATACACTGCAGCAGGTGCTAGGTGCCCATCACTATCACTTTATTCTTTATTCTTTTAGTGACTATTGAGAGAAGGCTGATCACAAATTGTGATTGTTGGAGTTTCCACATATAGTATCTCTCTCTCTTACTATTTTTCCCCATCCACCATAGCTCTTGCTTTGCTTTTGCTTCTACTCTTGTGCTTCCACTTGGGCTCTATCTTTCAACTGGTATCAAAGCCAACCATTTGAGAGCTTCTTTATCCTTTGCTTTAGTCTCAATTCAAAGCTTTAGCTCAAGGCTTCATGGCAACCATTGTTTCTTTCTCCCAAGGTATACTTCGAGCCTTCTCTTCTCCTAGTTTGTTCCAGCTTCCTCATGATTTGTTGACAAGCTTCCCAAGGTTTAGCTAAGCCTTATTGTGTGCTTATTGAGCTAAGGAGCAACCATTCTATCCATTTTTAGTGAATACATAGTATATTGTAGAAGTCATGGTGGATAGCTATGGTAGCTTGATAATACTATCATATTTTGGCCATAACGTTTGAATACGATATCAAATTTAGGTGTTCTATAGCTAGAAATAAAGGGCACAATAAAATATACAAAATATAAGACTCACAAAGTTGATTCTATGTATTTTTTGTTCTCTATTTCATGAAAAATCAAATAGTTCTAGTTTGGATAACAAACCGTAAATTTCATAATGCATGTTTGATA
Source organism: Lygodium microphyllum (assembly GCF_053477565.2). Taxonomy (NCBI): domain Eukaryota; kingdom Viridiplantae; phylum Streptophyta; class Polypodiopsida; order Schizaeales; family Lygodiaceae; genus Lygodium; species Lygodium microphyllum. Next base: position 73,877,523 of record NC_141163.1, read on the forward strand.
CTTCGGGGGTACTATTTTGGTACCCTAATGGTACACTTATACTCTTGGGATGCTATTTGGATTGTTTAGAGCTTGATTAGCTCATTTTTTTAGAGGTTTATTGATTTCATAGTAGTTTGAACAACAAGCATATAACAATGAGCTTCATGCTTTGAATGCCTTTTGTGCCTACATGGTATTTCAGGTATACTACACATCTACAGTGATGTCTAGCATTGATATATGAGTCTGGATAGGGTTATGCATGCTTTGAAACTTGGATTTGAGCTCTATTTGATATACTTGGGATTTGGTCAATTGGTTTGAGCTTTTATGCTTCATCACGAGTATTGAAGCTTCGTTTGACACTTATACTCCTAGAAGTATTTGTGATGTGTTGGGGCTTCCTAGATGTTTTGATATAGATGTCTTGAGCTTTTCTTGCTCACTTTGGATTTTGGACTCACTTCTTATGGGAGAATCTTGTATTTACTTAGCAGAACTTGATTCTTTGAGATAGTGGACTCTTGGTTCAAGTATATGCTCTCTTGTATGCTATTGAATACAATTACCTTTGTTTCTAGACTGATTTGATTCCATATGCTTTGGACATTGATACTTACCTCTGTCAGCAATTTCTATCAGTGATGTATATGCTTATGGGATGTATGGCTCAATGACAATTTGAGTTTGTGGCAGTCTTTGGTATTGGTGGCCTATGCTTATTCTCACTACTAGTTGCATTCTTTGTATCATGGTTGCCACTGTGATATCCCTAGCAGTGGAAGCTTACTTTCCTGCCTATTTGGCCATAGTTGGATTGACATATAGTGTTTTCTTTTCAATTTAGCATTGCTATAATTATAGTTTTTGACATTGTCTTAGAGAGCAAACATTATACTTTAGGAGTCTATTGTTTATAGTTTGTGGACAGCTCTATACTTTGATTTTCTCTCCTATTTTACCTTTTTTTTCTAAGTTTTGGGGGTTGATATGCAATCATTTACAATATCCCATTCTCTTGGATTTTACATTGGCATTCTCTCATTATTGCCAGTTCTTCAAATAATAGTGCTATTTTTAATATTAAAAATCTTGATGGCACAAACTTCGCTTTTTTAAGATGTAGCTATGGCAAATAGTGGTTCAAAAGAAGCAAATAAGGCCTGAAAACCAAGTGTCAACCCAAAAGTCATTAATCAAGATACTTGGGATGAGTTTGATTAGGTATGTGAATTCACTATTATATTATCATTGTCAAAGCATATTTATTTCAATGTTGTGGCACATGAGGATAATGCTTGGCAATTATGGAAGAATATATGTAATATTTATGATAAGAAAATTATTGCTTCACAAATGTATTAGTTGGAATAGCTCATGGACCTTTGCATGAAGGAAGGGGATAGTGTATTTGCTCATTTGAATGAGTTTCATTCAATTTTTAGTCAATTAACTTTGTAGGGCATTGAGTTTAAGGATAACCTCCCTCCCTTGTTCTTGCTTGTGACACTTCATGAATCATGGAAAACTTTCCATACTACCATGTGTGCTAATATACCTAAGGATGGTTTGATCTCCAAGATGTTGAGGGTGTCTTACTCACAAAGAAGATAAACAGAAAGAATGTGGATGCAACCTGTACTTCTCATGCATTGAATGTTAGGGGCTGATAAGATGGTAAGAGCAATAATGACCACTATAGTAGATTCACAGAGGTCTCAATCTCGCAGTAAGTCACGTAGTCATAAGGCCTCTCTTACATATCATTATTATGGGAAGCATGGTCATGTTAGACCACAGTGCCAAAAGATGCATGATTATAAGCGCAAGGAGAAAGGGAAGGGCAAAATTTAGGATAAATTTGATGATTGTAGCATTATTCCTAATAAGTCTAGTGTGAAAATTGAAGAGATAAATGCCTTAGAGGCTAAGTCTAATGATGATAACATCTTGGTAGATTCTTCTCTTGATATTAGTCAATTGGTTGATGTCTCGTCCACTTTTTCTCAATGTTGGCTGCTTGATTCGAGGGCTTCTTTCTAAATTACCCTATATAAGGATCGATTTCATTCCTATCATAGTATGATAAGTTCTATGGGACTTGGAAATGACTTGGCATTGGATATTATTGGCATTGGTGATACTAGACTGCAGTTTGCTTCAAGCAATACTTTTTTTTTGCATAATGTACACCATGTTTTGGCTTTGAACAAAAGCTTACCCTCTACTAGATAGTTGAATAATGCAAGATATCATGTATCTTTTGGTGATTGCACATGGAAGTTTACCTTTGAATCTTATCTTTACTCAAGATGCCAAGGCTAGCAACCTCTATCCCTTGCTTGTATATGGCACTATTGACTATATTTTGGTTGTGGTAGATATACCACATGTTTTTTAATGGTATCGTCACCTTGGACATAGGTTCTCAAAAGAAATGAAAATGCTTTCTCATTTGCAATATCTCCCACCCCTTAACTACAAATGTTTTGAATCATGTGATCATGGCATCCAGATATGCAGTTCTCATTAAAAGTATAGCATTACACATGGGTGAGTCTCTTGCTCTTGTTCATTCTAATGTATGTGGTTCCATGCCCTATCAATTTCACTAGGTGTGGCATGACGTACTTTGTGACTTTCATTGATGATTATTCACATAAGATCTAGGCATATCCCATAAAACAGAAATCGAATGCATTAGCTACCTTCTAACATTTTCTTACTCTTGTTGAGAACCAATTTAGGTATAAGCTGAAATGGCTAAGATCAAATAATGGTGGTGAATATGTCTCTAAAGCATTTGAGCAATTTTGTGATAAGTGTGTTATTAATCATTAGTTGACAACCCCTTACACCTCACCCCCAAATGGTATTGCAGAGCACACGAATAGGAAAATTCAAGCGAGAGTCTGTATAGTATGCTTAGCTAAGTAGCCCCACCACAACATTTTTGGGCCAAGGGAGTTATTACTGTTGTACACTTGATAAATAGATCCCCATGCATTATTATTGGCTGCCACGTTGCAAAGGAGATATAGTCTAAAAAACTCCATCATATGCTAATTTGTGTGTCTTTGGATGTGAGGCTTTTTGCCATGTTACCAAGGATAAACATAATAAATTGGATCCTAAATTAGTGAAATGCACCTTTCTTGATTATGGGGATTCATGCGATATGGGCTATTGCTTATGGGGTTTGCAAGCTAGGAAGGTCATTCTTAGCCATGATGTTGTCTTCCATAAGGAGAAGATGCATAAGCAACCTAAGGAGAAGATGCAGAGTGATATTTCAGGAGGAGCCTTCTATTACTATATAGCGAGCTAGACAGCTTGCAAAGTTGATGTTCCAATGACCCATGATCATGATGTTTGTTAAACCTGATGCAAAGAAAGTGCAAAGAAAATTAAAAAGACGCAGGATAGAGTGAAAAAAGGTGGCCCAATGGAAAAACAAGAGGAAAATAGCCAAAATCGCAAGAAGAAAACTCAAAAATCCAAGACAAGTGCAAAAGGAGAAAGTCACATTTTAAATATAAACATGCACCCTAAATCCTTGTAAAAGAAGTGCCAAGCTCCCCTATGCAATTTGTAAATGTAGACATGCATGGGTTAAGAAATAATGTAAATAGGTGGGAAATAGGGAAAGAGGACCTAGGCTTAAATGGCCGATCATGTAAAAAGGGATGGTCGCTCAAGAGGAGTAGGGCATATATAAAAAGGCAAAAAAGTGAATGAAAAATATCATTCTTGTGTGTGGCCAAAACTAGCTCTATTTTTCTTCTTCTACTTCTTGCTCTTACTTGTGATTGTGCTTGAGAGAAGGAATGTGAGGGAGTAAGGGAGAGCGTGTAAGGGTGAGGGACCATGGTGGAGAAGCTCTCCATCTTCTCCTCTCTTCTTCTTCTCTTCTTTTCTCTTCTCTTGTCTCACATGTGGCAATGGATCTTGGAGCTTGAGGATCGAGCTTGCTTAAGCTTGCACCTTAGATCGTGGAGCTACCATAGAGTTTGAGGGAGGAGGCAACTTGATTGGGCATGAAGGTAAGATCATTACACTCGTAGGTGTAAGAGTGTGCACGGCTATGTGAGAGGTAACCATTGCACTTGGCTTGAAACACTTGAAACAATAAGAGGGCCATGGGTCATGGCAATTGAGCAAGAGCTCCCACATTTTGGCTCCATTTGTCAAGACCAATGGATTCAAGCTTTGTGTGCTTGCATGCTCCAAATCAAGCATTGGAGAAGGGTTTGTCCCAAATGTCCCAAATCGATGTGCTTGAGATAGATAGGAAGCAAGTCGGAAGGCATTTAATCTCTTTTGCAAGTAAGTTTTCTGGTTTTTTAGGTTTATGCAAGTAGGTTGAAAGAAATTCGCAAGGTCCAACGCATCTTAGCTCTTGCCAATAGAACTAGGGCAAGACCAAATGTTGAGAGGAAGAGAGAATTAGAGACTGATCTTATGCTGGAGTGACCTTATCACAAAGCGACTCTTCAGCAATATAGCTACAAAGCGGAGTGGAGTAATCCTAGCAACTACATTGCTAGCAAGATTAGGAATAACAATAAACTCTAAGAGCTAGACTAAAATACCTATGGTTGCTAAAGCAACTCCACAAGTATCAATGCAATGACTCATATAACTTTGTGGAGTAGTTCGAGCAAGTATGTGAGGTGAACAGTCTCATGGACCTTGCTCAATGAGCACAAGCTTTCAAACTTTGCCCAAGAGACAAAGGGCGGACATGGTTTACTAGCCTAGGCAATGCCGAATGGAATGATTTTAATACCTCAAGTGTCTCTTCATCAAGAGGTTCTCAGAAGTGGGATACTTTAATAACCTCATCGTTAGGTTGATGAATGTCATCCAAAAGGATAATGAGGATATCTGAGACTACGTCACATGCGTGCAAAGTCTCTTTAAGAGAATCCCAGTGGTAGAATGTGGAGGGTTGCTCACACTCAATCGCCAAGATCCATGGACCGCTTATTGCTTCAAGCGTTCAAGGAGCTCTAATGGCTATCTCTCACCTAGCCGACGTGCCTTCGAACCTATGAGTGTATTGAGCTTATCTCTCGATGCCGAAATGAGTTGCCTACTTCCTTGCACACACCGGTAGCTCCACGATCCTAGATGCTAGCTTAAGCATCCTCAAGCCTCCTCCATCGAGCTCCATCCACCATAGTTGTGCACGCACGAGAAAAGAGAATAGAAGAGAAGAGAAGAAGAGAAGAGGAGATGGTGAAGAGCTTCACCCTCTTGATCCTTCACTCCCACACACTCACTCCCTCACACTTCCACAGTCCCTCTCTCAAGAGCACACACACAAGCAAGGTGAAGAAAAGAAGAGAAGAAGAGAGGACTCTTGTTAGCCACACACCAAAGAATGAGCTTCCATTCACTTTTTGAACTTTATATACGAGCCCTAAAATCCCATGGGCACCCATCCCTTTTTACATGACCGGCTGTTGTGGCAAGGTTCTTTTTTCTATTTTCCTCTTCTTACCTTATGCCTTAATCTTACACCTGTCTATTCTTTTACAAATGGCACAGGAGGGAGTCCGGTGCTCTTTTACAAGAGTTTTTAGAGTTTTTTGAGGCACCTTCCATTTAAAATTACACTTTCTGCCTCAAATTAGCTTTAGGGGCCATCTCTATGTCTTTGCTCTTTTTATGTCCTTTTTGTATCTTTTTATGCTCTTTTTATGTCCTTTTTTCGCTCTTTGCTTCATATTTCTACCATCTTGAATTGAGGTTAACATAGAATGACTCAACAAACAAGCGGTCTCCACAGTATTTATAAACAAAATCCAAAGTGAAGAGCTCTATAAGGCCTTGGTGGGCAACTCAAACCTAGAAAGGGACGTGCTAGCTAGGGTCTTTGAAGAAGCCATACACATGGATGACCTGCTCAAGGAGAGAAGATCTAGAACCATGACCCAAGATGGCACTGCCACTAGATTCTCAGAGAGAGTTATAACCATTAGCGAGAGATCCATCCAGAACACACAAGATAAGGGAAAGGACATCAACCAGAGCCATGAGTTGGCAGATATGAAGCTAGAGTTGGCTAAGCTTCAAGAGATGGTGAGAAGGCCCACACAACCTCATGAGCAATACGTGCATTGAGGAGAAAATCACCTCTTATTCAAGTGCTTGGATCCTAGGTCAAGACCATGTGATGATTGCAATAGGTTTGGGCACAATGCGATGCATCACAGATTGCCAAGATGATTTCTATACCCCCAACCATACAATTAGCCATACTACTTAGGAAATAGGCTATCAAACTTTGGGAGGGGAGCTCCATTAGCTCTCTTAGCACCTAATGACTCAAAGCTAGCCATCCCTAGGATGGACATCAATCCTATAGGGATACTTAGAACACCTAGACTCATTGTGACCCACCCACCAAGCATGCTCTGATACATTATGTAGAGGAGCTGAACGAGGACAAAGCATACATGAACCCTTGCATCTCGTACAATGAAGAGGATAACCCCATCTTGATGGATTTTAGACCGGTGCCAATGATGGCATTAGGCAGGGGAAGAGGTCGAGGTCTAGAAGGACAGTAGCAAGAACCCATTGCATGCTAGGACTTGTGGTCACCCAGGGCATATCTCATCTTGTTGCCTCGAAAGGGAGCAAGCCAATCAAGATAAAGCCAATTTGAGATGTCTAGAGTGTGGGATCACACACTTATATGCCAAATGCCCTAGGCGAAAACCTTCCACTAGTTCAGCAATCGTGCCATCCATACCCTTGGGACTGTTTAGAGTTGAGACACTTGTTGATGGTGAGGCCACCCTAATCCTATTGAACATCATGATATAAGCACAATCAAAGTAGACCGGTATCTCATTACCTAGACCTAGATATCTTAAAGCAACTTCAATAGGGAAAAAGAGCCATACGAGACAAAGAAAAGTGTTGAGACAAAGGTAATACTTAAGACGAATAGTGCCACCACACTACCCAAGGGGAAGCAAGTCACGGGCGCAAAAGTGGAAACATCGGCTCCTAAGATGGTAGGAAAGGGGAGTGTGAAGATTGGGGAGTAACCTGAGGTGCCAATTGGAAGTAGTGGATAAGGTCAAGGAGTGGGTGAGAAAAGCCCAAGAGCACCTCAAGGATATTGAACACGTCATAGAAGATGAGATCGATGAGTTCTCTAACATGAGCACACCAGTCTCACCTATGCAATTAAGATCGAGAGATGCATCCATACCCCATATAGCACCTTAGGGACTAAGCCTAGATGCCAGAGGCAAGCAAACCAATCAAGATCACTATCAAAGGGGTATAGATCCTAATGAAAAGTAAGAGTTTGGCAACCTACTCACGACATTGATATCAGCCCCCCTTGTGACTCTACCTCTCGGAGAGCTACTTAGGCGAAACCCAATGATGCTATGGCAAGGGTTGAAGAGGTGGATAGAAAGATATGACGAGCTTGGAGCGATTGACTTGCCTAACCATGATGTAGTAACGCAGATATAAGCTTGACCCTAAAGTTAGTACATAAGTCTTTACATGTAAATTCCTTTTGGAAGGCACAGAAATGCATGCAGTCTTACCTGTCAATGCATTAGGAGATGCCACCAAGAAGGGAATTGTAGATACAAGAGCAGGAGTCAATGTCCTTGGCCATACTATCCTATAGGCTTGGGATAACCATCTTGTGGAGAGCACTAGGTTTAACGTCACGTTGGCTAACGGAATGAAGGTTAAACCATTTGGAGTATTAAAAGATTGGCCAGGCTTGAGGATAGCAAGAGTTTAGTTCTCAATGAACTTCATAGTCATGAAGGGAGTGGATGATGACATTCTGCTATGTCAACCCTAGATGTGAAACGCATGACTGATAGAAGAATGGGGCAATGGTCTAATATTCTTAGGTAATAGATCTTGTAAGAGTCGAGATGGATACGTGGAAACCACACCAGTCAACCTAGATACAATCTCCACTATATTAAAAGGAGACTCATAAGTTAGCAATTCCTATAGGCCACTAACAAAGTATATCCCTTGCCTTGAGGATGATTGAGATTGGACGTATGTGCTAGCCACCATCGATCTTCCATTCTCGAATGACGAGGAGGATTATAAGAAAGCTACCAGGGCAGACAATGAGTCCCAAAAAGTTGCACCATCTCAGTTTGCAGAAGAGTAGGACCCCATCATCAGTGCCACTGTGCATGATGACGAGGAGCTCCAACACCTATCCCCTTCCATGTCCCATCTAAAAAACTCAAACTCCAAGGGATTCTTGAATAATTTACGATAGAGCTAGCTGGTAACCTAGCTACCAATCTCAAACCTCTCAAGAATCTCATGGATGAGAGTCGAAGTCGCAATGGATCAAAGCGCATGACTTAAATCGATTGTACAACTGGGCACTAATCATGGACGAAAAGAAGAATAAGAGCAAAATCCTAAGAGATTAAAATGACATAAGTACGAAGGCTACTATTCTTATGAATGAGGAAAATGAGGAAGAGGCCGATACAATAGAATACAATACAGATGGCCAAGTAATCAAGCAGATATGAGTAGGCTTCAAGACCCAAAAAATCAATGTCTTTAGGATTGAAAGAGGAGTCGTCAAGATGGAATGCAATCATACTTGGTTGGACATGGATGAAAAGAAGAATAAGAGCAAAATCCTAAGAGATTCAAATGACACAAGTACGAAGGCTACTATTCTTACGAATGAGGAAAATGAGGAAGAGGCCGATACAATAGAATACAATACAGACGGCCAAGTAATCAAACAGATATGAGTAGGTTTCAAGACCCAAAAAACCAATGTCTTTAGGATTGAAAGAGGAGTCATCAAGATGGAATGCGATCATACTTGGTTGGACCACTTAGGCATAATGGACTATGAGCAAGCTGGATTAGTTCAACCAAGTATCATACCACTCTTTAGAACTGAATCGACCTCAGAGCTACGACCACCAAGAGAAACTCCTTCCTCTAGCAAGGGTTTTGAGTGTAACTCTGAATCGAAGAGGTGAGATCCAAGAGCGATCCAGAGATACCTTGACCACTTAAGACCAAATGCACCAAAGGGGACCTACCAATCCACATAAAGCGCAGGCGGTTGAGGGAGGAAAAGAGGGAGAAATCAAAGGGGTTGGAAGCCAAAATCTACCGAATCATTTCATGAAGTTCAAAAAAGGCAACACAGTGGTAATCTTTTGCTAGGATCTAAGAGGCAAGGACAGGCAAGCGAATCAATAGAGGGGCCCGCCAAGGTCAAGGAATCCAACTTAGTGGGGGAAGATGAAAATCCTTAACCTGTATTCATAGCTGAAAACCTAATTGAAAAAAATGAGGCTAATCTTTTTGCTCTCCTATGAGAGTACATAGATGTGTTTGCTTGGTCCTTAGACAAACTAAAAGGAGTAGATCCAAGGGTCATGACTCATACCATCCCCATGACTCCTAATGCAATGCCAGTCAAGCAACAACCATACTCAATGAATCTGAAGCATGCACACACTATTAAGGAGGAGATAGATAAGCTATTAAAGGTAGGATTCATCTACAAGATTGAGGACATGGACTAGGTGTCACCTATAGTGATTGTCTTGAAGAAGAACCGGAAGATTCGAGTGTGTGAATTATAAAAAGGTTAATGCTGCAATGAAGAGGGTGTTGAGAATTTAAGCAATCACACCCCTTTAAGCCTCTCTTTATGAAGCAATGGGGGCAAGGAAAATGCAAGCAATCTAGAAGAAGGGGCTGAATCCCATAAGAATAGTGGTGAAAAAAGCTATCCATCCAAAAGACTATAAAGCATTGTACTTGCCTATCATTTGAATGCAATGTCATAGTACCTTTGTCCTTTCATTAAAGTGTCATTTTCCACTTACACAAGATTGTTTTTATGAGTCCAAGCTGGGGGATAGGTGTCATTGGGCCTCTTCCTCACACTTTGAGCAGGAAGATTTATATCTTGATTGCAGTCCACTACCTTTCTCATTGGCTAAATTTAAATTCATTTTAAAACCATTAAAGTGATAATGTAGGGAGATTCATTTACAAAAACATTTGTTGTAAGTTTGGGACACCATTTGAGATCTTGTTCAACAAAGGTCCAAGTTGTGAGGGTAATTGATTGATTATCTTTGTGAAAGGATGAGAAATAACAAAGCACTTTGCTTCAGCTTATTATCTACAATGCAATGAGCTTAATGAAAGGTTTAATGGTGAGAGAATGTGAATGCTATCAAAAATCACAAAAAAACATCCACAAATATAGGACATGGAACTTCTAAGTGCATTGTGGGCTTATCACATATCTAAAGAGAAAGAACATGATATTCACCCTTTAAGTTGGTTTATAATCCTTTCTTCCTATAGAAGTTCAGATATCGGCAATAACAGTACTAGAGAAATTAAGTGACGATGAGGATAAGGATTATTGGAGAGAGAGATTATTAGAATCGCAAGAGCTTTTAGGATGTGGAGAGAGAGTGCTCTAGACCAATAAGAGCAAAGCCTCCGTAACGGAACTTCTATTTAAAAAAATAAAAAAATCATTTTACAAAAATATATAAATATAATAATATTATGAATTTGTATTTTTATTATCTATTTTTAGTCTCTTATATTCGTGATTATGACATCTTTTGCATTAATGGCATAGAGTCTCAGCTACTTTTCTTTAATGATGTTTCTAGATTAATGATAATGACTGATGTAATCGAAATTCAAATTAGTGAAAAGCATGGCGCTCAGTTTTTTCCCTCCTTTCTTTTATTCCTCTATTCTTTTTCCCTCTGTTATGGTAGCCTAGTCCTCTCTCTCTCTCTCTCTCTCTCTCTCTCTCTCTCTCTCTCTCTCTCTCTCTCTCTCTCTCCTACCATGGATACAGAAATTCGACCTTTAACAAGGCGTCCAAGCTCCCAAATCACATCCATATCAGTGTTTAACTCATTCCAAACTGATGGAAGATGGATTCCTACTATCATTAGCAAAGGTAGTTTGATCACCATGCAACAAGCAAAACGTGGAAAAAGGCAAAGACATGAGAGCTCATTTAACTCTGCTTGGAAGGGATCTAAGATTTTAAGCTTGGAGCAAATAAGAATAGCATCAAAGAGGTAGTACTAGTGCAACATGTGTTCATGCATAGAGAGCTGTATTTGAAACCTGGATCTTCAAAGCTTCCAATGCATAGACCAAATTGTAAGAATTTGATTCTTAAATTTTTTCCTTTCTTAAACATGGTTTAGGTTTTTCCATTATAATACTTGTTTGTCTTGTAGATGTCTATCCCTCTAATCTTGAGGAATGGCAACCAGTGGAGTCTATTATTGATGTTATTGATCTTATACATGGTTCAATTGGAGAAGAAATGTATAGAGGCAGAAAGAAGACAGAGCTTACAGAGAATGGAATATTCTTTTATGACCATTCTTATGTTATTCCTATGCGGCGTTGCCAATGGGGATCAATAAACCTCCTTCCTTTCCCAGATTTTTCAAGCTTTGAGTGCCCTTTGCCAAGTCCAGCTACTAGTGAGGGCTATAGATGTAAGATATTTTCTGAGATCCAGAAAGCACTAAAATCTAATATCTCAAGTAGGCTAAGCAAAGTTACTTTGTTTATGCCTATTAATATATTTATTGATTTCTTCTCTAATATGGAGATAAGAATAACAAAACCATGCTTTCAGTGAGACTAACATATGATCATATCATACAATTTGTTGATGAAGGATGGGATACAAGGACAGAAGGAAAATTTATATGTAAGATAGATCAAGACTCTATAGCTTGTAAATATATGATTGCTACTCAAAATTTTATCCTTAGCTTTTACTATAGTCGGTGGCATTTTTTTGGTAGTAGTCTAGTTGCTTTAGACCAGAATCTTAATGATTTCAACAAAGATCCTATAGTGGATCTTGATATTTGGTTCAACAAGGATATTATTGCAATCTTAAAGATCAGAAAATCATGTACGCTACATCAAGTGAGGATGGATTTACAAAATGAAGACATTGAACTACCATGCTCCTTTGTATTCTAACTTGACAAGAAACGAGTAAGTTTTCACATCATATTATATCTACTTAGATGTATATCAAGATCTCACTTCCTAACTAACAAACATATGTAATTTATTTTTTGCAGATATCGAAAAGGAGAGAAAATAATATACACTGCAAGGATATTCAAGAAAAGATATATTTACTATCAATATAAAATATATATACAAATTTTGTAGCAGATGTCTATCTGCCATCTCTATGAGATATACAAGGGCTGAAGGGCAAATTTCTATATATGAAGGCTTACAAGGCGATATGGCAAATCTATTTCTTTTTTGGAGAACTATCCTTTCTAGGAGTCCTTTTGCCTTTCTCTGATGTCTTGGGTATAGAAGGTGTGGGTAAAGGTGTTGAAGTTGTGGCTTCACCTTCCATGGTTATAGGCACCGCATCTCCTTCATGGTGCAAATCCCCACCAATCTCTATTGTTGATTGTATACAATTGACCATTATATACTTCAAGAGCTTTGCTCTGACATACCAAACATGCTCAGATACATAGCAATCCTTCGAAAACAACTGTCACACATTTATAGAAAAAAGAGTTTTAGTTCATTATTGTTCTTACAATAGACTATATTTTTATCATCAATGGACTATTTGCAATGAATATCTATCTTAAAGTTTAGCATCTTTCATATTACCTTTACATGTTTATCATCATTAAGATAAACAAAGTTAACCATTCTTCTAGCATTTGCAATCACCCTCCAACCACAAGAATGGCTATCGTCCTGATGAGGACACTGCAACCACCAACACAAAGTAAAACTATAAAGAGGATGGATGGTAGTTCATAGAATAAACTTATGTTTCAATTATTTTAATCAATAACTTACCGCAACTTGTCTATATTGCATTGTTGCAAGCAAATCAGACGGCATAGGGGGGTCTTTTCTCTAGCTCTTCAATTAATCTTTTTGCACCTCTATATATAAAATATATTGAAATTTAGAGTACTTACAAAAAAAAAAGAATTGAAATATCAAGGAGCCCTTGGATAATATAACTAAAAATTTAGCATTTCCATGGCTTCCTTTCATAGAGTTGATTAAAAAACATTGCTTATCCACACAGTCTATTGCAATCAAGCTCCAATGAGAATTGAAAGCAATCATATCTCAACAAATTAGTAGGATAAAATCTCAAAAACTCTAATAGAATATTGAATCACTTACTTTTCATTATATGGAATTATAAGGAGCTCCAAATTATCGAAGTCAATCAGATAGAACCACTGCTCAACAAAACTTGTATCAAGCTCGTTCCTCATAAAGAATGAGATAGATGGATCAAGAACCTCAATTTTTTGTTGCATATCCAAAGGAAACTCATGCATTACACACCTAGAAAAGGCATAGAAATAGTGAGTATAAACAAGAAAAATCTTATTGTTAAAAAATATCAAAAAGTAGAAGTAATTATAGGTGGATATACCTTAGGCCAACAAGAATAATACTGTCATTTATTTCTCTTCTTTTATCCTTAAGAATCTGAACACATGCAGTATCAAAGGAGATAATCTCAGTTCTTTTTCCTAAGTCACCAGGTAAGAAACAAAACACATTGAATCCTTTTGGATTAGCTACTTCAAGAAGGGTGGCCAACTCATTTTCAAAGAACTCTAGTTGCTCTGCTTCCGTTTCTTCAGCCCTTTGCCTCCTATACTCTCTCCATTTATCTACATGTTCCTCTTTAGCTTTCTCCTCTTTTTCATGTTGCCTTGTATCCCTCTCATGGGTGACATCCTCAACCTTGGGACCAGAATCATCTTTCTTTCTCCTAGCTGGGGGCACATTAAGGATATTAAATGTCTTCTCATCAGGGGAATTGGCTCAAGGACCTTTGAAAATCTATATCTTAGCCTCCTAAGAATTACCATGTCCTTGTCCATGAGTGTGAGCCTATGAGCATGAGCAGCACAAATATAGGCATCTTGAAAAAACTCAATTAAAAAATCCTCTGTGGCTTCTTGTATACAATTAAGGGCTGTTCTTGTCCATCTAAAACTATCCAAACTATATTTGTCACAAATCTCCCTGACAAGCCTCTGAAAAGACAACTTTGGAATTGCATTGTCAAGAGCCTTTATTGCCTTGCTAATCTCCCTTAGGCACCTGACATTCTAAGAAAACTTTCTCCTTGGCTTTGACTTTCTAGAGAGGTTTGGAGGCTTTGAAGATTCATGAATCTTTGATGTTAAACCCCTAGGATCAATCTTCCCCTTCTTTGCTGTTGCTTTAGTCCTAGCCATCTGCCAAAAAAAAGAGATGTTACTTCCTGTTTAGTGTGTCCAGTGAAACGCGAGTTTCAGACAAGGTGCCTCCTTGCAGCATGTTGTTTTCGTGTTTCACCGGACTTCTTGTCTAGTGTGTCTAGTGAAACGCGAGTTTTAGACAAGGTGCCTCCTTGCAGCATGTTGTTTTTGCATTTCACCAGATTCTTGTCCAGTGTGTCCAGTGAAATGCAAGTTTCAGACAAGAGGCCTCCTTGCAGCATGTTTTTTTCGCGTTTCACCGGACAACTCATAAATAGCAAAGTAATCAACAAAACGAAGAAAAACAAAGCTTTGATCTAAGGAATGCTATTAAAATTACCTAAAATATCCACAGAATTAAGGAAAAAGTTTGAAGTATTGCCTTAAATCTCCACAACATTAAAGAATGCTCACACTATGGAAAGAATTCGTTTATAATGCTCATAAGCTCATAATAATAGAAAAAATTAAGGAAACATATCAAAAAATGCATATCCAAGGACGCCTGGGCATTGAGAAGGAGGATGCCGAAGAGAAGGAGGATGCAGAAAACCATACCTTCTTTTACGCTTTGTTGGGAAAAGTCCATTTAGAACCAATTTTGTCAATGGATCTGGTGAAATGCAAATACGTTCTTTCCAACCACAGCATGACCATGAAAATGTGCTCAAAGGACCTACTGCATGACCACGAAAATGTGCTCCATGACCATAAAAATATGAAACAAATTTAGCCATTTCTTCCCTTTATTGGGGGATTTTGATGGTACATGCATTACTTGGCGAAGTGTTAAGTAAAACACGTGCGACGTATTCTCGAAAAAAGGGAGTGCGCACGTCTTCTAAGAAATTTGATACGGTGTGTTAAGTGAGACACGTGTGCACGTATTCTGAGGTATTTAGTGCGTGCAAAAATATTGGAAATTTCGTCCAAATTTGCGATCGTGTTTATTTTTCATCATTACGCAAACTTTTTCATCGGAACTATCAACACACGTTTGACAATCAATATAAAAGCTTTTCGAAGCCATTCTCTCCGATATTGTCTTCCTTTCTCCCGAAATTTTGTTTCGACTTCCATTCAAGGTCTTTGCTTCCTGTTTGAAGAGTAGTTCAACAATTTTCGATAGGTAACAAAATTTTGTTATTACAAGTATTTGAACAAAATCAATTTGATTAATATAGAAAGAATTTTTAATAGCACTTGAAAAATTACAGATGTTATGTGCTTTGTATCTTTTAAAAGGAGCATAGCACTTCCAAAAAGGATCTTATCATAAATTTCTGTGTTTTAATAGAATTAATTCATAGTTCATGTTTCTCTTTTTGTTTTGCATCTTTTGACCGGTGAAACGCGAAATAATGTCTCTGGTTAGTGATATTTTGCTAACTGTCGCATTTCACCGGTGAGATATTCAAATAACTTTCGTCTTCAAGTAGTGTTCGGTGAAACGCGATTTCTTCACCGGCATTTGCCTTGAACACCTTGTTTTCGCGTTTCACCGGTCAATTAAAAAAATTTCTCCTTTTTTGATTTTTTGTCTTGAAAAATGCAATTTTGGGACCTCTTTCCATGGTTCCATCTTGTTTTATTAGACATTGTTGCCATTGTGCTTTGTTTTCAGGGACAAATCTTTTGTTGGTCAAGATGACAAGGAGAAAGCTATCTCTGGAAGGAATGGATGAGGAGGAGCTAATGGAGACTTCTGATAATAGGCTCTTTGATTTCTTACACACCACTGGAAATTCTTCCAAGTTTAGCTATATCAGGGAAATTTTTAATGTCCCTTTTGATTTGAAGGAGTTATTGGAGGATCTTGAAGATAAACTTAAGGAGTACATATGTTTTTATGATAGACATGTTCAAGGTTTGGAAGTCAATGGATTTGTTCATTATAGTGATGTCATGGGAGCCACCAGTACATCCAGGTCAACTTTGCTAGGCAGGTTCAATCTCATTGATGAGGAATTCGGAAAGAGAGAAACATGTTGCCCTTTCCACAGGTATCAACACCAATGCCTTCTGATCCACAAGGACATTGGTTTTATTGTGTATCTTCAATACATGGAAAATTCTTCTCCAGATATAGACCAATAGGGAAAGCTAGAGGATATTGCAAGTATGGATAAGGAGGTCAAAGAGAAGGAGGAGATGTTCCAAGAAGATATTGAGAATCAACTTGTCCAAGGTTTTGATGTAGGTTTGTTCAAGAGTGGCAATATCACAATGGTGGAAGAAAAGGAGATCGAGCCAAGTGCACAGGTTGATGAAGAAGGTCCTCTTGCATGTGTTCCAACATTTCCCACTTAGCTTATCAACAAGAAGAGATATGTGTTACTAAATGATATTCAACATCTTTTTGATCTTAGAGAAGATTATTGCTTAGCAATCCTTGCAGGTTGGGGCAAAAATGACATGAATTTTATAGGTTATGAACAAGAACCACTAGCAAGTCTTGATGTTGAGGGAGAGAATTTCCAAGACAGCTCTATAGCCTTACATACATGTATTAATCAGATCGTAGAATAGGAAAAGGGGGGGCTACCTACTACACAGAAGAAGAGTTCTTGCAGGTCCAAAAGAAACTTCATATTGATGATGTAGGGTATGAAGAGAGATCGAAGTCTCCATCAGATGAGAAACCCAAGAGTTCAATAAATCTTTGTGATAATAGTCTTCTCGAAGAAGACGAACATCCTAAGGTATGAAATATAATTCGAAGTTACCCATTGAGTTTATGTTAAACTTTATTATGCATTATAGATAAATATCTTATATCTTATACTCTTGTGGTTTGCTGTGTAGATTGAGATTGAAGATCTGGACAACTTTCTTGGAAGGGCCAAGGGCTCTAGGCCAATGAAGCTTGGAAAAAATCAAAGCCTTGGCCATTATATTGGAAACTTAAATAATCAAACAATTGTAATATATCATAGTAGATTGTCAAGCTCTCCAAGTCTACCAATGATGGCTTTGAGAGCTATCTCAAAGGTAATTGGATCTCAAGTTTTCAGTAGAGGTTTGGACAAGATCATTTTAGTGGAGAAGGAAGAAGCCATAAGAGTTTTTGGCTTCATGCCTGGATACAATGGATCTAAAGCTGGATATTTTGGAGTTCTTGGCTCCTATTTGCTCTCTTATGTAGGAGATAGTAAGAATTTGAAGCTTCTTCCAAGCTATCGGAAACAGGAGTTTTGAAATACAGAGGTCTTATTGAGTGGGATGAAACAAAAGATTCCTCTAGAGGCCCTGTTGAGCTACCTGAAACCAAGGACTCCTTTGAAGGCCCTGTTGAGGTGCCTGAAACTAAGGACTCCTCTGGAGGCCCTATCGAGGTGCCTAAAACTAAGGACTCTTTTGCAACACAATCAGACTAGAAGATGCCAAAGATTAAGGGTTTCTTGAAACCCATCTTTTCCCAACTCTTTGTTTGGTTTGTAACCATTCTGTAAATCTTTGCTTTGCGCAAGAATTTAAATATCTATCTTTTCTTCTTTGGGTAACAATTTGTATAGTCCTTGCTAAAGATGATGTATTGCTTGATGTGGTTGTATCTTTAAGCTTGAATTTATGCCAGATTTATCGATAGAACCATTGAAAGACCTCTAATAAACTGTTGGCTTTGTGTCTTCCACCTCCATGTCTTGTGTGTCTGAAATATTTTGTTCTTGCTTGATAATGTGATTTTTCCATACCTTGGGTTGACCAGATAGATAGAGATCCATATTGTTTAATTAAGTATGGAGCATGGTTGTATAGAATATGCTGCATAGTCAACAAATAAAGAAAGTTATTAAAAAACATTATATGAGTTCGACAATGAAGAAACAAACATATACAAACTTCTTACCATATAATGAGTAAAGTGTTGATCACCCCAAGCTTCTGTCATCACCTTTTTGAAAAGGTTCAATTGGTTTTTAAAGTCTTTGAGATCATCATCATTCCATTCAGTCTTATCACAATAAAAAAACACTTTGTCTAGTGTTTCCCAAACTTTAGCTTTTCTATTTTGAGCTTGTCCATTATCAGTGTGATCCTTAACTGCATTATGTAGGGATTTCCACTGATTAAATTTAATAGTTGAGCCACCATTTCTCGAGTTTATCTTGCCAAGTCTCCCATGAAAGCCTAGAAACCTTCTAGCCTTCACTCCACCAATAGATGATTTTTTTGGGACACAATTACCATCCTTAGACTTCTGAAGATCTGGTTCAATAACAACATTGCCACCATGCAAACCAATTGCAGAGAGAACTTTTTCAACCTTTGTTATAGCATTTGTTCTAGTTGATAATGGCTTCAGCTTCCATGCAAATCCTATATAGAGATGAATAAGCTTTTCAATTATCCTGCAAAGTGCATGAAGTATACAAATATGGGCATTCGCTAAAGGAATGTCCAAGACTAGTTTAAACTGTGGATCCTTATTGTGCCTAGAGGGAGCTCTATTCCAATTGCTTGAGTTTAACTCTGCAGAGTTGGTGACATGCAGTATAAGCAAGGAGATCTCGAGTTGGCTCCCTTTGATACATTATACATACATTTGAGTGTCTTTAGGTCACCAGCTATGTGCCACTCAATACTGTAGTTCCCAAATCCTTCAACAAATAGCTCTTCTCCTGCTTGTTGCCTTTGAATAACATTAGGTATTGATGTTTGATGAAAAACCCAATATAATATATCAAAATTCTTAGTATCTACCTCAAATGCTCCTAGCCACCAGATGTTATATTCAGATTGAACACTAAATGATGTTGAGTGATTGCAATAACATGACGAAAGTGCTCTATTCATCAAGGTGATAGAGATTCTCTCCAATTTTTTACATTTCAAAATCTCACTTTCATCAGGTTTAATCACAAATCTAGCCACTCAGTGTGCCTCTGCTTACTGACAAGTCATAAAATTTGATAATTAAGCATTGTAGGGTGGGCAAGTCAAGGAAAATATTGTTAAATTCATTGAATGTAACCTCCTTTTTCTTGCCCTTGAAGCTAGCCTTGATATGAAAAGGCTCACCTAGAACCCCCATCACTTTGTTATTAACTCTCTGTCTGATAGTCCTAACCACAAATGGCTTTGGAAGTATGCAATTGTGTACCTGTCCTTGCTTCATATTTGATTGTAAAAGCTGGAAAAGTTGCATATAAGCATCTCGACTGATACCAATACTATCCATGTCTTCTGTACTAACTTAGAATCCTAAGAATGATCCTTTACAAATGACTCCAAGCATTGTTTCTTTGCCTTTTTAAATTTTTTCTTCTCCAAAATATCCTTTGAAATTACTGAAGAAAGAAGATGATAATAAAACTGAGCTGCTTTTAAAGAATCTCTTTCACTTGTATTTGGTTGTAGAAGAGATCTAAGCAAAATTAACATCACAAATCAATGCAAGTAATTTAAATAAAGCCATATTTAAGATTTTTCAAGTGAAAAAAAATATACCTTGCTGCTTGGATTCTTTTACCACAGCCTCCTCCTCCTCGTTTGAGATTCTCAATATTTTTAAGAGCTCTTTGTCGATTTCGAAGGCCTAATAAAGTTTACTTTCATTGATAAGCTTTGATATGCTTTTCCAATGAATGAATTTTTTGTTGACAATCCTCTAGCTTCTGCAACAACTCTATATTTTGTTTCATCAAAAGATGATTCTCTAGTCCAAGGATATCCTTTTCTGCAACAAGGTTAAGTGTATAACCTAAAAATCCATTGTAGCCATCACCAATAAACCTCATTAATGATGAGCTATTATAGAAAGGAGGCGTGCTATTTCTGCTAAGATCTTTGGGATATAGCTTTCCATCTAACCAAAGATCAATATTCTTCTTTCCTTCAAACCTCAGTATATGTTTCATAGACTCTGTAACCGTGATAGATTTTGTTATCTTTCTTATTGGTTCATACTCACTATCCAACTCAATATGAAGATGATAGAGAGGTCTTTTATGAGAGCTACATAGATCATTGGATGATTGATCCATAGCTGAGTTATAGAGATCATTGGGTGATTGATCCATAGCTAAGGATATGATTAAAAGCAAGAACGAAGACAAAGAAGAGACTACTAAGGAGGAGAAAAAAAGAAGAGAGAAACGATGGAGGGAGGCAATCAAGTATCCACCAAAATTCAAATTGAATATTACTTTTCACTTTAATGAGGAGATGTAAGATCTTCACTATGACAACCTTGCCAACTTTATGGCGACCTAGATTTCTAGGTTTAATGTGACCATGAGAATATCACGACAATGACTTATTAACGAATTTTGATATTTTAACTTACCAAAATATAAACCGTTTAAAAATTATATAAAATGATTTTATTTATTAAATTGTTTTCTCTCTCTGGGATCTCTTACAGGGCATTTTCGAGACCTCAAAAATCCCCTAATGATTGGGTATGCAAGAAGCATTTAGGCATTATCATAGGAATCAAGAGAGGAACCTTCAAAAATTTAACAAAAAAATTCAAGGACAAAAACGTCAAGAAAGGTGACTTGGTTTTGAGATACAATAGCAAATTGGCAACACATTTCAAAGAAAATGTTGAGCCAAATGGAGGGACTATTTAGAGTAACCAAGATATTTAGAAATGGGGCTTATACATTGGAAAACTTGAATGGAAAAGCACATAGGATTAATGGGTGTCAATTGAAAACGTACATTTCTAGGTTGATGACACTTGAGTTAGAAGAGTAAAAGTGAATTGACTACACCCAAGAGGAATCGAAGAATGTGGAAGAAGAATGGTTGATAGATGAGGTAACACTTTATGAAAGTTGCAACACATGAATGCCTATAGGCTAGGGGGAGGGCTAAATATGTTATATGTTTTTGTGGAATAGGAAAATCCTTAGCATTGCACAAAGTAGGTAGGACTTTGTGTATTATTTTGCACATATTATAGCTTGTTTTTACTACCTTGTAGAGGGAGGTTTTGATTTTAGTATATTAGGATAGATATGTTTCAATGATTTTCATTTAGATTTTATTTAGGCACATAACATTGTTGGTCAAGGATTGTATTAGTTTTTGATAGGCCATTTGATTGAGGTTGTTGATGTTGAACGCCAAGTACATTTTCTTTGCTTTCATCCTTGCACATCATCAATTAGAGGCCACATGCACCATCACTTACACTTTTTTGTCATATTCACTCAAGGGTCATCTCCTGTATATTTCTATGCCAAGGGAAGGATCCGCACCATAGTTGACTCCTACATGGCATGAGGTCTGCTACAGCTATATGCAGCAAAAGCTTAGTTGACCGAGCACACCATCAAATAAGCATGCACATTCCTTGCACATGCGATCAAAAAAATCTATCACTTGATTAGGAATCTTAAGGAAGAGATAGTAAGATGGGAAGAAGAGATTGAGGGTCATGAAGGACTCCAACAACCATGAGTATGTGCTATTTATTTTGATCACCATCAATGACTAGTTTCTCACAAGTGATTGTGAACTTGGGTGGTGGATAGAGAGATATCCCCTTTTTTCCAATTGAGAGGTGAGGAAGAGAGTAAGAGATTAAATTTAATGACTTTTTGTTTGCACTCCTACATAGCACATAACCACATTAGTTAGGCTAGACACAACTCAATATCTATTGATGTTTTCTACATACACATTAAGTTTTTGACTTACATTGCATTGTCTCAAAAGCATGTGTGATTGAGCACTATGTTCATTTTCCAAAAGCATTATTTCCACTAGGAGCACCATATATAGTAGGATTAAGGAAAGGTAAAGATTTGGTGGAAGACCTAAGCATGGCCTAGGATAAGATTGCAAAGATTCATATGTAACTTGACATCGATAAACTAAATTTGCATGACTCTAAAACATCGTGAATGACTCCAAAGAGCAATGAACAAGATTTGAAAGGTATTAAAAGAGGAGTAGAATATACCATTTTATCTTCCTCTCCTCAATCTTCAATGCCTACACCTTCTTAAAGTTGAAGTCCACCGCCAAAGTCACAACCACCATTGAAGGCCACCACTCTCAACATCGAGGTCAATCCTAAACAACCAAAATAAAAATGGACAATAACCACACCCACCCTAGAGGAATCAAAAGTCAAGTCTCATGTAAAAGCTCTTTTGAGATCAAGTAACTATAACAACTGGGTAGATTGCACTAAACATGACCCACCTCTATTATTGCATCCCTCTTATAGAAGACACTCAATCTTGGAGTTAACCATTGGCATGGCTACCAATTTGTGTGAAAGCTTTGCGAATAGTATCAAATGGAATGATAATACTTTTGCCATGATCACTCATAGCTATGAATTCTTGGACTCGAACCTTCTAGACAATGACACATCCACAAAAATTACATCCCTTCCATGTTCATGGGAAGACTTTGAGTTCATCTTCACAAAGCATCTTAGCATTGTAAAAGAATTGATAATTGTGCAAGTAACAAGAGAGACAACTCTCAAAAGGATGCTTGATCACCATATTCAAACTTAATTAAGACACTATGCAAGAAGACGTAGATGATTTAGATTGTCTGACCAAATCCACAAGTCTCAATTCTTGTAGAAGTGGTTCACACAATGCACACAATCGAAAAGGGCTACGATTTAGATTCTGACTAATTCTAAATAGTGTCACGCAATAAATACCCATAATTATGACCCTACATATCGTGGGAGCTTCTCACTCAACCGCCAAGACCCACGGACCGCTTATTATTTCAAGTGTTTCAAGCCAAGTGCAATGGCTACCTCTCACATAGTCATACACGCTCTCACACCTACGAGTGTAGTGAGCTTACCTTCATGCCTGATCAAGTTTCATCCTCCCTCAAGCTCTCCGGTAGCTCTACGATCCACAGTGAAAGCTCAAGCAAGCTCAATCCTCAAGCTCCAAACTCCAATCTCCATTGTCATGTACGAGACAAGAGAAGAGAAAAGAAGAGAAGAAGAAGAAAGTAGAAGATAGAGAGCTTCTCCACCACAGTCCCTCACCCTCATACACTCACTCTCTCACACTTCCTCTCTCAAGCACAAGCAAGAACAAAAAGAGGAAGAACAAGAGAGCTAGTTTTGGCCACACACAAGAATGACCTTCTTCATCACTTTTTGCCTTTTTATACATTCCCTACTCCTTTTTGGGCACCCATCCCTTTTTTACATAACCGGCCATTCTAGCCTAGGTTCTCTTTCCCTATTTCCTTCCTATATTTGCATGGTTCCTTCAACCATACCCAACTACACTTACAAATTGCACAAGAGGGATCCTAGCACTCTTTTACAAGGATTTAGGGTGTGCTTTTATATTTAAAATGTACCTTTCTCTTTTGCACTTGTCTTTTGAGTTTGCTTCTGGCATTTTTGGCTCTTTTCCCGTTTTTTCCATTGGGCCACCTTTTTCTACTCTCTCCTTTGTGTCTTTTTAATTTTCTTTGTTTTGTTTACGCTTTCTTTGCACCGGGGTTAAGACTACCCCCCTCTTAGCTGAGTGCCAGTCCCATGGCACTTGTTGGTGAGGGCTCGAGTAGTTGAAGATTTTCCATGTGGGTCGATGATGGGGATTTGGGGAGATTGGTTGTGGAGAAGAAGCATAGTACAAAATGGATGAGAGGTTGTGGAGTCCAAGTATAGATTGAGTGGATAATAGGGACCTTCGATGTCGGTGGTTGATTACAGGTTATTGAATGTACCTAAAAAAGGAAAAGGAAGTGCACTACCTTGAGATGTGTCTACCTCACTGTGCAATGCATAGTGATGTGCTAGTAGAACTAGGAGTTGGGTCGCTCATCGTGTTGTCCCACACTTGAGGACCCAGTTGGTATACTAGGGGAAGTGTTGTGGGTGTGACCTAGGGAGACAGATCTAACATAGGTGAGTGGAAGCTCCTTAGGTGTGTCCTACCCTTGACATGCCCTAAGTATGTGAAGTGGGGAAAGGGGATAGGGTGGTCCCTAGATGCAATGCTTGTAACACTTGTAGAGTACATATGGGGGACAAATAGTTGATTTCATTGTGGTGTTTCTTTTCTTTCCACTTCTTTCCTTCTTGTCCTTTTGCCTTTTCTTTCTTTTCTTTTTTATTTTTTATCTTTTCTTTTTCTTCCTTTTTTTTGGGAATTATAAGGGGAGCACATTAAGAAGTATCTCATTGATGAGCAAGGGCTAGGTTGCACAGTAGCTTGAGGGCTTTGCTTAGGAATGCCCTGATGTGCAAATACTCCTTCAAGTTAGCTCTTACATTGAGTGGAGTAGATGACAAAAAAGGGTGGTTACACTCAGTGAATCTACTATCACTCATATATTCTAAGAGGTTCATATAAAATGTTAGTAAGAGGGTGACTCTCATCATGAGGTGCACCATTGCACAACTATCAATCCCAGCATTGATATCAAAAAAGAGGGCCAGAAACCACTCTTCCTCTGTGTAGTAGGTTTTCGTTTTAGTAATATTCTTAATAGGTGGAGGTAGTTACATGTGGTGATGAAGGCAGAGTTAGGGCATGAGAAGAAGTCCTTGAGGAAACCTGCTATAGATGGGCAAAGGTCCCTTTCGATGAAGATCAAGCTTTCTTCAAGGGTTGAGGCCTTTACATTGTAGATCATAGAGAAGTCGTATCTACCATGCACCTCCCAGTTGAAATCAACTCCAATCCTTCTTGGGTAGGGCATGTAGATAGGATCATCGCATTCATATGGTAGGGTGCTACAGAAAGTGATCTAGGCCTCTATACTAGAGTCCTAGACATTCCTACACCACCTAGGCTATGCCTCATATCCCTCCACCCTCCAGGGTACCTCCATCGCCTTATCTTCCTAGTAGTCTACAGGTTCCTACTACCACCTTGTAGAGTGCCTCATCTATTCCACTAGCCATCTCCTTCCTAGCCTTACCGAAAGCTTTATGACGTCCTCTGCCACCCTAGGAGATAGTACTCTATCCAATGTATGAGGGAAGGTGAAGAAGAACTCGAAGGGACATCCACAATTTTCGCATTGCTCCCACACTATAAGTTCTTGGCCCCAATTGACAGGATCGCACTCCTCGCTTGGAGAGATGGCCACTTGGGGAACTTGCAGTGTCTTGTCTTGAAACTTCATGCCGACATGTTCCACTTGCTCTTTGCATTTGTATCTCATCTCCACCATCCATTCAAGTAGCCCTGCTTCCTCCCCTTACTCTTCTAGCCTGTACTTGTGGCTGCAGAGGGGGCCTTAGTTCCTATACTCATTCTTTCTCTTGTTGATCTAGTTCAAAGTCAGGATCTTTTTCCTAGACTGCTCCAATGGCTCTTGTTGAGGTGGCTACATGTTGTTCTAGCTCCCCAATCCCTAGCTAAGCGAGTTCCTGTGAGGTTAAGCCAACTGAGATTAGGTGGGAGCATTGCTCCTCTATTGCCAAGCTAGTGCTAGGCTTGGGTGCTTGGCATGGAGTCCATGTTACAGAGCTCTCCTTTTTAGTTCTAGTTTTCTTTTTAGTGTTTCCAATGTCTCTTCTCCTCTTGACTGTGTGATATTCAATATTGTGCTAAAAAATGTGTGTTGTTGCTCTAACATTCCTATCTTGATAGTCACGGCTTTACTTTCCACTAGGAGACATTCACTCTCTCGGAATGGGCCAACTTATAAGCTAAGTCTTTGATTCTATCTTCGTTCTTGGCTACCCATTTCTCTACTTTCTCCTTGATTTGATCTAGCCCTTGATTTTGGTACCATGCTAGGGTGGAGATCACCTGCTCCTGTTCCGCCACAATGTGTGTATTTTGTTCTTGCTTATAGCTTTTACGTTCTGCCTGTTCCCTCAATATGGCTTGCTCGTGGAGAGCTGACTAAAGCTAATTGTGCAGCTCTGTCAACTTCTTTGTGGTCTCCTCATCTTTTTTGTTCCTTGCTACCTATAGTTTGTCCTTGCCTCTTCAAATCCTTTATTTCTAGCTTTAGGCATATGTTTTCCCTGGATTTGAAGGTGCACATGTTTTCTAGGGAGATATTGTTCTCTCTTTCTTCATCATACAACTCCTTTAAATTCTATTTTTCCTCCCTTTCCTTTAAGGCCTCTTTTAGTGCAATTACCTCCCTGTTTATGATAGTCATCACTCCTACTTGATCCACCCTGTAGGTTGCAAAGGCAATCTTCTCTTCTTCGAGCTTTGCAAAAGTGGGCCTTTTTCTCCTCTATTGCCTTGTTGAGTTGGCTTTGAAGCTCCTTTACCGATTCTTTATCATCTTCATTGGTGCACATGGCTGAAGGCATCAAAGTGGTTGACACTTCTAAGCAAGGTACCTTTGGCCCTTGGCATGATTCTGTGTTGGTTGCTACTGGCCTCTTTGTTCTTGCAAGGGGGACTCCTTCACTAGGTGCGGGTGCAATTTCTTGTACTTTGCTAACTAAGTATTGCACCTAGGCCATGGTGTTGCTTTCTTTGACCACCCCTTCCATAGTTCCTTCTATGGATTGGGTGTAGAGGGGCTTTACCCTTGCCTTCCACCACCGGTCTTGGTCCCACCTCTTTAGCTATTGCACCTATGCTTGGCATGTCCCCTCGTGTTGGGCTCATCATTGCCAATTCATGGGATCAAGAGGGTTATTCCACTAATCTCTGAATGGCTAGGGTAATCTCCTCCTCCCCTTGTTTCCTTAGTTATTCTTCCTTTTCTTCTTGCCTCTTTCTACGCTCTTCTTCTAGGCTTTTTTATTTCTCCTCTACCCTTTGTAGCTCTCTATTTCCTCAGAGGTGGACCAAGTTCTTCTTCTGGGGATTTTAAGTGTGATCTTTTTCCTCCCCCCTTGGCTTGACAACTTTGAGCCTTGTTGCTCACTAATTGTCCTCTCGCTCAAGGCTTCTTGTTGTTCCTTGCAGAATTTATCTTTCCCCTATTCTCCTACTGGAAGAGAGATGATCAGGCTTATTGGGGTGGGGGGAGCAATGCTCCTCTTGGATAGATGATGGCTCCAAGGTCTCCTCCACTACTTCTCTTTTCACCTCCCCCAAAGCTTCCTAAATGATGGCCATTAATACTCCTCCAAAGCCTATGGTCGAAGCCTTGGAGGTAGGTTTTTTCCTCTCGAACTCCACTGTAGTCAAAGATTCCCCTCATGCCACCCTTACTAATGTGGCTAGTACCTTTACCAATGCATGTATTTTCTTCTGGACGTAGATATTCCGATTCGCCTCATCCAGGATGTTTACTACAAGGCTCTCTAGCAATGGTATGTCTATTCTATTCATGAGAGCATTATATCTCTAAGAAATGGGTGTGGATCATTTTTTCCTGCATTCGAATGATGGGGTCAAGAATATCAACTAGGTTGATTCCATTGTTTGTGTAGACCTTTTTGTCCATCCCCAGTATCCTGAACACATCCCTATTTAGCTTCTCTACTAATCCCATTACCTTCTCCACAATCTTTGGATTAAGGGCAACTTCCACCCTTCTAGAGATTTCATCTTGCCTGATGGTCACCATGCCATTGTTCCTTTTTGGACATCGAAAGTCCTCAGCAATTGTGTACATTTTCTGTGGTCGATGTCTTGTCCCATATTTTCCAGGTACTTGACAAGATTACATCATTCTATCATCTGTGCCAGTGCCTCTTTGGATATCACCACTCCTTCTAGATTGTGGATGTTGCGGTATTTTAATTGATTGAATGCTCGGATCTCCATGGCTAATCCATATATTCTATGCTCCTCCTCCAAGAGGTGAAACCTATTGGCTTTATCTTGTTGACCTACCATTTAGGTTCATGTCACCACATATGAAAGGCATAAATTATACCACTTATATAAGAAATTGGACTCAAACTCAATTAGTTGTTGGAGTTCTGAAAGTTGTTATGGTGGCATGGAAATTTTACTTTTCTTGTAGGAGGTGATTAAGCATTGGCTTATGACCTTTTCTCATGAAATTTCATTGCCAATCATATCCTCTACAATAGTGGAAGCCTTAATAAAAACAAATTTTTATTCTTCCCAAGAACACGGCAAGGAACGTACCTCATTTGCAATGGATTCATCAAGTAGGCCTAGGTCCAAACGTTCATAACTTTTAGCAAATAGTGTGAAAGTTGAATCCACTCATCGGATGCATGTTTCCAAGTCATCCCATGTGTCTAGGGCCATGTCAAAAGCCACTTCCAGAATGGATTTTCATGGCTATGGTGGCCTAAGGTCTACTGGTGGTTTGTGTTTAGTTGACACAAGTTGATGCATGGTACTTCCACTTGAAGATTCTAAGTGGGTGTGCCAGGCTTGGTCTGTGAGGTTTGAAGTTTGATTAATGCTTTTTCATTGGGTTTTGCAGTGACGACCAGCTTAGAGTCATTAGGCAAGAGTCACTCATGAGAAATTGCTTGTGGACTTTTGGTTGAGCTTTGGGTTGATAGGCCATTTGAGCACTCGAGGATTGAGCACCCTTCATTTTAGTTCTTCTCCTCCCCTATTTTGATTGAATTTCTAAATCTTGGTTTTTGGGGCATGAGATCAAGGATCATACATAGCACTCAAGAATTTAGGAAACCACACCCTCATAATATCCTTAGGCTCATAGCAGCAAGGCGTTTGGAACTTAGTGCTGCTCAGTCACATGTGAACTATAGGAGCGCCAACTCTACCACTTAGGCCTAGAGTTTGAGACATGGAAACTATGCATTCCCAATTATTGATATCTATGAAACTGTGGTCTATGCTTAGGGACCCACTTGAGTGTTTGGACCGTAGTTTTGGATGTGGTTTTCATAAGCAGCTGTGAAGGTACTATGGGAGTACATTGTGATGTACTACCCCCTCCTTGGGGCTAACTCTAGGCTTAACTACCAGTGGCACTACAGGTTTTGGGGCAATTGTGGTGCCCTTGCTGAAAGCCATTACTATTCTAACATGACCGATGGCAAGATGGATGTGATACAAGTTGTAGTCAACATTACAATGAACTTGTTTTTTGAACACGCACCCTAGCAATGACTCCTTACTGGCACTTTGCTTGTTAGGTAACACATAGAAGACAATGGGTAGGCTCTCAGTCTCTTGATAGAAACCATGAGTTTGCATTTCCCCAAGATGGATAGGACTGCCCCCCAAATGGACTAAGTTTTGCATTGATTGGTTGCAATCGGGGTTGTCCCATGTAGGTCCAGTGTTCTACATTAAGATATTTGTGTTGGCTCCCTCATCAATTAGCGTCAAGGGTATATGGTTTTTGTGAGGTTACAATGATTCGCAGCAGGTAGGCTAGTGCTACCACTTCCTCATCCGCCTCCTTGAGTTATATGATGGTTGCAACCCTCACATTCGATGGTGGTTCTATCATCGAAGGTTCATGAAGTGGATGTGACGAAGGGTAATACTTTCTGATGCGACTTTCGTTGAAGAAACCTATACTCTCTCCTTCTAGGATTTCAAGTTGCACATTCCCCATTCTACTAATATTGCGAACCTTGAAAGGTTCCAATCCCCTGAACTTCATTTTCTACTTGTGTCCCTTGAGAGAGTATAGCAAGACTATGTCTCCTTGCCCAAAGTCTCGTTATTTGACGTATTTGTAAAACCAACTCTTGTGGTGTGCCTTTTCATAGATTCAAGCATGGATTACAATGAGATGAGTCTAAGATAGACATTCTAGCTCTACTAAAACTAATTCATCCATAGGTGAATCTCAATGGATTCTGTCCTATGGCTACTTTATAGACTGTCCTATATACCCATAGAGCTACCATGAGCTTGTTGTCCTAGTCACTGTGCAAGACAGAGACCACTTTTGTTAGAACACACACCAAGATCTTGTTTGTGGATTCAGCTTAACCATTGGCTTGAGAATAATATGGAGAGGAATTTTTTTGGATTATTAAGAAGGTGGATAACAAGTGAGCAATCACTTAATTTGATGAAGTGTGTACCTTGCTCACTAGCCAACTTTATGGGGCAACCAAATCGTGAGATCACTTACTCCCAAAGGAACTTGGTCGTGGTCCTTGCGTCATTCTTGCAAGTTGCTCAAGATTCCGCCCACTTGGTGAGGTAGTCTGTGGCAACAATGATGTACTTGGTTTGGGACTATTAGGCTATAGGGCTGATTGGACTGATAAAGACGATTCCCCACTTCTCGAATGGTTGGCACACGATCATCGAGACCAACTCCATTTCGTCCTTACAAGTAGGGAATTTGGTCCATTGACACTCATCACAATGCTTCACAAACTTAGCTACATCACAAAATAGCATTGGCTACCACAATTGGGACTCAAGCGCCTTGCATATTGTAATGTCTCCATTGAAGTATCCTCTAGCTATTATGCCATGTGTTTCCTTGCACATCATAAATTTCGTGTTCGTAGACACATCTTCTTAAGCGTCCATCCTATCCTACCTGATACATTTGACCTACAATCAACTGATAGGGTTGGATCTTCAAGATTAGTCTTTGTAATCTATCTTTCTCTATTGGTCGTTCCGGTAATCCGTTCTCGAATGTGGAAATCTGCCCAATATGGTATGAGGTAGGCTCTAAGAAATTCTTGTTCGTTGGAGATTTTAAAAAGGTGTGCATTTGGTAGGTCATCACCAATTCCCTATCCAACGGCTTCTCCTGTGGGTATGTGGGACATATGATCTACCCTATAATGTTATTTTCCCTTGCTACGATCATAGAGAAGTAAAATTCCAAAATCAAAAGTAACCATCGAGCAATGTGTACCATTGCACAAGGTTTATTCACACAATAGAGCAATGCTTGATGATCCACAAAGAAGGTGAAGGGTGTTGCTAGAAGAAAGTGTCTAAACTTCTTTACAGTGAACACCATGGCTAACCCTTCCCTCTCTATTGTGGAGTAGTTCATTTTTATCGCATTGATCCATCTGCTAGCAAAGCTCACTAGGGATAGTCAAGATTATACTCACCAGGTTGGCACAAAGCAGCTCCCACATCAAACTTTAATGCATCAATGTGCACATGGAATGTTATGTTCTAATCCAGGACTCGTAGGATTGGTGCAATTGTAAGAGCCTTCTTTAGTTTCTCATAAGCACATTGGCATTCCTCGATCTACTCAAATATGATCAGCAATTTGTAAAGGGGTCTAACAATCAATGCATAGTTTAGAACGAATCATTGATTGTACCCTGTGAGTCCCAAGAAATACTGAACTCCCATATGGTTCATGGGTGGTGCTAATTTGACAATAACCCTAACTTTGGAGAAGTCGGTGGCAATGTCGTTCTTAAACACCACATGCCCTAGGATACATCCGTGTTTTACCCAGAACTAGCACTTTAGGGGGTTCAGTGAGAGACTATATTGACGCACCATTCAAAGACTATTCACAACTTTTCCAAGTGCTCTTCTCAGCTAGTGTGGATGCATAGGTCATCGACAAAGACTTCCAACCATTTCCAAAGTATATCCTTGAAAATGGCACACATGAGGCATTCGAAGGTAGCAAGAGCATTAGTCAGTCCAAATGGCCTAACTATTTAAGCGAACACCCCCCACTTTGGTGGTGAATGCCATCTTTTGGGCCTATCATCCATCGGATGGATTTGCACTTGGTTATAGCCTAAGAAGTCATCTAGAAAGTTGTAGGCTTTCTTTCCTGTCACTCTATCTAGCATATGCTTTGTGTCTAATAGTGGGTAATTGTCTTTCTTGGTGGCTGTGTTGACCTTCTTACAATTTACACACACTCGAATCTTCCCATTTTTTTTCATGACTATGACTATGGGTGACACCCAGTCCATATGCTATCTCGTAAATGAATCCTACCTTGAATAGCTTATCCAGCTCCTCCTTTATGGTGTGTGCATGTTTAGGATTCATTGCATGTGGTCGTTGCTTGTTTGGTACTACTTTGGGAGTCATGGGAATATTGTGAGTCACAATACTTGGATCTATTCCCTTCAACTCATCTAAAGACCATGCAAACACATCATTGAACTCCCTTAGGAGATTTATTAGATCATGCTCTTCCTCGTCAGTTAGGTCATCCGCTATGTATACAGGTCAAGGCTTGCCTTTCCCTCTTGCCAAGTTGACCTCCTTAACCTTGGTTGATCCTTAGATGGGTTCACTTGCTTTCCCTTTCCGTTTGGCTCCTACTAACACCACTATTATTCAATCACCCTTTTTATACTTCGTGAAGTGCTTGGGTAGGTCTTGGGGTTTCTTCTGTTGTTCATCTTCTGAAGAGTTTGACTGATTCCTTTTCTCCTCACTTAACCTCCTGCACCTTAGGTGGACTGGGAGGTCCCCCTTGGTGCGTCAAGTCCTAGGTGGTTGTGGTATCTCGAGGTCACTATCAGAGCTCACCTCTAACTCGGAATCATACTCCTCATCCTCACTAGAGAAGGTTGTTTCCCCTGATGCTCACAACTCCAAAACTGACTCTACTCCAAATAGTGGTGTGGTGAAAGGACAAGCTCGTTCTGATTGCTCATAATCTACTACCTTCAAGCTCTCTAGCCAAGCTCGATCGCAGTCTACCTTGGCAACTCCTTTGCTCACTGGAAACGTGCTGTCGTCTTAGGGTTTAGTGTCCACTCTAATTTTCTCAATTCCCAGCTCTGCCACACTTGTCATGAGAGTCTAGTTATATGACAAATTTAGGTTATGCACCTTAGCCCATGGCCACTCTCTACTTTCCATAAGATCCTTGAGAAGCTTTAAATTGGCAACTGGGTTTCCCACAAGCTAACTTGATAGGTACTCAAGGATTTTGTGAAGTTCTAATGTGTTTGCTGGGACATGATAGGTAATTTTTGTTGGTTGACCCATGGAACTCCTAGCCATCATGCACAAGGTTACTACAAGCAGGTTAGAAGTGATGACAACCTTTGGTTTGCTAGCAGAGTCTACAACTTGCCTAGATCCACCCTCATCCTTCGAGTACAGGAGATCAATGGTTGCCAATACATGCATCCAGTCTCACTCATCGTTAGGGCAAGGAGTGTACCTTGTTAGAGGTCCATAATCACTTCTAAGCCTCAAGTCGCCCTTTAGCATGAGATAGAGATGGCATCTAAGTCCACTAGTGAGGTTTTCCATGTGTTCATCTCTACTCAGACTGCTTTTGATATATTGCCCAAGAATATCATGCCATTACCCTAGTCCTCTATTACTCTAGCATTCCTCATCCAAGGTGTGTCAAGAAATTATCATAATCTACTCCCTTCACAACTAAGAAGTTCACTAAGAATTGGATTCCCACAATCTTTAATGACCAATCCTTTAGGACTCTGAAGGTTCTAACCTTCATCCCATTTGCTAGAGTGACATTCAACCTTGGGATTTCCACTGATGGATTTTCCCAAGCTTGCAAGATTGTGTGACTATGTACACTAACCCCTACTCCCATGTCTACTATCCCCTTTCATGTAGTATCTCCTAAGGCAATGACATGTAGGACTGCATGCCTCTCAATGCCCTCCCAAAAGGCATTTACTTGTGGGGACTTAGACATTTGATTCAATATTAGACTTGGTATGTGTGTCACTACATCATGGTCTGGAAAGTCTTGTAGTTCATGCTCATTACTATGTTCTACCCATCACTTCAATTCTTGCCAAAGTGCGGAGTTTTGCCTAAGCAATTCTCCCAACAACAATGTCATAGGAGTTGTTATTAGTATGATTAGAAATTTCCCATCCGCCTTTCCCTCCTCTACTTCATGGGCTCCCTGCCAATACTCAAGAGCCGGTTGTGCAGTCACAACCCCCTCATCCTACCCACAATGCAGCTGCTCACATGGTGGTGTTGCCTCTCTTACCCTCAGATATGTGGGAGAGACTAGTGGGCTCAAGGTTGAGAGTCTGTTAATCTCATTCTCAATGATAGGTTTGGCATCTTGAAGGTGATATTGCGCTTCTTTTATCCACTCCTTGACCTTGTCCACAACCCTCAACTTCTACTAGTTGGAATCAGGGTACTCTCTAACCTTAGCACTTCCCTTCTCTCTCATCTTAGGAGCTGATGTTTTTGCTTCAGCATCAGTGACTTGTTTTCCCTTGGTTAATGTGGTCTCACTCTCTTGAACATTATTTTTGCATCGGTTCTCTTTTTCCTCCATCATCGACTCCTCATCCCTATAGAGGATGCATCCAAGTTGCTAGATCTAGGTAATGAGATACCAGCCTGCTTCATTTGAGCTCGTGTCATGACATTTAGTGGAATAGGTGTGGTATCATTGTCAGGTGACTTAACACAAAAGATTCTGAGCGGCAAAGACAATATGATTGCCGAGCTAGTGGAGGGTTTCCACCTAGGGCAATAGACAAACAGATGTGTGATTCCGCATTCGTGGCATCTCAAGTCAGCCTTCTCTCTATTCACTTACTTCTTTTCAAGGAAATGAGATGAGATATACCCTAGATGGCCACATGTCCAATATACTATGGATTCCTAACTCTAAGCTCCTCCCAGGCCTCTACCTCTTTCTTTGCCTAAGGCCATGAGACTGGCACAATTCTATAGTCCAAGTCTATAGTCCATCAATATGGGATTTCCCTCTTCGTCATAATACCCATAAGGGTTTAAGTAAAAATCTACCTCTAGTGGTTCCTCCACAAATTGCACTAGAGCATCACTTGGTGGATAGGTCACGATAGGTCCTGGAGGTCTAGGGATTCATTTCTGGTTGATGTCTATCCTCAAGGTGGCTCGCTTTGAATTGTTAGGCAGCACAAGGAGAGCCAAAGGGGTTTCCCTTCCAAAATATGGTTGTCTAGCTTTTGGATAGTATGGCTAAGTGTAAGGTTGCTAGTAAGGCAACCAGCAATGCATGGTATGATGCTCAAATCTTCCACAATTGGCACAAGGCCTTGATCTGGGATCGGGACCTTCAGAAGGTAGGTCGTTCCCTCCACAATGCACACACTGCACATAAGGTCATATTGTTCTTCATATTGGCTCTTGCAAGCCAGCTCCGATTTTAGATTGAGGCTATAGCTTGGGTCTAATCAACACTATTTCCCTTTTCTTGTTCACTAGGGGCTGCTCATTTTCTAGTTGTTGTAGCTCTCTTGGTGTTCCTAAATGCATTGCTATCTTGCTGCCTAGCTTGAGATCTTCTCTCCCTAAGCAAGTCATCTACTTATATGGCCTCCTCAAAGACTCTTGCAAACAAGCACATCCCTTTGCATGTTTGAGTTTCTTGCAAGGGCCTTATAGAGTTCTTTGTTGTGGGCACCATTAATAAATATGGTAGAGACTGCTCTCTCATTGGGTCACTTAGCTGTAGGTATCCTCTTATAGAGACTCCTCACATATGTGATGTAGTCTCATAGTCCTCTTTGGGTCACTTAGCTGTAGGTATCCTCTTATAGAGACTCCTCACATATGTGATGTAGTCTCGTAGTCCTCTTTGTCTTTCTAGTTGATGTTCACTAGCTTAACAATGAAGTTATTGGAGTATCCTACTCCGAGAATCTCTTGATATGAAGAGATCCTTCAACTAGTTGAAGTCATTATGTTCAGCTTTGTGTAGACTGGTGAACCAAGTCTATCCCTTGTCTCCCAAGAAAAGACCGAATGCTTGTGCTCGTTGAGTAGGGGTCCGTGAGGTTATTAGCCTCACACACCTGCTAAAACTGCTCGATGAAGCTGTAGGCGTCATTTCTTGCCTGGTATTTATCAATTTGCTTTGCAACTATGGGTATTTTCATTTGGCTCTGGGCATTTGGGATGGCTCCCACATCCCGTTGGCTCCCAGCCCGCGGCTAGCAATGATGGCACCAAGGCTACCCCACTTTGCTCAATGATGGTATTATCTAGCAATCTTTTTGTGAGTAGCTCACTTACTGTAAGGTCATCTTCTAGGGCTCTCTCCCTATTTGCATTGCCTCTCATTCTGCTGCTGTAGTTGATATGGCTAGGATTCTGTGAACCTCGTTGAGCTCTCTCTCCTAATGCAACCTCTGAGCTCCTTGCTCTTGGCTATAACTTGCAATGTACTACAAAGATATCCTTGCCAGACTCCTCTCTTCCTCAAGGTCGGCTATGAAATCGGCTCTACTGGTCTCCCTCGGTGCTCTATCCTCATCTATTGGTCATATTGTGTGACAAGTCATCATATGTCATCTGGGTGCTCATCCATGTTAAGGTCAAGGTCAAGGTCTATAATATTCTCGTTCTTGAGCTAGTTCCTACCATACTAGTTGCCTCTTGACCCACTAGTGTGTTTATGAGGTCAACTAAGCAAGCTAAAGATGTATCAATAATCTTGGCAAGCCTTTCCTTCTCTCAGCAGTATGATGGTTATGTCCCCTCTATATCTTAATTCCTGGTGTTCTGGGACACTTGTCTAATCCTTGGGGTTGTACTCCTACTAGTGGGTTTGTTTTTAGCTTAATCCCCCTTAGTGTGTTCCTTGTTAATCTAGCAGTTTACAAATGTGCAACACGTATACACCAGCAATGCCACACTTGATGTGCATTGTGAATCAGGCTTTCCAACTTTCACATGTGCTTGAATGCCTACACTGCCAAGTGTGACCTTTGATGAAGTCAATTGTATCTATCAATTCCCTGTTCTTACCGCTTTTGGAGGGGTTTTGACTACTCCTAACAGTTGAAAGTGGGTTCTCTACAGGTCGTGATAGGTGGTCTATCCAACGTTCTTATCGAGCATTCAGCCATGTGAGTCAACTTAAGTCTCTACCCACATAGCAGCCAATGGTCAGTTCTTTCTATCCCCCCCACCATGAACTACTAGGTTGAGGATTTTTTAGTGTAAACAGTCCTATGGTTTCATCTACTAGTCTCTAAACTTCAACTTGGTTATTGGTCTGTCAAAAATAGACCCTAATAAGCCCCTAATGAAGGGTCCGAATTCAATCAAAACAAGATTCTGGACAACTAGTTTGAGTGTCCCAAAGTTGTCGACCGTCCAAGTGGACTCCTTAAGGAATTCGTATGTCCGAGTGGTCAAACTCGAACTTGGATGAGGAGTGCTCGTTTGAGTGTTCGAGTGGCCATTGGAGGCCAAGTGGTCAATCCCATCCTAGTTGAACGTTTGAGTGGTCACTTAAGTGGCTCAGACATCCAAGCTAGGTTGTCTGAGGCCTGTAGCGCTGTCCAAGTGGCGCCCAAAAACTTACCCAATGGCACAAACACCCTATTTAATGACTTAATGCCCACTATTTAAATCACCCAAGATTCTAGATTAATGCAACAATCAACAACAAGGATTTAGAGCATACCTGGATGAGCTGAAAGAGTCAAAGATAAGGATTGTTGGTGTTGTAGCCTGTAGACATGTCAGTCCGTGTCTCTCTCACTAGCTCTCTCTCAATCTCACTGAATGCAAATGAGCTCTCTCTTCCCCTTTTTTCACCTTTTGTTTTATCTCTTTCTCCCTTTACGCTCTTTTTTATGTCCTGGACATAAAAAATCTCTTTCCTTTCTTCCCTTCTTTCCTTGTTTCTTGGTTATCCAAAGAGTTATCTTTCCTTCTTTTTTTCTTATTTCCCAAACCTTAATGTCTTAAG
This sequence comes from Lygodium microphyllum, assembly GCF_053477565.2. NCBI lineage: Eukaryota > Viridiplantae > Streptophyta > Polypodiopsida > Schizaeales > Lygodiaceae > Lygodium > Lygodium microphyllum. The sequence goes on from NC_141163.1 coordinate 73,915,295, forward strand.
TCTGATCAAAATGCACAACTCCTACTCTAACCAATGCACAAAAAGCTTCCTAAACCTAAACTAATCCACAAAAGAAATTGAATAGTCTCTGACTCCCTTGCTTCCTACCTAAAAACAAGTGTCATTTCGAAGTTGAACTCCTACTTCATCGCTCGGTTTAGAGCATACGAGCCCTCAAGGCTTGGTCCCAGCAACAGAACCAAAATGTGGGAGCTTCTCGCTCAACTGCCAAAGCCCATGGACCACTTATTATTTCAAGCGTTTCAAGCCAAGTGCAATGGCTACCTCTCAAATAGACATGTGCGCTCTCGCACCTATGAGTATAGTGAGCTTACCTTCATGCCCAATCGAGTTGTCTCCTCCCTCAAACTCTCCAGTAGTAGCTCCATGATCCACGATGCAAGTTCAAGTAAGCTCAATCCTCAAGCTCCAAGCTCCAAGCTCCAAGCTCCATTGCCATGCATGAGACAAGAGAAGAGAAAAGAAGAGAAGAAGAAGAGAGCAGAAGATGGAGAGCTTCTCCACCACGGTCCCTCACCCTCACACACTCACTCCCTTGCACTCACTCTCTCAAGCATAAGCACAAGCACAAGCAAGAACAAGAAGAGGAAGAAGAAGAGAGCTCATTTTGGCCACACACAAGAATGAGCTTCTTCATTCACTTTTTGCCTTTTTATACATGCCCTACTCCTCTTTGGGCACCCATCCCTTTTTTACATGACCAGCCATTTTAGCCGATGTCCTCTTTCCCTATTCCCTTTCTATTTACATGGTTCCTTCACCCATGCCCATCTATACTTAAAATTACACAAGAGGAAACCTGATGCTCTTTTACAAGAATTTAGGATGCAATTTTATATTTTAAATACACCTTTCTCCTTTTGCACTTGCCTTAGACTTTTGAGTTTGCTTCTTGCGCTTTTGGCTCTTTTCCTCCTGTTTTTTCCATTGGGCTACCTTTTTCTACTCTCTCCTCTACATCTTTTTAATTTTATTTGCTTTCGTTGTACTGAGGTTAACACATATGTTACTGCAACATCATTTCAAGTGCTTCCTTCAACTTGGAAATATTCTATTGGAGGACCACGTTTTGTTGCATCCATAGATGGGATTCTAAGAGAGAAAGAGCTCCATACAACTAGTTGATTGGTTTCAATTGACCTCTTACCTGATTACTTTATCTACATAATCCACATTGGCACAATGCAAATATGGCATGGATTATTACATATCCCTCGAATACAATCTGCACTTTTATGAATGTTTGCTACAAAAATAAATATACATAAATATGAACACCTCATCTTGCATGTAAATAATAATTTTAAGCACTCCATTCCATAAAAAGTGCATGTGAAGAGTTTTTGTTCAACAAGCCACCCTTTTGCAATCCTAGGAAGTATTGCAATCACTTTGATAAAGAAGGGGGACCCAAAATTGTAGGTAGGAAAACTTCATGCGCACTAGGCACCATAAGCATATTTACACTTTCCTTTAAATATTGTTATTTGTGCAATAAGGCAAAAGGTTTTCAAGAATGTGAATACATGTTATCAGCTTTTATTCAATGTAGATACACTAATAAATGGCAAGCATAGGTGACAAGATTGTACATGAAAGACTCAAAAAGCTCCAAGTTCTTTTATTGAAGATAAATAAGTGAATTTTAGTCTCAACAAGGAGATCTCAAAGCATACAAATTGAGAATACATATTGATCCAAAACTACAACGAAGTTGTGATAGTGAAGACCCCAAAGGTAAGAAGCTAGTGGAATTATGTACTTTGCAAAAGTTCATGGAAAGTTTGAGATTGAAGTGGATCATCCCATGTGTATAGAATTTATAAACACTTATGACATTGCAAGAAAAAAAGGAAAGTAATAGTAGAGATAACAAAAGGGAAACACTAGATTGAAGCTCCACTATATCCAAACATAGTGTAGGAAGCTTTGGACTTGCCACAAAGAGATGAGAGAATGTGCCTAAAAATAAGATGGATATGTTTGCACAAGTGAAACTAGCAAAGCAAGAGGTAATTTCAAATTATTGAGTACAAATAAAGGCAATTCCAAAACCTACACTCAAGATGGCTCAAGTTTATTCAAGAAGGGGAAAAAAAGTGTTCCTCAAAAATGTTCTTTAATGAATGAGGGTACATCCATTGAAAGAGGATATTTTTAAAGCCATGACCATGTGAGAAGGAATATTTTAGTGATAATGCATAACGGGGAGGAGTACCTACTTTGTCAATGGAAGGAATAGAGACTTCATGTAATAGCATTTCCTACTTGACCTATTAAATTGAGCACACTCAAGTAGCGTGAAATGTGGGAAGGATTCAAATCTATGGGAAGGCATGGCATTCAAGCAAGTGATTGCTCAAGTGTCATAGCACTCGAGTGTATGTCCTTTCCCTTATAGAAGACCCCCTCACCCCTCACTCGAGCATCATCACCCAAAGAGAATCTCAGTCTAACACACGAGTACTCAACCGGGAAGAGAATGGGAGGAGGTAGAAGTGGTACCAAGTAAAACCTAGGAACACTTCCGCTATCCCTTGTTCTTCATGAATGCAAAAACAATGGTGAGGAGGGAGGTGAAATGACAACCCTAGTACTGAGGCCTCTTTCTTAACCCATATGAGAATGACAAGCCACCAACTCTAGAGGTAGGCATATGCAAACTCCCGAGGCAGGGATTGGTTCACCGTATCGTGTATTGGACCAAATACTCAAACTCGTGCATGGGTGTCCCCTCATGAGCCTCGAAGCAATCGTGATGCAACCATCAATCGAGTGCTAGCACCCAACAATGATAATGTAACTCGAGGAGATCTACCGCACTCCATAATTATACATCGCACTCAAACACTCATTCCAACTCTGCACTCATGTGCAATAAAGCACAGAGTGCATGTACTTGTAATTTTAGCTTGGGTGATTAGTGTAAGTCTTAGAGCTGGGGTTTAGTATAAAAGCTTGAGATGTAAGCATACAGGCTATCGACATCGGCTCGCCTCAAGAGTGCTGCAATCGACTCCACGCCCACAACTCATCTGCATCAATGTCGAACCTTCTTCTAGAGTGTCGATTCATACACTCGAGCGAATATCCATATCCATATCCATCTACTCAAGCGTGCAAGACTCTCCATCCACTCGAGAGAGTGACGGTAATTTGACTCGACCGCCTACTCGCTCGAGTGTCGATGATCGACTTTGGTCTCTCGAGAGACAAAAGTCTCTCGAACTCATGACTTATGGGCGACATTGATCGACTATTGCTGTTCAAGCGATGTCAATTGATGCCTGATGCACGCAGATGCCTACGCTCAATGATGCCTACACTCAATGACACCCTACACAGTACCATGACAACCACAAAACCACTCAGAATTAGAGAAGGGGTTAAGGTTCCATCGCTGAGTCGCGCCACCAAGAGCACTCGGCAACCCATTTGATTCCCTTTAACAAGAAAACCTAAGCGACCCAAGGAGGGACCCCGTCTGCATTTACCACCCAAGCGACCACTCACGCACGCGAGAGCATTGAAAACATGGCTGCGACCGTAGGGATACAGTTCATGTGCACCAACACCTAAGGACACTACCACCAATGACACTTAGTATCACACACTCGCACTACAACTAGCAAGCACCATACTTAGCGTTGGCGTGTACCTTTGGCGGCTCCTCACACAATTATCACCCTCTCCACTCATTTACGCTAACGATAAGATGCATAATTCATTCATAAGATGGCACCCCCATCTCTCCCTAGCCACCCTCCACCACAAGTAGAGTTTTATACACATTAGAAAGTTCCCTCTAGGACTTCAAGCACCATGACAACTCTAGTTCAATTCACCACTTGGCTAGGACCTCGCTTGCATATGGTACATTGCACCTACGTATACACATTCCCACTTCGCATAGAAGTTTTTACATTGGCCGTTTTTTAAGGAAGCACCTCCCTTTTTCCTAATTACCATGATAGAAGTTTACCTGCAAACTTCTTGATTTTCATTGGGTCCCACTTAGTTAAGCCTCAAACAAGTCCCAAATAAGTGCACTTTAATTTCTTAGATTTAAATTCCATATCCTCTTATTGCACCTAGGCAAACCATTAGGTGATCACATCATCTAGGGTCACATTGCACACCTCGGCAGAGCCCATCCACGTTAAGGGGAAAGCAATCAACCTTGAACCAAGGACCACATACCAAACTCTAACCAACTCTAAAACTATCAAGAGTGCTCAAAGAATGTGGGTTTGCAAGACAAGTTAACAATCAAGACAAGATAAGCCTAGTTTAGGACTAGGAGTGGCCACCAACTTGCAAGCCCATTCACCAAACCCCATTTAGCTCTCACCTTTTCTAAATTGAACTCATGTGTGTCCCGCTCTCTTTAATGATCTGGGAAGCATTCAAGTGACTTGCCAAGGCACTGCTCCATAACTTTGGCATAGCATTGTAATTTACCCATGCACAACCCCCCCTAATACTTGTGGATACAATACCCTTGTTGGTCCTCGCCCTCGCGAGCACACACAAATGTCTTGAGATACGCATACAAGTGACAAAAATAATAATTAATAAAGATTTGGCTGTGGGGATTGACATATCAAGAGGCTAGAGAGAGAGAGCGAGAGAGAGAGAGAGAGAGAGAGAGAAGAAGAAGAAGAAGAAGAAGAAGAAGAAAGAGATATGCAAGGAGAGAGAAGCATATGAGAGAGAGAGAGAGAGAGAGAAAGGTAAGGACAAACCAACACCGCAAGAATGAACGAAGGAAGGATGCAACGTCCAGACCCAAAGCCAAGCTTCTACATATAACTACAACCCTCACTTCTATTTTCCATCTTTCACTCCTGATTAATACTTATCCTCAACCATCTCTTCAACCACATTACTCTCCCAAGAAGAAAAGAACTAAATAATTCTGTTTTTTTCCATATTGACCATGGTATTGTTGGTATCCTAAGCTAGGGTATAAAAGGGCATAGCATAGATTAGTATGATTTGTCCAGTGTAAGGGTAGACATCATTCATATTATTTGTCCAGTGTAAGGGTAGACGTCATTCATATTTTACATAAAATTAAACAATTTAACATCAATTCATATATGTCTAGCCTTGTAAGCTAACCCACATACTATTATAATTGAGATTTTTAAGAATGAAGAAGACATTGAAGTTGACATGACATTGCATAACTTATATTCATTTGGCCAATTAATAAGCATTGAAAACAAGACATTAGAAAAAACACTATCTGGAGTTATATTCCATTCAGTTTATTCAAAGACGCACCTTGAAAAGAGCAATGATTTTCTACACTATTCTCTAATCAACACAAGCATACAATAACTTTGCTAGAAAATCTTACCGCACTATTGCAAAAATAGAAATTAGCTTGCAAAGACAAACATTTTGCTACAAATCTCGAGAACCTTTTGTACACAAGTAAAAAAATATTACATTTGAAAGTTATATTCTCAACATTGGTGTGTTTAAGAAAACTTAGCTCTAACCTCATGAACATACACAATACAAATAAAGAACAAACAAAGTCAATTACATGATCTTTAAAGCCTTGTGAAATGCTTTGTGGGAGCTTTCGCTCAACTGCCAAGACCCACGGACCGCTTATTGTTTCAAGCATTCCAAGCCGAGCACTAATGGCTACCTCTCACATAGCCGATGCACCATCGATCTTACGGGTGTAGTGAGCTTACCTCCATGCCGATCGAGTTACCTCCTCTCCCGCGCACTTCGGTAGCTCCACGATCCAAGTGCAAGCTTCAAGCAAGCTCCATCCTCAATCTCCACGCTCCAAGCTCCATCACCGCGAGCAAGACAAGAGAAGAGAAGAGAAGAGAAGAAGAGAGGATAAGATGGAGAGCTTCTCCTCCCCGGTCCCTCACCCTCACACACTCACTTCCTCACACTCACTTTCTCAAGCACAAGCTCAAGCAAGCAAGAAGAAGAAGAGGAGGAGAGCTACTTTTGGCCACACACAAGAATGAGCTTCTCATTCACTTTTCAACTTTATATACAAAACCCTAAATCCCTTTTGGGTGGTCATCCCCTTACCCCCTTTTTTTACATGGCTGACCGTGGCCTAGGCCCTTTTTCCCATTGTTCTTCTATCTTCCTAACTTTCTTTCCACCGCTCGTCTACATTTACGAATTGCACGGGTGAGAGCCTGGCACTCCTTAAATTAAATCATGATGCGCTTGAGCTCTTTTACAAAAGTATTGACTTGCGCTTTTCCTTCTGGACCTTTTTCCCTTATTTAGGATTTTTCTGCACTTCTTGTATTTCTAGATTTTTATTGGCGTGCCTTCGTCTTCCGTTTCACTTTGCCTTGGCCTTTGTCTTCTACTTTAGCTTTTCCTGATTTTCCACCTTGTTCATCTGACGGTTAACATACTTCAAAGATAATAATAAACGAGTCGATTGGGTACATCCCATCGAAGTTCATGAATCTTGAGACTCCTGGACTTCAATGCTCTTGACTTAGAGCAACACCATCAAGTAAGTGTGTGTGTGTGTGTGTGTGTGTGTGTGTGTGTGTGTGTGAAAGGATAGTGTATGGCAATAAGACTTGCACTGAAGAATAGTGTGGGGAGTCCAACCCTACTCCCCACTTACTCATTGTCACACTCAAGTGAGTCTTGGGGAGCGGGTTTACCTAAACCCTTAGCTTACCCTACTAGCATCCCTCACAAAAGTCTATGCTAGCAAGGTCTATGAGAATCCACTCTATCTCATGGATTTGTTGTATAACCTTTTTGGTTGCTGTCAAAGAATATGGCTAAGATGCTAATAGCAAAAAAGTGTCCGATGCAAGGACAATATCTCTCATTTCTTTTTATCCTCAAGTGTGATCACTTGTGTACCAATGCAATTGTATCACTACTCTTGCCCCTGCAACCTTTTGTGCAAGGGGGCTCATTTCTTTTTATCCTTGGTGTGATCACTAGTGTTCCAATGCAATTGTATCACTACTCTTGCACTTGCAACCTTTTGTGCAAGGGGACTCTTACATCTATAAGAGAATACTTTTAAGCTTATTAATTGATGAATCCCCCCTCCTCCAACACACACACACACACACACACACACACACACACACACACTCTCTCTCTCTCTCTCTCTCTCTCTCTCTCTCTCTCTCTCTCCACACACACACAGAGTGTAATACATGTGATTTCATTTGTGTGGTCTTGTGTGTGTGTGTGTGTGTGTGTGTGTGTGTGCATGCGCGCGTGCTCTCTTCCTCTCATCTTTTTTTTTCCAAGCTTCCTATCTTTCATCTTTTTTCACCTCATATGTGTACATGTTGTATACCCACATGTATTACTACCAAGCCTAGAATTATACGATACTGAAATAAAATTTGTCTTTGAAGAAAAGAACTATTGTCATTTGAACCAGAACTTCCCCAAATGCATTGATGTTTATTTGTAGAGTGTGCCACTTCAAATTATTTTTTTTAACGAGCTATAGAATGTCCTTTTGTATGACAGCCACAGCTATACACAAAGAAGCCTTGTAATGTAAAAAGAGAGGCATGACCTAGTACATACAAGCCAAGCAAGAAGCTAGTTAGTAAGTACTAAAATATGCTTTCTTATATTGCAAGTGTCATATAAGTCCTACCCAGTTGCTATTCTTATCACTTAATACAAGGCAAGGCTACCTTGTTTGTTGTCATGGCTATTGGAAGGTGAGTGCTAAAGGATACTTACTTAGTTTGGAGAGTCACGAAGCTCTTAAAAAATGAAAGCAGTTTTGCAGGTTAAGGTGCAGATTACTATCTTAAAGACCTCGTAATCAAACATGTGCTATCCTCAGAATTTTACCAGGGGCAGTGTACAAATAGCTGAAGGTGTGAAAGCACCCCTAAAACGGTCCAAACCGTTTTTAAAGTGCTAGGGTATGCGTGGCCACCTAAAGGCAGTGAATTCGTATTCAGTGGAGGCTAATTAAAATAACCTTGTGCCAAGTTAAAGCTTACCATTAGTCCTATAATCGTATTATTATAGGCGCCGAGCTGAAATGCCTGGGTGATGCAAACGTAGGCCCAATATGGTGGTACCATCGCCTCTTCGAGAAGCAAGCCTGGCAAGCCACACATGGTCTGAGGCTATCAGATAGCCATAGTGTGCCGGCAGCAGCATTATGGGTGGAGATTTTATGTGCAGGCTACCTTAACGCTGGTTGTTAGAGGAGCCGCTATGAATACTGAACGGGTCCTACTATACGTGGAGAAAAGCCAAACCCTGTTTTATAGTATAGGTGGCCAGCCTGTGTGGTGATTGATCAACGGCATTGCCATCATTACTGAGCGGCCTGTGCTGTGACGAAGAACGCCTACACTTTCATTGAAAGGTCCTACACTTTCATTGAATGGAGCTTTGGACAGCATAACATGCTCATGAAGCTAGGATGGCAACTCATGAGCTTGCAGCTCTTCATCACACCACCAAGGTACTCAGACGGATGTGGGAGAAAAAAAGGCAGAGGTATATTTCACACCCTCCCTTTTTAACTTTATATATATATAGTTGTAACCTGTAGGGTTTCAGCGCCCCAAAAATAGATTTTGTTTCATTCTCATATTAAATTGACCCCCACCCCCCCAAATTAATGTTGGAGGCAAGGTGGCACCAAATCAAACCACATGCCCATTTTTTAATAGATTGCAATACTCGGATTACTTCCATTGCAAGTTGAATCCCAAGTGATCCGAAATTGTGTAAACACCACGAACAAGGTAGTATGCTTAACAATTATGATATTCGCTTGTTTTCGAGATTTAATATAAAAGAGAATGAACACTTAAAGCTGAAAATGAAAATTACTCACAAAATTACAGTCATGAAAATGTAAAAGTAATGGAGACAAGATTGATGGTTGAATAGAGCCAACCCTCCCCCGAAGGAATGTATTTCTGCTCAACCCAAGTCCCTTAGGAAAAAGCTCAGTTACAATCAACCTGAGAGTGAGGAGAAGTAATTCTCACTCTCACAAGATCATGCAAAGATGTACAAACACACATGCATTATCTATTATACAATGATAAGAACTGATTTCTTTACAGTATGAGAGAAGAAAGAGGGGAAATCAGCCTTTCTTCATCGTTGATCAACAGTACATGGATAGGGCTTGCTTCTTGTTGCTACAATGGAAAAAAGAGCTCGAGAAGGAGGTGATGTAATGAATTTACAAGCTTGTTGTCCTGTAAAACAGCAGTGATAGAAGAGGGAATATGGAGGAATTTGATCATGGAGAAGTGGGGAATGATGATGGGGATGGATGGGGCCAGTTTCTGGCTATCTGTGGGTGCTGTACATGAGTTTACAGCAAAGAAAAATGATGCTGAATGAAGAAAAATGAGCTCATATTTATAGGAGAGAGAAGAGCTAGTACAAAAGGGAAAAGTGGAGTAGCACAAGACAAGTGTCCAGCCACATGTCATGAGATGTGACAAGTGGTGGGACACTTGAAAACTTGTGTGACAAGTGTCTTAACACTTGTCTCTTCTTTATAGCCTTCCTTTTTGGGCTGAATACTGTCAAGAATAAAAATAACCAAATTTAGTAAACACTGTCAGAGTACAGAATTTACTATTTTTAGAATGACATCTCTATTTTTTAGGACTAGCATTTTTAAGCTAATTTGAGGCTCCTAAAATTTACAAACCTCCTAAATGCAAAGAAATGTACATTTCAAGCTTTCAGCCCACACATGCACATTGTACAAGCATTTCATGATCATGCCATCTTGTTGATTGTAACTGTCTGTTCTGGCGGATCTAGCCCACACTTCAAGGCATCAATCCTTTCTGTGTGCGAGTCTAACCCTGATATGCATGAGTTCTAGCCATAGGCGCCCAATCGGGCCATATAGGTGGAAGTGTGAACTATCTTTTCTCTAACCCACCAAGTGGATCCATCATAACCTGTGACCACTCATCAGTGGCCAGCTCCAATGCACTTTTTTTTAATCTAATTAGTGCAAAGAAAACAAATTTAATAAATCATTATATAGACAAATTAATGAAAAATGATACAAATTATGTTTCTATAGAGTTGTGACAGCCCTCTGGCTTTTATTCAGCTGTCCTCAGCTGAAAAGCTTCTTGATATGGCTGAAGAATGTCTAGGTAATCCTTCATGAATTTTTCATCTACCCAGTGTGCATATGTTGTGGATAGATTCTTGAATTTTAGTAAGAATTTTCGTGTCACAAGGCCACTTCTCGTGGTTCGATCCTTGTGAAACAAAATCTGTTCAAGTTCCAAGAGTTGCTATATTTCTTCAACTTCTAGGGGATCTTCAGTAATGGGTTCCTTTGGTTCTGATCCTATGTAAGGTTTTAGAAAACTTACATGAAAAGAATTGTGTATTTTCCAATGAGCAGGAAGCTCAAGTCGATAAGAAACTTTATTTATTTTCTCAATCACTTTGAAGGGTCCAAAGTATCTACTGGAGAGCTTTGGAAAAGATGAATTTTGACCGGAACCTTGTTTGAGCCTGCTTTTATCAAACTTTAGCAAGACATATTGACCTTTTTCAAAAGCCAAAGGTCTTCGTTTATCTGCTTGCTTCTTTTGTCGCTCTTAGGCAACTTTGATAGTGGCTCGAACTTGATCCATTGTTGTTTTTAAATCTGAAGCAAACTCATCAGCAGCAAAAATCTTATCTTTAGTGCGAATAATTGGAGGAGGAGTCACTTTACCCTGTACTATTTCATTTGGAGCTTTCCCTGTGGATGAGTGCACTATATTGTTGTAAGCAAACTCCAATAATGGAATATATTTCTCCCATTGTGACTTATATTTACTAACATAAGCTTTCAACATATCCAAAAGAGTGAGATTCATCACCTCCGTTTGGTTGTCAGTTTGAGGATGAAAAGCTGAGAAGAACTTTAAAGTGGTTCCCAAATTCTCAAATAAAGCACGCCAAAAGTTACTTGTGAATTTGGAGTCTCTATCTGAAATGATCTCAGAAGGCATACCATGTAATCTGAAGATATGTTGAATGAAAAGTCTTGCAACTTGTGCGGATTTCAATGTTTTATGATATGGAATAAAATGTGATTGCTTGTTGAATTGATCAATTATGACCCAAATCATATCATGACCTTGAGGTGTTCGTGGAATACCTAAGATGAAATCCATTGTGATAGATTCCCATGGATCTTTGGGCACTGGAAGAGGTTGCAACAATCCTGGAGTCTTCTGCCTATCATACTTGGATTTTTGGCATACTAGACAAGCCTCAATGAAGTTATGTGTATCTCTTCGTAATGTTGGCCAATAAAAGTAGCGCTCAATTGCACTTAGAGTGGCTGCCCTCCCTCTATGCCCTGCATAAGGGGGTTCATGACTTTCTTTAAGCACCTTTTGTCGAACAGGAAGAGTGACACAAAGGCGATTGTTCATGAGAAGGTAACCGTCTTTGATGGAATAATCTGGATGAGAACCTCCTTGCTGTAAATTTGACCAAATTGCTGCAAAATCAGTATCTTCATCATAAGTATTCTTTATCGTTTGAAAATCTTCATGATGAGCCACTGTAATAGTTGCAATGCGAGGCACTCTAGAAAGTGCATCAGCAACTACATTTTGTTTCCCTAGAGTGTACATAATTTAAAAATGAAATATAAACAAGAAATTTTTCCATCTTGCATGTTTCTCCTGCAAATGCTTTTGAGTCTTGAAATACTTCAAGCTCTGATGATCAGTTTTAATAAGGAATTCATTGCCTAAAAGATAATGTTTCCATATCTTCAAAGCATGAACCACTGCTAAGAGCTCCTTTTCATAAATGTCATACATTTTCTCCACATCATTTAGACGACGGCTTTCAAAGGCTACGGCATGGCCTTCTTGATTTAGCACTGCACCAATACAATCACCGCAAGCATCTTCTTCCATCACAAATGGTTTTACCAAATCTGGAATGATAAGAACATATCCAGAAGTAAGAGCTGTTTTCAGCCTTGTGAAGTCTGCCTTCTCTTTTTCCTTCCATTGGAAAGAGGTCTTCTTCTTTGTAAGGTCATGAAGTGGAGAAGCCATATGTGCAAAATGCTTGATGAAGCGGCGGTAATAAGAGCATAAGCCAAGAAATGATCGCACCTCATGTACATCATGAAGATGAGGCCATTATTGGATTATCTTGATCTTTTTAGGATTCATCTGAATCTCTTCAGAAGAGATGACATGCCCAATGTAATTTATTTTATGCATGAAAAATTCACTCTTTTTACCATTTACCAAGAGTTGATTTTGTTGAAGTAATTGTAGAACAATTTCCAAGTGCTGATGATGCTCCTCTTCATTCTTGCTAAAGACAAGAATATCATCAAAGAAAGTACTGACATATTATCAATGCTCTCTAAAGATGTGCTCCATCATTCGATTAAAGGTGGCTAGTGCATTGGTTAATCCAAAAGGAACCACCAAGAATTCATAAAGACCGTATGAAGTGCGAAAAGCAATTTTGTGTACATCTTGTGGTATTACTCTAATTTGATGATAACTACTCTTTAGATCAATGCAGCTGAAAACCTTTGAGCCTCCTAGATGATCCAAAATGTTGTCAATTCTAGGAATAGAAAATCGATTCTTCACAGTGATTTTGTTGAGGACTCGATAATCAATGCACATCCTGAATGTGCCATCTTTCTTTTGAACAAGAAGAACCAGTGAACAAAATGGTGAGCTACTTGGCCTAATAGCCCACGGTTGAGTAGGTCTTCGACTTGCTTTCTGATTTCTTCTTGTTGAGGACGGCTCACACGGTATGGTGCTATATTAGGAGGAGAACTGCCCAGAATAATATCAATATGATGGTCTTCTAGCCTTTCTGGGGGAAGCTGATAAGGAAGATCTTCTGAAAAACAATCTTTATACTTTTCCAAGAGCTGAAGTCGCTCTTGGTTTTCAGCATTCATATTATCTTTTAATCAGTGACATAAAGCAAATAACATTGAACACAATCCTTAATTGCTCTAGAGACTTGTATATGGCTTACCATAGGTATGGTGTCTCCAGAAACTCCAGCTTGGATCTCGTACTTCTTGCCTTTGTTGGTGAGTTCTACCTTCTTTTTCTGAGAGAAGATGATTGAATCTACTCTAAGATTCCAAGGCATGCCAAGAATCACATCGCAACCATCAAGGTCTCCGATACAGAAGGTATCTTTGTCACTGTAGCCTTGAATTTGAAACTTGAGCTTACCAATGTAGTGTGTCACAGTCTTCACTGTGTCACCTTCATCAGCATTTAAAGCTTGGCGAACTTCTACCGGAGTGTCCATCTCTTCATTCTTTAATCCAAGCTCTTTAGCTAATTGCAAGGCATTTGCCTCAAGATCTATCAAGAATAGTGCTTGCTTACCTTGCAACTGTCCCCAAGCTTTTAATAATTTGCGCATCTCTGGAGTGTGAGTTGTGTTTGCAACTACATCACTGATAGCATTGATTTTCACTGGCGACTTAGGCTTGTTGTCAGAAACCTTGCTTTGTCCTTTGTTTGGACATTGCTTCGCTATGTGGCCTATTTGTCTACATTTAAAGCACTTTCCTTCTTTCATGAAGCGCTGCTTTTCTTCTTCGGAAAGTTGCTTTGCTTGTGGGTATAGATTGGAGCGAAATTGAGGAGCATTAGAAGGTGCATAGGGCTTCATCTTCTTTTGATTTGATGGTTGCTTTTGCCGCTGTTTTTGTCCTTCATTTGGGGCTGAATACTCCTCATCATCAGCTACTCTCTTCTTATCATTCTTTTGGAATGATTTGTTGCCATTGTGCTCCATTTTCCATGTCTCAGCATGGTCAATGAGTTCCCTGAGACTAGAACAATGATAATGATTGAGAGCAGTACGAAGTTTAAAATGCAAACCTCCTTGAAACTTCCTAAGCTTTTCCAAACTGCTGATCTTCTTGAAATGTTGGACCTTCAAAAGTAGCTCCCAAAATCTCTTGGTATAGTCACCAAGTGACTCATTTTTCCTTTGCCAAAGCCGATCCCATTCCATTTTTACATCTCTTTTGAAATGAACAGGAAGAAATTGACTTTGTATCATGCGAACAAAGGACCGCCATGATTTTGGGGCAGCATGATCATATTCCAACCCCGTCCACCAAGTATGGGCTAAGTCGGTCAAATGTAAAGCTACAAACTTAATCTTTTCTTTTTCTTTATACTTGTCACGACCATACAAAATTTGAAATTGACGAATAAACTTCAGAAGAAGATCAGGATTTCGAGAACCATCATACATATTGAACTTGATCTTCTTTTCAAGTTGAGATAGTGACTTAGTCTTCTTCTTCTTCCTATGCCTTCGTCCATGCCCGGATCTTGAGGTTGAAGATGATGAAGTACTTGATGGGAATGAAGATGGAGACGAGGGTGAAGAATGTCGATGCCTTTGACGATGATGAGGTCTTCCACAAGAAGGGTGTGACTCTTCATCACTAGAAGAGGGTCCATCAGAGTAGGCGCCAGATGACTTTGAAGAAGAGGATGAGCTTCGACGCATCTCTTTCTTTGTCTTGAAGTAGAATGGGACTACCTCTTAGAAGTAGTTGGACTTCTTGATTGGCTCCTTTCATTCGTATAGCTTTATCTCCTTAAAGCAGATGGGCTTCTTTCCTTGAATTCTTTGGGATTCTCAACTTTTTCTAGTTTGAGAAGTTGCTCACGAATTTACTGATTCTCCTCTCTAAGACTTTGAATGGCTTGAAGGATAGCACTTGGCTGATCCATTGAGACTCTAAGAAAAATATGCTCAAGCACTCAATGCAAGGGCTGAAAACAAACAAACTTATAATTGTAAGCACTACCAGTGTTGGAGTGAGAACCGAGCCAAAGCTCTGATACCACTGTAAACGCCCCAAACAACGTAGTATGCTTAACAATTATGATATTCGCTTGTTTTTTAGATTTAATATGAAAGAGAATGAACACTTAAAGCTGAAAATAAAAATTACTCACAAATTTACAGTCATAAAAATGTAAAAGTAATGGAGACAAGATTGAGGGTTAAAGAGGGGCAAATCTCCCCTCCCCTCCCCCCTCCCCCCGAAGGAATGTATTTCTGCTCAACCCAAGTCCCTTAGGAAAAAGCTCAGTTACAATCAACCTGAGAGTGAGGAGAAGTAATTCTCACTCTCACAAGAACATGCAAAGATGTACAAACACATATGCATTATCTATTATACAATGATAAGAACTGATTTCTTTACAGTATGAGAGAAGAAAGAGGGGAAATCAATCTTTCTTCATCGTTGATCAACAGTACATGGATGGGGCTTGCTTCTTGTTGCTAAAATGGAAAAAAGAACTCAAGATGGAGATGCTATAATGAATTTAAAGGCTTGTTGTCCTGTAAAACAGCAGTGATAGAAAAGGGAATATGGAGAAATTTGATAATGGAGAAGTGGGGAATGATGATGGGGATGGATGGGGCCAGTTTCTGGCTATTTGTGGGTGTTGTACATGAGTTTACAGCAAAGAAAAATGATGCTGAATGAAAAAAAACGAACTCTTATTTATAGGAGAGGAAAGAGCTAGTACAAAAGGAAAAAGTAGAGTAGCACAAGACAAGTGTCCAACCACGTCATGAGATGTGACAAGTGATAGAACACTTGGAAACTTATGTGACAAGTGTCTTCTCTATAGCCTTTCTTTTTGGGCTAAATACTGTCAAGAATAAAAATAACCAAATTTAGTAAGCACAGTCAAAGTACAAAATTTACTATTTTTAGACTGATATCCCTATTTTTTAATACTAGCATTTTTAGACTAATTCGAGACTCCTTAAATTTAAAGACCTCCTAAAATTTAGAGACTCCCCCTCCCAATATGGATATCATATGAAAGCTTTTTCCGAGTACATCGCAAAAACGATATCAAAATCTTCATGTGACTTTTCTATACAAAGAAATGTGCATTTCAAGCTTTTAGCCCACACATGCACATTATATAAGCATTTCATTATCATGCCATCTTATTGATTGTAAGTGTCTGTTCTATCATATCTAGCCCACACTTCAAGGCATCAATCCTTTCTGTGTGCGAGTCTAACCCTAATATGCTATTCACCAATTAAAATATCATTTCATCTCATATCTTCAATTAGAATTTAAAAAACTCTATATGAGAGAGAGAGAGAACCACAAATAACTTTTGTGAGAGAGAACGCTATGTTTCGAAGACTCACCTCCCCTCTTTTCATTATTACATCGCCCTTCCAAAAAAATACCCCATCTCTCTCTTGAATACCAAACCTCCCTATCTTACACATAAGCTTAAGGTCTTTTTTTCCTTGGTTAGAGTCACCCAAGCATGCCTTTAAATAATAAATAGTAAAGATTATTACAAAAAAATACATTAGCAAAGGTTCGTCCATAAGATATAATTAGTGTTTGTTACTTTCCATACAATTAAATTTGTTGAACCTCAAGTAATGTGTAATACAAAGAAATCACATGCAATGAACTTGGAAAGTTTTTTCATAAATCTTAGGACAAGGAACAACCTGTTTTTGTCGTTGAAAGTAGAGGAACCCAAACATGTTTATGGTTTTATTTAGTCACATGATAGCTTGTCATAATTGCTTGTCACATTGGAATTGGCACTGATGGTTTGTTCGAACACCCCAAGGAAACATAAGGTTAATATAGGTTACGAATCCAAAATGGTTGACAACCAAGATTTCAAAACCAACATGAAAAAAACGAACGAAAGGCCACCGATACAAGCATTCCAAAATGGGCCAAAACAAAGACAAATTTGTTTCCAGAACTTGATTCCCTGTACAACACAACCATAAGGTAGAAACATGGACAAAAGAGTAAGGTAGGGCCTATGCCACTCTCTACTAGCGGGTTAATTTGATGTACCCTGATGTGTTAGCCAACCATAGTCAAAGCCAGAGGCCAAGCTACAGTCTAAAAAGAAGCCTACTTCTGGAAGCAAATTTAGTGAAGTATCTTCACAAAACAGTTCAGTACACGGTGTGGTTGAGAATAGAGATTTGCATTTGTGATACTCTCCAGAATCATAACACACTTTTTCGAAATATTCTCATCAAACTACCCAAAACACCTCTAATATTGTAGACAATTAAGGCACCACAGCCATTCATAAGAGGGCATTGTATCAGGCAGTGAAAACTTTATGGGGGTGAAACAATAACCATAATTTAGATGATTGGACCCACATGACAAGTAGACAGCATCAAAAGAAAGAATCGTCAAATTCACTAGCTGCTTTGTCCTGTCAACAGGCATCCCTTTGTTTGCCGAGTGTTGTAAGACTTGCAGCTGAGGCATTTGTGAGCAATCACATGGAACAGAACCTCATTGTTTGCACCACAGTCATTGCACAGTATCCACACCTGCATCCACCAATATCATTGCACATCAACCATGAGATATGTAGAGCATGGTTATACACAATCACCATTTTGGCAAGCAAACAATCTGATCAAGGCCACACAGTACCATTTTATTTCGATATACTTCTGGCATCGGTGTAGTAGCAACCTGCATCAGCAAGAATTTGCTTTGAGCTTATTGAAGGTTTCAAACTAGGCATATCTGTTGAACTACTACTGACAGCAAGACACGCATTTACCTCTCTGTCAAGGTGTTCCCATGCCTTGGACATGTCAAAAATTGATTTTGAGCACATAGGGCAAGTGTACCTGCAAGATAGAGGCACAGACTTCAGACATCGCTGATTGATTAGCAGCGCCATAACTGCAGAAAATATGGGTAGTTTAGCTTACTTGGAGTGAGACCTCATCTCTTCTAAGCACTCCAGATGCATGGTGTGACCACACTGCAGGACTGTGATATCCTTTATAGAGTCGAATAAGTACTGCCACCAAAACAACAAACATGTTACACACCTACAATTAGTACACACAGTTCGGCACATCGAAAAAACATGAGATCAGAAGAGCAAAAGATAGACCTCAAAGCAAACTGGACAGTTATGCTGCATTGAATTTTCCACACATGGATGTCCATTCTTCAGTTTCATTGTATAGCAGCATCCTGCATACAGAACCCCATGTTAACCTCAAATGCATTCTGACAATGTAGCCAAAATGACCCAAGATTATTGATTAATTCTTAATCTGCCTTCTGGGTCCTGACAAGGCCTTAGGATCAACAACCTTCTAGGCTTCATGGTTTTCACATCATAAGGGCATAAGAGGACAAATTCCCATACTGAAGAAAGACTGGAAAAAAATTATTCTTGCATACTCATAAACGTATCTGGTTTATGTAAAACCTTGGAACCTTTGACAAATTATTGTAAAGCCAAGGACCATTGAATTTCCTATATTTTAAGGCTAGGTTATAGTGGGCACCTAACATAGTATCTGAGTCTGAATTGTTTTTGGATTGTTGGTGATATCATATTGGTAGGCTGGCCGTCACTTTGTCTGAATGACAATAATCTTCCTTGAAGGGACACAACAATTTGGATAAATGTGGTTGTAAGACACTAGGTCCTAAAATCACAACTCAATAAAGATTGAGAGAACCCAAGAAGAGCCCCTCAAATCTTATATATAGAAGTTGCACAGATTTGTACAAGGTAACCAGGACACCAGCCCGAGCATGATCCAACACTCTTCATATCAAATCATTGAAGCTGCCTTGCTGTCTTATTCAGGAATGGTCTTCTACACCCACTGCAATCTGCCATGAACTTATCTTCAACCTCAATCAAAGCCATGAAAAACTCCAACTTGCCTCAATAATGCCTCAATCACGAACTCTCCTGCTCAACTGGTAAGAATTTGCAGCTCCGACCCAAGTGCTGCCCCTGACTGCATGCATGGTCTACTGCCTCACTCCACATGCAAACACTACCCAACTATACACCCTATACCATTTTCCGCCTCATAGCACTGGAGCCGCGTCATTCCATCATGTCAATCACCCAGTATATAAGCACTTGGATGTGGACAGTGCCCAGATGCATTACATTCTGCTCCACAAGAAATGCAGCTGTCCCGAGTCACATAGCCTCTTCATTGATCCCAAGAGAGGGCAAGAAGTTGCGGACTCATCCAGCCGCACTACCTAGTGCATGGGGGCACCCTTGAACTTGAACAAATACTCGAGCTCCTTCCACACAGTGCCCTTCTTGTAACTGTCCCTTCTTGTAACTGTAGAGTAACGATTATTCCAGCACCAACAATTCTTCAAGCCAGTGAGCATCACCAACTCTAGCTCCTCCCGATCTAGGACCATGGATAATGGTACTGTGCAAAAAGAATAACATGAAACACCAAATGCATCTCCCAATAACAGGGCAACTCCAGCTGATAAGCCACATCATTTAGCTTCATAGTGATGCAGAAAAGTCCCTTCTTCTCTGGTGCTAGCTATAGGTGAAAACTCCCCAAACTACTTCAAACATTGCTTGAGATAGCACAATTCACCTTCACAAAAGATCAACTCGCATCAATGTTTCTCGGCCTTATTTTGTCGGTGCTGTGCCCATTAGCTATTCTCCCAAATCTACTTCAACAATCGATCCACATCCACAATAAGTTGAGAAAACACATAATTCCCAATAGAGATCTCCAATGCGCAGTTGAATATGTTAAGAGTTGTTACCTGGACACGCAGGCGCCACATGGCAGGCAGTCGACCAGGTGCCACGTGGCAGCAGTTGGACAGCAGTCAGTCGGACTGCAGCAGTCGGCTGCAACCTGTATTTTTTTAGGCATTATTTTCAGCCTATTTATAGGCTCTGTTTCCAGCAGTCTTGGTCAGTTGTGTCTCACAAATTTCAGGCTGCAGACCGTGGAAACTGCCCTCGGGGCTGACGAAGACCGAGATCTTCAAGGTGGAGACATACGCAGATATTCTCTCTGCACCCATGTATAATTCTGCATCCTTATACAGCATTCTTCACTGCAGATTTTGTGTTTCACTGTCTCTTTCTCTCTCTCTATTCACTCTTTGTCTCGGTCATTCACTTCCACATTGCTTCACTCCGACATGGTATTAGAGCATTGAAGGACTGACCCATCTAAAGAGGAGATTTCAACACGACACAAGGCTGCATATTCAGCGGTTCAAGTGCGAGCAGGTGGGCTGCGCATCAGAACAAGGCTGAAGCAAGCGTGGGCATGTGAGAAAAGAGAAGATTTGCTGAAGGTGGTGCTGTTTTTTTGCAGTTAGGGAAGGAAGAAGACTACGTTTTGGGCCTTCAAGTGCAGATTTTACCTTTTCATCGCCTTCGGCGGGTGACAAAGGAGCGGGACGAGCGAACAATAGCCCTAGCAGGCTGTATTTTCACAATCAAAGGGGGCTGCTCTGTGTTTTGTGCATGCCCATACCATGATAGAGCATCGTTAGACACCTCAATGTCTATGGGCAAAGGCTGTGGCGATCGAGGCTGTGGCTGAGGCTGAGACTTCAATAGATGAAGATTGAGAGTGTCCCTGAGGAGAGGCAACCGCAAGATGGACTGCGGAGGTCACGAAGGCACCAAGCACATTCAAATTTTCATCTCTCAACAAAGATATGTACCAAAGCTCTTGGTGACTTTTGAGATGGAGGATTGTCAGTCCATTTCTACTCCTATGGATCCAAACTAAAAGGCCACTTCACGCTCAAATTCTCCTTTGGCGGATGCTTCCCGCTACCATCAGCTAATTGGATCATTGATTTGGCTCCTCAACACATGGGTTGATCTATGTTTTGTTGAAGGTCTCTTGGTTGGGTTCATGAGTGCATCTCAGCAGGTGCATTGGCAAGCTGCTTAGAGGATACTACGGTTTCTAAGGGGGACCTCCAACCTCAGGATTTCCTATCCATCATGTACATGTGCTTCCAATGTTGTTCTTGCAAGTTGGAGTAATTCAAATTGGGTTGGCGATGTGAACCTTAGGCGGTCTACTACACACTATTATTTTATCTTGGATGCAGGTGTTATCTCTTGGAGTAGCAAGAAGCAGCCCACAGTAGCCCTCTCTTAGACTGAGACAGAGTATCAAGCCACGTCTTCTACCACATGTGAGATTGTGTGGCTTCTGCGTTTATTGGAGTGGAGAAGCTTGGCTGCCCCCAAACTCGTCCTACTATTCTACCGTGCAACAATGAGTGTTGCATTGCCTTGGCACGAAATCCTGTATTCCATGCCCAAAGAAGCACATATAGATCCACTACCACTTCATCAAGGAGAAGCTCCTAGATGAGACCATCAATGTGGAATACTGTATGACCGAAGACAATCTTGCAGATTTGTTTACGAAGACACTTCCCCAAACTCTACTTCACCAACTTTCTAGATCCCTTCGCCTTATACCTTGTCCAGGATCTGAGAGGGGATGTTAGAGTCATTACCTAGACAGCCAAGCGCCACATGGCAAGTAGTTAGCCAAATGCCACATGGCACCAGTCAGACTACATTAATTGCATCCGACCTGTATTTTTTTAGGCATTATTTTCAACCTATTTATAGGCCGTCTCCAACCGTCTTGGTGAGTTGCGTCTCACAGATTTCAGGGTACAGATCGTGGAGATTGCCCTTGAGGCTAACGAAGACCGAGAGCTTCGAGGTGGAGACATAGCAAATATTCTCTCTACACCCGTGTATAATTCTACATCCTTATACAGCATTCTTCATTGCAGATTTCCTGCGTTTCACTGTCTCTCTCTCTCTCTTCTCTCTTTGTTCACTCTTTGTCTCAGTCATTTGCTTCCATATTGCTTCACTCTGACAGATTATTCTCTCAAATTTGCTTCATCAATTGATCCATATCCACAATAAATTGAATTGCCACATAATTCCAGATAGAGATCTCCAATGTGCAGTTCAAGTTATTGCTACCTAGCCACCCATGTATTATCTCAAATAGTGTCCACATGGTGGAATTTGAACTACATTGATTGCATGCTCAAACAACATTGAGAACTGTCACTCATCCTTGGAAAATATAGGTAATGTCTACTTTACCTATAATTCAATAATGTTCATAGTATGAAGAAGGAGTATCACTCAAAACCAATGTAGTGTGTGTCCTTTGTCGTTTGTGATATGAGTACACACCACTTCAAAATATGCCTCTATAGCTGGTAAGAAAGGCTGCGCATATAGCCTTCGAAGCATAACATATATTATAGATTTGTTGTTTGGCCATCAACTTACAGTTTGAAAGTCTAAGCAAAGCTAGCAATCTACAATCATGTAGTATATCAAAAATCTAGTATCAATTGGACAAGAGAGAGTATAACTACAAAGGGCAAAAACTCACATTTCTCTTAGATACCCACTTCCATCATTCCCTACTAAACGCCATCCGTCATTGACCATAAAGTTTACACCATATAAAGTAGTACACTACCTACAAATCCCTTCTCATAACTTGTACTATCCCTACATATCATCAAGTTAACTTCCACATGCACACAACCCTTTTGCATAAACAACAAAGCCCTCTTCCTCTTCTCCAACAACTTGGCACCCACCAAGGTGGGCAAACCACAACCATGACCCTTAAGGCTTAAACAAGAGTCCTTGAGAAGACAAGAGAGCCACAAATGAAGTGCTCTATAGACTTGAACTCACAACCTCCATGTTGTAACCCTTAGGTAGCTTAGCCATTTAGGCAACCACTTTGAATATGCAAAACCCCTTTCTTCACAAAAAGAACATATTTGAGCCTCAAAAATTTACTAAAATAAGCTAAAATAGTAATGTCTTTACCACAACGGTCACAATGAAAGAAGTTGTCTCTGCCACCAACCCTGGCAAAATACACAAATAAACAAAGTCACATAAAGCATTACTACATGTTCAAATCACTTCAAGAAAACCAATTTTCAAGTGCATAAAACCAATCGCAATTGCAGTGTGCATTGTTCATTTGTGTCTTGCCTGCAAATGCCGCATGCATCACAATGAAACTGCCGTTTTGATATCTGCAAAAGACCACATATGTTAAACCTTTAGGTCTTTGGGAGCGTACTGTTTTGAAATGAAATAAATAAAAAACCCGCATAACATTGTTGCTTGGAAGCACTAATTCAGACATGCAATAACATCTAACGACCTTCAATTTACTAAGTATTCATGAACCAAACCTCATGGATGACCTTAACACTCTGAAAAATTACCTTATAAAACAAGGACAGCTACAACACCACAAACCTGGACCAACTAATTTGACTCTAAAAGAGATCGACAAGACTTACATCATCATCATAGAACTTGCATTTGTGACAAAAGTACTCCCCCATACAAATCCCACAATTTATGCATTTTTGTTGGGCCTGATAAGATTTGATAGGTGATGTCAAAATACTGACGGTAGAAAGCTTGGAACTTAGAGAAACAACAGTAGTAAAAACTGCAGTTTACCGTTTGTTCAGTGCTACACACAGCACAAATGACCTGGTCAATACAAAGCATAAAGACACTCCCGTTAAGCCATACTGCAAACATGCACTTGCTTAAGATATCAATTCACTGAATGGTCCGAACAATGATGGCATGAGTACCTTCTCAACTTTGTGCCGGGGTACTTCATGTCGTTGAGATGGATCTTCCTCTAGACCCTTTACAAGAACAAAGACAAGACCCTGAGTCGAAAAACAACCAGAGAAGATCCTGACCATGGCAAGTAGTGATAGAACTAACCTTTGCCTCGTTATGGCAATGACGACAGTCAAACACCTCATTGCAGCAAGGTGCTCTAATTTTGCATCTTCTCCTGTAATGCTTGCATCTGAAAACAGATCAAAATGGTGTCGAGATCAGGGACAGACAGCATACAAAACTGTCACGAAGTGAATACAGGAATAACAAGCGTACCCATGCTTCATTTGGCTTTCCTTTTGACTGTCCGGAGTAAACACAGACTCGCAATTCAGTTCTTTCTCGAGACCTGTTGTAGGGGGTTCAACACGTGGCATCCCCAACCTAACATCGAAAATGCTTACACCTGCCTCGAGTTTCAACAATGCTTTAAAACATCTGCGCTCGAAAATTGATCCAATCGAAGGGATTCACGGACCTACAGCTCCGTTGAGACGAGACAAGTGCATGCAAGGGTTCGATCAACCGTTTGAAAGAAGCTTCTGTAAAGCCGAGAGCCGTTTGGTCCGCTCCATTACGATGAAATACAAAAGGCTTTGGAAGATGGAAAAAGCTTACCAAAGGCATTACTGCGAGGGAGCAGCAAATGCTTGATGTTGCAGGATTGGAGGAGAAACAGCAAATGCTTGATGCAGGCGAACACGAAATGATCCGACGACGGGTGAGAAAAAGAAAGTAGTAGAGAGAGAGAGAGAGAGAGAGAGAGACTGTGTGTGTGTGTGTGTGTGTGTGTCTCTCCCCTTCTACTGCCGCTGCCTCTTCTGATTGAAGCATGCCGATGGCAAGGCCCTATGACTTATAAGAGCCTCTTGCCCGCGTAGAGGGCAGGCCCGGCAGACAACTGACGTAACGGGTGGAGTTGGACAAGTTCTAGTGGCCTTGGCCCTTGTAGAGTCGTACCTCATATGAAAAAAGTTTGGCCAGTCGAAGGTGTTCTACTCTATACGTGTCAGAATTTGATTCAATCAAAAGTATGCATCAACTTTTATAATCCAAAGGAAAAAAACATGGGTGTTCACACTAGCATTGGGAAAAATATAATTTTCATTATTTCCAATTACGAAAGTTTATGCACATTTTTGTTGAATCAAATTTTGCCACATGTAAAGTAAAACATATTCCTTCAGCTAATTTTTTACTCTAAGGGTGTGGGTGTGAGGCCAGTAGAAGTTGTAGTGGGTCCACAAGAAAACAACCTTTTTGTTTTTAAATAAAAAGGACACATATTGAATGACTCCCCCCCCAATAGTAGATGCCCTCCAGATTGCTTAGCACGCCAATAATTGTGTTTTGCACAGCTCACATCATTGTGAGGCTCATAAGGTCTACTCTACTCGCTCTATGTTTTTGTATCTCTTTGCTTACAAAAATGGACAAACAACGTGCTTTGTGCAATATGATAGCATGTTTTGCATGTAATGACATACAAATATTGAGCAACTGTGTAATCATTTCCTTTTACACATGAAAGATGAAGGGGGTTGCACTTCTCACAACATAATGATGAAGCACATAAGAAACAAGATGCCCCACATGCAAACACCCACCCACCAATCTCAGAGAGGCAAAAAATTATGCATGCAGCAAGGCGAGCACGATCATACTTCTCTCACACATAATAGTATAGATTAAAGAGTATTAGTTTTTTAACTCTTAGTTTATTGTTACATGTGGAAATGGATATCTTTCGATGTTATTCTCACACACACATTGCCATAGGGGAGGTACCTCCCCAACGGACGTTTGGAAGTGTGTCTTAATATCAAAACAAAAAAAAGAACGTAGGGTAAAGGGGCCAACAAAGTGATGCCCCCAAAAGGAAAATGCACCCTACCCCAATTGACCGACAATTTTGCAACAAAGATGTAGCTTTTTTAGCTACTTAAACATTATGATATAACTTTTTAAAAATGTAGATATGCCTATTGTGAGTCAAATAGCCATATTTTATACTTTAAATTTTGTAAAATCTTAAAGCAATGCATCCTTTAGTGTCACTCTATTGGCCCCTCACTATTCCTCTTTTATAAACCCTTCGTTTGTAACTAGGGCTACTTAATAAAAATATCAAAATACCCCACTCCAAAAGTCTTCCATCATTGTGGGACTGTACTACTACATTCCTCTCTTAGTCCTATGCCTTGCCTAAAGTTCACAGTTTGGTCCAACAAAGTGTCCTTAACCTCCACAATAGTGGCATGCTCCCGTTTTGGGTGGTTTGCTATTGTGCCAAAAAATTTCCCCAAGGCTATCCTCCCTGCTTTCTTCGAGGTCCCCTAAATGGCCTCTAAGGTATGGTGTCAGTAAACTAACATGATTAATTGTAGCTAGCTGAATAGGTCTTGACTTAGGCTACATCACTGGCATCTGTTGTGCCATCCTTACATTAGGATTGTGCCACAACAAGTCCTAGTCTCATGACCATTCCTCTAACATATTTCACAATACTTTTATTTCTTCTTAATATTAGAAAGACCCCAAATCCTTCAGCTTTTATATAATCATTTTGTCCAACTTGCTAGCATCTGCCTTTTTCTTATCTTTATCATCTCCACATTGGCAATGGGGTTCCTAATCTTACCCCTCATGCCCTTCATAAAATAGGTAATCTGCATTTCAACTAAAGGTGCATCATCAGCATCTAACCTCTTTAGCAAGTTCTTAAACTTATGGGCATAGTCCTCCACCAGCATAGTCTTTTGTTTGATCTTCTTGAGCTTCCTTAAAAAATCTCCCAAACTTTTATCTTTACAGAACCTGCCCAAAAATGATGTTTTTAAAGCATCATATGTATTGAAAGTTGCCATACCATAACTAGCAAACCAATCCATGGCCTTCCCCTGCAAGGCGGTAGCAAACTATTGTTTCTTGACCTGATCTCCATACATTTGGTTGAATCCATTGGCTATCCACCTTGTCTCAAATTGGGCCACATGACAGTCAAGGTCTTCCTTCTTTTTGCCCAAAAATTTAGATGCTCGAAACCTTCAGATTAACCAATTGATTTGGATTCATTATGCTTTGCTTCTTGGGCTTCCTTTGAGGTGGTAAGGGATTAAAGAAAAGAGACCTCTGAGATGGGATTCTAGTACTCTATTAACAGAAATGACCTCCCCAACACTATATGCTATAACCTCTTAAGTGCATATCTAGGAGGAGTATCCTAATGCTTAAGAGGCAATATTCCCTCATCATCTGACAAATTAGGAGAATTTGTTGAAGTGGTAGGGGAATGAAATATTGTTGAGGTACCTACAGAGGTAACCCCTGCCAAAGAAGTCTGCCCTGCAACAATAAACTACACTTCATTCAGCCTACCTAAGCCTTCTAATCCACTCCTACCATTCAACCTTGCAACCTACTAATGCTGTCTTGCGAGGCCTTCCTTAAATTCTCGGGATCGACTCCTAGTAAGAACAAGATTGGATAGATAAAGATAATTATCTAAGATAAATGTGGCCCTTGAAAGGCACCTGATACACTGTCTATGCCATCAGCCTTCCTGCCGCCTAATCTTATAGCCTAATTCCCCAAAAATTAGTTCGGGTCTGCACCTAAGGTGATTCTAGGTTCATGCCTAAATCAAGAAATTATTTCCCTGAACTTAGCAGGGATCGCCAAAGTGTTATGGCTTCTCAAAACACCATAACAATCCAAGATACACTAATCAACTTGAATTGACTTGAATACTTCAGAAAACTTCTTGAACTGATTTATCACCATCATGAACAGATAATATTTAGGAAAAGCACTCAGATATAAAACACATATCATCTTCAATAACATAGAACTACTATCCATAGGAATATTGCATAGTTTATGATTATCATAGCAATTTTTTATTGAACAGCTTGAAAGAAAACATCAATATTAATTAGGAAACAAACATACACTAATAGGAGCAAACATCAGCCAGCCTATCAGAGCGATGTCTTGAATTGTCTATTATCCCTGATCACACAATATCTAATAGAATACAACTGCCTGGCATTTTGGACCTGTGCCTGACTTTCAAGTGAAACATCATATGATATATAAAGTTGCTTTACATATGCTTATTCAAAAAGCTTGCATACATAAAAGTACTAAGGTATGAAAGAGTACTAAATAGACTATGAAATTCGAGCCCTAGCATGCCCAACGAAGCACGTCGATACTCAACATGAAGTTCACACACTTAAATATAATAAGTGTAATTCTCATCCACGAAATATATCCGCATTATCAAAATTTATGTGCATGTGGGCATGTCCACGTGTTTTATTTTTCCCACTTTGGATCCTTATGCACATGGCATACTTTAATCGTTTTGTATGTGTCTACTTTTTGTACAAATTTGAGGGGTTTGAGCTTGTAGGTACATGTGCTAATCTTTATATGAATCCACTCCTTAATGCCTCGTACTTAAAGTTATTTGGAACCAAACACTATTAACTCGTAATTGGCATGAGTAGACTTATGAGAAAATTATCTCAAGTATATAAATATTAAATATGCTCAATGCCCCACCCTCATAGGGTGCCACTGATGATCCATGGTGCTTTAAGTTGTAAGGCCACCATAATGAGCAGAAGCCGTGTGTGAGTCCATACATTGGTTGGGTCCTACCTTATATGTCAAATGAGGTCTGTGTGACTAGATGTCAAAAAGGTGATCTTAGTGGGTCTAGCCTTTATGTTAAATACAGTAATAAGTTGGTAGCAACTAAAGGTACATTGCATCAAGTTGCAAGCTTTAGGGATTATTTAGGGACTCCTATTTTGAG
Source organism: Lygodium microphyllum (assembly GCF_053477565.2). Lineage (NCBI taxonomy): Eukaryota > Viridiplantae > Streptophyta > Polypodiopsida > Schizaeales > Lygodiaceae > Lygodium > Lygodium microphyllum. The sequence continues at coordinate 73,943,723 of NC_141163.1, forward strand.
TCCCTTGACTAAGGCATCCTAGGGGGGACTAGTGGCCCCCTTGGCAAGGTTCGCCACCAACACCCTAATTGATGATAAAGGGAACATCCTTTAGAATATTTGTTAAACCAACTAATGAAGGTTAATAGGTATATTATTTAGGTTGACTTGACCACCTTCCCATGCTATAAAATGGTGACCCCCTCAAAGCCATGATCATCTATCTAGTCAGATTTCTTCCAACTAGCCTTAAACTCTTCACTTATCATTTGTCTAGATCATTATCTAAGCTTTGTTGTGAAAGTGCACCAATAGATGTAGCCATCTTTGTATTAATCTATTTGGAATCAAAGAAATTTGCATTCTTCTCTTATGTGCAGTGTGCTCTCGTTTCCTTTCTCAAATTATGTACATTATGCCATGTAATGTTTACATGGTATCACACACCAAGGGACTCTAGGGATTAAAGAGTAGATGAGAGAAAAGGGATTCAATAGAAAAAAGGAGAAACGTTTGCTTTTAGAAGTGATTTTGGTGCATAAAGAGGAGATTTTAGAGCATAATTAGGTGGTGCTACTGTACTTGTAGTTCAAATAATAAGGATTCATCCACAAACCTTTAATGACTACAAGTTAGATGGTACGAACTACACATTGTGGAAGTTTAAAATCACAACTATTTCTTGATTCTTATGACTTGTAGGAGCCTTATTGGGGATTGACCTATAATCACAACCTACCTCTGACCCATTAATTTAGAGGATAATGATTCTTCCAAATGTTCATCTTCTTAGAAATGAAGGCACATGCATTGTGTGCCTTAGTTATTACACATACTTTTGGTTGCATTTTTTACCTTGATTCATGCATGTCTCACAAGTGCAATGGTGGGACTTTGGATGGTGCTCCTCTTATTTTCAGAGGTTTGACCCACCTTGGCATTTCTACCTCTCATCTAGCTACCTACACTCTCCTTCACACTAATCGCACACTCCCCTTTCAAACCTTGAAAGCAACAAGAATGCAAGATCAATGAGACGAGTTGAAACAAGCTCACCTTCTTTCCTAAGATATTGTAGTCAAGAAATAGCCTCCAAGTTGCTCCACAAATGCTCCATGGTGAGAGGCAATAAGTAAAAGAGGGAGAAGGTGGAGATGGAGAAGAGCTTCTCCCATTGGTCCCTCACTCTCCCACATACGCCCATGCATACACACACTCTTACTTTTACTCACACACACCCACACATACACACTCACTCACACACACACACAAAAGTCCTAACCATTTTAGGTTTAATGAATGGGGAGAACTTAAACTCAAAAGTCCAACTATTACCTTTGAGCCATATGATCTTAGTCTTGCAATTTTTCAATTACTATAGTAACAATAACCAATATAAGTGATGGCGCCAAGTATAATATCCCACCATCACACACACAAACAGTCTAAGTGGATACATAGAAAACCTCTTGTATCTTTTCTGATACTTGAGAAATGAGGTCATAAGCTAAGTGCATATGTAGACAATGGAGGATAATGATATTGAGTTTAATACTTGAGACTAGATGAAGGATAATAGATTTCGATGCTAGGAAGTCACCTATCTAGTTGGATCGTAGATCTAAGGTCGTTTGCCCCTTCGTTCAACTCAAAACCACTTGCGAGAGAGTGTGAACGCAAGAACATGAACCGATTATTTTAAAGGTTAAGTGTGTATGAGGCTTAAAAGATGCTTATAATTAAGAAATCATGTCATGAGGAGGGAAGGAGCTCAAATTTTTTTGTGCCCCATTTTTAATGCAAAAAATAGAGATCTGTGACCAATGAAATCATGCCTCCTCCTCCTAGGGTTGAGATTTATGGCTTAGATTTATGGCAACTAGCTCCTTAGCCCTACTTGCTACTCCATTGATCTTTAGATGCCCTATTAGGTTGTTGTTGAGTGGAGTAGCCCTACTATGTTGCTTCATCAACCATTGCACGACTCAATGCACATTTTCTTCTTCTTCTTTCCTTTTGAGCCCTCCTTCTTGTAGAAGACTAGTTTGTTGTTGCTTTTCTTCCTTCCTGGTTTCCTCCTTTGCTACTTCAATTACATCCCATCTCAATATCCTTCTTAGACTACTCCTTCCTTTTCTCACCCTTGGCAAGGATCTTAGTCTATCTCTTTCCTTGTTTTTCTACCTATGGGGCCTCATTTGATTTAGTTCTTTCAAGATTTTGCTTTTAGATAGCCTCTAGTTTAGCCTTTAGGCCTTTTTAGCTCTTTCCTTCTTCTCTTTTTCTTGTTTTTTATACACTTGACTATGCAATGCTTCTCAATTTGTGTCTCCCCATGCACTTTGAGTCTTCCATAATTAATGTGCAAAATCAATGTCTCTAAGATACATATAGATATCTAATTAGTTCAATTTTTATACGCCTTTCTCTCATCTTCAGTAGGCTAATCAAGTAGTTCTCGGCATGTATCTTCACTTGTAATAAGGTCCCAAAGACCTCTTCCCATTAACAAATTCTCCATATGGTAGGACCATACACTGTAGTTGTCCTTTTTCAATTTGTTACCCATAATTTGTGCATTTTTTGATAGTATGATAGCTGCAAACTTAGCACAACTAGCTGTATATGTAATGTGCCAAATCAATATCCAAGCATGTGAATAGGGCCGAGCATCAATTGATCAAAATTGAGATCATAAATTATTCAAAATCCCTAAATAAATGCATATCAATTGAGTTCCAATGCAATAAGTGTCATACATGTGTCCAATTGCTATCACATGTACCCATACATTATGCCCATATGTCAAACATTGGTTGTCTAGCAAGAACCAGTGAAAACGGGGCTTAAACAGTGCCCATATGATCCACAAGGCATCAAAACACATGTCTATATTTGACCAATTTCCCTACAATTTTTCTAAAGTTTTTTCATGCAAACAATTAAGTCCTAGACAAGCTCAACCCATAATACTTTTCTTGGAATTTTTCTAACATTTCTCCCCTTTGAATCAGCACCTAAAAATGGCATAAAACCAATCTTTAAGCCACAAAACAACTAGTTCTTCTCTACACTAGTGTGAACAAATAACTAGTGAACTAGTTTGCCAAAAAAAACCGGTTCAACCCCTTACAGTATGAACACAAAGCTTCAGAATAACTAGTTTATTTCTCTATTAACTGTGAACACCAAAAGCCAAAACCAGTTCAATATTTGTTCTAATGTGAAAGGAGTTATTCTTGATTAAGTCTTAAAGGCTTAATAAAGCCTCTTAGCAAGGGGTACTAATCGAGGTACTATCGATTGTCATTTGTCAATGGCATGAAATCACACGAACCTTCTACATGGAGTGGTGACATTGAATTCAACTGAGACGTCCCCTTGTCCTGTAGGAATTAAGGTATGAGCTTTTAGCTCAATCATAGACCATTATAACCAAGAATTATCTTCTCTTTCTTTTCTCTATGTCTTTTTGTCAAACCCCTTTCTTTCTTTGAGAAAAGCAAACCCTAAGGTTCTTTTGTAAGAAATCCATGAGCTTCACTTTAGCAAGAAGACCCCCTAATTAAGCTAGATCTACTAAGCTTAAGCAACCACTTTGCTTCCAACAATCAAAACATGAGTCGATCTAAACCTAAAAACCCATTAATATTACGACTATACATTATTTCCAGCCTTCTTTGGCCTCCCAATGCATTCAAAAGTGAGCACCAATGCTTGAATCCAAGCCCCAACGGCTCTACAATATGTTGTATATGTTTTGGGTGGATTATTCGAAGATTAGTACCCGATTTAATGACAGATAGCAAGATTTCAAATCAATGTAGACCTCAATTTGACGTGCTCCTCGATTCAAGCTTTTGATCTCACACTCCCACTCTGATACCAAATGACAAGAATGAAAGATGATGCACAACGGAAGGGGCAATAGTAAGAGATATGGAGACTCAAGTGTATTTCTTCTTCTTCATCTTCATTCTTCTTCTTGCTTCATTCACAACTAATTACACACCAAGTATCCCCTAAAGAGATAGATACCTTTTGACATTTTTTAGGGCTCTTCACACATAGGCTACTGTATGGCACATGCACTATAGTGGCGAGCACAAGCTCTACCACCAAGACCCACGGACCGCTTATTGTTCAAGCATTTCAAGTGAGCACTAGTGGCTACCTCTCACATAGCCGACGTGCTATTCCTCTCTACGAGTGTAGTGAGCTTACCTTGATGCCCGATTGAGTTGCTTCCTCTCTCAAGCACTTCGATAGCTCCACGATTCTTGATGCAAGCTCAAGCATACTCAAACCTCCACCTCCAAGCTCCATCCTCCATAGCCACACATGAGACAAGAGAAGAGAAGGGAAGAGGACAAAAGAAGAAGAGAGGAGATGGTGGAGAGCTTCACCTCCTTGATTCCTCACCCTCACACACTCCCTTCCTCACACTCTCACACTCTCTCCCTCAAGCACACACAAGCAAGCAAAGAGAAGAGAAGGAGAGAAGAAGAAGAGTCCACTTTGCCACACACCAAAGAATGAGCTCTCATTCATCTTTTGAACTTTATGTACAAAGCCCTAAATCACATTTGGGCAGTCATCCCCTTTTTACATGGCCCCGGGCCATAGCCTAGGCCCTTTTTTCCATTGTTCTCCTATCTTCCTAGCTTCCTTCCTACCGCCCATCTATATTTACAATTTGCATAAGTCAGAGCCCGGCACTCTTAAAATAAATCACGGTGCACCTTGCGTTCTTTTACAAAAGTATTGACTTGTGATTTTTCTTGAGTGCCTCTCCTTAATTTAGGATTTTTTCACACTTTTTGTGTTTTTTGATTTTTCTTGGTGTGCCTTCGTTCTCCAATTCGTTTTTGCCCTGGCTTTGTCTTCTGCTTTAGATTTTCTAGATTTTCCACCTTGTTCGTTTGAGGGTTAACATTACCCCTCTCCTAGTTGAGTGCCAGTCCCATGGCATTTGTTGGGAGATGAATCGGACTCTGTTGCTAGAGTAGCCAAGTAGCTCTTTGAGTTTGTGTACGAGTCACGTTGGAAGGTGTGTTGGAGGGATTTATGGAGTTGTAAGGCCCTTGAGTTTGGACTGAGCCCTGGTCTTGGAGGAATTTATGGAGCTGTGAGGCCCTTGAGTTGGAGATGATCGCTTGCCTTGGAGGGATTTATGGACTTGAAAGGCCCTTGAGTTTGAACTGAGCCCTAGTTGTGGAGAGAGGTTGGTGGGCGGATATGGCATTGAAATTGAATATTGTGTTGGATGGATTCATTGCTGGGCCCTCTACGGTGACCTTCTCATGCACTTTTTGATTGGGGTTGTTGTGTCCGGCCCTTGGTTTGTTGGGTCAGCATGGTAGGATGTTTCATAAGATGGGGAGCACATTGCATGGATGATGGGGTCGCTGAAGGTGGTGGTGCTACCTTCGATTGTACCTAGAAAGAAAAGAAAGGTGCATTACGTGTGGGTGTGTGCCATTGTCGTGTGGTGCATTGTGCGCATGCTAGTAGGATGTAGCTTAGGGTGACAGGCCTAACCCCACAGGCGAGTGTTACCTGTTTGGGTGTGTCTTGCCCTTGATGTGCCCTAAGCGGGAAGTGTGGGATCAAAATGAGGGGCCGAATGGGGCCACCGAACGCACCTAACTTGAGGACCCCTTGGTGCAGTGGCTGTGGTGGATGTGTAACTTGCAACGGCGACGCGTGATATCTTTTTCGTTAAAATAATAATAATAATAATAAAGTTACATAGTCATGACATAAGTTTAATTTTTGTCATTGGAGTGAGGTGGAGAAGGTGGCTTAATAGATTTATTAAGGAATTGGCGGCTTTGGAGATACCCCTTAAGGTTTAGGTAGACTTGAAGGGTGGTGGTGGAGAGGAATGGATGATTGCAGCGGGTGAAGTAGCTATCATCCATGTCCTCCAACAGAGCTAAGCGAAATGAAGACAATAGAGTGGCTCACATCATTAACCGACCCATTGCACAACTGTCTATAGCGTTAGGATCAAAATGGAGCACTGGGAGGCTACGCTCTTGTTGTAGGGTGGGGTCTTGCCTAAGGAGTACCCTAAGCAATCTAATGTTGGAAGAAAGGGAGAGAGATAGAGTGGAGCAGAAGATGAGCCACAGCTCATTGTTGTTGTTCTTCCATTATTCTTCCTTCATACTCACTGAAAGAGACTTACACACATAGGTATGACTAACCAAGACTAACTATGGTTGAGTCATTGATATGCCGACTTATTGAATATCACACATGTGTACAGCTGTATCCAGCTAATGGTCACACACATAAAGATAGACTAACTAAAGAGTAACTAGAGCTTGATATTCTAACATTCCCCTTCAAGCTCAAACCATCTAGTTGTTTGAAGTATATGAACTTTTCTTTACCAAGAGACTTGGTAAATATGTTTGCTACTTGGTCTTCAGTCTTCACATGAATCAAGTCAATCTGCCTTGTAAGAACCATTTCTCTGATGAAATGGTAGTGAACTCAAAACACCACACAATAACTCTAGGAAATTAGCCTTTAACTCAAATTCTCTCCCGGCAATTAGCTCTCAAGGAGACTCTGACTCTATTGAAACATAGACTAAGATGACAATGGATCATAGGAGTTCCAACATCTCAATATATCATTAGGATAAGTATGAGTATAAATGGGTACAAGAAGAATAAGACTCAGAATATCTCGATCAAGGACACCTATGGAATCTTCTCTAGCATGACTTTGTAATAAGCATTTTCACAAGCTTTCGATGACCACCAAATCACTAAAGAAAGAATTAGCATACAAATGCATAAGGTGTTGAAGCCTCCAAGGTTCTTCATGGGAGATATAGTTCAAGTTCTCCATAGTAGTTGTAGTGTCAAGCGTCACTTCACCAAACACATCTTCTTTTATTTTCTTGATGAGAAGCTTCTCTACCATCCAATGATTACACTAGCACCCTCAACTATGTTGTCAATCTTTCTTTGAGCCATAAGAGTTCTTTGCCTACCTGGATTTTTAGCACCATAATTTCATATAGTTGAGGAGCCCTATGAACATAATCATGGTGCCTCATATATACTCTTGGAATTCACATCTAATAGGATACACTTCCTCTTTGATCATGATAAGCTCCTATTTTGATACTAATAGCATGACTACTATAAAGAAAGAAGATGTAATTAGCTACACCATGGTGGCCCAACAACTACGCATGTCAGAGTTGCAATTAGCAATGAGGTTGCTTTTTCTCCTCTTCTCCTATCAATGATGCTATACTCTAAAATATCAAAGGTGGCAAACCACAGTTGTTGGCTCTTTGTCTTCTCATCAAAACCATTAGTGCCTTTTTTTCAACAATGATTTCTCTACTTGTCTCAATTTCAAATAGATTGTAGTCATCAACTCATGGTAGCTCCATCACCTCACAAGCAGGGCTTTTCCTCCTTGCAAAGTGCCAAGCCAAATTTGTTCATTTTCTCCTCTCCTAATGATGTCTTTTTCCTGCCATTAGTTTGTTATGTAGCTATTGTCTTTGACATCTTTTATGATATCTATCATCAACATTCAACACTCCTCCACATCCCCTTCATGAACAAAAACAAAGCATGCTGAAAAAGTCCCTCCATGGACTCCCTAAAGCTAGCATTAATTCTCTCTCTTCTAGCCACAAGAGTGGCTTAAAGGCTAGCTCAAAGCGAGGCCTTTAGTTAACTTGTGCTACATGTCAATTAGAACGAGCACAAAGGGAATGGAGACCTTGTGATTACCCTTTTTTGTTAGCCATACCATGTCCTCCTCCTTTGTGTTTGCTAAGTCCTCCTTGACATTCCTCTTCCTTGCCCCTTCATACAATCTAAAGTTAGTAGATCTAAGCATAACATCAAGAAGAGCTATCAAATAATGAGCATATACATAAAGTTTAAACCCCACACAATGCTAAATAGAATGAAGCTAAGTAAGAAAGCATTTGATGCATAGTTCCAATAACCCTTCATGTTTTATTAGTTTCCTCTCTTCTACTTGATGCAATGTTTCCCTACACAAACAACTATCCTAACACCTACTACATTTAGAGATTTCACATGAATGATGATTAATGATACAATATCCACCCCCTCTAGATCTACACATCCTCTTGATGTGCCACCTATGCATCCACCCTAGTCAAACATCCATAGGGTCAATGCACATAAGCATCTATCCACCTCAATCAAAGATCAAAATCATAGTCATTTGCACAATTGTGGCACAATACTAAGCATCCCCTCCACGGTCATAGATGCATGGGTGGCTATCATCCACTCAAGGATTTTGAACATAAATATACATACCAACAATGCACCCATTAACAAAGACATAGCAACATCCTTACTCTTTATGAATTCATCTCTCTAGAAGTTACTTTTGTTGACCTTTTCAATTCACATCCAACATAATCTAAGAATCAATAGCATCCAACACACTTTGAGTATCACTGAAAACATTGAGGTATTCCATATCCTCAAGCATCTCTCATCTTCCTATCAAGGCATCAAACAAAGCATACGAAACATTCTCCACCTATGGTGCATCACATCCAATATCCTCATGAACTGTCTCATAGATTATAATTGTGTCCTGTAAATCATGTGCATTCGATAATTCACCCTCTAAGTCCGTACATCAAGTAAAACATGAGGTGCATAAGCCTCTTTATATGCACTGAGAAAATTTACATATGCAATGGCTCTCTCCTCCACTATAGGCTTTTCTAAGGTTGTGAGGTGTCCACCAGGCTCATTCCAAGGTGCACCTTTATGTAGTCCATCAATAGGTTTTCCAATGATGCCACCCGGTGCTCCCTTGGAACATCACGGGGTTTGTCACTTAGACCCCATTGAGTCTACATCGCAACAGAAGTGTTCCGGCTGAACCCACTAGGATCGACCTAAATTTCCATGTTCCTAAAATTAGAGGGGTCTCCTAACAGCCAACTAGCATTACTAATCTCGAGTTTCCACTTCTATAGGATTACTCGATTTGAAGCGAACTTGCCATTGCACTTGGTTCAAATAGAATGGGAGATGCAGGGGAGTGTGGTATGCCAACCCTCCTACCCATTAAGGCAAAATCCCATTCCGGTCCCCTAAAACAATGCAAGGCAGTTCTACCTAACGACTAGGTTCGTCTACCTATTTTCTATTGTCGATTTAGAAAAGCTCCCAGCTAACTGGGACCACCCTACCATTGGACTGACTCGTCTCAGGGGTTAAGCCCACCCGCTTTCCTTTGATGAGACAAAATCATCTTTAGCTTTTTAATTACCTAAAGCATATTTATTGGAACATATACAACCAACTTCCTTAATTAGTTCGTTAAATCACATGTTCTTTCATGTAATTTATCTCATAGATATGCATACAATTCAAACAATCCTTGAATAAAACAAACTTCTTATTATATTGGAAGTTATTATAATTTCCATCTTTTTGACCTCGGAAGATACACAGAATTCCACGAGGATATTCTGCCCACCAAGATTCCACCTATGTAACTAGTATTTAGGGTTCTAGGATCCCATCCTAGGTCACATAGGGGCTCGTTAGATTCTAGGAACAATGTAGGATTTATGGCGAGAGTCCCCCTTGGCACCCACATTTCCTACTGACTAAGACTATCCCTACAGACAGATCTTTCGCTATGGAGCCTATCTAAGCCTCTCGAAGTGATAACCATGACCCCCTTGGAATAGGGTCTCGCAGCTAGCTTGGGGATAGCCTAGTGTGACCTTTCCTTTTATCATGTTTGTCAATATTTTCAATTAGAGATCTAGATTCTAGCAAACACAAACAGTCCTTTCAAACATATATCAAATGATGCAATGACAATCACACCATCATGCAGTTCACAACTTCCATATAGCCAAGGTAGACCTTATCTTAAGGTAACCTTACATTCTAATGTGGATTCTCCTCCCCATAAAGAAGTGTTGAGTACATCTCTTACCACATGTTAAGCAAGGCATGAATTTTTTGTTTGGGCTATCTTACCCAAAATAAGTAAAATTCCTTAAAGAAATATAAGACAGGATTGCTAGCCAACATAACACTGCTAAGGTTATCATAGTGCAATCTCATTATGCTTTCCAGCTGTATTCCCGAGTCTTTCAACAGTTTCATCAACCAAACTGCTTCGCAAGCCGCTAAGGCAGCTCCTCTGTACTCAGCTTCTATATTAGACAATGCAACAATAGGTTGTTTCTTACTCTGCCAACTGATCATACTGTTGCTCAATCCAAATGCATAATCACTGATTGACCTCCTGCCATAGGCACAACCAGCCCAATCAGTATCAATAAACCCTGTCAAGTCAAGGGATTTTCCATATACATAAAACAACCCATAATTTGTAGTACCCTTTACATATCTCATGATCCTCGTGATGGCATCTAAATGTGGTTTGCGAGGCTTCTGCATGAACTGACTAATCAGCCCCACTGCATAACATAAGTCAGGACGGGTAATAGTCAAGTATATTAAGCTGCCTACCATCTGTCGATACATGGTCACATTCTCCATGTCATTCCCAACATCAATCTGCAGCTTGACATTCTGATTAAGAGGTGTCTCCATAGGCTTGCATTTAGCCATACCATACTTCTACATCTACAGCTTGACATTCTGATCAAGAGGTGTCTCCATAGGCTTGCATTTAGCCATACCATACTTCTGTACATGTCATGAGCATACTACTTTTGTAGCAGCCATATACCAAGGTCTTTGACTCTGAATTCAGCCTGTAAACATGATTTAATTTCAGCAATGCCCTCTTCATTATCTCTAATGATGATAAGATCATCTACATAAACCACTAGAAACACACATCCATGATCTGTCTTCTTCATGAACAAACTATGATCTGCATTACCCAATCTAAATCCATGTTGCTGTAAATAACTATTGATCCGAGCATTTCATGCTCTAGATGCCTGCTTCAACCCATATAAAGCCTTTTTCAGCTTACATACATGTGTAGGAAAAAGCTACTCATGTAGGGGAAGGTGTGGAATTACCTGTGGTGGGCAAAGAACTCCTTGATGGCAAGATTGAAGCAGGTCCACACAGTGAAGCTTTCTCTTTCTCTCTCTAACTCTCCTGAAACCCTGTAATGCAAAATGTGGTATTCCTCGCCACTCCTGGCCCGTTATCATTGCCCAGGCCTGTACTCACCTTAGTCTTGCTCCACTCACCAATATTTAACCCAAAATTTTATTTTTTACTCTTTTTTTCTCTGTTTCAGTCTGTTATATAGCAACAGAAAACCCTACTGCATGCTCCAATGTTTTGCTCCTATCCTTCCTAAATGCAAGAAAAAATTCATAAGGGAAATACCTACACTACTCCAACATGCTTTTCCAAGTCCAAAAACCAAAAATCTACTTGCTAAGGAGATCGAATACCTCTTCAAACTCCCTCACTACCTACCTATCTACCTCAAGCACCAGTTCAAGAAAAACCCTACTTCAATGCTCGATTCGAAGTGCGTAAGCACTCAAGGCTTGAATCTGGTGGTCCTGGCAATGGAACCAAAATATGGGAGCTTTCGCTCAACTGCCAAGACCCACGGACCGCTTATTGCTTCAAGCATTCCAAGCCGAGCACTAATGGCTACCTCTCACATAGCCGACGCGCCATCCATCTCTACGGGTGTAGTGAGCTTATCTCCATGCCCGATCGAGTTACCTCCTCTCTCAAGCACTTTGGTAGCTCCACGATCCAAGTGCAAGCTTTAAGCGAGCTCCATCCTCAAGCTCCCCACTCCAAGCTCCATTGCCTCGAGCAAGAGAAGAGAAGAGAAGAGAAGAGAAGAGAAGAGAAGAGAAGAGAAGAGAAAAAGAGAGGAGAAGATGGATATTTCCCCCCTCCCCCCTCCCCCCCCCCCCCCCTCACCCTCACTCTCACATACTCACTTCCTCATACTCTCACACTCCCTCTCTCAAGCACAAGCTCAAGCAAGCAAGCAAGAAGAAGAAGAAGAAGAAGAAGAAGAAGAAGAAGAAGAAGAGGAGGAGGAGGAGGAGGAGGAGGAGGAGGAGAGCCACTTTTGGACACACACAAGAATGCGCTCCTCATTCACTTTTCAACTTTATATACAAAACCCTAAATCCCTTTTGGGCAGTCATCCCTGTTGAGATATCGAGCTCCACTCGTGATATGCTAGGGTGACCATTGTATATTTATGTCACCGACTTGTTAGCTGTAGATGCGGTTGGTACACCGCCCATGAATAATAGCTAGATGATAGCTATCCTTATCTACTCTAGTTTGTGGCTCAGTTAGTATGCTACCTTAGTTAGTTGAGTTTGGTTTGAGACCCATATATAGGGTTCTTCTATTTCTCTGTACGAGAGTTCTTTTTGGCTTACATAACTAAGAAGAGGAAAACTGTTTTCAGCCTCCACCTTTGTGTGTATTCCCCCATTGTGTAAGTGAGAAAGCTACAAGTGAGACTTCTTCCTTCTCTCCCACAATCTTGACATGGTATCAGAGTTTGGTTCATGGTAAGGAGCTCAAGAAAGCAAACTAAGTTCGCGGCGTTCTAGTAAGAGGACCAGTGTTGCTTTCATTTTTCGAGTTTGGGAGCAAGTCTCTGCAGGTAGCACAGTCGGAAAGTGCAAGAGTGCATTGTCTCACATTGAGACGCCCTTCGCGGTGTAGCAAGAGGGCAGTATATGCTACAGGAAAAGGCTTTAGCCCTTGGTTGCCCTATTTTTTTGATTCGAGGCCATTTCGGGGCCTATTTTGGAGGTTGAAGTTTTCCGCACGCACTCAGGAAAATGCCCTGTTTTTTACTGTGCGACCACTGCTCTACAGGTCGATGAAAAGCTACCGTAGAAATTGCATCGTATGCTTGTGCGTAGAGACATTGGGAGTTACAGAATCATCCTTGTTGCCTGTTGATGCAAAATCATCACTAGGAAGTGATTGTGTGGTCAAATACCACTTTCGTCAGTTTTGCAGATTTGCCCTTGTGAGGCTGAAGCTGTGTTTTTTGCAGTGACAGAATTTTTTGCAGTGTTCTGTAATGGCGTCTGATTCTCTTTCACAGATTGTCACTGAAAAGCTTGACAAGAACAACTTTCAAGCATGAAAGTTTAGAATGACGAATTTCCTTATGGGAAAATGATATTGGGAATTCGTTGCAGGAAACGAAGAAGAACCAAATTTTCCTGATGTTCCCAATCAACAACAAATGCAGGCATTTAAAAGATGGCATGAGAGAGCCAGAAAAGTTATGTACTGGCTGTCTATCAGTATTTCAGACTCTATGATTGTGCATATTCAAGATGCAAGGACGCCAAAGGAGGCATGGGATACTTTGTCAAAAATGTATAGCACAAATACGCAAGCCAAGAAAATGCAGCTCAAGCAAGAGTTGCACAATGTGCAAAGAGAAAGTATGAGCATCAATGACTACCACATGAAGGTAAAGAAGATTGCAGATGCACTTGCTTCCATTGGGTCGCCAGTGGAAGATGATGATTTAGTTTTTGTGACCTTGAATGGTCTAGGAAAGGATTATGCACAGTTTCGAACATCGATTTCCGTCCGTGAAAGATTTCCTGATTTTGAGGAGTTGATTGCTCTTCTAATTTCTGAGGAGCAGAGAAAAGATGGTGCATCTTCTTCAGGAGGAACTTCAAAAGAAACTGTCTTCTACTCAAATGCTGGAAGAGGTAGAGGCAGAGGTAGAGGAGGCCGATCTGGAGGCCGTGGTAGAAATTAGAATATGCAGAAAACTCAAGAAAACCACTCCTATGGAGGAGGACGTGGTAACTCTAGAGGCACGGTCATACGGCTAAAGACTGCTATAAAAACCAGAATGACATCATGAATGGAAAATTGCGACAAGGAAATTATGTGTCTTCTAGTAGACAGGGTGATGACAGAAATGAGCATTTGTTTATGGTGTAACCATGACCAATTCTGTGACAAGTGCAGAAGAAAGCAACGATGTGTGGTATGTTGACTCAGGTGCATCAAACCACATGACAGGTCATGTAGAATGGATGCAGGATGCAAGGAAAATGGAAAAACCAGGATTTGTGGAGACTGGTGATAATACTGCACATCCTATTGTGCAGATTGGAAAAATTCCTTTGTCTATGCAGGATGGGGAAAAGAAATATATGTCGGATGTATTTCATGTCCCGAATATCACCAAGAACCTGGTTTTCGTTGGTCAAATGGTTGAGCAGGGCTTGCAGGTCAGATTTAATTCTCATGGATGCTTTGTTGAGGATATGAAAAATAAAGGTCACTTGATAGCAAAAGGAAAGAAGAAGGGCAGAATGTATACGTTGGATGCAGACATGCCTGAATTGAGTGCAGCAATGTTTGCACATGGGACCGGTGTAGTTGCAGATTTTGTTATCTGGCATAAACGCATTGGTCATGTTAATGTACAATGACTTAAATCAATGCAAGCCCAAAATATTGTTGCAGGATTGCCTAAATTCAAGGTTGCAAAAATGCATAAGGTATGTGAAGCCTGTCAATTTGGAAAACATGCAAGGAAACCATTTCCTAGACATGTTCAAGAGAGTAAGAAGCCATTGGAATTAATCCACTCTGATGTGTGGACTACTAAAGCTGCATCTATTGGAGGCTATCATTATTTTGTCACTTTTATTGATGACTATAGCAGAAAAGTTTGGGTGCATTTTATGAAAAAGAAAAGTGAAGTGTTTGGGCATTTCAAAACTCTTAAAGCTATGGTTGAAAAAGAAACATGCTTGCAAATAAAATGCCTAAGGTCAGATGGAGGGGGAGAGTACCTCTCAAATGAGTTTGCAAGGTTCGTGCAGGAGCATGGCATAAAGCAATAATATTCATGCAGTCATACCCCACAACAAAATGGAATTGCAGAAAGGAAAAACAAGCATATTGGAGAGGTATCTCGTGCCATGCTCAATGAAAAAGACTTGCCAGATTTTTACTGGGCTGAAGCAGTTGCTACAGCAGTCTACATAATGAACAGGACTCCCACTACAAAAATACATGGGATGACTCCAGAGGAGAGGTATACTGGTAGGAAACTAAATATTTCTCATTTGAAGATTTTTGGTTGCATTGCCTATGTTCATGTGCCAGATGAGTTGAGATCCAAGTTGGATCCAAAAGCTGAGAAGTGCATCTTTATTGGTTACTCTCTGCAGCAGCAGAAAGGGTATAGATGCTATAATCCTTCTACGCGTAAGTTTATAGTGAGCAGAGATATTGTTTTTTATGAGATGAGTAGCTGGTATAAACCAGTAAATGTGATTGATGATGTAGATCCACAAAATGGTAATGTTGCACATAATTCATAGCAGCAGTCACAAAATATTAGTGGATATGGAGTGTCCTCTAGCAGTGGTTCACATTCTTCGCCATGGACAGGCAGATTAAGATCAGAAGAATCTCCTCAAAACAATGTAGATAGTGGTATGCAGGTTTCATGAAAAGGAAAAGAGAAGGTAGATCAGCCCATGTTTGATGTGAATGTAGGTCACTCTTATGTGGATGGTGAATCCAGTGGCTTAGAACAGAGCATTGATGATGAGTTGGGTATTCCTTCTATTGTTACACCTGGAGTAAGGAAGACCAGGGATGTTTTAAGAGCACCTGGGAGTGAACCTGCTTTGCACCGGTCTACCAGAGCTAGGTATCCTATGGATAGGCTGAAATATGATGGATTTACAGCCATTCACTATGCCTATATGGTCAAAGTGATACAGGAACCAGAACCCGCTTCTTTTGAGCAAGCCATGGGAAAAGAAAAATGGGAGAAAGCCATGGATGAAGAAATGGATGCCTTGGAAGCAAATGCTACATGGGAATTGGTACCTTTGCCTAAAGATAAGAATGCAATTGGTTGTAAGTGGGTTTATAAGGTGAAACACAATGCAAATAGTTCTGTGAATAGATACAAGGCAAGATTAGTAGTCAAGGGGTATGCACAAACATATGGCATTGATTAGGAAGAAACATTTAGTCCGGTTGCAAGAATGGCAACCGTAAGAGCAATCATTGCTATGGCTGCATCAAAGGGATGGCCATGGATGAAGAAATGGATGCCTTGGAAGCAAATGCTACATGGGAATTGGTATCTTTGCCTAAAGATAAGAATGCAATTGGTTGTAAGTGGGTTTATAAGGTGAAACACAATGCAAATGGTTCTGTGAATAGATACAAGGCAAGATTAGTAGTCAAGGGGTATGCACAAACATATGGCATTGATTAGGAAGAAACATTCAGTCCGGTTGCAAGAATGGCAACCATAAGAGCAGTCATTGCTATGGCTGCATCAAAGGGATGGCCATGGATGAAGAAATGGATGCCTTGGAAGCAAATGCTACATGGGAATTGGTACCTTTGCCTAAAGATAAGAATGCAATTGGTTGTAAGTGGGTTTATAAGGTGAAACACAATGCAAATGGTTCTGTGAATAGATACAAGGCAAGATTAGTAGTCAAGGGGTATGCACAAACATATGGCATTGATTAGGAAGAAACATTCAGTCCGGTTGCAAGAATGGCAACCGTAAGAGCAGTCATTGCTATGGCTGCATCAAAGGGATGGCCATGGATGAAGAAATGGATGCCTTGGAAGCAAATGCTACATGGGAATTGGAACCTTTGCCTAAAGATAAGAATGCAATTGGTTGTAAGTAGGTTTATAAGGTGAAACACAATGCAAATGGTTCTGTGAATAGATACAAGGCAAGATTAGTAGTCAAGGGGTATGCACAAACATATGGCATTGATTAGGAAGAAACATTCAGTCCGGTTGCAAGAATGGCAACCGTAAGAGCAGTTATTGCTATGGCTGCATCAAAGGGATGGTCTTTACATCAGATGGATGTAAAGAATGCCTTCTTGCATGGTGATTTGCAAGAAGAGGTCTATATGGAGCAGCCACCAGGTTATGTGCATGCTGTTCATCCTGAGTTTGTTTGCAGGTTGAAGAAAGCCTTGTATGGCTTGAAGCAAGCACCTAGAGCATGGTCTGACAAGATAGGACAGTATCTTGTCACTATTGGCTTTTAGATTTCCAAGGCAGATTTCTCACTTTATGTGAGAAAAACAGAGAAAGGTATTATGCTACTTGTCATTTATGTTGATGATTTGATTATGATAGGTGATAGTGATAAAGATATCCTTAATGTGAAAATGCTATTGAAGTAGAAGTTTGAGATGAAGGATTTGGGAGAGCTGCGTTATTTCTTGGGCATTGAGGTGATTAGATCACCAAGTGGGATACGGCTCTTGCAGAGGCAGTATGGATTGGACATGCTGTCCAAATATGGGATGACAGGCTGTAAGCCTATTTCAGTTCCTTTGGAGCAGAATGTGAAGCTGAGCGCAGATGTAGGTGAGCTTCTGGAAGACCCTACTATGTATAGACGCATAGTAGGAAGTTTGATTTATATGACTATTACCAGGCCAGATTTGAGCTATGCTATTGGATTGATAAGTCAGTTTATGCAGGCTCCAAGGAAACCACATTTGGATGCGGCTAGATGCATACTCAGGTATGTGAAGTCCACATTGCAGTATGGACTATTTTATGAGACTGGGATTTAGATACAGTTGCATGGATACCCTGATGTTGATTGGGCTGGTAGTATTTCTGATAGACGATCTACCAGTGGATATATGTTCTCTTTTGGGAGTGCTGCAGTCACTTGGAGCAGCAAGAAACAGCCTACAGTTGCCTTGTCGAGCACAGAGGCTGAGTACAAGGGTGCAGCAATGGCTGCATGTGAGGTAGCTTGGTTGCATAAGCTACTTTATGATATGCATCAGCCTATAGATGGGCCAATGGTCATTTATTGTGACAACATGAGTAGTATAAACTTGGCAAATAACCCAGTCTATCATGCTAGAACAAAGTACATTGAGGTGCATTATCACTATGTGCGGGAGAGGGTTTTACTAGGTCTTATTGATCTAGTTTATATCAGCACAGAGGATCAGGTAGCTGATATATTCACAAAGGCATTGGGCGCAGAGAAGCTGCGCAAGTTCAGAGACATGCTTGGTGTGCAGGAATTGGGATTGAGCTCGAGGGGAAGTGTTGAGATATCGAGCTCCACTCGTGATATGCCAGGGTGAGTGTTGTGCATTTATGTCACCGACTTGTTAGCTGTAGATGCGGTTGGTACACCACCCATGAATAATAGCTAGATGACAGCTATCCTTA
Organism: Lygodium microphyllum; assembly: GCF_053477565.2. Taxonomy (NCBI): domain Eukaryota; kingdom Viridiplantae; phylum Streptophyta; class Polypodiopsida; order Schizaeales; family Lygodiaceae; genus Lygodium; species Lygodium microphyllum. Next base: position 73,961,932 of record NC_141163.1, read on the forward strand.
TCTACTCTAGTTTGTGGCTCAGTTAGTATGCCACCTTAGTTAGTTGAGTTTGGTTTGAGACCCATATATAGGGTTCTTCTTTTTCTCTGTACAAGAGTTCTTTTTGGCTTACACAACTAAGAAGAGGAAAACTGTTTTCAGCCTCCACCTTTGTGTGTATTCCCCCATTGTGTAAGTGAGAAAGCTACAAGTGAGACTCCTTCCTTTTCTCCCACAATCTTGACAATCCCCTTATCCCCTTTTTTACATGGTCGGTTGTGGCCTAGGTCATTTTTCCCATTGTACTCCTATCTTCCTAACTTCCTTCCTACTGTCCATCTACCTTTACAAATTGCACGGGTGAGAGGCCAGCACTCTTAAAATAAATCATGGTCACTACAAGATATAGGCCTTATACCGACGTTTAAAACGACGAAAATGCAAATAACAAAATTTGCCCGTCTCCTCGCAAAAAGCATCGTTATTGGCGACACCATAGAACAGTTGGTATTACCGTCGCTATCTGCATCGGTATTGGCATCGCTATCAGCATGCAATGCTGATAGCGGCGCCAATACCGACGCGGATAGGCGTCGCTATCAGCATGCAATGCTGATAGCGACGCCTATACCGACGCTGATAGTGACGGTTTGCGACGGCTATAACGACGCTAATAGCAATGCGAGCAGTAAAATTTGCGATGCTAATAGCAATGGTAACAGGAAAAAAAAATTTGTGGCAGGTAAGCTGCCCTGACACATATAGCACTGTGTGCTTTATGAGAGCCATACAAAATAGTTTCTGCACTACTGTGTACAATGCGCTTGCAAACAAAAATAATGTATACTGAAATCATAAATTGATACATGAAATAAATACATGATCGCATAAAAAGTGATTGGTACAATCATGACATGATATCACTAATACATAGAAAATGTCTACATAGATCAGGCGACTCAAAAATAAAGGTGTGTGAGCTCTTGGGATCCAAGGGTGAGCTACAAATCCTCGTCCTCCGAAAGCTCGTCCCGCCGCAAAGGAGCATCGAACGGACTCTACAGAAAAAGAAACAACACATCAGTCCACCATACAATAATGCATTCAAATATCTCATGGTAACTACGGACAAGAAAGATGAGTGACTTACAAGGCTGCCGCGTCTATACAATCGGTCGATCAATGCAGTGAGACTGTGCTTCTCTGCATATCGAGTCTCAAGGCCAGTCGGATCGCGATTTGTAATGGAGTGCTGCAAAGAAAACAAAATACTAACTATTAGAAACATGATTATCAGTACAAAGAATATTTCAAAAAAATAAACAAGCAAAACAAAAGAAAAACTTATAAAGTCCTCCAAATATGTCCTGTGGCCGCCACTCCCAAGATGATGGACCACTCCGGCCTCAAGTCGTTCCCTCACCGCCTCGCGTTGCTGACTCCAACGTTTTGGAGAATCTGTAGCCTCCTCCCTCAATCGGCACCAGTCATCTGTATCTAACCACTCAGACTTTGCAACCCCACTCTTGATTGCCTTGCGTGCGTTGGATCGTCTATGTGATATATACGCACGCATGCAATCCATCATCCAGCCTGTAGAGAATCTATCTACTGCGGCTGGTACCGGAAACTCCTCGTGCAAGGATGCTACTATGTAGTCCTTGCTCCCCTCCGGTATGTTCTTCCAATGATCCAAGACGTTGTGCCGAGAAACTTGTTGGCACAACTCTCTCATACGAGCCATCACCCTCCTCCCCTCATCATTCATGATGATGGCTCCTAGCCTACTATCAACTAGATATCCATAACCCCCTGGAGTCTGCCTAAGATGGGTCCTCTCCCATCTACGTCCACGCTCCTGGGCATATACAAGAGACCCCTATGCATCCGGTGTACCAGCGGGGGTAATATCTCTCGGAGTGGCACCCACAGGGGTGCCACCTGCTGATGGCTACGCAAAAGCCGTAGTAACTAGAGTAGACATCCCCACAGGTGTGACAAATCCTGGAGGTGATGCAACTCCAGCTGAACGATGAGACAGAGACACCGCATCCGTGTCTCCATAGCATCCACATGAGCCTGAGGCACACTCCCTGGAAGGGCTACGAGAGCGAGGAGTCACACCTGTATCCCGTGTCGATCGCAGGCTCACTACCTCTGTATCTCTGCAGCATCCCCCTAATCCCAATGCATTACCTCCCTCTGGCCTAAGTCATGAGCGTCGAGCTCGTCTGCTCGAAGCCGAAGCATCTGATCGCGCTGAAGTAGATCTAGCAGAGCGCCCTAATGAAGACCCAGACAGCTCTTGGTCTGCCATCTCTCTGAATCTAGCGATCTGGTCTGGAGACATGCGTGCGAAGATGTCCTGTAACTCCTCATCGCTCATCTCTCGACTCATCCTGAAAATGTCACATGCACAGATAAAAAATGATGTTAGAATAATCCATTTAAATTATACAAAGCATAGTAATATAAATCATTTAAAAAAAATCTCACTTAAAATGCATATCTTATGTACCCTTATAAGCGATTGGTCAACAAATTGAGTAAGTGGATGCTCCAAGTATGAAGTATCTTATGGTCCCATGTTAATCTCCTGACACAACTCCGCATACACTGGAAGGTCGATAGACATGTCACCACAAAAGAACGAGTCCGCCTCATTCTCAATGAATTCTTGGGCTCGTGTATTTCCATCATTGTTAGCCGATGCTGGCTCCAAGCTTTCGACGGTCTCCACCCCTTGCAATATCAACCCCTCTATTTGCATATTATCTTCATCTATGCTTGGAACATCGCTTTGATCATATACTCTCGCACTTCGGGGAGTTGAAGGTATAACATACCACCATCAAGGTTGTCGGGGGTTTGGATAGAAGATTACATGTTCACAAGCACGTACAAGAGAGTTCAAACCATTGTGACATAAACCATGTCGTAATACAATTAACAAGCAAATGAGTCCATGCACCTGTTCATAATGGGCCGGCAACACAAAGGTGTCGCACAAATTTGTCCATTTTTTTTCGGAATCTATTTCGAAAAATCCAGATGGACCTCGTTGAACTATTGCTCCAGCTCCTCCAAGTACCACTTTGAACCACTGCACATCGAATAGTATCATGGAGAAGCTACGGTAATCCACTGTAACAATACTTTGCAAGTTTCCAAAATACTCCATCTCATCCACAACCATGTTTGGATCCGTTGCTCGTCGCCTGTTCTCTTGCTCGAACCTTGCCATGATACCACAGTCCATTGTGGAGCTCATTTTGTCAATACGCTCCACGCGAAAATGCCGTTCGCGCAACCACGCTGCACTATACATTTTGTACTGTACATTGAAACACTCAAATTAGATGTCACATATAAAATTTAGATACGACAGATTCTAAACCCCTCATCACCTTTGGATTACATCCCCTCGAGAATTCCCACTCCTCCATTGAGACCTTTGTCCCTTCGCGAGACGATGCGGTCAAAGCTCCATGCAACCATCACGTTGACATAAACCGTGGCATCTCCTCCATGCCTTCGGGATATCGAATCAGTCGATGACATGTACTACGTCAGAATTCAGCTCGTGCTTCCTCTCGATCTTGCCTAGCGATCTTATACTTGGCGAGCCACGTCTCCATAAAGGCATGGTGCAACATACAAAAGCGATTCACATTCTCTTCCATTGAGGCATCCATTCTTTTTTCTACCCCATTTTCAACCACCACATCTCCAGTCAGTCTATCATCGTCCTTCAGCGCGACCATAGCATTTCATTTTTTGGTTCCATCGTCGGTAGCCATTGTGAAATATGCACTAGCGCCTCAGACACCAACCAACCTTCGACCATGCTACCTTCTGGCCGATCTTGTTGTCGCACAAAGCCTTTCAGGGTTTTCATGAAGTACTCCAAGAAGAACATCCATCACGTATGGACAGGTCCAGCAATCTCCACTTCATCCATAAGATCCACAAGAAGGTGGATTTGTATAATGAGCATGCTGGTGGGCAGGTATTTCTCAAAGAGACAGACCGTCTCCACTGCTCCCCGACTCGCGGATTCAATAGAGGACGTCTTAATCTCCTTCTGTGAGATCCATTGCACCAAAGTTGACAACCTGTAAATGGCCCTGCATATTTCTGGAGTAAGACATCCTGCGATCGTAATCGGTAGTACAAACTGCCACAAATGAGAAAGCATTATGAATAATGGCTACATTCCAAATAGCAAAATGCCCACGCTAATTACAATCCATTCATAGTACAAACCTATCATATCTTATGCCAATCATGGGATTTTAGCCCTGATAATTGGTTGTCTTTAGAAAATGCGGACCTGAGAGAACGCATCATATTCGTCGGAGTGCGGATAGACTTGATTACTTGCTTCACAATGTGCTCTTCTTTAGTGGACAAAACCCAAGGAGCACAAGGAACCTGCACGCGACTATCAGCACTCGACTGCGGCCAAAGCGCCTCCATCTTACCTACCTCCTTCAAATCCATTTGTGCCCCTATAGTGTCTCTCTTTCCTGTGATGTGGTCCCATAACAAGCTGCCCACATTCTTGAAAATATCCATGGGATCCAATAAGTGGTTGACCTGTAAGTGGATCCAATATGGCAAACACACTTAATTTTGTAATTGCATCAGGAATAAATATATATTATCATAGCACGCTAACTAAAAGGCATTGAACTAAGTTTTTTATGACTTGCTGGGCGATTTAAACTTTCACATCCCGTTCTTCTTAGATAGAGGATTCGCCTATAGAAAACTGAGAACCACCGCATTCAATTTGAATGTGATTCCGCGTGGACCATTTTCAGCTCGTACCAGCTTGCGACGTTCATATGTGTTGGAGGTCGTCCAAGGAAACCTTCCCTGAGTTCATGATCCTCTGGCAAGAAAGCAGCATGTCCTTGATATACCATCTTCTTCATGGTTCGTGACCTTCAGGAGTCTAACTGTGGCCCGCACAATGGACATGCATGATAACCTGAGGTAACCAACACCATGACCTAGTGAATACTTGGTTGAACGAGATAAAATATAGATATTACCAGCGAGAATGGAGGCCTGCTCACCTGAGCACTCTCCCAATCTCGGAAAGTCATGCATCGTCCACATGAGAATGGTTCAAATATTGGCTGGCCGCCGACCATCGCGCCTGCTCATATCTTGCACGGTGACCCCCTTCTCCCACAAAATCTTAAGCTCATCGACTAATGGACAAAGATACACATCCATATTTTTTTACTTTGTAGTGGCCTGGGATGAGCAAGCTAAGGATGAGATGTCCTTTCTTCATGGAAAGCCATGGAGGGATATTGTAGTTGACAAGGACTATAGGCCACACAACTGTAAGAAGTTGAGCGCAGACCGAATGGGTTCACGCCATCCATTGCAAGACCGAGCCGAAGATTCCTTAGCTCTCGGGCAAAGCCTGGGAAGGTTGAGTCAATGTGGCTCCATGCGTGTGAATCCACTGATATTCGTTGAACTCCATCCATGGACCTATTCTGCCCATGCCATGTTGTCAAGCTCGCCATGCCGGATGTAGAAACATATGGTTTATGCGGGGGATGAGCGAAAAGTGTCTGAGAACTTTTTGAGGGATGGTTTGCTCTTGCAAGTCCTATCGATACCTTTGAGCACCACACTTTGGACATGTCTCCATAGTCTCGTATTCTCCTCGAAATAGTATGCAATCATTGATACATGCATGGATGTTATTGTAGTCCATGCCAAGCTTTCGTAAAACATGTCGTGCATCATTACGAGACTTAGGCATGGTATTTGTAGGTGGTAATATATGATATTTCAATAACTTGAAAAAAATCATAAAACACCTTGAAAAAGCACAAATGTTTGTAATAATAGTGCCGAAAAAAAATTCAATGAAGCATATGTATAAGGTACCTGAATAACTCGGTCACACTCATATCGCTCCATCCGTATTTTTCTTGCACACTTAAGAGTGCAAGCAGTGTCTTCAGCTGAGATACTCGGCACCCATCATATAATGGTATGGATGCTTCCTCTCTAAGTAGATCAAAAGTCTCGACATCCATGGGAATCAAAGCATCGATCATTGCCTCCATCTCAGGCTCCAAGATTGTAGGTAGGTCTGGAAGGTTGCCTGTCTCCTTTGGCATTGACGGTATAGATTGGCCTTGCGAGTGGTGGATTGGCTCCTGCACTCCATCCATTGCACGCCCATGTACTCTTCTAATTGGCCGCAAAGGGTGCACTCCCCCTTGGGATGAGACATCACCTCCCTGGACAGAAAATTTGCTAGTGAGACCCAATCTTATTATATATGGTATTCAATTAGCTTGCAAGTACAATGCATGATCGATATTAACTTCAAATTACCGTTTGCTGAAAATCTGCAATCGCCTGATCAATGATCTCAGATTGAAACTTGCCAAATCGTCGTACGTGTTCTATAGACAATCGGCATTTTCGTCTAATTGCCAGCTTGCATTGAGAGCAAGGACATGGGACACACTGATTAAGATATGCCTCGCGATCTTGAACAACAGGACCTTCTTCGTTTTCCATTTTGTCTACGTTATAACAAACAATTTGTTTTTGTTATCATTCTTTTCTTTTCTTAGATTGTTATCCTCTCCTTCCATCTCTCTCTTTTTCTATGACCTAGCATATAGTATCATAGAACACTAGTATTTAGTACCTAGTACTCAGTACCTAGCACATAATATTTCGTTTTCTCTCATTCTCTCCCTCCCTCGCCCTCACCCTCTCTTTCTCTCTTTCCCTATTAGGTTTAATGATATTTCTCTTTTTGTCTCTCCTCTCTCTCATTTTCTTTTCTCTCTCCTCTCCCTCTCTCATTTCCTCTCCCTCCCTTGCCCTCACCCTCTCTTTCTCTCTTTCCCTATTAGGTTTAATGATATTTCTCTCTTTCTCTCTCCTCTCTCTCTCTCATTTCCTTTTCTCTCTCCTCTCCCTCTCATTCCTCTCCCTCCCTCTCTCTTCTTCTCTCTCCTCTCTCTCATTCCTCTCCCTCCCTTGCCCTCTCTCATTCCTTTTTCTCTCTCCTCTCCCTCTCATTTCCTTTTCTCTCTCTACTCTTCCTCTCATTCCTCTCCCTCCCTCTCTCTTTTTCTCTCCTCTCTCTCTCTCTCTCATTCCTTTCCCTCCCTTGCCCTCTCTCATTCCATTTTCTCTCTCCTCTCTCTCTCTCTCATTCCTTTTTCTCTCTCCTCTCCCTCTCTCATTTCCTTTTCTCTCTCCTCTCCCTCTCATTCCTCTCCCTCCCTCTCTCTTTTTCTCTCTCCTCTCTCTCTCTCTCATTCCTCTCCCTCCCTTACCCTCTCTCATTCCTTTTTCTCTCTCGTCTCCCTCTCTCATTTCCTCTCCCTCCCTCGCCCTCACCCTCTCTTTCTCTCTTTTCCTATTAGGTTTAATGGTTTTTCTCTATTTTTCTCTCTCCTCTCTCCTCTCCCTCTCTCGCCCTCACCCTCTCTTTCTATCTCTCTTTTCCTATTAGGTTTAATGATTTTTCTCTCTTTTTCTCTCTCCTCTCTCTCTCTCACTCATTTTTTCTTCTCTCTCCTCTCCCTCTCTCATTTACCTTTCTCTCTTTCTCTCCATCTCTCATTTCGTGTCCCTTCTTCACCCTGACCCTCTCTTTTTCTCTTTCTCTATTATATTTAATATTTTTTTCTCTTTTTCTCTCTCCTCTCCCTCTCTCATTTTTTTCTCTCTTCCTCTCCCTCTCTCATTTCCTCTCCCTCCCTCGCTCTCACCCTCACCCATACTCTCTCTTGCTCTATTTGCCTATTATGTTTAACATCTTATCTCTTTTTCTCTCCCCTCTCATTCTCTCTTTTTTTCTCTCTCTCTCCCTCTCTCATTTCCTTTTGCTCTCTTCCTCGCCTTCTCTCATTTCTTCTCCCTCCCTCCCTCTCCCTCTCTCATTTCCCTATTATGTTTTCGTCTCTCCCCCCTCTCCCTCTCCCTCTCTCAATTTCTCTCTCTTCCTCCCCCTCCCTCTCTCATTTCCTCTCCCCCTCCCTCTCCCATTTCCTCCCTCTCCCTCTCTTTAATTTCACTCTCTTTCTCCCTCTCCCTCTCCCTCTCCCTCATTTCTTATTTCTCTCATATTATATACAAATTATACAAAAATTAAATAAATAAGTGAGAGAATACACTCTCCCTCTCTCTCGTTCTCTCGATCATTTCATCCCCCTCCCTCTTCCATTTCCTCCCTCTCACTCTCCCTTTCTCCCCCTCTCCCTTCCTCCCCCATTTCCTCCCTCTCCCTCTCTTTCTCTCTCATTTCCTCTCCCTCTCTCAATATATATACACAAATTATAAAAGCAAAAGGGAGAGGGAGAGAGAGAATGCACTCTCCCTCCCTCTTCCTCTCTCATTTCCTCCCCATCCCTCTCCCTCTCCCTCTCCCTCTCTTTCTCTTTCTCTCCCTCTCTCGTTTCCTCCCCCCTCCCTTTCCCTTTCTCTCTCTTTCTCTTTCTCTTTCTCTCTCTCTGGTTCTCTCATTTCATCCCCCTTCCTCTTCCATTTCCTCCCTCTCCCTCCCTCCCCCTCCCCCTCCCCCTCCCTCTCCCTCTCCCTCTCCCTCTCCCTCTCCCTCTCCCTCTCCCTCTCCCTGTCCCTGTCCCTCTCTTTGTCTCTCATTTCCTCTCCCTCTCTCAATATATATACACAAATTATAAAAGCAAAAGGGAGAGGGAGAGAGAGAATGCACTCTCCCTCCCTCTCCCTCTCTCATTTCCTCCCTCTCCCTCTCCCTCTCCCTCTCCCTCTCCCTCTCCCTCTCCCTCTCCCTCTCCCTCTCTTTCTCTTTCTCTCCCTCTCTCATTTCCTCCCCCTCCCTCTCCCCCTCCCTCTCTTTCTCTTTCTCTCCCTCTCTCTTTCTCTTTCTCTCCCTCCCTCTCCCTCTCCCTCTCCCTCTCCCTCTCCCTCTCTTTCTCTCTCATTTCCTCTCCTAAACAAGCAAAAGAGAAAGAGAATTAAACCCTAAACAAGCAAAAGAAGGAGAGAATGGACTCACCGATGAGATATGGCGAGGTTTTGGCGGGTTCTCTTTGCGATGAAGGCTCCTCCTCTCCTTCACAAATGGCGGTGGCGGCGGTGGCGGCAAGCCTTCTTCCTCTCCCTCTCTCATGACGGTTGCTCTCTCTCTCGCTCTCCCTCTCAAAATGATCGATGAAAATGTGGGAAATGAACCCGCGCTCGGTTTCGGCCTGTTTTTTTTCCCTGTGGGGCAAATAGCGACGCCGCTACCTGCGTCGCTACCCACCGTCGCTATAGTTTTAAATCCTTGTAGTGGGTGCACCTTGCACTTTTTTACAAAAGTATAGACTCACGCTTTTTCTCGTGTGCCTTTTTCCTTGATTTAGGACTTTTCTGCACTTCTTGTGCTTCCAAATTCTTCTTAGCGCGCCTTCATCTTCTGTTTCACTTTTGCCTTGGCCTTGTCTTTTGCTTTAGATTTTCCGGCTTTTCCACCTTATTCGTTTGAGGGTTAACAATATACCCTTCCTACAGACAATAACCAGTCAATACCCCAGTATAACCAGCAACAAATCAATCCAAACTTTGGATTTTCAATACTTACAATATCCCAAAAAGCATCTACCACTCAAGTAGTATGATCCAAGCATTTGTTAGTAGCAAATAAGCATCATAGATACTTCAACCCTGTAGGTATATTATTTCCAAATTCAAGACAACAACCAGTCCACTATTTCCAATATGCAAATAAGCTCTAAAAATGAGCATTTAACACTCCAATATCATGCTCAAATGCATGATAATAAGGGTATATACATTGTTAGGATGAAAACCACCAATGCCCTCTTGGAACCACCTGATGTCTACTACAATAAACAGCCAATCTGCACAAGTCTGTGCTAAATATCTCAAAATCTATGAGGAATTTGAAAAAAGTTTCTTCTACAAAGTTGTAGATCATGTTGAAATGGTCAAGTCCAGAGAGCCATTTCTCCAAAATCAATTTAGGCATTCAAGCCCTGATATCATGCTAGAAGAGAGTGAGAGAGATAGAGTGGAGCAGAAGATGAGCCTCAGCTCATTGTTGTTCTTCTTCCATTATTATTCCTTCATACTCACTGAAAGAGACTCACAAACATAGGTATGACTAACCAAGATTAACTGTGGTTGAGTCACTGACTACACCGACTTATTGAATGTCACATACGTGTATAATTGTATCCAGCTAATGTTGGTCACACACATAAAGATAGACTAACTAAAGAGTAACAGAAGCTTGATATTCTAACATCTAAGGTAATTACAAGTGGTAATAAAGGTGGGGTTAGGGTATGGAGAGAATTGGTTAGTGAATTGGATTAGAGTATCATATAAGTTTTCTGACGTGAAGACGAGGGCTTCTTCATATGTAGTACAATGAGAATTATAGATTACAAGGAAGTCATAATGGCTCTAGACACTGGAGTCAAAATCCACTCCCACCCTTCGAGGATAGGGCACATAAATGTTGGGTCGTTTTGCTCGAAGGGTTGAGTGTTGCAAAAGGCCATCTAAGTGTCCAGGTTGGTGTTGTAGACCCTTCTTCTCCATGTAGGTTGGCATTCATAGTTGGGCATAGAACGTGGTACTTCAAAAACTTTATTTTGCCAAAATTCGGCATCTTTTGTGGCCCATAATGTGGTGTTTTTCTCTCTCTCCTCCAACCATCTTTGTTTGAGCCTGCTTCTAATGTTAATCACCTTCTCCACCATCTAGATAGGTAACACTCTATGCAGGGTGGTGGGGAATTGGAAGTTGAGGTTGAAGGGGCTCCTGACCAATTCTTACCTTTCCCAGATTATGAGGTTGGCATGGAAGCTTGTTGGGGTGTCATTCGCACATGGCCGGGTGCCTAGGGTGCCCTCACTCCTATGGCATTCCACTTTCTCCTTGTCTCCTCCACCATTTGCTTTTTTCTTTCTCTTAGTGCTGTCTTTCTTTCTGCGGAGGTGTTTGCATGTTGTTGCTCTTTAGGCCTCGGGGAAAGAGGCGGTGGGATAGCTCGTCTTCATGCAATTCCATTTCAAAGTTCACGTCCACCTCCCTTTCCCTGCTTGGCTCTTGCTACTCCTCTTCGAGGAACCCAAGTGCGTCCACTTGTTGTGAGGTTAGGCCTGTGAATAGGAGATAATGGTGTTGTTCTTCCAAGCTTGGGCCAACTCCACTAGGTTGTGGCAACATCTACAGTCCCAGCCTTCAGTGCACTACGAGATACATTCCAAGTTTCTTTTTCATTGCCTCCATGGACTCTCCCTCCTTTGCCTGGGTGACGTCCCCAATAGGGTTTCTAGGAAGGCGCGTTGTTGGGCGTGGAAGCTCACTTGGGCGGCCTCCGCTCTGCTTTCGACAAGTATCTTTTCTTTTCTTTTTCGGCTTGAGCGAGGTGACGTGCCAAATCTTTGACCATTTTTTTGTTTTGATTTGTCCATTATTTCGCCCTCTTGTTCATGTCTTCGAGGCTTTCCCCCTGCCTCCAATGGCCTTGATGCAGTTAGACCTTGTCCAGGCGATTCAGCTTGTGGTTCCATTGCCTCCCTTGGTTTTGGTTGTGGGAGAGAGATTGGGGTGCCTATGCTTGAGAGATCGTTGATCTTGTTCTCCAGTATGGGATCAGTGTTCTTTAGGTGCTCGTGGGCCTCCCTTACCCATTCTTTCACCTTCTTGATGGCTTTGAGTTGGTGCTTTGGGTTAGGGTACTCCCCAACCTTAGCACTTTCCTTTTCAGTCATCTGAGGCACCGACGTCTCTTCTTTTGCATCAATGACTTTCCCTCCAACCGGCAGAGTCATGACACTTTCGGTTTTGAGGGTGACCTTAGTGTCTGGTCTCCTCTTTCTTCATCTCTGACTCCTCTTTCCAACTGAGGTTGTATCAAGATTTCTAGGCCCTGGCAATGATATGCCAGCTTGCTTTGTTTGTGCACAGGTCATGACATGCAACGGGATAGGTGTGGCCTCCCCATCGAGTGTCTTGACACCGAACAACCCCAATGGAGCCGATGGCTCATTTGCTGAATTAGAGGATGGTCTCCGTCTAGGGCAGTTGACAATGAGATGAGTGATTCCACACTCAATGCATCTTAGGTCAGTCTTATCTCTGTTTACTTGTTCCCTCTCGAGGCAACATGAAGAAAAGTGTCATGGGTGACCGCAACTCCACCACATGATTGGTTCTTGGGTTTGCCCTCTTAGGCATCTGCCTCTTCCTCTACCTAAGGCCATCACTAGTATTGGTCGATAGTCCACAAGGATAGTGTTGCCTTCCTCAACATACGACACATATGGGTTTACATAAGGCTCATCGTTGCTAGGCTCATCCACATAGTGGACTGGAGTGTCACTCGGTGGATGGGTCACACAGGGTCTAGGTGGTCTAGGGATACCTGTAGGATCCATTTCCATCCTAGGGATGGTTAGTTTAGTGTCATTTGGTGCAAACAGGGCTCCCCTTCCAAAGAATTTCGGTGGCGTGTTCACAAGGTGGGGTTAACCGTAAAGCTGTGGGTATGGGAGCCTTCGAGGTGATCGACAATGCATGGTGTCATGGCTGAACCTACCACAATTAGCACAAGGTCATGACCTAGGGTCATGATAGTTAGCTGGCAAGTGGTTTCTGCCACAATGCACACATTTTACTTGTGGGCGCATTGGTCGTCTCATCATCTCATGTACTTTGGATATGTCCATCCTAATCTATGCTAACTCTTGTCCCAACTCAGTGCCCTTCCCTTTGTCCTAAGTACTTGAGTCTATTCTCTCACTCAACATTGAGGCTCTCTTGAAACTCCTAGCACTGGACTCTTCCTAATTTGAGCCTTTGGAGCCTCTTTCCTTGAGCTGGTCATCCACTCTAATCGCTTCTCTAAAGACCCTTGCCAGCGCGTCTCGCTGCAAGCTTGAGTTGTCAGCCAAGGCTTTGTAGAGCTCCTTGCCCCATATTCCGTTGATGAATACTGTGGATTGTGGGAGCTTTCAATCAACCGCTAAGACCCACGGACCGCTTATTGTTTCAAGCGTCCCAAGCCGAGCACTAATGGCCACCTCTCACATAGCCAATGCGCCATCCATATCTACGGGTGTAGTGAGCTTACCTTGATGCCGTTCGAGTTACCTCCTCTCCCCCGCACTCCGGTAGCTCCACGATCCAAGTGCAAGCTTCAAGCAAGCTCCATCCTCAAGCTCCAAGCTCCAAGCTCCATTGCCGCGAGCAAGACAAGAGAAGAGAAGAAGAGAGGAGAAGATGGAGAGCTTCTCCTCCTTGATCCCTCACCCTCACACACTCATTCCCTCACACTCTCACACTCCCTCTCTCAAGCACAAGCTCAAGCAAGCAAGAAGAAGAAGAAGAAGAAGAAGAGGAGAGCTACTTTTGGCCACACACAAGAATAAGCTTTTCATTCACTTTTCAACTTTATATACAAAAACCCTAAATCCCTTTTGGGCGGTCATCCCCTTTTCCCCTTTTTACATGGCCGGCCATAGCCTAGGCCCTTTTTCCCATTGTCCTTCTATCTTCCTAGCTTCCTTTCCACCGCCCGTCTACATTTACAAATCGCACGAGTGAGAGCCCGGCGCTCTTTTACAAGATTTCAGGGTGCGCCTTTTTATTTTAAAATGTGCATTTCCCCTTTTGCATTTGCCTTGGACTTTTAAGGTTACCCTTGCGCTTTTGGCCTTTTCTCATTTTCTTTCTTCAGTCGGGCTACCTTTTTTCCGCCTTTGCCCTGCGTCTTTTCCACTTCCTTTTGCTTTCTTCGTGTTGGGGTTAACATTACCCCCCTCCTAGACGAGTGCCAGTCCCATGGCACTCACCGTCGTAGGTAGCAGGCTGTAGCGTGCACCGAAGACGTGGGTGACAAGGACGCCTGTGGTTTCCGTGGAGGAGTGTTGGTGGTGGTGTGGCAGAAGGTCCTGGGGGCCTGTTGGTGGTCAAGGTGGCTGGTGGAAGGTTGTTGGAGTTGGTGGTAGGGCTATGCTATGTTGGGGATTGCATTGATGGCCAGCACAAGTGTTGGTTGGTTGGGGAGTCTGCACATGACGATTCTTTGTGGGCTTGTCGGATGGTAAGGGATAAGCATTCAGAGTTGGGTGTTGATGAAGAGCGAACGACACTTGTGTTGGAGTCTTCAACACCTACAATTGAAAACCTCTCCTGTGGTCTCTTCCTAAGGGGTAGTGCTAGTCTTCTTATCGTGCACAAGTCATATTTTGATTAGTTTGGGAGACAGGTCGAACTCTAAGTAATCTTGGAGTATTGTCCTGCACTTGAGGACCCAAACCGTGTATATGCTTTGGTGCAAATAGTATGTGAGTGCTCGTGAGTATTTAGGTTATACTTAGTTAGAAGATTGTCGACCTGGTTCCTTGTATAGCAATGGGTTAGTGTAGCAAGGGGCTAAGTTGATGGAAAAATTTGTCGATGAAGATGGGAAAAGTACACTTGAATATTGCTTGAGACATCATTATGGTTTTGTCAAGGCCATGTAGCATAATTGAGCTCCTTGATGTCTTAGGCTTTGGTAGCTAGTGGCTACTCGTAGAAAAGTATGTTATACTTGTCCAGTGTCTTTCATGCCTTGCTTACCACTATTGATTGTAATGGCATTGAGATGAGTGCAAAAGATTTGTGCAAGTGGTTCAGGGTGACAGGTCTAACCATAGGCGAGGTGAGCTCCCGAGGTATGTCCTGCCATTGATGTGCCCTGAACAATTGTGGGGGATGTACAAAGGGCTAGGGGATTAGGGACGGAGCCAGCCGACCAAGGTCACTAGACGTACCTAATTTGAGGACCCCTAGGTGCGGAGCTGTGATTGTGTGTGTGTTTTTCTTTTTCTTTTCTTTTCTTTTCTTTTTGTTTCTCTTTTTTTTTTCTCTTTTTTCTTTCTTTCTTTCTTTCTTTCCCTTTTTTTTGTTTGTTTGTTTTTTTTGGTGGAAATATGAATACAATCAATGCCATACTTTGAGGCTATTAGCCTTTCATTTGGATTTGAGAAATGTTGGGATCCAAAGGCTATGAAGAATGGATATTATAAAGATGATTGTTCACCAGCCTTGATGCTAGAGGAACTGTTGTTGAGATGGAGAGATACACTTGAGATTTTGCAAACCTCTTTGTAACATATGAGACATCGAACAATTGAGGTAGCACTTGGAGTGAGCTGTGCATGGACAAGGGTAGAGCATCTTGCGAATTGAATCATGGGTGATGAAGAGATGTTTGCCCTTGTTG
Source organism: Lygodium microphyllum (assembly GCF_053477565.2). Classification (NCBI taxonomy): domain Eukaryota; kingdom Viridiplantae; phylum Streptophyta; class Polypodiopsida; order Schizaeales; family Lygodiaceae; genus Lygodium; species Lygodium microphyllum. The sequence continues at coordinate 73,977,185 of NC_141163.1, forward strand.
AGAGCGTGGCTCCTACCCAAACATAGAGTTTGGCCACGAAGGAGGAGGTAATCAATGATTATGCTTTGGCCATGCTCAGTTGCAATATGTGCTTCTTTTTTTTTTTTCTACAGAGGTGTCTTTGGGTTCTCATCCAGTGGCGCTTCCGTCATGGCTTTTGTTTCTTGGTATTCCTGTCACTTCCTCCATAATGGTTCTTTGTGGGGTTGGTGGTCTTGTGGTGACTTGGATATTAAACGCTTCTAGACCTTGACCTGTGTCATTCTGCATCCACTTGTTTGTCACTTCGTGAGAGTATATGCTCACTTGCGTTAAGTACGTCAACCAATGCAATCATGTTAAGACATAATTTTTCAGAATGCTATGATGCCTATCCCATTACTTGTTAAGATCGCATACATTAACGGTAGGTGAAGGAAGTGTATACAAGTGGGGATCTTGCCCCTTTACTTGGAGGTGGGGATAGTCACACAGCTTTTAAATGCGTGATGAGAGGAGGACTTGAGGAGCTTAGCCTGTCAGACCCAACTCTTGTCCCTGCGCTTGACTATCATTGCTTGTGTGTGTTGATATTGTTTATACAAGGTGACACAAGAATCAGTGTTTATGTATATACATATTTACGAATCCATGCCACTTCACGAGGATAAGAACCAAGTGTAGAACTCGGGGTTGTACCGGAGCGTGGCACACGCATCCAGTATTCGCGGCAGCTTACTTAATACTGATAGATATTTTGCCACGTCGAGTAGCATGGAACCTTGACCGAGTCTACTGGCAATATGTAACTCCTCCTCAGTGAGAACCTTGTCAATCAAAGGGCCCTGTAGCCTAGTTTCAGCTAAGCCCGTACCCCGAATGTTAGTTAGCACTCGAAGGGAAGTTGATGCCACATAGGTTGGGTCTCTTTGAGACCGCCATTTGGCCAATCGCTCTTCTGAGACCGTCATGATTTGAGCCCCTAGTTCGGCCATTACAACACGGCTTTTGCACCAACGCTGCTCAAATTGACTCTGGCCTACTGACAGTCGCTTTAGTAGCTCTATGTCTACGAGATTCGGTCGACAGAGCACTTCATTGAACGTGACGGTTAAGCACAGTTCGTCGGCCTCCTCGTCAGGGATGAGTCACATGTGTTCATGCAGGAGCCTATTGTAGTGCCCGTTAAGATATTCTTGTTCTTCCCATGATAGAGGAAAGGTCAAGTAATCTCCAAGCTGCTCCTTGGGGATTGTGCCCATGTCCGCAAGGACGTAGACTCGCGCGACCACTTTGAGCTTAGCCTCCAACTCAGTTAAGCATTCTGCGACACTTCTATGTTCAACGAGGGCTTGCTCGGTTGCTATCTCATGCAAAGTCCTAAGAGTTTCCTTAGGCTTCAGCATGGCTGGGGGCTCAGGTCTAGATGAGCAAGATTGGTCAACGCTAGGATTTCTTATGCTCTTGGGGTTCTCACGATTCTCGTGAGGTTTTGCTGCTATTTTGTCATGGTTCTCCTCGGATGTGACTGGTATAGATTGGCCACCCTATTGTGATAGTGTTGTATCCACTCTTGATTGATCAATGTGAGTTCTATTGTTAGTGGATAGAGTGCTGCAAGCAACTATTGATGGTAACAGCTGCTTTGATTTTTCAAAACACACGGATGTGTCTGAGGTTTCACCGCTATTAGGAGAGGCATTAATGGGTTCATTGGTGGATGGACTCGATGCATTATTCATCAGCTCTCCGGCGCTCTTCGTCTCATTGTTCTTGGGGTTCACAACCACCTGTGATTGTTGTTGTCTTCGTTGCTTTCTCCTCTTTTTCTTGGTCAGCGCAGGTGCATCTAATGGCTCAGGACCTTGGGCTAGGTCGACCGCCGCTGATGTGCTTGGTTGGGCCTCAGCATTTCCCTTCTCTAGTGCATCCTCATGGGACACAGTCGTGGCCTGTTGAATTGCTTTACCAAGCTGTGAGGGCACAACTGCCTCCCTTTTCAGGGAGTCTAGCTCTTCAGCCAACTCCCTTGCGTGTAACTCCTCCAACCTAGGATTTAGGCACTTTGGAAGTGCTGGAGTTGTCGAGGAAGTAGGTTGCGACACCTCCTCCACAGGTAAACTACTGAGGACACGTTCCGCAAGGGGTCTTGTCACGGCCAAGGGCTGTGACTGCTGTGATCCGTGATTTGAAGTAGTAGCAGCTAGTTCAATGGACTTGCTACTATTGGTGGATTGCGGTGTCAAGCCTTAGAGCAATTGGAAGTGGTCGTGTCTTTTCTTTCCCTTAGAGCATTCACTTGCACAGATCGAGTATCTGTTGATCTAGCCATGGTGGATTGCACAGGAACATTCTTAGGTTGAGAGCTAAGGGTGGTGTCGTGTCGTGCCTCTTGGACATTTGGAAGCTTTGATGTAGGTCGAGATTGGGATTGAGTAATCGCACTTGATGAGTGTTGCGCTTCCTGTGTCCGTTTAGGGGAAGAGGGTGTAGGAGGCTTGGAACTCCTAAGTGGCTTTGACACTGGCTGGGAGATTTGCTTGTGGCTGTTAGATGATTGTGCTATTTGCTTTGTTGAGTGTTTAACCTTGCCCTGAGCAATGTTGTGCTTATGATGCTTGCTATCCTCTTGGGGAATCAAAAGCTCCTTGGGCACTAGCGGCTTCTGCGTATCCTCAATGATTACATCTGGCATCTTCTTGTCAAGCATGCTAGGCCGAGGATCTAATTTTTGATAGGTCCTGTTTGGTTTCTTGACTTGCATTGTGTGGGGCTCAATCACTCCCATATTTTTGGTTCGAGACTTGGATTTTCGTTTAGGTTTCCTCCTACGCCTCTTTGCTTTTGACATAATTTGGGCGTCTGACAGAGGTGGTTTAGTAGGGGGTTTTGGTACCCAAATCCATTGGTTGCCTGCATAATACCCTTGAGCATGAAGCAACGCCTTGGATATCCATCGTGGCGTTGTGCCAGCTCTCCATCGATGCCTTTGCCTATAAGGCTTGGGCTTCTTTCGTGGCCTTCTATGATATTTGTGAGTCCAAACCCTATCCTTGGCCTTGTCTCCTACCCTTTTTGTCTCAAGTATGGCCTCACTCACTGGTTCTCTCCGTTCAACCTGCGCTTGTATCAACTCTTTCAACAACTCCTTGCTCTCATTACTAGGCTTGCTTGGTATGCCAGAATGCTCCTTTCCCTTCCCTCGAGGTTTGGTGAGGTCACCCTTGCTAAAAGTTGTGATTATCCTCACACCTGGTAGTGTTAGGTGTATCCTCTGTGCTATATAGTCGGCTTCACACTTCGTTGCCTTTTTGAAGGGCCTTCTTAGGAGGATTTCCTTTCCACAATTCTTGCTAGTTGGAGGAACATAGAACAAGACTGGCAAGCTTTCTGTTTCAATAGTTACAAGGATTCTGCACTTCCCTAGAAGTGCTTGTGGGTGTTCCCCGTAAGGGTTAAGAGTTGCATCAGTCGGTTTGAGCTCTGGTTGACCTAGTAGAGTCCATGCTTCGTAAGTCAAGATATTGAAATCTGCTCCTTCATCAACGAGAGCATCAACACTATGCTCTCTTTTTGTGGTGAGTTTGACCCTAAGATAAGCAGGTGGCACTATATCTTCATCTTCTGGGTCCTAGCTTGTAAATTTAAGCCTTTTGACAGATGCCCTTGAGTCCCCACTTGCATGACTAGACGTGGATTCTCCCCCAATGTCTTGGGTTGTCTGTGCAGTGTTGCTCAAGGCACATCTCTCGTCAAGAGTTTCATGTCTAGTCATCTTGGCATTTGTAGCTTGCTGATGTTGCATTTCGCCTTGACTAGACGTGGTCTGAACACAATGTCTTTGTGTTCTCGTGGTGTGGCCTTTTTTCCCTTGATGGCTAGATTGGCCCATTGATGTTCTAGGGTCTCTATTTCTCTCTATTTGGGTATGGGCTTTTGGTTGCTCTTTTGCAAGTGAGAATCCATGCTCGTATAGAGCCATTACTTCACTAGGGTCCAATTTGGAAGACCTGTCACGGCGCGCGTTTTCTCTCCAACCTACTCGGGGGAGGTGCGGAGGAGGCAAAGCCCCCTTTGCGGGGGTCCGGGGGGGGGGGGGGGGAGTCCCCCCCAGCCCTCAAGGCCGTTACGGTAAAATCCATGCACAATTTGGAGGACCGTTTATAGCCAAATTTTTAACTACGTGCTCTAAATTTTAGCTCGATGATGGATCTGTGATGTGCCTTTGCTCTACGTAGCCTTCGAGGTCAATCTTGGGGTTTAGATGTGCCAAAATTTGTGTTCAAGATACTTGTCCAATTTTGACAGTTTTTGGTCCGATTCTAAGATGTTCGATTTTTAAGAGTCTGATTATCAGAATCGAACGTCCGATTTTGGGTGGGTCCGATCGGACCAGTGGTCCGATTTTGGTCACGTCTGATCGGATCAAAAAGTGGTCCGATTTTCAAGTGGTCCGATTTTGAGCTGGTCCGATTCTGGGACTCGGACGGCCTGGTCCGATTGTGAGTGGTCCGATTATGGACTCGTCCGAGTGTCCGACTCGGACGGATTGGTCCAAGCGTCCGATTTCTCAAAATCGGACGGGTTGGTCCGAGTGCCACGTGGCACATCCGATCGGGCTGGGAATTGGATGTGTCCGACTCCCGAACTCGGGTGGTCCGATTCTGGGAATCGGACCACAGCGAGTTGGTCCGAGTGCGTCGGCGGCGGACGCGATTCCCGCGCGTTTGTCCCCTCCTCACTGCCTAGTGCACACAATCACCACAGACTTTCTAGATCTAATCAGGGCACTTGTTGGAAAACACCAGACTCACCTGGAGCAGCACGAATCACCGGCGCCTAGAAATCGGGGCAGCACTTCCTCGCCCTGTGAACTAGAAGTTCTCTCTCTCTCTCTCTCTCTCTCTCACAAGGCAAACCAATGAACTGAGGTCTGTCCTGGCCTCCTAGGCCTCTTAAGGTCCTTTCCCAGCATTGCAGAACCTCACAGCTAGTTCCCTGTCCCTGCCTCACCCAGAACTTGAATCTGGTCCCCTATTTCCCTGTTTTAGCCTGTTATACAGCAACAGAAAACCCTGCTGTTTGCTTGTTTTTTTCTTCTTTTTCTTTGTTTTTTTTTCCTACCCTAAATGCATCCAAATCAGAAAATAAATACCTATGCTACTCCATTCCACAACATAAATCTCAGAAAGCAATAAACCTACTTGCCAAGGAGATCGAATACCATCTTCAACCCCCTCGCTTCCTACCTATCTCAAGCACCAGTTTAGGGAAACCCTTACTTTGATGCTCGATTCGAAGCGCGCAAGCGCTCAAGGCTTGAATCCGTTGGTCCTGACAACGGAACCAAAATGTGGGAGCTTTCACTCAACCGCCAAGACCCACGGACCGCTTATTGTTTCAAGCGTTCCAAGCCGAGCACTAATGGCCACCTCTCACATAGCCGGCGCACCATCCATATCTACGGGTGTAGTGAGCTTACCTTGATGCCGTTCGAGTTACCTCCTCTCCCGCGCACTCCGGTAGCTCCACGATCCAAGTGCAAGCTTCAAGCAAGCTCCATCCTCAAGCTCCAAGCTCCAAGCTCCATTGCCGCGAGCAAGAGAAGAGAAGAGAAGAGAAGAGAAGAGAAGAGAAGAGAAGAGAAGAGAAGAAGAGAGGAGAAGATGGAGAGCTTCTCCTCCTCGGTCCCTCACCCTCACACACTCACTCCCTCACACTCTCACACTCCCTCTCTCAAGCACAAGCTCAAGCAAGCAAGAATAAGAAGAAGAAGAAGAAGAAGAGGAGAGCTACTTTTGGCCACACACAAGAATAAGCTTTTCATTCACTTTTCAACTTTATATACAAAAACCCTAAATCCCTTTTGGGCGGTCATCCCCTTTTCCCCTTTTTACATGGCCGGCCATAGCCTAGGCCCTTTTTCCCATTGTCCTTCTATCTTCCTAGCTTCCTTTCCACTGCCCGTCTACATTTACAAATCGCACGGGTGAGAGCCCGGCGCTCTTTTACAAGATTTCAGGGTGCGCCTTTTTATTTTAAAATGCGCTTTTCCCCTTTTGCCTTTGCCTTGGACTTTTAAGGTTGCCCTTGCGCTTTTGGCCTTTTCTCCTTTTCTTTCTTTAGTCGGGCTACCTTTTTTCCGCCTTTGCCCTGCGTCTTTTCCACTTCCTTTTGCTTTCTTCGTGTTGGGGTTAACATGGATACTACCCTTTTAGTTGGTCTCTCACCCAGGGGAATTCTCTTGAAGAGGCTCCTTACGTGGGTCACACAATCTCGAATGTCCTCTCTCTCTTTCTGCTTGACATTCATAAGCCACACTAACAAGTTATCGGAGTATCCAGGTTCAGAAAATCTCTTAATGAAGAGATTTTTCAAGCCATTGAAATCGGCACACTCCGCACCATCTAGACTTGTGTACTAGGTCTCACCCTTGTTGCCTAAGCATAGTCCAAGGGCTTGGGAGCATTGAGTAGGATTAGTGAGACCATTCGCCTCGTAGACATGCTTAAATTGCTCCATGAAGCTATATGGATCGTTGGGTAGCTTGGTATTTGTCCAATTGCTTTACTACCATAAGGATTTTCGATTGACTCTTAGAGCCTTGGTTGAATCCCAACCTTGTTAGTAGCGATGTTGCCAATGTTGCAGCGCTTTGTTCTATGGCCATGTTATCTAGCAGTTGCTTTGTCAAGAGCTCGCTCAATGTGAGATCTCCTTCCAGTGCTCTCTTACTCTCTTACCAATTCATGCCCACTAAGGCTAGCACTCTTTGGATCTCTTGCATTTCTAAGCTTTGGCGCAAGTTCCTAGTTTGTTGATCCTGGTTGTATGCAGCTAGGCCTTGCAGAGCCATGTGGGCCAGTTTTCTCTCTTCCTCTAGGTATGCTATGATGTCTTCTACCGGCCTACTATGGTGTTCTAGCTGGGTTTGAGCATCGTATTGGTTCACTAAATGTTGGACAACCTCAGGAAAATCTCCTAGGTTAAGCTCCTCATTGCTTCTATGACCTGAGCTGCCTCCTTTCATGTCTAGGATTTCTTGTTCTACCAAGTTTTTGATTAAGTTGATAAGGCTGGGTAGATCCACTTCCGCAGTATTGTCTGTCCTTGGTGCATTTAGATTTTTGGCTGTGTTCTCCACTTGGGCCTACCTTTGGGGATTTGATATCCCTTCTATGTATTTGGGTCCCCTTACCCAGCGCTCCTGCCGACAGGTTTTGTTTCCACGCGACCTGCATCCTCCACTATAGATTGGAGGAAAGTCGCATTGTTTCTCACGTGCTTTCTACCATTGAGCTATAAACGCCATTGACATTTGTCCTACCTTTGTAATCAGGGAAGTACCCCACCTTTGTCTGCAAATTTCTTATATTTTCTTTTCAATTCCAGTGTATAGATGGGGGAAAAAGGGAGAGAGGGTGCAACAGAAGCCTCTAGGTCCTGGGACCACTCTATGGTGGATCCCCATGAAATTGAAATGCAAGAACATTGGGAATAATTTTTTGCTACACGAGAACAATTTGATGATTTAACTACTCATGTGCAAGCACAGGGGATTCAAATGGAGCTGCTAACTCAAGCATTCACTGAAATAAAATCTTCTCTTTACTGGTGGGTTCCTTCAAATTCTTAAGTCCACGTGTGTTCCTTGTTACTCACAAAATTAGTCCTCAACTTATCCTCACTTTGTGCCTGGGTGTGCATGTGCACTCCTTTTTGTGTACTATGCGAAATTAGGCTTTGAGCTTTCCTTAATTGAGCTTCGAGTGATAGAAATCAGAGTGGGTGAAAAAACAAGGTGTGTGTAGCTTCGGTGCTCTTGTCTACGGGTTGGCTTGACAAGGTTGTGTGTTTAGTTCTTGCACTATCTCGTTCGGCTCAGTCCAGGTTGAGTTGGGGTCTTGCAATCAGCCCACAACACCAATCACCCTTTCAGACCATTCAACCACAATTTTTGAGTTTGTAACTATGTGTGAGGCGTTCGTTGGGTTCTTCCAATGTGGATCACGCTTCTCGTTAGCTGGGGTTCATCAAATTCCCAAGTTTTCCTTCTTAGGTTGTGTTGGAATTACCCGTGTCTGATTTACCAATGTCCAATTTTGGAGATCAAACGACAGGTTTGGGTTCGATTGTCACAATCAGACGGGTGTGTGTCCCGAGAGTGTGTCCGATCAGACAACTAAAGTTGGTCTGATTCTGACGGTCCGATTGTCGAATGCCCGATTTGACAGATGTCTGATTTTGGAGTGTTCAATTCTAGATGTTCCGATTGGGGTATGTTTAATTTTCAAAATCAGACAAGGTTTGTCCGATTGGACAAGATGGGTTGTTCCGACTCTGTGGTTCACCATCTGAACGATCGGATGGTTTGAGTCTGAGTGGTCTGATTATGGGTTGTTCGAGTGGTCCGATTTTCAAAATTGATCAGTGATCGAACCAGGTGGGTTTGTCCGAGTAGTTCGACTCTGGGAATCGAACGGTTTGATCAGTCCGATTTTGGGAATCAGACACTGTGGGGGGCATTTGATTCTGCTGGCCGAAACATGTGTTGATCACTTATTTGGCAGAAATCCAAATGTAGATGTTGCTAGTAGCTACCAGAACTTCCATGAATCAAGGAAAATTGTAGGCCAAGGGCATTCCATATCTAAATCTCACTGAAAACCCTGATATGCTCCGATCGATTTGATGTGGACCTGGACCTGCAAGCTCTCTCTCTCTCTCTCTCACACAAAGCTAGGCTGTAAATGAGGTTTTCCCTAGTCACCCAAGACATTAAGCCCTCACTGGCTTGCATCTTAGCCTTCCCAATCACTCTACCTTCTATCCCAAGACATCTGAGCACTCTTTTGTTCTCATTTTTCCATGTTATTGCCTTGTTCAGGACTGTTTTACAACATTGAACTTCAAGCTTCCCTCTCCGATTTCCTCTGATTTCTCCTACCTATCATACTCTAAATGTGACAAAAATCAAAAGTAGGATACTGAATGAATTTCTCATACTCAACCAATCATCAAAAACAAAAAATACTTACTTGTAGCACATATTAAAACACAAAACCTTTTATCTAACTCAAGCTTCGGTTCGGGGATGAAACCCTTACTTCGATGCTCGATTTGAACCGCGGAAGTGCTCAAGCTTGAATCCATTGATCATGGAAACGGAACTAAGATGTAGTGGCGAGTGCAAGCTCTACCACCAAGACCCACAAACCGCTTATTGTTCAAGCGTTTCAAGTGAGCACTGATGGCTACCTCTCACATAGTCGACGTGCTATTCCTCTCTACGAGTGTAGTGAGCTTACCTTAATGCTCGATTGAGTTGCTTCCTCTCTCAAGCACTCCAATAGCTCCACGATTCTTGATGCTTCAAATTCTCAAGTTTTCCTTCTTAGATTGTGTTGGAATTACCGGTGTCTGATTTACCAATGTCCAATTTTGGGGATCGGACGACAGGTTTGGGTCCGATTGTCACAATCGGACAAGTGTGTGTCCGATCAGACAACTGAAGCTGGTCTGATTTTGATGGTCCGATTGTCATGTGTCCGATTTTTGTGTGTCCGATCTGACAGATGTCTGACTCTGGATGTTTTGATTTGGATATGTTCAATTTTCAAAATCGGACAGGGTTTGTCCGATTGGACAAGATGGGTTGGTCCGACTCTGTGGTTCACCATTCGCGCGATCGGATGGTTTGAGTCTGAGTGGTCCGATTATGGGTTGTCTCTGGGAGTCGAACGGTTCGATCGGTCCAATTCTGGGAATCGGACACTGTGGGGGCATTTGATTCCGCTGGCCGAAACGCGTGTCAATCACTTATTTGGCAGAAATCCAAATGTAGATGTTGCTAGTAGCTACCAGAACTTCCATGAATCAAGAAAGAGTGTAGGCCAAGGGCATTCCATACCTAAATCTCACTGAAAGTCCCGATATGCTCCGATCGATCTGATGTAGACCTGGACTTGTAAGCTCTCTCTCTCTCTCTCACACACACAAAGCCAGGCTGTAAATGAGGTTTTCCCTAGTTACCCAAGACCTTAAGCCCTCACTGACCTGCATCTTAGCCTTCCCAATCACTCTACCTTCTATCTCAAGACATCTGAGCACTCTTTTGTTCTCATTTTCCCCTGTTATTGCCTTGTTCAGGACTGTTTTACAACAGTGAACTTCAAGCTTCCCTCTCTGATTTCCTCTAATTTCTCCTATCTATCATACTCTAAATGCGACAAAAATCAAAATCAGGATACTGAATGAATTTCTCCTACTCAACCAATCATCAAAAACAAAAAATACTTACTTGTAGCACATATTAAAACACAAAACCTTTTATCTAACTCAAGCTTTGATTTGGGGATGAAACCCTTTATTTCAATGCTCAATTTGAACCATGCAAGCTAGCGCTCAAGCTTGAATCCGTTGATCCCAGAAACAGAACCAAAATGTAGTGGTGAGTGCAAGATCTACCGCCAAGACCCACGGACCGCTTATTGTTCAAGCATTTCAAGTGAGCACTAATGGCTATCTCTCACATAGCCGACATGCTATTCCTCTCTACGAGTGTAGTGAGCTTACCTTGATGCTCGATTGAGTTGCTTCCTCTCTCAAGCACTCCAATAGCTCCACGATTCTTGATGCTTCAAATTCTCAGGTTTTCCTTCTTAGGTTGTGTTGGAATTACCAGTGTGTTTGATTTACCAATGTCCAATTTTGGGGATCAGACGATAGGTTTGGGTCCGATTGTCACAATCGGACAAGTGTGTGTCCGATCAGACAACTGAAGCTGGTCTGATTTTGATGGTCCGATTGTCATGTGTCTGATTTTTGTGTGTCCGATTTGACAGATGTCTGACTCTGGATGTTTTGATTTGGATATGTTCAATTTTCAAAATCGGACAGGGTTTGTCCGATTGGACAAGATGGGTTGGTCCGACTCTGTGGTTCATCATTCGCGCGATTGGATGGTTTGAGTCCGAGTTGTCCAATTATGGGTTGTTCGAGTGGTTCGATTTTCAAAATTGGTCAGTGATCGGACCAGGTGGGTTTGTCCGAGTGGTCCGACTCTGGGAGTCGAACGGTTCGATCGGTCCGATTCTGGGAATCGGACACTGTGGGGGCATTTGATTCCGCTGGCCGAAATGCGTGTCGATCACTTATTTGGCAGAAATCCAAATGTAGATATTGCTAGTAGCTACCAGAACTTCCATGAATCAAGAAAGAGTGTAGGCCAAGGGCATTCCATACCTAAATCTCACTGAAAGTCCCGATATGCTCCGATTGATCTGATGTAGACCTGGACCTGCAAGCTCTCTCTCTCTCTCTCTCTCACAAAGCCAGGCTGTAAATGAGGTTTTCCCTAGTCACCCAAGACCTTAAGCCCTCACTGGCCTGCATCTTAGCCTTCCCAATCACTCTACCTTCTATCTCGAGACATCTGAGCACTCTTTTGTTCTCATTTTCCCCTGTTATTGCCTTGTTCAGGACTGTTTTACAACAGTGAACTTCAAGCTTCCCTCTCTAATTTCCTCTGATTTCTCCTATCTATCATACTCTAAATGTGACAAAAATCAAAAGCAGGATACTGAATGAATTTCTCCTACTCAACCAATCATCAAAAACAAAAAATACTTACTTGTAGCACATATTAAAACCCAAAACCTTTTATCTAACTCAAGCTTCGGTTTGGGGATGAAACCCTTTATTTCGATGCTCAATTTGAACCACGCAAGCACTCAGGCTTGAATCCGTTGATCCCAGAAACAGAACCAAAATGTAGTGGTGAGTGCAAGATCTACCGCCAAGACCCACGGACCGCTTATTGTTTAAGCATTTCAAGTGAGCACTAATGGCTACCTCTCACATAGCCGACACGCTATTCCTCTCTACGAGTGTAGTGAGCTTACCTTGATGCTCGATTGAGTTGCTTCCTCTCTCAAGCACTCCAATAGCTCCACGATTCTTGATGCAAGCTCAAGTATCCTCAAACCTCTGCCTCCAAGCTCCATCCTCCATAGCCGCACGTGAGACAAGAGAAGAGAAGGGAAGAGGAGATAATACGAAGAGAGGAGATGGTGGAGAGCTTCACCTCCTTGATCCTCTACCCTAACACACTCACTCCCGCACACTCTCACACTCCATTCCTCAAGCACACACAAGTAAGCAAAGAGAAGAGAAGGAGACAAGAAGAAGAGTCCACTTTGCCACACACAAAAGAATGAGCTCTCATTCATCTTTTGAACTTTATATAAAAAGCCCTAAATCCCATTTGGGCGGTCATCCCCTTTTTACATGGCCCATAGTCCCGACCATAGCCTAGGCCCTTTTTTCCATTGTTCTCCTATCTTCCTAGCTTCCTTTCTACTGCCCATCTATATTTACAATTTGCACAGGTTAGAGCCCACTGCTCTCAAAATAAATCACGGTGCGCCTTCTTGTGCTCTTTTACAAAAGTATTGACTTGTGCTTTTTCTTGAGCACCTCTTCTTGATTTAGGACTTTTTCACACTTCTTGTGTTTCCTGATTTTTCTTGGCGTGCCTTTGTTCTCCATTCCACTTTTTCCTTGGCTTTGTCTTCTGCTTTAGATTTTTTGGATTTTCCACCTTGTTCATTTGAGGGTTAACATGCACAGAGGCCAATAAAATACATCTAAAGTAGAGGTTACAAGGTGCTTGCATGGAGAGGAAATAGAAGCATTAGTGATTATGTGGCAGAAATTAAACACATTGTAGAAGATCTTGCTTCAATAAATGCATTAATTGATGATGATGATTTGATATCTACCACTCTAATTGGACTTGAAACAACATAAAAGTCTCTTGATACCTCCATTTGTGTGAGGGGAGGATCTATGCCTGATTTTAAAGAGTTGATTTCTTTGCTTCTTATGGAAGAGATTAAGTTGGGCCTCAATGCATTAAGAAGTGGAAAGAATGCAAATCAAGATAGTGTGTTTTATCATCAAGGAGGCCATGTAGCTCATCTAGAGCTAGAGGATCATCCTATGGCCATGGAGACACCTTATCTTTGGATGTGGTGATTTTATGCCTAGAGGTAGGGGGAGATTCTACTCTAGAGGTAGAGGATGCTCTAGTCCATAGAGAGATGGTGCATGTCATTATTGTGGGCACTTTGGTCACTTTGAGAGAGTGTGCTTTCATAAGAAAAATGCTATGTTTAGGGATTGAGGAAGGACTCAATTTGGGCACTATGCATGTGGATATAGTGGTGATGGTTATGGTTCTAGAGGTGGTTCATGATCTAGAGGTCATCTCTTTGCCATGGAGCATGTACTTAGGAGTATGACACACCGTTCTAGAAAGGAAGATTAGTTTTTGGATTATAGAAAGTAGCAAATGCAAATTGAAGAGTATGTGGCTATAGGAGATGACACATTAGATAAGATAACTCATATTGGAAGTGTACCCTTGGTGACAAGAGATGGGATTGAAAATAAACTTGGTGATGTCTTATATGTGCCCATTATCACTAAAAATAAATTGGTGATGTCTTATATGTGCCCACTATCACTAAAAATAAATTGGTGATGTCTTATATGTGCCCACTATCACTAAAAGTTTGTACTCAAATGGCTGATCAAGGATTGCAATTGAGGTTTAACAAGTATAGATGTTTCATTGAGGATTTTAGGAATGGAAAACCTAGGAGGATTATTGCTTGTGGTCAAAAGAAAGGCAAATTATTTGCTTTGGATGCAAAAACTCCCATCATTTAAAGTTCTATGTATGTTGAGATAGGGCATGGACAAGATAAATATGTAGAACTATGGCATAGAAGGATTGGATATGCGAATTTGCAAAGACTTAAATAGATGTAGTCTAAACAAGTGGTTCATGGGCTTCCGCAGCTTGGATATGTAAATTATGATCATGTATGTGAGGCTTGTCAAAATCTCATCTACATCAATCAACTTTCCTTAAGATATTTTATTTTTGTAAGAAACTTGTCCATGGATTAATCTTTATCTATATGTTCACTCTCTAACTACTTACACAAGTAAGTCACACATGCCTTATTTCTTCCTTGATACAAAGGTGCAAGTATATCCCAACTAAGGATATGTGGAATCATGGTGCATTTAATAGATAATGCAATCAAAGTATGAGCCTTTGCATCTTTGCCATCCCAACAAATCTACTCAAGACTAGGTAGTACTAGTATTCTAGCATCAACTAGAGTAGAAATGAAACTTGCAACATCCTCGTTAGCACCTATTTCTATTATACTTGTCGCTTCTAGAACAGCACCACAATATCTTTCAATTCTATGCACCATATTCCAAAGTCTCTTTGCAATCAATACATTATTCATTGTATAATCCCACAAAAGATATTTGGCTCCATTCAACTTGTTCTCAATGACTAACATATGGAATACACCATTATTACCTACCATAGCCGTCAAGTATAATTGATGCAAAAGTTGCTTGTATAGAGGAAGATGTGCACAAAGAACCTCAATGGTCTTAACCAAGAGCAGGGCTGGCATAGTCTATCTTTCTCTCTTTGGTCCTATCATCTCAAAGCTCCTTGTTTTGATCAATGGGAGGTTGTACACAGTTTGCAATGACAAGCATGATATCATTAGTGATGATGATGATGAGGCATATTTGATGTGGTCTTGCAACTTGTGAATCACTTTGTTATATCTCTCTCGTTTTGGAGGATGACTAGAGTTGGTAATGTTTTCGATTGCAAGGTCAATTTGTTTCATTGATGATATCTTCATGATCTTGATGTTGATGGTTGAGAGCAAAACGACATCTACATTCGATCTAGAAGAAGATGACTCATAAAGGTTTAAGCCTTTATTTTCATCCCCCTTCCATTAGCATGGATTCACATGTAGAGGGGTATGGATACTATAGTCAAGCTCGAAGGGCTTGCTCACAAGTGATTTCAACTCAATGCACAAAGAAAATGATGCATCCACACTAGCAACCATGTTGCATGGGGAAGAACTCATAGCTTAGGTGGAAGTAAAACAAAGCTTGAACATCATAGATATAAATGATCACTTGCAAATTAATAAGGGAATTCTTTCATTCAACTCACTAATTCATAGGGGCTATTGGGCCCTTCTTTCTCATTGACACTCTACTAATTTTGGGGAGGGGCTTCCTATCTTAGTACAACTAGAACTGATGATCATAACAACTTAATTGCTAATCATACTCCTATCATTTTAACTTTGAGATATTTAAAATTTCCAATTTTTGAGTAAGCATAAATGGCTTGTGACTAATGCTAGACACTTCAAGTAGATTCCTTTTGGCTACATGATGGAATAAGCCATATCTATCCTCAAGGATAATATGATAGGAGTGAAGAAGACTCTTGGGATGATTTCTAGAGATCGTGAAATAGTGTATTAAATTACAAGGAGTGTGGCTATATAGCAAAGAGAGGGAAGAACAATCTAAATTACAAGATTTCATAAAGTTAACTAGAATTTCATGAATCATACAATGTTGAAAATGAGGTTTCATACAAAATTTACTAGCCATCCCATGTTTTCAGCCAAAGATTTACATGCCTATGTTTTAGTTGATGGAGTTCTACTAGATCCTATTATAATCAAGAGGGGTGTGAGACAATGATGCCTCAACACTTTTTTGTTTGCAATAATGATACATCCCCTCTTTAACTTAGATACAACCTTGCATTGGATGGGCACCTTGAAGGCATCATGTACAAGAGAAATAAAATTTTGGTTAAGGGATTTGCTAACAAACTTCTCATGTCATTAAAATCCAACAGGATTAATCTTGAAAGAGCTATGTAGGTGCTTGAGGCTTTTGAGAAGGCAATAGGCCTGAAGATAAATTCCAATGAAACCCATCTAATCAACATCACTAAAGACAAATTATTCAATCTTGGTTGGTCTAGCAACATAATAAATAGGTGAAATATATTTAAATACTTGGCATTTCCCTTTGGAATACATGATGCAAGGAAAAATTGGGTGTTGGATAAACATTAAATAAGAAGGTCTAGTTTGAAAACCATAGCTTGGCCCCTATATTTCAAGTTGAAAATACTCACCCAAATTTACATATTATATTCTTAGATCTTTTTTGTCCCTAACTTGCTAGAATAAAATGAATAGTAAGAATTGGGGGACTCCATGGTTGGGAACCTTTTATTGTGTAGACCCATCAAGTCAAGATACATCACATCAACATGCTTAAAGTAATTGAAGAAGGATTGTAGTCATGGGGGACTGAACCTCATTGAGCTAGAAGTTGAGGCAAATGCTCTATGAGAAAAAATACTAAAGAAATATTGTGAAGGGAAGATTGCTTGGGTGGAGTTTTAGAAGAGATTATTTTTGCCCAAAATGACAGGTTTTGTAGAGCTTGGGGTCTCATAGCTCAATATATTATTATCACATGTAGCCTTTCTCATTCATAAAGGCACAACGTCTAATATCTAACTTGTTGAATTCCTAGAGAAAAAGCTTGTCTAAGGCCACCCCAAAGTGCAATATTACTCCTCTTCACCTAGAATATAATTTTTTCTGGATGTGGAGGATGGATGTTTCTATTGCAGCATGTAGCTAGAAAAGGTCTTTATTCTGTCCATGGACTCAAATGATGAGCTATTGGCAATAAATCATGGGCTACTCAATTGGGCCTTATCACGAGCAAATAAAATCACATGGGAGTATGTGGTTACTTTTATCCTACAAAGGATTAATAAAGGATTCATCATGAGGAGATGGGACTATCCTCCTTCTTTGTTAGACAACAAAAGCATTAGAGACAATTTGAGTACTTCAAACATTAGAAAGTTATTTTTTGGTAAAAGTAATTTAGTATTTATATAATTACTTAAAATTTTCTATAATTAGGATGCGTGATTGCCTTATTAACATGTTTATATTGAATACTATATAGTATTCAACAGGTTAAAGCTGACCTGATAAATTGACACAACCTCGACGGGCTTATTAATTTTCTTGGCGGGCCTATTGAGCGTGATTAGAATCCCATTGAGCTTTTTAAAGGCCTATATAATAGCCATGCAAGGCCAAGTAAATGTCATTGTTTCTCTTTTCGGTAACTTTTTCATGCCCCCCCTCTCTCTCTCTCATTATATGGTGTGTGTGAAAGGGGAGGATTGTTGATTGGCATGTGTTGTAAAATTGGGGTAGCATGTCATGAGTGGCAATCTTCTCCTACCAATTAATGTGCATATGTGAGTGTGTATGTGTATGTATTTTATATACAACCTATTTATTCTTTCTAACCTTGGTCTCACTATCCTAATTTTTCTCCTAATCATAATCCTAGTTTATGACATTCTAAGGGGATTTGCTTATTCTAATTAATAACTTCTAAATAAAATTTTAATCATATTTTTAATCTTAATCATATTTAAGAATGTATTTTGAAAATAAATAAAGAAAAATCCTTATATTACTATTAAAATTTATCATTTTTAAATATACTTTTTTAGAAATATTATCATTCAAATTATAGTTATACATACATACTACTGAACAATATAAATTCTAAATTTAGACATAGAGAAACTACAATTATTTTGTCTCTGTCTATTCTCTTGTTGTGTGGTGTGTGCGAAAGGGGAGGACTGTCGATTGGCATGTGTCTTGAATTTGATGGTAGCATGTCATGTGGCAATCTTTTCCTACCACTGTGTGTGTGTTTATATGCAACCTATTTATCCTCTTTAACCTTGGCCTAAGACTATCCAAATTTCTCTCTTAATTATAATCCTAATTAAGAATATTTTAAATAATATTATATTTTAATTAATAAAATTTAGTTATATTTTTAATCTTAATCATATTTAGGAATATATTTTAAAAATAAATAAGCCATAATAAATCATAATCCTTATATTCCTATCAATTATTTTCTCACTTTTTTTCTTTTGTTGTGTGGTATGTGTGGTAGGGGATGGTTGTCATGGTATGCATGGTGAATTTGACAGTAGCATATAATGAGTGCCAATTTTCTCTTACCACTTAGTGTGTGTGTGTGTGTGTGTGTGTGTGTGTGTAGGTACATATACGTATACATACGTGTATGATGAATCTGTCTTGCATGTGTCATGAACTTGATATATGCATGTCAAGAGGACTAATAAGGAAATCCTTTTCTATCACTCACTAGGTGTATACATGTAGACTCCGCATGCATGTGCTCTCTCTTCACACACACACACACACACACACACACACACACACACACACACACACACACACACACACACACACACACACACACACACACACACACACACACACACACACACACACACACACACACACACACACACACACACACACACACACACACACACACACACACACACACACACACACACACACACACACACACACACACACACACACACACACACACACACACACACACACACACACAACACACACACACACACACACACACACACACACACACACACAATATGTTATGAGATATAATTGAGTACAAGGTGTGTATGCGAGCTAAACACTAAGGAGAGTTCTAAAAATGGACATGAGAGCATAAAGAGTATTTAAGAAATTGAAGCAAGAACGAGGATAATCTTCTTGGTAAAGATGGACTTGGGTTACAAAAAAAATCATACTTAAATAGTCACAAATTCAAAAAGTAGTTTGAAAAGCTTCAAAGGCATAACAAGCTTATTCATTCATTATTATTTTGGGGATGTTTTGAAAACACTCTCAAGGATAAATGATTTTATGAATGATAATTTTCAACATGTAAATTTATCTATTTCTCGAAGTCTATTCAAGGTGTCAACAAAATAATTATGAATAGATGGGCCTAGCAATATCTTTGAAAAATTTTAGACCACACTTGAATCCATGGTTAGTTAAGAATAAATCTTTTAACAATCCAAACCATATCTTTTCTTAGAAAGTTCTTCTTGCTCTTGCTTCAACTTCTTGAATATTCATTATTCTATCTTCTCTATTTTGAAACTCTTCTCATTGGATACCAATGATCCACAATGGCTCAGGCAACACAGAGACAAAGAAGATGCAATGAGAAATGTGTAAGTGCCTCCATGAAGGTATTGAATCTTGGAAAACAAACTATGAAACAACCAAACAAATAAATAAGCAGTGTGAAACTGTATTGAACTAAAGAAAAAAACAATGAAAATTTCTTTCTTATGAAAAAATTATTTAGGAAGAATATCGCCCTATAAGCCAAACTCAATGATTAATTTCTTTCTCCTCTTCCCACTATGTTGTTTTGCAAGGAAATCATTCCTTACAACTAAAAGTTGTTTTTCCATACATTGAATGTTATAAGTAGTACCATATAATTTTCCAAAAAAGCATCACATTCTTAAAATAATAATATATTTTCTAAAAGAAAGTATATCCAAAGACTTGAGTCACGACAATGACAAAAAATCGTGAGTTTTCTACTATTTAATGTTCCGCACATGGAGGGAAGCAAAGAAACATATGACATAAGAGATTTGCAATCCTAAGTTGCTTATTCTCTTGATCCAAAGAGAACAAGCAAAGAACAAATGAGGCAAAGAATATATATATAGATACTTGAGTCATGATGGCAAATAACCATGAGTTTTCCATGATTCAATGTTCTACATATGGAAATCAAAGAAGCATGTGACACAAGATATTTGCATTCCCATGATGTTTTTTCTCTTTGATCCAAAGTGTGACCAATGCTATTCTATCTCAATTCACCATACGTCTCTCTATTGTTGACTACAAATTTCTTCTCTTGAAGATATTTTCACCTTCTTCCATGAGCACTACTAGAACTATGCTAAGTCCCATCAAGAGATAGAATTTGAAACTCTCAAAAGAATTCTGCAGACTATGCCAATTTTAAGTCATAAAGTTGTTATAAGTCAATCTTCTATCAAAATGTTTTTTTAAGTGGGTGATGCAAGTTCTACATTATAGTTATTAACGATCTCAACAGGATGATATGGGTCTCGATCTCAACAGGATGATATGGGTCTATTTCTTACAACATAAAAGTGAGGCTTTTGAGAAGTTTTTAGAATTCAAAGCTATGGAAAAAAAAGCATCTTGGAAGTTACATAAAATGCTTGAGATAAGATGATGGAGCCGAATACATGCCAAATGAGTTTTCTGACTGCTTAAGAGATCACGAGATTAAGAGATAGGTTACATGTAGATATACACCATAGTAGAATGGTGTTGCAAAAAGAAAGAATAGGATCATTGATGAAGTTGCAAGAGCAATGATAAACCAAATGCATATGGCTTTGACTTATTGGGTTGAGGCAATACATATTGTAGTTCCTATTATGAATGTGACTCTTATAGCATTGACTTATCACATATTATTGTGTATGGAAGAACACCCATTGTTGCATATTTAAGGGCATTTGGTTGTGTATGCTATGTTCATGTTCTTGATGACTTGAGGAAGAAAATGGAACCAAAGGTTGTCAAATGTATTTTTCTTGGCTATCCAAATGAGAAGAATGGTTATAAATACTATAATCCCATAACTAGAGAGAGATCAATATAAGAAAAGATATAAGGTTCAGTTCGTTGGGGGTTAAAGATTGCCTATGCCTAGCCACCTACATTTATTGCATACAGATCCGCACACCTATATACTGTAGGTGGTGGGTGCCCATCACTATCACTTTATTTTTTATTCTTTTAGTGACAAATAGAATAAGGGAAGGTAGGTCATACATTGTGACTGTTGGAGTTCCTACACACTAGTCTTTTTTATTTTTGTTTGAACCTCCATAGCTCTTGCACTCTTCTTAAAGTGTGCATTTTAGGATATTCATCTTCATTTGCTTCAACCTAGATTCAAAGCTTTAGCTCAAGGTTTCATGGTAGCCATTACTTCTTCCTCCTAATGTATACATTGATCATTTTCCTTCTCTCGACTTGTTCCACACTTATCAACCTTGTTTAAGGACTAAAGGGGCTTCATTGACCCTTGCTTGAGGCTCACTAGTAGCCGACACGAGTAGCAAAGTTGTCAATAATATTAGTGTGATTTGTGCCAGGTTTTTAGCCCTCAATCCTTGGCTATGTGTAGTCTACTATAGCTCTTGTTGGAGCTCTCCAACACTTGTTATTCATTGGAAACTTCCCTGACATTGGTATTTGCTATTGGGGCATCATTTTGGAGCTCCCCAACCTCTATCATTGCTATTATATACAAGCAGACCTACTATATATAGGTTTGGGATAATTTTCCTTCAGTGTTCGGAGTTCATTTATGCTTCTATTGGTGCTCATATGCTCATGTATTGTTTCCGAGATGCTTGAAGGATGTATTGAAGTGCTTCTTGAGGTGTTTTGAGCTTGATTGGCTCAGTTTTGATAGAGTATTCACAGTTGCAATAGTGTGGAAAACAAGTTTTTTTTAAAAAAAACCAAGAAGGTTTATACCTCTTGGGCCTACTAGTCTCTTAGTTATATTACATGTCTATGGTGATGTCTAGCACTAATGTATGCACTTGGATAGGATTATGACATGCTTTGGTCAATTGCTTTGAGCTTTTGTGCTTACTCACTTATGGACATTGAAGCTTTATTGGACACTTATGCTCTTGAATGTATCTGTGATGCACTTGGGCTTCTTAGATGCTTTGATCTATATGTCTTGAGCTTTTCTTACTCACATTGCATTTTGGATTTGCTTCAGTGTTGGGAGAGCTCGTACATACTTGGTAGAACTTGGTTCGTTGACACAGTGGGACTCTTGATTCATATATATGCTCTCTTATATGCTATTAAATGCAGTTACTTTTACTTCTGGGCTGATTTGATTCTATCTCGATTTTGTATACTTTGGACACTAGCACTTCCCTTTGTCAACAATTTGTTAGTGATGTATACATGCATATTGGTTATGTACTGAGCATCATTGCTCTTTTCTATGTTAGTTATGCATTTGGTAGATCTCTACAGTTTCTCTTGAGATCTTATATATGCATGATGTCTATGCTCCTAGGGTGTATAGTCTATTGATAGTTTGAGTTCATGACAGTCTTTAGTATTGATGGTCTATATCTATTCACATTACTAGTTGCATTCCCTATATTTTAGTTGCTATCTGAATATCCTTATTAAAAAAATTGCCTAAAATGAAAATCAAACAATGACTACCTACCTTAAGGAATTGAGTGAGAAAATCATGTTCATTGCTCATGTCTATGCCCAATCTAATGTTGGAATCCTACCTAAGGAATTTGATGAATTCTTAGCATGCCCACTATCTTGGGAAACACCTTAACACACTATAGTGACCACCTAGATGACTTTCTAGGACTTATCCCTAATAAGGAAGGTGAGAAATGCCATTTGGTCCCCAAATTCCATCATGCCTTGTGCCCCCAAACCATTGAGGAATTATTAGTACTAGAAGAGAAAGCAAAGGATGGAAGACCTCAGAACTCCCCTAATTCAGCCATTGCGGTGCTCATAGTGGAGATGACTATAAACCGAGAAAACTTGGAACAACCAAATTAAGAAATTGAGCACAACTTGACTCATCATGCACATGAATTATTGCAAAATATAATATCCTTACACTACACTTTTTCAAGAACAACATACTCACTCTTCTCTACATGCTAAAATCATATTTGTATGTCAGAAGAATATTTATAGTTCTATATATTTTCATTAATAGGAATGTATTCTTAACCTCACATAACCAAACATGTCAACCTATGATAACCAACATATTTATAGGCCATACATAGGATGATGCAAAAAAATTTAGTGTATGCTTTCTCTTTAGAATATTTCAGTTTATGCTTTCCCTCCAAAATCCATTAGTAAGCCCAGCCATATGGAAATCCCAAATTGACCCAACATACATAGCTCCAACTTCCCTCCTAGTACTTGCCATTGTATGAGAAGTCACACTAGCTAGACCTCTCTTAGACCTTCCCTTACTCAACAAACTACTCACTGAAGAAGAGCTCCATGTGGCATTTAGATTAAATCAAGGAGGAGTAGTACTTGATGTTTCCATATATCTAACCCTAATTACAAAATTGCCACAACTTCTTGACACAAATGCTTCACTCCAATACAATCATAACTTCTATCAGTGGCTTGTATATGGGCAAAGTAACACTATACCATAATCCACAACCCTTATACATTACAATTTTATATACAAAGAATTTATAAAAGAAAAGAAAAATATCAAAAAATCAATGCACACCACACTATTAGTATCCCTGCAATGCTTGGAAGCATTGCTACAATTTTTGTGTGGGGAAGGAGAAAGTGGAAGCAACTAACTGTTGACAATATGAGCTAGTAAGCAATGTTAAACCACCATTCTCAAAAATTTTAAATCGTTATTGAAATCAATTGCATATGCTCTTTATTTTTATCAAGTCAATGTAGACAAATACATGGTGAATGATATGCTTAAGGCAACAACCAAGAAGTAGCAAGTCAGCAAGCTGTAAAAGAGCTAATGGACCCAAGAAAGATTGAAGCCATGGACATGTAGGATTTTCAATAAACTCCAAGGGAACACAAGAAGAAATCTGACATCAAGGAGCCAAATTTGAACCTTGTTTGTTACCTCAAGCTCAATCATCTCTTAAATATCAAATTGTTTTAGTGCAATAACTACTATGGTGGTTAATCATTCCTCAAAAACTTCAAACTCTCCATTAACAATAGGTTCTTCACACTGGAAAATCAAAACTTAAGGATTGAACACCTCTTAATCAATGTGTAGTCCTTCTCAACCTTCCAAATCTTCACTATCACTCAGACCTCTCCTATAAGGCTGAAAGCCCCATGAAAGGAGTGAGCCTTGAAGTGGAAGCATGGAGCAGAAGTAAGAGCTATGGAGGAAGGAGCAAGAGCAAGAGAGAGAACACACAAGATGTGGGAACTTCGACGATCACAATATGTGACCACCAGCCTTCTCTTGATTCAAATATCACTAAAAGAATAAAAAATAAGTGATAGTGCTGGGTGCTCGCCACCTATAGTGTGTATGTGTGTGGGTAACTAATACATGATGTGGGTACTAGCAATGTAACTAATACATAGATGACTAGGTAGAGGTGCCTTTATCCCCAACAACCTCCCACTTAAAGGTGAATGTGTCCCTAATGAGGAGAGAACAATAAAAAGTGATAAAGTATAAATGTACATAAGTACAATAGGATGAGGAAAGACATTACCTCATCCAATGCCCATCAACTTCCTAAGGAAAGAAAAATGCTCCGCTAGGAGACTTTTGATGAGTAAATCAACAAGATTTTGAACAATTGAGATCTTGACAAGCTTAATGGACTTGTCCTCAATGACCTCGCAAATAAAGTGATAATGCACCTCAATGTGTTTCATCTTCGCATGGAAGATCGGATTCTTGACCAACTGAATAGCACTCATAGAAGACAAATGTATGTGGAAAAAAGAGATATTTGCATTAGTTGTTCTGTACAATGTTCAATGATGTGAGGTTTTCTTATGGAGGAATGGCATACCTAGCTAGGTGGTGCAGTTGGGGATAGAGAATTGGTGACACTATCTCTTGGATCGACAATCCTAATTAAAACTACATGGAAATAGTTATGTAGTCCCTCTCATAGTCATCTCTCGCACAATCCACAATGTGGAAGTGCAGACAAGGTGATATAATATTGCCGTTGGCAGGAGTCGAACGCTCGTGAGAAATAGAAATAGCTTATCATCCTACCTGTACATACGCAGTTGCAATAATGTGGCTAAATTTATATATCATAAAAATAAATGTGACTCGTAAACAGTCCCCGGTTACCGACACGTGGCCTATCTGTCTACGAGCGATAGCCCATAGCAAGGCCGATATATAACATCAGCCCCAGAGCCGCAACTATTGGAGCTCAGATTCATTGACAAATCAAGGCCTGAATGACGCAAATGACAATCGATTTGATGAGCATGATGATGCTCAGGGGCAAGAATATTTAGCTGCTCTTCCATACGGCCAGCTCTAGTTGAGAAATTGGATGGTGCAATGTTGCAAAAAACTTATGAGCTGTAGTCCAGGGCAGAGGTCAAAACATGCATATGAGAGAGAGATCACAAGGAACTTTAGACACAAGACTAGATAGTAAAAATACAAACATCTAGTAAATGAACTAATTTTCCTAGTTAGTAAGTAGGAATTTTCATCTTCAAACTAGGTTTTTAATTTTACTACATAGAAATGAAGTGATAACTAGTAAAATGACTCTTAGCTCGTAAATATATGAAAATTTTCTAGTTACCATGTAGGAAATTTTGGATTTAAACTAGGTTTTAATTTTACTAGATAAATGTATATAAAGCTAAAAAAGTAAAATAAATGTCTATATAGCAAAGCAAACAAATAAATTTTTAGTTATAGTAAATAATAATGTTTATATAACCAAGCTAAGAAGTTGTTGCAAGCATGTTATGCTAGTGTATTGTACCTCAACCTATGATGTTGTCAAGCATAGGAGAGTTATTAGTGTAGCTTATGTTCTCAATCTCCTCTTGCATGTTTTTCATCTAGAACATACTATTTCATGTAGAGGCAATTATGGAATAATCTTTCCTTGTAGCCATTGTTTGCACCAAACATAGTTTTGCAATGCAAACGGGAGGATGTATAGAATTGTAGAGTGATGTAATACGTATGGAGATTTTATAACAATATCATAAGAAACATGCAAAATTATTAGAACACAAACTTGTCAATTCAATTCTTGCATATCCATCTATTAATATTCTCATGCTTAATATTCTCATGCATGGTTTATGTTTGATATCTTGATAATCATGCATTTGCATGTACTTTCGTTTATAAAAATTGTACATGCACATGGTATGTATTGCAAGAGAGATATATTTTATATGAATTGAAAAATGTAAAACTTAGGTGAGAATCTTGATCGCTGCAAGGCATAAACTTTTAAATGCAAGACACACACATGCACATCATCTCAGTCCTTCATTTCTTTGCATGTGGATGATTGAATATGCATGTGCATGCATGTTCTCCTTCTTTTATGAAACTTGAATATTTTTATGCTTGTGTAAAACTTAAGATAACCTCATAAGTGAGCCTATTCAATGCTATCAAATGTAATAGATTTACTAAATTAACTCCCTCAATCACACACACACACACACACACACACACACACACACACACACATCTCTCTCTCTCTCTCTCTCTCTCTCTCTCTCTCTCTCTCTCTCTCTCTCTCTCTCTCTCTCTCTCTCTCTCAATATAATCAAAATACATTAGAAATGAAATGTTCACACATTTTTTTAATCAATGTCAATTGTTGTCAACTAGACTTCAATAATTGTCATAGTACTCATGTTTAAGTGGAGCAAAATATCAATTAAGGAGGATTTTCTTATGCAAATCAAGTCTTGTCTTGAATTTATCCACGCTATCATACAATTTGAAGCCATTCTTGATCCATCTTGCTTTGCGATGCTTATCTTAGAATTTCTCATACCACAATTTTAGTAGATTAGGTATTATGACTTTCCTTTATGAACCATCAAAGTGTGAAGACAAAAGCAAAGGAAAACTCACTAATTTATGTAATGGACTACCCTTTAAAAATGTGTATTTTTGTTAAGGCAAATAGAAAAAGAAAACTTACTAATTTATGTCATGGTATATCATTTAAATTTGTGTGTGTGTGTGTGTGTGTGTGTTAACTAAAAACTTCTAAAGGAACGAGGGTGCACATGCAACATTGCCCTTTTTTTTGGTTATGTCTTGCATATTTCTTCAACTACTATATCATTTAGAGAAATGGCACAAAACTATCACAAGGGCACTTAGATTGACCAATAATTTTAGCTTTACAAGATAGGAGGTTCGGATAACATCCTTGCAAGGTCTATCACAAGAGGTTGAAAACATTTTGGATTACTTAATATTCTAACAATAAAGATGAACCTTCTAATTCAGGAAAATATCATAAGATGAGATAAGAACTCATTTATTTATACCTAGAGGTAGTAGAGCTCACAAGATGAGATGAAAACCCATTTAGCTCAACCAAGCTCCAAAATTGTTAAAGCACTAGGAGATCACACAACTATCATGGACGTGTGGTACATCATTTGTATTAGTAAGTACACTATTAGTAACTTTAAACAGTTTCTCTTTGCCAAAATTGATCATGCATACAAACAATGTCTCTTAGTAATTATGCCTATTGTTGTAGACTTTTGAGTAGGAAGCAAGTTGTTTGAGGAAGAAGGCATGATCCTATCAAGCAAGGATCACCTCAACATTTATTAATACATTCATTGTTAATATAATGTTAAATCATAGCAATGATGTGCATGTGAAAAGGAGCCTTGAGATGACAATTGTATGACCTTATGAGATAGGAGCCAACAATTGTATGACCTTATGAGATGGGAGCCAACAATTCTTGCACCTACCTTATATCAAGCCATGGAGATAGGACCCAATAACTATTGCAACTACCTTATATCAAGCCATGTCAGATAGTGTAAGAGCCACTTGAGTTTGATGAATAGGAAATGGGAGTAGAACTATCTTATTCAATGTCATATTTCTCATATGACATGTACATCAACAATGTCTCTATATAGCAATCATTGATATTGTGCCTTTGTTGGATTTCTTTCTCATCTCTTTGCACCATGCAAATATTAAAAATGTATTGAACCATAGTGCAAGGAGTTTGAGTCTCATCTTATAATATTACATTGTTGCTAACTTACTTAACTATTGCCAATTTAGTTTGGAAGGTCATAGTGAGTAGGTGTTCCTTCATGTGAGTTAGGAAGTAGGTTAGTTAATTTATTGGAGGGGGGCCAAATGTCATTTATGTGCAGCTACTCTTAGTTAAAGTGGAAGAGTGTAATTACCTCTTATAGTTTTGAGGGAAGTGACAATCATATGGGTGCTTGATGGTATGGCCAATTGCATTGTGACCTTGATTGTCATGCGACCCCTTGGTGCATGTGGAAGGGCAATTAGGTTTCAGATAGCCAAGGTGTTCTCCTTGAGCATAGGCCAAGTGGGTGGCATGCTAGCACACTGGCTCTTATACTTCATGCTTCATAGTCAATAAATATTTATAAGCTCCATGAAAATGGAGCTTGGAATGTCTAAAATATGAGAAACATGTGCTGATACCAAGTATAAAAGAGCATATAGGGAATATAGGTATCCTTTTTATGGCAAGAACAAATGGTCTCTATCTCTTGACATGCATTCTACCAATAGATTCTCCTCTATGTTCTGTTCAAGTTCCAATTTTACAAGGAGAAGGAAGATTTTAGGTACTGTATCTTAATCTTCAGTAAGGGGTACTAAACCTCTTTTGAAACCATCCCATTTTAACTGATCAAGGGATTATATCAATTTGACTCGATTTGATTTAACGTTTTGTTCTTCTTGAATATTGCAGAGCATGTCCAAAATATATCTTGATGGATTCTTTGAGGTTTGCAAATTCAAAATCTTGAGATGAATTTGCAAAATTTCCAATTTAAATGTATCCATCTACAAGTGTGCATCCCAATCATAAGACTCTCTTTCTCCCATGGCCTTATAGGTGTAATGAAAGTAAGAATAAGAGATGGTGCACTGTTGATGATTACAAGATAGGCTATATGTGCAACCCAAGTATCTATTAGTTCTCACCAAGCAAACCTACATTTTATGATTTGCAATATAGAAATGTTAGAAAATGCTATTGATGTGTGTAGTATAGAAGCATGAACTCAAAGGTCAATGGGCATTGGTGGGGGCGAGTAGTACTTTAAGTAGTCAAGTCTAAAGTCATCTAATTGAGGTTCATCTTTGGAAAAATCGTATTGGGGGCATACTATGCAGAGGTAGCAATAGGTTCTACTGGTAGATATGTTATAATGTTTGTTATTGCATGATAATTTTAGGCTTAAAAGAAATGCAATGAGAATAGAGGAATAATGAAAAATTCTCCCTATATTACTAATTTGGATTCAGTGAATTTGCATATGTTACAAGGCATAAAACTGGTCTCATATTAGTGAATAGAAGATTTGCAAAAATATAAAGGTGAAGTTGCCAAATTTTAGTTTAAGGGAAATGGTATCTTATGGGGCTGGTGCTTTGACCAATTAATTTTATAAATTGATGAGCAAGCTTATTTTCCTAGGATTGAATGAGTTAGCAAAGTTGCTAAGGGAGCCACACTTCCAAGTAGCAGAATTGGAGCAAGGGATTGGGTACTTAGGATGCCCATTGGGCATAGGTAATAAGACACATGTAAAAGGTCATTAAACCTTGGGCAATGTAAGAGAAAAAAAAGAAAGATGCAAATAAAATTAGTTGTTTTCTTAAATGGGAGCTCAACGTTCCTCCATGATTCAAGAAATGTCCATTCTCGCATGCACAATTAGGTCCCAACTTCTCATATTCACACAATCTCATTGTCCATTCTCCCTTGCACAACTAGGTCCATCTTCTCACATGCACACAATCTCATCCTTGTTTGCCGATTGCGTCGGATGCATGACTGTGTTGTAGTCATCAACTTCTTAGTATAAGTATTGTTATCAAGCATTGAAGGACACTTTTCAATGCAATACTCCGATTATCAACAAGTAATCAATCATTCATATCAAATCATTTGTTTTCAGAGTAGGTGTAGCAGACAACCTCCCTACCGTTTTCAGAGTAGATGTAGTTCAGAAGTAATAATGGTTTATGTAGTTCAAAAGTAATAATGGTTATTGTACTATAGGTCAACATGAGGTTGAAATTGAAACTAAAAGTGAAACAAACTATGATTATTGTCCTATAGTTCAAAAGTAATAATCAACATAAGGCTGAAACTAAAAATAATGGTTACTGTCTTATAGTGAACCCGTCATGTAGACAAGTGATAAGCATCATGAATGTGAGGCTGAATGAAAATAAACATAATGGTTACTATTATTTTTAGAGATATCTAAGCCATGCTTATGCCATCACTCGTAATGGAAATCAGGTACTATTACACACTAGTGAGAGGGGCCTTTGTACAAATCAGGATTATACTTGAAAAAAATTAGGATTATACCTTCATAGTTGATTTCAATCATAACCTTCATCAAAGTGTTGTTTTTCAAATTCTGTTTGGACATTGTTCATCTATCATGTAGACAAGTAATAATCAATATCAATGTGAG
This sequence comes from Lygodium microphyllum, assembly GCF_053477565.2. Classification (NCBI taxonomy): domain Eukaryota; kingdom Viridiplantae; phylum Streptophyta; class Polypodiopsida; order Schizaeales; family Lygodiaceae; genus Lygodium; species Lygodium microphyllum. Next base: position 74,007,373 of record NC_141163.1, read on the forward strand.
AGTAAATGAAATAAATAAAGGTAAACTCAAGGGGAGTCGAACCCCAAACACAATTTGCGTCTACCGAGGAGTCTACCTGCAAAATTTAAAAAGAATATTTGTATAGAGAGAGACATGATTGCCTCTAAGGCAATCATGCCTTAGAGGCAATCATGCCTCTCTCTCACTCACTCTCACTCACTCTCTCCCTCCCTCCCTCGTGCATATTTGTGTTTTATTTTTTAAAAATATCTCTAAAGCAAAACCATGAAACCGTCCCATGACTAGTAGAGACAAATCTAATTCTCTCTTAAAGGCTGAATAATCAACATCAACAAAATTTTGTTTGTTGAGCCAAAGATGTAGACTATTATAGAGATATAGTCTATATTACAAATATATTTTTGAGATAACAATTAGGATTATTTTTAAGAGCCCTTGTCTATAATAATATACCAACAACGAGTCATTGGGGTATTTGTTGAGATTTTAAGGTGCCAATGCCAGCAACATATGCAAATTGATTTGAAGCATTGGGTAGATACGAATATTAAAGGATATATAAGATCCAATTAGACACTAGATGTTGGAAACGGGTCTATTAGAGATGTAGACTCTATTAGATATGTAAATAAATCCACGAGTCTTGGTAGCTAATATTATCACTGATGAGACAAAACATTTTTAATTTAAAGAATCTTGAGTGTTACCAAGATCCCTTTAAGTCTTCCAGTTTTGACGAGGCATCAAAAATCTCTACAAGACTTGCATTTGGAATGATGATGATCGACAAAGTCTACTCATTGTACTCACAGAGATAATTGATGCGGTGCACGCACCAAAAATCACCAAGAGTTGAGTCATCGAAGGCGGGGGGGGGGGGGATTTTATAACAAATTGGTGATGCTATCAATATGATCATGTGACTTATCTTTTTCTAGAATTCTTCAAAAACGAAATAGAGAAATAAATATTGATAAACTCAAAATTTTTTAAAAAAGTTCTCATCCTACTGTTGAAACACTAACCTTAATATATTTTCCCTCTAACGTTTTGGAACTCTCGCCTTCTCTTCTTTTTCCCTTTTTTCATTTAGCAACATAGCAGGCCGTACTCTGTGAGCTGAGTGGAGGTGCACAGATTTCATGATAGAGAAAGAAAAGACGGTCATAGAATATTGTAGCATCAGTCACCATCACTAAGCTCCAGTCCAGGTACAATTATATTTTTGCAATGTCTTATAAGCTTCTTTCATGCATCAGTACGTTTTTGCTATGGCTTATTAGGCCTGTTAGGTCTCAGTAATTACTTCTGCTACGGGGGTCTCCTGCACTAGTACTTCTTTCTTGTGCTTGTACAGACACTGGCTTACAGACACTTTTTGGGATGTCATAGTAATAGTAGCCCTCCGAGTAGTTTTTCCCCTTCAGGCTTGCGAAATACACTGTCTTGACAGAGCACTGTTGCCAGTTACATCTACACGAATCTTAAGACCTTCCATGTGGTAGATCTGCTTTGGGATGGTACCTGAAAAATTGTTATTCGATAAGTCTAGAAGCTAAATTTTGTCAAGCTTCGGTATCCAAGAAGGTAAAGATCCAGCGAGTCTATTATATCCTAAACTGAGCACTCTGAGATTCTCAAATTGAGCCCAGGAATTTGGTAAAGTTCCCTGAGATTGATTGCGGCGTATATCCAAAACTACCAGGCTAGTGTAATTGGCAAAGGATGCTGGAAGAGCTCCTGTCATGCTGTTGTATGCAAGCAAGAGTGTGTGCAAATGCCTGAGTGAGCCGAATGCAGTTGGGAACTCTCCATACAAAGAATTATTCCCAAGCTTCAACCATTCTAACTTGGTGCAATCGGCCAAGACTGCAGCTATTGTTCACATACGTAGTCCTCGATGCTACTTGTGTCCTTTGAAGGGAAGTAGCTTATACAGTTGTATCAAAACTTTGAAAGTTATTGGGGTGTATAATGATTATGAATCACAGAAAACTCTCCATTACAGAATCGTATTGTCCATTGTTGTAAAAGGACTTCCTATACTATAATGCTTCCAGAATAAGCGAGAGGGCTGAACAGTTTGCAGAAGGTCAACAAAACAAGTTTGGCCTCATGCGATGAAAGCCCATGGTGGACACAAGGTACTCTGTACTCGGTCAAGTTAAAAAGAAAGGCCTGCTAAATAGTTACACATAAAGTCCCAGATGGCGCAGATTTGCACGAATTCTGTTGCAAACTCGAACGAGCGTCTTCTCAAGTAGGAGAATCGCCTCTCAAGCATCTAGATTGGAATTCCACATCATGTTGTAGTGACCATTTTGGACTACACATTCTAATTTGAGCTCAGGAATTATTGTTCATGAAGCCTAATAATACATGGATCTTTAGGGCTAACCAGAGGATGGACAATTGTACAGATCACCAAGTTGGCTATTGATTGTGATGGCATCTGAGATATTGTAAGCCCCACCCTGCGCTAAAGCCTGAGTGATAACATCCTCCACATTAGCATTCCACCATTCACATGTCAGTATTAAATAAACAAAAACCGAGGGAACCGTTAATTACACATGAACACTCTATAGATGAACCAGAAAGCAATTGTGACCATATGCAAGATTAGTTGTAGCTTTGAACTTTTGGAGAACATAGCCAGCTCTTCCCATAGCTCAACATTCAGAGATTAACTGAATGGTTTAGAGCTATTAAGAAGGGTTGTGAAGGAATTTACACTCTTAACATGTGGCCAACTCTAAGCCTAATTCTTATTTGAAAAACTAGCTACAGTGACAGTAATAATGACATGTGGGTAAAGAATGTCCAGTAGAGGTGATTAAAAATTTCTCAAGGCTACACTTGAGTCTTGTTCCTTCTTGTTTCATGTGTGTACAGTCAAGGTTAGGAAACATGTCACCTGCAGCATGTATTGTTAAGGTTGTATCAACAGATTTCATTCATATAGACCTCCACCATGGTTAGGAAACATGGTTAGGAAACATGTCACCTGCAGCATGTACTGTCAAGGTTGTATCAACAGATTTCATTCATATAGCAGCTACATTTCTTAGGCAATCGAGCAGCCAACACAGTCTCATCATTGTCTACAAAACACACAGCTATGCTTGGTCCAAACCACCTTGTTACAACTTGTATAAGCTTTAAACACCTACAAACAGCTAGAAACTATCCACTAGCAACACCTTGCTTGTTTTGCCTTTCTCACTTGCCATACTTCACCCAGGCTCCAAGTTTTAGTACCTAAGGTGACAAAACCTCAACCTAAGTCTTATGCATTACTAAACACCAATCGCAGTTCTCACAAACGACATGAAAAGAGAGATGATACAACCAGAGCTAATTCAGTTTTACAACTAAGTGCTGCATGTTGCTTCTTGAGAGCCCTTGCTTCAATGTCATCTTTGGAGAAGAGAGTGCTGTCCCAGTCTCGTATGATCTGGAATAAAGTACATTCAAGGGGGGTTATCATGCATCAACTGTAGCATCCTAGATCACTGCTAAGGCAAAGGAAGATGTAATGATCATACTAGGTGAAAGTTAAAGCTCTATATAGACTTATACTTCTCATAGAGTTGCTGTGGGATCGGATGCTATGTCCAACAATCTGAGACACTAAAAATTACTGATAATGTTTGTTTTATTTGACCACAAGTGTAGCCCACAAGTGTGGCTAGCAGAACATGACTATCTGCAATAAGCTCTTCACCATTTGTCTGAGCATTTGTGAGGATCATGCATGCTCCTCCAGCTTGCTTCACCACCATCCCCTTTGCAACATGAGGATCAAGGCCTCTGTCATCACAGACTACAACTTACCCTTGACAAGGTGGCATTAGTGAATCCATCCTGCACAAATTGGCCTCTCCATTGCTGTTTGGCTGGCCTGCATTGCTTGCATAAATTAAGGGCACCTGCATGATTTTTGCACACAAAAGAACCTTCATCAATTGGTATAAATGCAGAAGCTTGTTATACCATCCCAGAAGAGATGCACAAGCTATGTTTTGCATCCATTCAGACATACTCAAGAAAGTTGAAGTTTCAGCAGGATGTGTACCTATTCATTGGCTAGATCATGGCCTCGATACAATGAAACTCCTGTGTAGGTAGCTCCATTACCAAGATTTACAGTGGTTGGAAAATCACGATCAAGTGTGCTTGCACCTACAGTAAGCAGCCATGGGGAAACGTTTGTGACTGACTCTGGGTTTGGGCCTCCATTTCCAGATGAGCCAACTACAAGGACCCAATGCTGCCAACAGGTCAGAACTGAAACAACCCCCTTTCCAGCAGACCTTGTACATGGCAACTCAGGCCCTGGTGGCGATGCCCCATGCTGTTCTTGGTGCAAAACCAAGCAAGCTTGCCTGGGGGACATGGTTTCCTGCAGCAGTGGAGGCAGTGTGGGTTTCATGACCTTCATCATCTCTAGCAGATTTCCACTCCAAGGTCTCATTCATGGGTCCTACTGCACACTCATATCCATTGTAGAATGCACATGCACCTATAATCTTGCCATTACAGAGGGAAGGGGAGAAGTTAGCTTCAGCCTCACATTCACCCTTCCATTTGATGGGAATAGGGCCAAGGGCCTCATCTTCAAAGCTTTTCCTTTCAGGCCAAATTCCCGAAACCATGATTCCAATTATCACATCATCACCATAGCTAGAGATCGGCCAGAGCCCATAAGAAGTGTTAAGGCCCATGAATTCTGGCATCCTGGTAGTATGCAATTGGGTGGTAAAATCTTTAGAGACTGCGATTGAGTACACCGTCCAAATTTTGCAGAGCCTGAGCTTGGGAAGGGCTGAGCTTGGCTGCAAAGCCATGGAACACATGCTGGACTCAAGATTGCACTGTAGAAGCTCCACAAACTTAGGTGGGCTGTAGAGCAGTTGCAGCGGTGACTATGCCCCTGGCACAGCCACGTAGCCCTCGATGTAGTCATTGCTCCCAATTGAAACATAGAATAGAGACTTGGAGATGAGGTGCTGTGCTTGCTGGATTCCCAACTTTGAGATCAGCACTTGAGGTGTTGTGCTTGCTAGATTCCCAACTTTGAGGTCAGCACTTGCTTGACGGAGCTGAAGAAAGAGACCTATTCATGCAAAGGTATGTGCTGTCCTTGACGGAGCTGAAGAAAGAGACCTGTTCATGCAAAGGTATGTGCTGTCCCTGCATTCAACACAGGTGGACACGTGCGTGCATGCATGCATACTCAAGAATAGAGCATTAGATTACATCTCTAGCATCAGAAAAAGCTCTTCTTTGGCTTCAAGGACAGTGTTATGAGACATGTGAAAGGGTTACAAAAGCTTCATCTCTAATTTCAAGGTTAGCATGTGAATAGGTATGAAAAAGCTCTTCCTTGGCTTCAAGGATGTAGCTATGAGGAATGTGAATAGGTAGCTACTCCAATTATAATAGGCAGCATATGCCAGTTTGAATGTAGTGTTTGCTACAGAGATGACAAAGACTTGTTTGGCATACAGAAAGAGACTTGCCAGATAAAATCCAAGGATTGGAAAGGAGTTTGAGGACTCACAAAAGTGCTACCCGTGGAGTTGAGTATGCCTGAGGAAGTTGAAGCAAAGGTAACTCCCTTCAGGACATTGTCGCCTGCTGCTGACATGTAAGGAAGGGGGAATGGCAGTCTAGCCAAAGAAGCTGCCACGAAAATAGGAAAGTCAAAGAAGATGATAGATAAGGAAGGGGGAATGGAACGGGCGAGGGTGGAGAGCTTGTTGTTGTTGCCCGAGTCGGTGAGGGAGTCCCCAAAGATGAAGATGGCAGGGAATTTGCCATGGTCTGGCAATGGTTGTGCCCATGCACTCTGATTCTCCAATGAGGAAGTATGGGCATATATGTATGGTAGGCGTAGAGGAGGGTATCATCGTCATCATCTTCCTTGGTTTCACTACTGGTTCCAGTTCTTTGACAGAGGAGAGGAGAGATAGTTGTACCACTTAAGCTCCTTGCAGAACAGTCTCATTACTTTGTCTTTTGCATAGAAAGCAGCCACTGTGTGGATATTGCTTACGACCTCACCTGCCACTGTGCAGATATTGCTTACGGCCTCACCTGCCACCCTTGTCCTTCCTGCACGACATGCAAGGAGAGAAGTCCCTATTTTGGCAGCAGTACTACTACACTGACTAGTGTGCATGAGAAGACATGCATCATGCATGAGAGCATGAGAGTTAGCCACGTGTCACATACGTTAATTGAACCAAGGGTATGACATACTCCACCGACATTTGAGGAGCAGTAGGAATAATGGTAGGTCTAGTGGTAGCAAACACGACAATCGGCTACATAATCTCAGTGTGGGACATGGAATGGTAAGGTGGGGATTCATAAGACCACCCAACGGTTCTTATTCCCTATTTGCAAATAATAAGCTATATACGCTTAAGCATCCCCCTTGTTTGTGTACATCAACTTTTGTTTTCCCTCATTTTTCCTCGACTTTCCAATCCCTTATTTTGGCCTCGTACCCACTTATGTGCTCATCAACTAATGCCAATGTTTACAAAATTCGACCCCATCACTTTAAGGAAGTGTTTAGGAAAGATTGCTTTTTTTAAAATGTTTTAAAATGTTTTTAAGGAAGTGGGAAGTGTACTTTGGAAAAGATTGCTTCTTTTTAATTGTTTTTAATTTTTTTAAAGGAAGTGTTTGAGGATAACAAACTAGTATAGACTATGATATCAACTACAAAGTATGGTTTTAAATGTAACTCTATTGCTAAACTAGTATAAACTATGATATTAACTGCGCAACTAAAATATGTTATTAATGTAAACTATATTATGGGCCATTTTTTTGCAGTCTTGGAGTTTTAATTGTGGAGCTCATAATTTCATCAACCTTGGATTGAAGATTGAAGATACTCAAGTAAGGGATGTCTTCTTCTTCAAGCACATTAAGAAAATGCACATGTAACTATAAGTGTGCACATAGTACTGAAGGTTGGCAATTAATGAATCATAGTACTTATTTTAGACACACTAAAAATGACATGCTTGGGATTATGCATTCTTATCTAGAAAGATTACATCCTACTAAACCAAGGGACTCAAATGTGCAAGGAGATCATCTTGAGAACCGAAGGTACGAAGAATCATCTCTAATGCATGGTGAAACTAACATAGGTGAATTAAATAGACGATGTAGGTGGTGTGAATGCCTTGCATATTGTAATGGTGGGAGAAGTGTTGGTCCACAAACTTTTATTAGGCACTAGGATTTGAAGGCCAAATATGATGCACTGAGTATGCAAATTGGTCTTACTCCTTCTAATGAAGGGCAACATGAACAAGGCAATGATCAAACTATCAATACTTCTATAAGTCCCTCCTTTAGTCATGACAACAACTCAATTAACCATGTTGAGTCTCCTAAAATAGATCCTTCTATAGACAATCACATATATATTACTGGGCCATCATTATATCAACAAACTATACAAAAAATAATTGAGCTTCAAGCTCTTTGGGATGAGAACCAAATATCAATTAGTGCACAAGTGAAGATGCTCCAATTATTGTTTGGAGACATGGGCAATCCAAGGGCTAGGGCTTAAAGAGTTGAAGAGTGCAAGCCAAGTTTAAGTAAGTTATTAGTGCAACTACCTGATATATGGGATGGAAACCTTGATGGAGTGAAAGTCCCGACATCTTGGGAGCAACTTGAATCTATGTATCATGGTCTTGGCATGGTCCAACCTGAGCGCTATAGGTTTTGCATGGGAAGTAAAAACAATGATCATGAAATTGAACTTCTTACACCTAGTAAAGAAGATTCTTATGCCAAAGATGTAGTCTTGTGTTCTTGCAAACAAAATATGCGAAAAAGAATACTAAAGCGTGATTGTATTGAATGTTGTGAAAAGTGTAAAAAATGCAATAAACCAAGGAGAGAAATGTTAGCTATTGATTATTTACCTCTAAAGAAACAATTAGAGCTTTTACTGTGATCCAGGACACTTTGTCATGATTTCCTAAGCATGTGGCATCATAAAACAAGATGGTTAGGGAAAGACATCCATATGCAACCAGAATTCATAAACGAGTTTTGGGATGGAACAAAGTGTCGTGAGTATCAAGATTTTTGGAATCCTGATGCTGAGTATGAGATGGTTGTTGCGTGCAACAACCCTACATGTGGGAAGGTATATACAACTTTTCCAAGGTCTTGTTTCTTAATAGTTCTAGAACAATGTTTTGACCAAGAGATGCAAGAGTATAATTTTGTTTGGAAAAAATGTCGACATCTCAACAAATGTAAAAGGAAAATGTGTAGAGGTGATCCTTGGAACTTGGCACTTCCTTTACATTGTGATGGCTTCCAAGCCTCTCATACCACTCAAAAGGACTGTGGTGTGGTTGAAATTAAGGTCCTTAATGGTGGGAAGGGTTCCATATTAGGCATTATTCCTATTTTATTCATACCTTTTAGTTGCTCTAAATTTATTCGTAATACTCTTGATGTATTTCAAACTTTTTTAAGACCACTTATTAGTGAGCTACAAGACCTTTACATAAATGGTATGCAAGTGTCATACAACTACCCTGTAGAAAAGATTTTTGAAAATCCAATGGGACAATCAAACTTTTGTGTTGTTAGATTAATGCTAATGATGGTTACAGGGGATCATCCTGCACAATGCAAAATAGGATCCTTCAAAGATGGTGGGCAATTCTTTTGTCGTAGAGACAAAGCCCAAGCTACTCTTGATACTAGTAATCCCTCATTCCAAGGACGTTACCTTTACGATGGTAGTCGATATCAAGCAAGATATCCTCCAACCCAACGGTCCATAGGTGAAATGATTGATTCCTTATCAAGTTCAAAGAGGGCATCCACACAAGCTGAAAAGGATGGAAAACTAAAGCTTGCAGGATTAGCTGGAGAGTCTGTTCTATGGAAATTGTATGATTTGTATGGTTTTAACTTGTCAATATACTTGGTATATGATGTGATGCATGTGTTATCTCTAAATATATTTCAAAAATACATACGAGTACTCATGAGAGCCATGTCCAATGAAAAGAAAAAGATGATAGATTTTTGTTGTGACAATGCTTATAAGCTCTCTCCACCCTCTATTCGTCATGGACGATGGCCTCGTAATCCAAGTAAGTACAATGAAAGCTTTAAGGCCGAAGAGAACCAAAAGTTCATCCAATGGTGCTTACCATATATTTTAGGTATATTTGATGAGATACCAAAGTCAATTTTTGACCTAGGTTTGTTGCTCATAGATATTGCACATGCCTTCTATAGTTATAGTCGATGTATTGGTTGGTCAAAAGAATGTTTAGGTGTTGTACGTACTTTGTTTTCTGCTTGGAGAGTTCGAAAGGAAGAAGCCTTTGGTGCTACTTCTTCTCCCTTAGAATACGTTGCGGGAAATGGAGAACTACTAGATGACATATTGAGACATGGATCACATGATGTGTATTGGTGTTGTGACTTTGAGCGAATGGTAGCATTATATATAGCGGTAAAGACTAATAATCGCTTTAATGAAATATCTTATGTAAATTATTATAAGAGGACATTCTTCACTTCAATATTTAAGTTATTAAAAATGGAAGTAGATGGGCTTTTGCCACATGAAAGAATGCTTATCCAAGTACATGCATGTCTTGTTTTACCTGATGGTTATGCTTTCACTGATTACCAGACACCGTGTTGTTATTCATTTCATGAGAATGGTATTGTGGAGGTTTCTTCAATTGAGAAGGCAAAGGAGATGTGGAAACTTTTTGAAAGAGATGATTCCCAATATCCTTGTAACATAATGATGCGTGAAAAAGGCATTATAATCACAAAAAAGAGAAGAGAACGTAGGCCCCTTTCATTAGAAGAACAAAAATATATTGCGCAATTTCTTGGTCTTCAAGAGAATACACTAGTAGGACATCTAGTTACCACATATAGAAGAATTCTTTATAATGGAGAAATATACAAGATCGCAGATGACGTCGTGGTAAAAACTGACACTTTTTGTAGTACGTTAGAAAGTATAGGTCATTGGAAAGCAAGACTCACTAATTTTTTTTCCATTCAATGGAATGGAGAGTATTACACCTTTTTTAGTGGAGAATATTACAAGCAATGCATAACTGTAAAAGAAAATGAAGAATGCTTACTTATAGATCCAATCATGGGAATGAGTGTACTACAAACTCAACGACTTCCATTTACATGGGATTGCATAAGACCATTGAGTTCTTTATTGCATAAGTTTATTCCTTTACCTTAACATACTAGACTTGTTGCATATGAGGTCAAAGATCTAATTCAAAGAACAAGATTATTACAAACAGGGGCAGTTGGTTGTATACCTCCTTGGTTGGAAAAATATGATATTGTGTTGGCAAGAAAACATGATGATATGGATGGGGAGTACATTCATGCAATGATAAGAGAGGTAAATTATGAAGAAAAAATGTGCAAATTGTCATGGTTGAAGTGTGATCATAATAGAAGTACATGGAGAATTGATATTGATGAAGATATTTGGAGGGATTGGAACTTGTGTTGCATGGTAATGTCAAACTTTGAAGTTACAAAGAGAAGGAGAGTAACATTATCAATTGGAGAGTCTATAGATGTTCCAATAGTGTGGAGATCACGTGATGTAACTTGACTGCTTTCGAGAGAGAGAGTGTGTATTTGTGTTGCATTCTTGGAGATCCAAATGGGTGCTAGTAGCATTGGTCATAATGGACATCATTATCTAATCGCCATCCCATTGTGTATATCATAATGCTTTATCTATGGGTGTTTGTATATTAGGACAGTATCTCGTCGATATAGCTCATGTTGTGTCTCATGTATAGGTAGTTGGACCTTTGTGTGTATGTGTGTATGTGTGCATGTGTGATTATTAAAAAATGAGAAAATTTCTTGCTTGAAGAAGATTAATGTATGGATATAATCTCTTGTTTGAGGAATACTAGCATATAAAGTTGTAAATTTGATTTTAGCTTGTATCTTGTTTGATTTTAGCTTGTCTCATGGTTTGTATAGTTGTATATTGTATCCTTTTTATATGATTGATTGATTCTTTATTGGTTGAATATTAATATAGTTTCTTGATTTAACATATTGATTCTTTATTGGTTGAATATTAACATAGTTTCTTGATTTAATTTTAGCTTGTCTCATGGCCTCCCCAAGTCAACAAACTCTAGATTTAATGATGCAAACTATCATCACTTTGCAAAAAACAATTGAGGAACTAAAATCAAAGAATGATAGTTCGGAACAAACAATGAGCTCATATGAGCAAACCAGTTTCAATACCAAGAAAAAGAGTCCAGGTGCCACCTCAGAAGCAAATCAAGAGTATACAAATAGGGGATGTATCTCTGATGAAGACTCCTACATATGACCAGATTTTCAAACCACCTAAGAGGATTAGTCGAGAAGACCAAGATGAGTTTGGAAAACCATTTTTACTAAAGTACTATCGAGATACGCAAAATGTTAGGTATTGTGCTAATCACAAAAAAGTATATAATTGGGTCAAGAGCAATGAGATTGGCAATGATTTACGGTTTCATAATAATAAAGATGACAAACATAGAATTTTAGAGATCATAGATCAAAACTATGATCAAATTTTACCCCTTGAGTTTCCCGGTGCTACTTACCTTTGGAAAAAGGAGGATGTATATCTGTACTATCTTTCTGTTGCTCAAAATCTCAGAAAGAAACTCAAGAGGAAAAGATCATCTTTGGTGGATATATCTTTGGTAAGCATACTTATTTATCAAAATTTTCTCACCATAGATTATATACATAAGAAATTGGTACTGATTGGCATAACTATGTTTTTTTAATAGAAGAATCATAGCTTCGAGCACGTAGATATGCAACAAAAACTGGTAAGATTTGCAATTTTCATCTCAAGTTTTATTTTTTCTATTGTATAATTTTTATTATCTTTATCTTTATTATAATAATTTCACTTTAAGTTTCTTAGATATATTTACCTTTCATTATATTTTCTCTAAAATTTTAGGATACAAGTGAGGAGGTGTATTATCCACAACTCATGGTGGAAGAACAATGTATATTTTCTAAGAATAGTGCAACACATGTATGTACATCGTTCACCCATTTAAATATTTTAATATTTGGAGTTTTTAGTTTTTGATATTGACTTCAATTTTCTTGCTTGTACTAGTTGGAATCTCACAATGGTGGTCCACCTCTTGTTTCAATTTCTGCTTTCGAAAAATGTCAAAAAATAATGAAATGGTTAGTATATCTTGGTTTGTAGTCTTTTTTCATTTGATTGTCTCTAATACTTAACCTATGTTTCAGGACTATTTAAACTCAGATCATAGTTTTATGGAACTACTACAAGGAATTCCATTTGTATGAGGAATATATACATATATTCTTAATTTTTGTGTACTTTTAAATTAAAAGATATTCCATTTTAAGTTTTACTTTTCTTGTATTATAGGGTTCAGTAGTAGTGAACACTCTCTTCCACAAGATATGATCCAAGATCTTGAGAAGGTTGAAGTAGCACGGAAAAGTCTTTGTGTACGAAAGGTATGCTTAGCCATCTCTTGATATTTTATTTTAATATATGCATTTAATAAATTATATCTAATTATAAAATTATTATGATAAGATGAGTGAGAAAATGCAGCAAAGCAAGCAACAACAAAAGGAGAGTAAGGGCAAAAATAAGAAATTATCTAAGGTACTTCTTTACATTTCTTTTTACTAAATGTGGCATAATTTTATTTTGTTAACTTTATTTTCTTGTCTATACTATAGACTCTCGACCATGTTGAGCCATCAAAAAGTGTGGATCCTTCTAATGTAGAATTGCCATCAAGAACTTCATCGGCAACTCAATGTTATTAAATATTAAGACAATAGAGTAGCTGATTAAATTATGATGTAGTAGCACACTAATCTATGTTGTATTTCTAAAATGCAGGTTGTTAATGCATTTGAAGAGGAAGACTAAGAAACCGTTCTCCTCAAATATTTAGACATCCAATCCATTGATGAGCTATATGCATCGTTAAAATCTACATATGGTGTTATTAAGAGAGATCCTACTTTTTTAGGAGGACGCAATGAGCAAACATTGCCAGCCATGAGAAAAGCTCTCGTGGATTGGTTATTCTATAGAGAGAAAATTCATGTCACAAAAAATCACAATAAACCTTTGAGTATTGATGATATATGTATCTTGAATTGACCTCTTTATTAATGAAGATAACATCTTTTAATTCTTTCTATTATTTTGATTTATATTTTTTACCATAATAGTAATTCTTAAAACTATCTACATGATTGCAACTAGTTTTCTTATATATAAGAAATACTATATGATTAGTTCTAACTAGTCTGTCTATATAGTAAAATTTCACTACATAGATAACTAGAGAATTTTGAAATTCCTATACAGGAATATTTTACTATATCACTAACTTGTAAAGGGTTCCACTTTTACTATATGAGACTTTTTCTAAATACTTTGATAAGTATCTAGAAAATCTCTCTTTTTTTCTATATGGATAGGTGTCTAAAGTTCCGAGAGAGAGAGAGAGAGAGGGGGGGCCACCAATTGAAAGAAGAATAGCCCCGGTAGAAGATGGATATGGATTGCAGGATAGCAACAAGGAAGACTCTTCTCCAATATTGTAAATACAGCTAACGTCATATAGTCGACTTAGTGATATTCAAAAGGAGGGTGATATGGCAAATTGGCGTGGAAAAGCATTCTAGGCAAAGAGCATTGATTGAAGGGCCCATCCGTGGGTCTTAATAATTGACGTGCCGGTCTTCTACTAGTCTTTTTCGAATGGTGCCCACTGCCCAAATGATGATATGTGTACCAGGGAGAAAGACTGTTACGTTATTTGATGTAGTACGAGAGTGGTAGGCGAGTGAGCCACTGCCACACAGGGTGTTGGTCGCGGGAGCAGCGCTCTCTCTCTCTCTCTCTCCACACATCCATCCATGGTAGGTTCCGGAAAGAAGTTTTTGAAGAAAACACGAAGCAAATCCTTTGTATCATCATGTGAGAACTAAGATAGCCGCTACTAAGATGGTATTTTGTACATAAGTTTAAAAAATACAACCATACCTCTCTTTTTCCAAACCCTCACCCATGCTCCAATCTTTGATACCCACATGTTACAATTTTGCATCAGTGCTCAATAGTAGGTCCTTTACTTTCCTTGTAGGTCCTAGTAGTAGGAAGTACCTTCCTACCAGTGCTCAATAGTAGGTCCTTTACTTTCCTTGTAGGTCCTAGTAGTAGGAAGTACCTTCCTACCTCCAGGCTTATGCTCAACCCTTAGAGAGAGACCATGCAGCACTTCATTGAAAGAGTTAGCTAGCAAGTTTCCATCCATCCATGGCAAGTTCTAGAAAGAAATCTTGAAGAAATAGGAAGCAAATCCATTTCATCATCATGAGAAAGGAAGGTAGCCTCTATATAAATGGTAATTTGTACATAAGCTTAAAAAATTCAACCATACCTATCTTGTTCCAAACCCTAATCCATGGTCCAATCTTAGAGACCCACATGTTACAATTTTTCATTAGTGCTCAATAGCAGGTCCTTTACTTTCATTGTAGTCCCTAGCAATGTCAAGTACCTTCCTACCTCCAAGACTAGTGGTCAACCCTTAGAAGGAGAGCAGTGGTAAGTACCTTCCTACCTCCAAGATTAGTGCTCAACCCTTAGAAGGAGAGCATGGAGCACTACCATATTCTTTTGAATAGTCTATATTCTCCTTCCTTGACTTAAGATCTTTCCTATAATGACTACCATATTGGAACATAAATACCTTTACAATTCGAAGAGTATGTCTTCTTTTTTTAAAGGGGCAAAAGTTGGCTTTGAGATGGAATGTAGAATATTAATTCTTAAAATAATAGAGGCACATTTCTTTGCAAGATTTAGTCTCCTTTTTTTCACCCGACTACAAAGCCCATTATAATTTTTAGTAGTCTTTTTCTCTCTCTAAATCCTATTGGACTTTCCTTTAAGCGTAGTAATTTTTCTTGCAACGACTTGTTAGAATTTTCTAGAACATCATTCTTGTTTATTAGTTGCTCAGAAATAGTTTTTTTGTGTAGATGTTAATGATTTCTTCATTTCATGTATCTATTCTCTAAATGCATAAGATGCAGAACATGACCTCATACAATAGCTAAGCATCCCGTCACAACCATATCCAACATACCTTATGAAGTCGTGAATATTGTAAAAAGGAGGATGTTTAACTGTACAAGGATCTAGTGGATAAATATTTCCATCCACCCATATGTCTACATGCTTCTTTCTTTGTAATCGTAACTTGCTAGCTTCATCCTTGTCCAACAATGCTCGATGGTGTATACTCCTCCAAGATGAATAAATAGGATCTAGTTGAATAGTAAGTTATTCTTGTGTTGCTAAAAGAGGTAATGGTAAACATTTTGGTGGAGAACCCTTAACAGGGCAACAATGTCACAGAGAAGGAAAAAGAATAGAGGTGCAAAAAACGAATGTCGAGGAACGAACGAGTGTCTTTTGGTGTGAAAATTAAAAAATACAAAATTTTGCAAGTTCCAAGAGAATAAGACTAAAAAGGTGACCCTTAAGGTCCGTTAAAGAATGAAGGTATTTAATGGCCGATCTCTTCAATGAATCGTATATTTTCTCATTAATCACATACAGGTAGTCAAAATTGGAGGATTTTTTCTTTCAAAATATCCTCTAATTAGCAACTTAACTATTTTCTTACAAGTGCCTTTTTGAAATGTTTTTGGCCCTAATGAGTTGTAAAGAGTGAGTTAACCTAAAAGCTTAACATAAAGAGTGAATTAACTTAAAAGCTTGCTTTTAGGAGAAAGTACTGATTCTAATAAGAAGCAATGACTCTAATTTTAAAACTCTCATAGTTCTTGATTTGCAATGCATTTGTAGAAACAACCCATGTGTGTTTCACTCAAATTATTTGACTTCGATTGTCCAAGTGTAAAAATTGGAGTTTGGAGCACAAAGCTATGAAGATTTTTGGTCATTGTCTTGAAGCTATTTTGAAAAGATAGATATAGAGATAATCTATATGTCTACTATACGAAACTATATGAAGAAGGCATGCTCATCATAGAGTCACCTTTATGTGTGTCAATTATATCCCCTGCTTTTTATTGAAAGCTTTAGGTTTGCCTTCATCTTTTTATATCCATCAAAGTAATCTTCACAAGCTTGAGCCTCTTTAGAATGACCATCTACATTGGTAAGAGCATTCATATTCTCCATCTCCTTCACTTGTATTTCTTCTTTTACCCTATTTCTTTCACCTCTATTGGTTCCCCTTTATTAACACTATCACACCTTCCTATTCATTGACGAAGAGAGAGAGGAGTTGCATTTAAGAACAAGAAGAGCTGCCTTGTTACCACCATGGCTATCACACTACAATAGGTATGCATCAAAACCTCTTGTGCAAAACATTAATTTTACAACATTAGGAAAACACATATTGTTAAAGAGAACCCTCAACAACCACATGTAACTCAATCTCCTCTTGATGGGAAAATAGTATATTATGGGAAAAAGGGAATATCCTAACAACCTATTCACTCCACATGGGTATTTATTAAATGCATCATGTGTGGTCATTTGAATCTTGGTGCGTGCATTGAAGGAAAAATATTTAATGCATGAAGGATGTAATGTGTGGGCATCTACTTCATGTGGTGCACTTAATATGGTGTAGTATGATTCTCTGTGATTTTAAATAATTATTTTCAAGATTTTTGTGTAATTGAAAAAATATTTTTTTTTTGGGTGTAGCACTATCTTTGTGTATCCATATGCACCTAAGTGGTGGCCTTGCGAGCATAGAACCTACCTTCTCACACAGTTGGCCATCCAACCTACTAGGGAAAGGATTGGCATGTGTGGCAAGACATGACAAAGCTTTGATGAACCATTGCCAACATAGATGCATGTGTGCATTAATTTTTGTGTAATTAGGAAAATTATATTTTCTTTTTATTGTGAAGGTCTTGCTGTATGCATCCATATGCACCCAAGTGTGGCAGTGAGAACATAGAGCCTACCTTTTTGCACAATTGGCCATCCAACCTATAGAGAGGAAGGACTGGAAAAACAAGCCACTTTCTTGCACATTTGACCATCCAATCTACTAGGGAAAAGGATTGGTAAGAGTAAAAGAACAGAATGAGGCTCAAATGCACCACTGCCACACATAGGTGCATGTGGGCATACATGCAAATTACAATTGGTGTGTTTTGATTCCTATCTTAATGAGATTTCACACAATATGTTAAATATCTTATGCACACTGGCTATATGAAAACATTAATGATGACATACCTTGCACACTCTAAAGGATTCACTCCACTATCATGTACTCTACAACACACACGTACATAAATGTTTTACATAAATTATACACACATAAAGCACATAGGCAATTGCATGCATATGGAGAATTTTATCCTCTTGCACAAACCAATATCCAATCTATTGAAAGGAAGGATTGTAGGGGAAAGAGGCAAGGAGAAGGTAATCAATGAGGCATCTATGTGACACACACAAGAGGTTCATTGCATTATGCATTATCCATTGTGTGTATTTGTCAAGAATCATGTGGTGAGGGGACTTGCTTGAGCTACTACGCCCCCTACACACACTATGCAAACAAGAGGAAGCTCACTTAAGAGCACAAGAAGAGAGATGGAAGCCAATGCATTTTCTTGCTAGTTTTTTCTTTCTTTTTTACATACACTACAAGTACATAAAATATATACAAGATACAATATAAAGAAAAGTATCCTATTAAGTCAAATAATGCATAACTGACTGTACTAATCAATTAGTGCTATAACCATACCAACTATAGGTAGGTGCAACAAACTAAATAACATAAGTGATAAGTTAATGGCCATGTGAGAATCATAATAGCCATCAATATACTAAGTGTAGACATGCGAACCCATCTACCTAGGACGTGCTCCATCATCAATGTATGCACATGTTGAGCTTTCCATCTCAACACTCCCCTTCAATCTCAACTATATCTTTGCAACTCTAGGTAAGCTTTGAAATTTTCAAAGCTACACTTAATGCCTTTGTGAAAATGTGAGCTATCTGATCTGTCTGCTGATATATACCAAGTCAATCTCTCCTACAAGCATCGTTTCTCCCACAAAGTGGTAATGTACCTCCATGTGTTTTATCCTAGAATGGATCATTGGGTTCCTAGCTAACTAGATGCTGCTCATGTTGCCATAGTGAATGACAAATGGACCATCTCCCTACACATCCAAATCACCCAATAGCTTTTGTAGCCATACCACCTCACATACTGCCATAGCAATATCTCTGTACTTAGCCTTCTCGTACTCAATAAAGTAACCATAGATTTGCTTTTTGTTGTTCCAATAAGTGCTGTACTACTAAGGGAAAACTTGAATATGCTAGTAGATCTTCTGTCAACCCAATCTGCATTTGTATATCTAAACACATGTATATCCTTACATACCTAATAAAAAAGTCCATAATACAAAGCAGGCATCACATACCTCAATATGTGTCTAATTGTATCAAAATGAGGCTTTCTAGGCATTTTCATAAACTAATTGACAAGGAGAACAACATAACTCAAGTCTGGCTGGCCTTGTGACAATCATATAAATCAAACTCCTACTATATTCCTAAACATAGTAGGGTATTCTATCTCATCCCCAATCTCAGCATCGCTCAACTTCATATTTGCTCTAATGGTATTGAAAGAGACTTACATGTTGCCATACCATACTTACACAACATATCCAAGCCATAATGCCTTTGGGACAACCATATATCATCATCACATCTTATCACCTCAATACCAAGAAAGTATCTCAGCTCACCCAAATCCTTCATCTCAAAATTCTTCTTCAAAAAGCCCTTAACTTCAACAATCCCACTGTCACTGTCACATGTAATAGTCAAGTCATCCATATAGATAACTATGATGACCAAGCCTGCAACTCCCTGTCTCACATAAAGTGAGCCATCCATTAGGGGAGTTTTGAGGTCTCGAAAATGCATTTTAGGAGATAGAGAGAGAGTGCTCTAGACCAATAGGAGCAAGGCCTTCGTAATGGAAGTCCTATTTTAAAAAATACAAAAAATCATTTTACAAAACATATATATATAATATTATGACTTTTATTATCAATTTCTATTTTTAGCCTCTTATATTCATGATTATGACATTCTTTGCATAAATGATATACAATCCCATCGGCCACTTTTATTTAGTGATATGCTTGAATTAATGATAATGACATATTTAATCTAAATTCAAATTAATAAAGAGCTTGGCACTTATTTTTTTCCCTCCTTTCTTTTATCCCTCTCGTGTTTTTTCCTCCTTTGTGGTAGCTTAGTCCTCTCTCTCTCTCTCTCTCTCTCATATGGATATAGAAATTCCACCTTCAACAAGGTGTCCAAGATTCCAAATCACGTCCATATCATTATTCAACTCATTCTAAAAAGATGAAAGATGGATTCCTACAATCATTAGCAAAGGCACTTGGATCACCATGCAACAATATTAATCAAGACCTTATCACAACTTTTCTATATTGCATTGTTGCAAGTAAGTCAGAAGGCATGGGAGGATTTTTCTCTAGCAGTTGATCAATCCTTTTACAGCTCTGTACTAAAAAGGCAATAAAATTTAGAGCGATTACAAAAGAAAGATCAAAATATTTAGAGTACATGCAAAAAAAAAGATCAAAATATCAAGGAGACCCTAAATTATATAACTTACAATTTGGCATTTCCATGGCTTCCTTTATAGAATTGATGAGAAAACATTGCCTCTCTACACAGCCTATTCCAATTAGGCTCCAATGAGAATTGAAAAAAATATATTTCAATAATCTAGCAAAATAAGATCTCATAAAATCTAACAAAAGATCAAAATACTTACTTTTCATTGTATGGAATTAGAAGAACCTCCAAAGTCTCAAAGTCAATTAAATTGAACCAATGGTCAAATGCACTTGCATCAAGCTAACTCCTCATATAGTATGAGATAGATAGATCAAGAACCTCAATCTTTTGTTGTATATCAAAGGGGAGCTCATGCTTTACACACCTAGCAAAGGAATGGAGATAGTAAGCATTAACATAAAAGTCTATTGCTAGAAAAATATAGTGACTAAAAATAAATTTTGGTATACTATTCCTCATCCCAGCAAGAAGAATAGAGTCATTTACTTCTCTCACTTTATTCTTGAGAATTTGAACATAGTCAAAGTCCAAAAATACCATATTAGATCTTATGTTAATATCATTAGATAAAAAGAAACAAACATTGAAGCCCTTAGGGTCAACCCTTTCAAGAATGGTAGATAACTCCTCTTCAAAAGATGGTAGTTGTTTTGCTTCCTTCTTTCTTTTATACTCCCTCCATTTATCTGCTTGCTCTTTTGTGGCATTTTCCTCTTTCTTGCAACGTGTCCGATTCTTGACACGTCTTAGTAGTCCATCGGGAGTCTAATCTAAAAGACACTACCTGGCACTCCCATGGGATGTCACAAGATTTGTCGGTTAGCTTTCGAGTCTACTTCACAACGAAATGTATCAGCCAACCCTGTTAGGATCGACTTGAATCTTACTGGGTTTCTAATGGTCAAGTCATTTTACAGCCTTGTAGCGTTGGTCTTCAAATGATCTCCTTTGCATAGAGCATCTGAATCGAAATAGACTCGTATTGCACTTGGTTCAAAGAGAATGGGAAACGAGAGGGATGCCTCATTCAACCTCTCTACCCATAGGGTAAAGTCCCATTCTGGTCCCCTAAAATGATATGAGCCAGTGTTCTATCCTACATTAACTACGGTCAACACATCATTATGGTTTGAATGTTGAGAAGCCTCCCAGTTTTCTGGGACCACCCTGTTGGGGGTTCCGTCCACTCGCTTCCCTTGATAGCTTTAGTTTTCTACTTACCTAAGGGCACATTAGTGGTAACATATTCAAGCAACTTCCTTAATTAACTTGTTAGTCACATGTTCCCTTACATAATTTTATGCATCGACACGAAATAGTTAACACAATTTTCTTGAACAGTAAGCATTATATTAATCTTTCAACGGAGATACGAATCTTGTCAATAGCATAAGGGTGCATCTTATTTTCCTCCAAGTTTTTTGCCCTTGCATTAGTAACAGGGCCTCGAGAATCCATCTCAAGTCAATAGGCCCCTGAGGCAAGGAATTTATAGCTAGAGCCCCCCTAGCATCCAAGCGTCCTCCTACGATCAAACTAATCCACCAAGAGACCTCTTGTGGCGGGTTCGGTCCACATTCCCATCACGATTATTTAGAACCCCCTTGGATAGGGTTGGTAGCTAGCTAGGGGTGGCTTGGTGCGCCCTCCAAGAATTTAACCTCATTCATTATACGAGATTCTTATGAGAGCTTTGGCCTAACAATCCTTTCACAAAGAGTGCTCCTAAAAATTACAAGCACAATCAATAAAGTGGGCAGGTGCTCAAAACACCTACTAAGGTGGAGTTCCTTTTTGAATGCTTAGCATTTACCCTTTGAATTTTTCTTGCCTTGGTGAGATTGACCTTGATGCATTTGCATCGAATCCTCAAAGTTATCATCCATATCTCTCGCGTGACAGAGGTATCCTAGGTACAAGTCCTCTCACTCTTGAAAGAGTAATCTATGTTTCATCGTTTGATTATCTTTGCAATAGGAATTTCAAGTTGCCTTTTAGTAGGTGTTACCATCCCCATTATTATCCCCATGAAACCCTACCCATTCCTCTAGGATTAGAGTTTTCGCGTAAGTCAAATTAAGTCATCCTAGATCACTCTAGGCTCTATTTAGGGTCCCTCCTATTCTCATTATCCCACCCCTTTGATTTCTCTACAGAATTCACTACCTCATGTACGATAAGAATAACTCTACTGCAGTTTGGATGTCCACCACCATCATGGGGTTTTATTTTTCCTACGATAGAAAACCTAGTTTGTTATGAATAGTCGCATGTTTGTGGGAAACTATGTTCTCACCAACAAGTGTGGAAAGAGAAATCAGTGGTCTTATGGGTGTTTCCATCGTCTTGATAGTTGGGTTACAACTATCGTTCTAAGGTTTCAAGAATCCTTGGAATAACCTAAGTGAGTTGACCTTCTTACTTGGGTAGTTTTTTTAAGTAGTGTAATTATTTGCATCATTATCACAAGCAGATCGGAGCTTGTATGTCTTTCAAGTATTTATTATTTTAGATACATTTTTATGCTTCAGTGAACACAAGTAACCTAATTCATGCACATTGCAATCATGGGGTGTAAACGCAATTTTGTGAAAAAAAGGAAGAACACTTTTATCTCCTTCAATTCTTTCCTCTCTGCAAGTGAATCGAAAATTGAATAGACTACTTATGCAAGTGAAGATGAACTTAACTCTTTGCACATGCAGTGAAACAAGACTTTAATGCTTTTCACGGATACATTTATTTCTCGCAAAAATGGATGAAATTATTTCTTTATTCACTCAGATGCTTAGGATCTTGCCTTGCAATCATAACACACAACTTTCTAAATGCAAGTCTCCTTTATGATATTTTTGATGTAAAACGTCAATCCCTGACAGTCCATCTCATTTTTCTACACACTTAAGTGTAAACATTTATCAATTCCTTTTATCTCTCATGCATACCAAAGCTAGTACATAAAATTTAATGCTCCATGAACAAAAAACCAATACAAAATCCCCAATTTCTATGTGCACTGATGAAGGTCTATTATGCAAATTGTTACATTCTATAACCTGCCTTAGTGAAATACAATCCATAATTTTTGCTAAGGTGAATATAAATACAATCTCCAACATGATTTTCAATGTAACATAATTGGTGACTTGCTATCATGAATTTTAGCATGAATAAAATTTCCTACTTAATGTAATTGATCTGTGTTTATTGTTTCTTTAAAATGATTTCTACTAGAGTAAAATTTATTGAATGCACATGGTTATTCATAAGGATGTATTTTCAACACCCGAACCCAAGTTGTTGTTTGTTATATCACCTTGACCGGTAACTCCATTGGTGTTTGTGGGATTTCCATTGGCCTGACGCAATCTTTGCTTGTTGGCCATCCTAGGATACCCTTCTTGCTAAGGACGAAGATTCAAGCAATCTTTGATCAAGGCAACTTGTATCTGCTCCTTGCATGTGTGTGTCCTTGGTAGATGGTTTGCTGCTTACAGGAGATGGCGCATGGAGACCCCTCTCAAGGGGGGAGGACTTGGAAACTTCTAGAAGTTTCTTCCCCCCCCTCTCTCTCTCTCTCTCTCTCTCAACATAGCTTGATAGGGGGTGGACAAGGTATCATCCTCATCCCGGGGGGAGAGGAGAGCTTTATAGGGAGGAGGAGGGGTGGTATGGGGTGGCGGTGGCCTTGTCCCCACCCGCCACCTGGACGGTCCAAAATGGGCTGCCACCATGTAGCCGTTGCTACAAGTTGGGGAGGAAGAGATAGTGGGGGGGAGAGGGAGGGAGGTGGCACACGTGTGCCCCTCCTCCTCATCGTCATCATTGTCCCATCATCATCAGCATCAACAGGGGGAAGTAAAAAAAATTAAAATAATTTTAATTATATTAGGGGGTAGGGGATCCTATGGGACACGAAAAGGGGAGGGGGGTTATTACATCCTTTCCCCCTTAAGGGATCAAGATGTCCTCATCTCGAAAGGAATTGGGGATATTGTTGGTTAAGAGTACTCTCATCAATCCATGTGGCATCTTCTTCTGGATAGTCCTTCCACTAGATGAGGTACTCTTTGAGTATTCTACTCCTCAATCGCTTCTCTTGAATGTCTAGGATTTTATCTGGCTAGAGTTGAAGGACTCTTTGGCTTGGCATTTCAACTTGTTGATCATTGAGTACGTGGCTAGGATTGGATACGTATTTCTTTAGTAGGTTAACATGAAATACATTGTGAACCTTTACATTCTCGGGGAGTTGGAGTTTGTAGGCATTGGGCCCTAGGCACGTGAGGATCCTGTAGGGCCCCCAATACCTTGGGCTGAGCTTTTTAAACTCTCTCAATGATAAGGAGCTCTTATTGGGTCGCACACAAATAAAAACCATATCTCCTTCTTTGAAGAGCCGCTCTTGTCTATTTAGATCTTCATAGGCTTTCTGCCTATCCTTGGTGGCTCTAATGTCTTATCTGATGGCTTTGACTTGCTTATCCATTTCCTCTAGCATTTTATTGGAAGCCTCTACCCTTAAGGTAGGGTTTGAAAAATTAAATGGAGTACAGTAGTCATGCCCATACAATGCTTGAAAAGGTGTCATTTGAATGCTTTGCTGGTAAGAAGCATTATAGGTGAACTCTACCAATGGCAGATATTGGATCCATTTCTTGGGTTTGTGGCAGTAATATGCTCTAAGAATATCTTCCATGACTTGGTTAACTCTCTTTTTTTGGCCATCAGTTTGAGGGTGATAGGTTGTATTGAAACAGAGTTGAGTCCCAATGGCCTCAATTATCCCTCTCCAGAAGTGAGATGTGAAGAGGGAGTCACAGTCACTAATGATCCTTCTAGGAAACCCATGGAGTCTGAATATCTCCTTAATGAATAATCTTGTGATATCTAAAGCTTTATTGTTTGTCTTGATTGGAATGAGATGTGCAACCTTGGTGAGCATATCTACTATAACCATAATTGAGTTGTATCCTCCTTGAATTGAAGGTAACCCAACAACAAAGTCCATGCTAATAAATTCCCACTTCATTTGAGGAATGTTAAGAGGTTGCAACTTCCTAGGCATCTTGACACGCTCTGCCTTAATGTGTTGGCAAGACAAACATTTCGTGATATATTTGAGTACATCTCCCTTAAGTCTTTCCCAATGATAGCTCCTCATAACTATGTTGAGGGTCTTAACATATCCGAGATGACCTGAAAAGGGGGAGTCATGTGCTTCCCAGAGTATTCTCTGTTTGAGTTTCTTGCTTAAGGGAATGCATAGTCTTGTCCTAAAATAAACAAGTCCCCTATCGACAGAGAAATCTTGATACTTGATCTTAAGTTTGGGGTTTTGGTCATTTTCCAAAATCTCCTTTATCATCTTCAGATATATTGGGTCATGACTAGCTTCCTCCTTAGCTAATTCAAGGATAGGGTTACTAGGCATTGACACCATAATTGCTAATGATTTTGCCATTGAAGGTTCCTCCATAATAAGGAAATTGAGGAACACCTTGCGACTTAAGGCATCAACAACGACATTATCCTTACCAGGTCTATACCTGATCTTAAAGTCATATTCTTGCAAAACCTCAATCCAACAACGTTGCCTCATATTGAGGTCAGCTTGGGTGAAGATCCATTTGAGGCTCTTGTGGTCCGTGACCAAGGAAAACTTGTTGCCAAGCAAATAGTGTCACCAAAGTTTGAGAGCATGAATAATTGCTAGCAGCTCCAGGTCATGAGTAGCATAATTCTTTTCATGGGTTTTTAGCTTCCTTGAGAAATATGCTATAGGATGACCTTCTTGCATTAGTACACATCCTAGTGCAAGTGAGCTAGCATCTGTGACAACTTCGAATTCCTTGCTCAAGTCATGGAGTTTCAGAATTGGTGTTGTCACTAACCTATGCTTGAGTTGATCAAAACTCAATTGCTTTGTGGGCATCCATGGTATGGCAACCTGCTTTTTTAGAAGATTTGTGAGAGGTGCCGCAATTAATGCATATTCCTTAATGAAGATCTTGTACCATCTAGTTAGGCCAAGAAAACTACGCACTTCTTTGACAGTGGTTGGTGGAGGCCGCTCTTGGACATCCTTAATCTTTGTAGGGTCTATAGAGATTCCTTCTTCTTGTTTACTTGATCAGATAGATGGGTAATCCTTTGCTTATCCCTTGAGCTATTCGCGTTTCCTTGGCTAGCTGGATCTTTGGTTTACCAACTTCATCTTGGGTTGTAACTAACTCACCTTTAGGATTTCGAGAGGAAACTTGGCCCTTCCCACAATGGATGTGAACATTGTTGGGGACTAGCCAAGCCAATCCATCCCAAGTAGGCACTCATAAACCCCTAAATTCATTACCCTGAACTTAACAGACATAGGCTCTTTTCCAAGTAGAAATTACACCTTAGCAGCTTGTCTAGTGCAAGTAATTTCACACCCATTTGCTAATTCAACAAGCAAGGTAGGCACAGCTATAGTGGCTATTCCTAACCCTCTTGCACAAGCTGGTGAAATGAAATAATGAGTGTTGCCACAATCAATCAGGGTTTTGAATTTCTTACCTTCGTAATCCGATGGAGTTTGGATCACCAAAAATTTACGATTTGGCCCCTTTTTATGGAGAGCGGCATGAATTGATGCCCTCTCAATCTCAGCTTTCATGGATGAGTCTTCTTCTAAGTTGGTTTCCTTAATGGTGATATTGGAAGTTTGTGCCCTTCCCATTGTTGCACGATCGGGGCCACGGGTAGCCCTAGCTTGCCCACTAAATTTTCCTTAATGACGATCTTCACCAAGTTTGGGACACTCTCTTTTGAAGTGCCCAGGTTCATTGCAGTAAAAACATCACAGATATTGGTTGTTTCTTTGAGTGGGGACAAAGTCACTAACTGCATTTTCCTTTGGCTTCTTCCGTTGGCCTTGACTTTGTCCTTGTGCCCTTTTAAATTGAGCTTTTGACAACCCTAGATAAGACCAGGGTCTGTTATTCTTGGATTTTGGCTGAACTTCTTGGGCAATGGGTCCCGATCTTATCAATGCATCTTGTAAATCCAAAGGACACACTGATTCCAATCGAGTGTTCATTGGTGGATTCAGTCCATCACACAACTTAGAGACTAATTGGAAAATACTCATTCTTGGGGTGTATTTTAACAAGGAGACAAAATTTGAGTAGTACACTTCCAAAGTCAAGCCCAACTGCTTCAAATTAAAGAACTCATTCATCTTTTGAGTTCCGTATGCAGGTGGCATGTACCTTCCATGCACTACTTCTTTTAGCTTAATTACTGTGCTTTCCGTGTGATTGCTTGATCTTTACACCACTGCTTCCACTAGAGCCTAGCTTCGCCGGTGAGTTTAAGCTTGGCAATCATAGCCTGGTTTGCAGGTGCCGTTCCTGCTGCACTAAAGTAATCCTCCATGGATTTGGTCCATACTTCGGCATTAGCTTCAACAATTTTCCCTTTCCCATCAAATTTCGATGGTTTGATTTGTTTGAGAAGAAACTTCTTCTCTTGTGCCTCTTTCAAGCTTAGTGCAGGAACATGCTTCTAATTCTGCGTTTGGATTTGTATTTGGCTCAATTTAAACTTTCACATTAAGATTGCATTTACACATCTCTTCATAGCTTATCTCAATGCACAAATTACTTTTCATCAATACTATGCGACAAGTTAGATAATCATAAAATTCTCATTTATCCATAAAGAGGCATAAGCCTTAAGTACAATTATTCGGGGATAGATAGAGATAGGATGGGATGATTTTTCTTTCAAGAGATACATCAGTGAAAAGGTTAATAATTCCTTATTGTATTTAGCTACGGGGATAGAATAGTAATATGGGTTTGGGAATGGATTCTCAGGAATTGGTAAGTCATAAGAAGTTAAGGAAATCCCTGTTTTTGATAGCCATGATGTTCGTTTTGCCCCATTACTTTAATTCTATCTACCGACAAGACTTTGACCACCTCCTCATAGATGTAGCGAGTTTGTTCTACCTGCCGGCATTCGATGTGTAGGATCGAGTTCACACGTGCCTCATGGAAGATGAATAACTTAATCTTCAAGTTTTTCAACCATTTTAGCCCCTTCAGATTGATTTGAAGATAGGCAAGCCAGTTGGCATCTATGTAGTAGTAACCTGCACTGCAAGCCCAACGCTTTTCCCCATATAGCGGTGAAGGGTTGTAGAGGTGATCCAGGATCTCCATCATGTTGGTTCTTCTGTGGTGATAACTTGAAGAATTCATAGCAGTCATAAACATGATATGAAATATGAGAAATGTGCTCCATGCCTCGTAGGTCTGGAAGCAACAACAATCTAGAAGTGAGTAAAAGAAACATGTTTTCTATTGAAAACATTACTTCACTCTACCTGATTTATTCTTATCTTGATTGTGTTATTTGTTGGTTCGCTCTGATACTAATTGTAACGTGTTCGGTTCTTGACACGTCTTAGCAGTCTGATCTAAAAGATGTTGCTTGGAACTCCCACGAAATGTCACACGATTTGTCGGTTACGACTTTCAAGTCTACTTCGCAATGAAACATATCGGCCAACCCTCTTAGGATTGACTTGAATCTTGCTGGGTTTCTAATGGTCAAGTCATTTTATAGCCTTCTAGTGTCGGTCTTCAGATGCGATCTCCTTTGAGTAGAGCATCTAATCAAAGTGGACTTGTATCGCACTTGGTTCCAAGAGAATGGGAAACAAGAGGGATCCTACATTAACTACGGTCAATACATCATCATGGTTTGAATGTTGAGAAGCTTCCTAGTTTTCTGGGACCACCTTGCCATAGGACAAACTTGTTGGGGGTTTCATAGACCCGCTTCCCTTGATAGCTTTAGTTTTCTACTTACCTAAGGGCACATTAGCAGTAACACATTCAAGCAACTTCCTTAATTAACTCGTTAGTCACATGTTCCTATATGTAATTTTATGCACTGATAAGAAACAGTTAAGAAACATTTCTTGAAAAGTAAACTTTATATTAAAATTTCAATTGAGATACAAATCACGTCCACAGGATGCGATTCCCGCAATCCGTAAGGATGCATCTTATTTTCCTCCAAGTTTTTCGCCCTTGCACTAGTAACAGGGCCTCAAGAATCCATCTCGAGTCATGTAGACCGTTTGAGTAGGACCCGGAGGTAGGGAATTTACAACCAAAGCCCCCCTGGCATCCAAGAGTCCTCCTACAATCAAACTAATCGACGAAGAGACCTCTCATGGCGTGTTCGGTCCGTATTCTTGTCACGGTTATTTAGAACCCCCTTGGATAGGGTTGGTGGCCAGCTGGGAGTGGCTTGGTGTGCCCCTCCATGAATTTAACCTGATTCATTATACAAGATTCTTATGAGAGCTTTGGCCTAACAATCCTTTCACAAACAGAGCTCCTAAAAATTACAAGCACAACTAATAATGTGGGCAGGTGCTCAAAACACCTGCCAAGGTGGAATTCCTTTTTGAATGCTTAGCATTCACCCTTTGGATTTTTCTTGCCTTGGTGAGATTGGCCTTGATGCGTTTGCATCGAATCCTCGACGTTATCATCCATATCTCTCACATGATAGAGGTATCCTAGGTACAAGTCCTCTTACTTCTAGAAGAGTAATCTATCTTTCATCCTTTGATTATCTTTGCAATAGGAATTGCAATTTGCCTTTAGTAGGTGTTACCCTCGGGGGGTTCACTATAGATGTTGTATGGTATCACGTGAGCATAAGGAAGGGGGATTTTTGGAAGGGGACACTTAAGCGTATACATTAGAGGTAGACTCCTCTTAATTTTCTATATTGAACTTAAATTTAAGGAGGGGATAGAGGAAAAAAAGAAGGGGGGGAATGCATTTGATCACCTCTCTCCATAGATTGGTTTCTCCATGGCATACAAGAGACCTTGACAAGTAAGGCTAAAACCCTAAACCCTCACATAGTAGGGTTATTGAATTAATCATAGTGCGGGAGGGGGGGAGTTGGCACTCTCCCATGGTTTTGGTAGAGAGATTCAACTCCCCTTCTTCCAAAGAAAGCTTGGTGTCTGCTTGATGTAGTCACTGTAAGTATAAAGGGGTTCGATTCCCCTACTCTCTCTCCTCATGTGGTAAGGGGGCATGGGCACCCAAAAACATTGCGACACATACTTCGATGGTATCCAAGTGCCACTACATAAATCACTTTGTGATATGACCATTTTGATACTTTTAATTGCTTAGGATAATTTCAATTTTTAAAAAGAAAGTTAGTATATGTTCTATGAAGACTTACATTTAAGAAAGGGAATACATAAAAAGTCGTACATGTATATATCTTATAACCTTCAATAGGGGGATATATTAGTCTTACAAGCTTTATAAATAGGGTTTTTTAAGAAGTCCTTGCACACATGTGACATGTCTTCTTTACTATGAGTGAATCCCCTGTGGTGTTACCATCACCATTATTATCCCCACAAAACCCTACCTAATCCTCTAGGATTAGATTTTTTGTGTAAGTTGAATTAAGTAATCCTAGATCACTCTAGACTCTATTTAGGGTTCCTCCTATTCTCATTATCCCACCCCTTTGATTTCTCTACAGAATTCACTACCTCATGTACGATAAGAATAACTCTACTGTAGTTTGGATGTCCACCACCATCATGGGGTTTTATTTTTCCTATGATAGTAAAGCCTAGTTTGTTATGAATAGTCACATGTTTGTGGGCAACTATGTTCTTACCAAGGAGTATGGAAAGAGAAATCAGTGGTCTTATGGATCGGTCCTTAAATAGTGTTTCCATCGTCTTGATAGTTGGGTCACAACTATCATTCTAAGGTTTATCTATTCACCGGGAATCCTTGGGATAACCTAAGTGAGTTGACCTTCTTACTTGGGTAGTTTTTATAAGTAGTTTAATTGCTTGTGTCATTATCACAAGCAGATCAGAGCTTGTATGTCTTCCAAGTATTTATTATTATAGATACATTTTTATGCTTCAGTGAATGCAAGTAACCTAATTCATGCACATTGCAATCATGGGTTGTAAACACAATTTTGTGAAAAAAAGAAATAACACTTTTATCTCCTTCAATTCTTTCCTTTCTGCAAGTGAAGTGGAAATTGAATACACTACTTATGCAAGCGACGATGAACTTAACTCTTTGCACATGCAGTGAAGCAAGACTTTAATGCTTTTCATGGATGCATTTATTTATTGCAGAAATGGATGCAAATATTTCTTTATTAGCTAAGATGCTTAGGATTCTGCCTTTCAATCATAACACGCAACTTCCTAGATGCAAGTCTCCTTTATGATATTTTTGATGTAAAACGTCAATCCCTGACAGTCCGTCTCATTTTTCTACACAATCGAGTGCAAACATTTATCAATTCCTTTTTTATCTCATGCATGCCAATGCTAGAGCATAAAATTTAATGCTCCATGAACAAAAAACCAATACAAAATCCCCAATTTCTGTGTGCACCAATGCGGGTCTATTATACAAATTGTTACGTTCTATAACCTGCCTTAGTGCAATACAATCCATAATTTTTGCTAAGGTGAATATAAATACAATCTCCAACATGATTTTCAATGAAATATAATTGATGATTTGCTATCATGAGTTTTAGCATGAATAATTTTTCCTACTTAATGTAATCGATCTACATTTATTATTTCTTTAAAATGATTTCTACTAGAGTAAAATTTATTGAATGCACCTGGTTATTTAAGGACATATTATCTACACCCAAACCCGAGTTGTTGTTTGTTGTACTACCTTGACCGGTAACTCCATTGGTATTTGTGGGATTTTCATTGGCGCGAGGCAATCTTTGCTTGGGGCCATCCTAGGATACCCTTCCTACTAAGGATGAAGATTCGAATAATCTCTGATCAAGGCAACTTGAATCCGTTCCTTACACATGTGTCCTTGGTGGATGGCTTGATCCTTACGAGAGATAGTACATGGAAACCCCTCTCAAGGGGAGGGGCAACTTGGAAACTTCTCGAAGTTTCTTCCCTCTCTCTCTCTCTCTCTCTCTCTCTCTCAATGCATCTTGATAGGGGGTGGGTAGGGTATTGTCCTCATCCCAAGGGGGGAGAGGAGAGCTTTATAGGGAGGAGGAGGGGTGGTATGGGGGTGGTGGTGGTCTTGTCTCCACCTGCCACTTGGGCATTCCAAAACGGGCCGCTGCCATGTAGCCGTCATTGCAAGTTGGGGGGAAGAGATAGTGGGGGGGGGGGGGGGGGGAGGGAGATGGCATACATGTGCCCCTCCTCATCATCAACATCGTCGTCTTCTACTTCCCCTCCCTCCTGCTAGTTGGTGGCGTCAATAGGTAGAAGTAAAAAAATTTAACTTAATTTTAATTATATTAGGGGGGGGTCCTATGGGACACGAAAAGGGGGGGGGGGGGGGTTATTACATTTCTCATGTTGTCTTGTGGCCTTTTCATGGGTGACATCTTCAACCTTAAGACTTGGATTATTTTTCTTCTTTCTATATGGAGGCACATTTAAAATATTGAAAGCATTCACATCAGAAAGGGGGACTGGCTCAAGGACCTTTGAAACCCTATATCTCAATCTCCTAAGAATTATCATGTCTTTATCCATAAGTGTAAGCTTATGTGCATGAGCAACACAGATATAAGAATATTGGAAAAACTCAATAAAAAAATCTTATGTAGCCTCTCGAATATAGTTGAGAGCTACCCTAGTCCATCTAAAACTATCAAGACTATGCTTGTCACAAATTTCTCTGACAAGCCTCTGAAAAGACATTTTTGGAATTGCATTATTCAAAGCCTTCATTGCACTTATAATTTTCTTTAGGAATCTAACATGTTATGAGAACCTTCTCCTCGACCTTGTTTTCCTTGTGAGTTTGGAAGGCTTGGACGACTAATGGATCTTTGAAGCAAGACCTCTAGGATCAACTTTATGCTTCCTTGCAATGGCCTTAGTTCTAACCATATGAAACATTCAAGAAAACAAATAATGCAACCAAATTAGGACAAATCTCCAAATCTCTGACATAATGTTATCTACAATCACTTAGTATCAAACACACACTAATCACATAGTCTATCTCCAATTTCAATAAAACAATGCAGGCACAATACGTATGAAACACGAGGAGACCTTCTAGACAAGAGAAACAGACACGCTCTCGCGTTTCACATGTCACTTATTTTTTGGATACATATTTAATCAAAGACAATTAATGTCATGAAGTTTTACAAGTCTCACAATAGAACAGTTCCCATTGTGCAAATCTCACATCTTAATCTCAATGAGTTCAACCCTTGAAAGAAGATATATCTGAATGTTCACATCAATAACATTTAAATCTTATCCACTTAATTCTTATCAACATTAGAATTTTTTTAAAAATCATTTTCTATGATCAAGCTTTGTTGATCCATGATTCTATTTGAAGAAACTTGCATTTCAAGCGACATAGGAAACACAAAATAACTCTTGTCCATGGGAAGAGCCATGACTAATCGTGTTTCATACGTCGGGTTTTTTTTGGGGTCATTTAGCAAGAACTGTCATGTTGGGTGATGAAACCTTCTTTAGTCGCCTTGTGTTGAATAATAATTTTGCATTATGACCAAGTTAGCGTTGTGTTGGTGTGATCGAGTATAGAAGAGCTTTGTCTTTGTGGGTTCAGAAATTGGGTTTAAAAGGATGTTGGTTTACATGTGTGGTTGTTGTAATGTGTAGTTACACATGTGCAACGGGTAGACCGTTTTTGCTTGGGAAGTTAAGCCACATGTCACTTACTTTTTTGGCATGATAGCACTTTTATGGCTTCACTTTTTAAAGGTAAAAGATAATTATTAGCTTCCTCTGAATTAGTGCACTATACTTCTTGAACAAACGTGCGGTGATGTTGGCATATATATAT
The DNA here is from genome assembly GCF_053477565.2 of Lygodium microphyllum. Classification (NCBI taxonomy): domain Eukaryota; kingdom Viridiplantae; phylum Streptophyta; class Polypodiopsida; order Schizaeales; family Lygodiaceae; genus Lygodium; species Lygodium microphyllum. The sequence continues at coordinate 74,041,084 of NC_141163.1, forward strand.
CGGGTTTATGTTAATATTTCTTTCACGTATCTTGTCTTGTCTTCGATGAGAGACTTATCTTGTAAGCATTGCAAGCCAAACTAGGCGTATTCTTACAAAAAACCATTTATTCTCAGCAGTAGGGACTGTAACTATCAGGTATCAAACTTTTTCTTGTCATTTTTTCTTTACAATCCTGAATTTCGAGGCATTGAAGATGATTAAATTTGAAACCTTTCCTGCAAAACAATGCACTGATGTATGAGATGCGGTTTTACCATTTGCACAAGGTTTTGAAAGTTTGTTGTTGCGTTTCATGAGTCTTAAATATCAAATAAAAACTGATCGATGAAACACAAAACTACATGCCTCCTCTGCTACTCAAGTAGTAATACTTTTTATAAGGCATTATATTTTGATCAATTAACCATGTGTGATAGCTTAGGGATTGTGACATGCAAGATGAATGAAATAAGGTGTCATTGTTAAACATTAATTTGTGGTTGTTGGTTTACGAGGAGAAAGATACATCAGGAACTTAGAAATTCTATAAGGGTTTTACTTAGTTTTTCTATCAATATTGGTCTTGTACACATGTTAAACGATGGGGTTTTTGTATTCTAGATGCATTGTTTTGGATAGTTTGTTTGGATGTATAAAACACGAAATCGTCAAGTTTTTTTTGTTAGTGACATGTGAAACATGATTTTATGAACTGTGAAGCGGTTTGGACCATTGTTTTCAAGTTTCATGAGTTGTGAATGTAAAACAAAATTTGATCGATGAGACAAAAAATTTCATGCTTTCTCTATTGCATAAAGGGCGAATTCACTTCATTCATCTTGCATTTCTAAATCTCTAACATAACAAACATATTACATTTGTCAAAATTCAAAAGCAGTGCCTTGTAGGTTTTTACTAATTTTTTTTAGCAATCTTTCCTTAGTCTTCTGTATATGAGCAAATGTGGATTGGTATATTATGTCCCCAAATTTTTTTAAAGGATTTGGTTTTGTGTGTGATCAGGATGACTAAAATGAACTTTTCTGGGAATGGAGGAGGAGGATCTGGAGGATACCTGTGATGAAAAGCTCTTTTTTTAAGGATTTGGTTTTGTGCGTGATTAGGATGACTAAAATGAACTTTTCTAGGAATGGGGGAGGAGGATCTGGAGGATACCTGTGATGAAAAACTCTTTGATTTTCTTCATGCAATTGAAAATTCATATAGATTTGTTCACATCAGAGATATGCTCAATGTTCCCTTTGATTTGCAAGAGCTCTTGAAGGATCTTGAAGATAAACTAAAGGATTTTAGGGATTTGTCCATTATAGCGATGTAATGGAAGCTATAATGGACAAAAGATTGAGGGATTTGTCCATTATAGCGATGTAATGGAAGCTACCAATGCTGCTAGAACAACTTTGCAAACAAGGTTTAGCCTTATTGATGAGGAATTCAAGAAGTGGAAAGTAGATTGCTCTTTTCATCAGAATCAAGATCAATGTCTTCTTGTACAGAAGGACGTTGGATTTCTTGTATATCTTCAATATATGGATAGTTGTTCTTCAGATACAATACAAGAGAACAAGATAGAGGATATTGCATGCAAAGACAAAGAAGTTGAAGAGAAGGGGGAAATATTTCAGGAGAATATTGAGAGAACCAGTTAGTGCAGGGATTTGATGTTGCTTTGTTTAAAAGTGAGAACATTACAAACGTGGAAGAAAAGAAGATAGAGTTGAGTGCAAAGATTGAAATAGGTCCTCTTGAATGTGTCCCAACATTTCCTAGTTATCTCATCAAAACAAAAAGAGATATGTATTGCTAAATGATATGCAACACCTTTTTGATCTTAGAGAAGATTACTGCTTGGCAATCCTTGTAGCATGGGGTCAAAATGATAAGAATTTTATAGGTTTTGAAGGGGGAAGTAATCAAAGGTCGAACAAAATTCAAATTGAATATTAGTTTTCACTTTAATGAGGATGAGTAAGATCTTCATTATGATAGTCTTTGTCACCTTTATGGCGGCCTAGATTTCTAGGTTTGATGTGACCACAAGAATATCACGATAATGCCTTATTAATAATTTTTGATATATTTACTTAGAAAAATATTAAAGTTTTTAAAAATCTAAAAAATAATTTTATTTTCTAAAATACTTTCTCTCTCTAGGATCACTTACATGGCATTATCGAGACCTCAAATCTCCCCTAATGAGCATCAAAAACATAAAATCTTGTCACACCATGATCTAGGTGCTTGCTTTAGCCCATAAAGTGCCTTCTTTAACCTACAAACATATGTGGGATGCTCCAAATCCTTATAATATGTTGGCTGCTCCATATACATCTCTTTTTGTAGTTTAATATGCAAGAAGGCATTCTTGACATCCATTTTTTGCAAGCTCCAACCTTTGGCTGTTACCAAAGCAATCACATATCTAATAGTTGCCATCCTAGTAACTGGACTGAATGTCTCTTCATAATATATTCCATATATTTGAGCATAACCTTTTGTAACTAGCTTAGTCTTATACATGCTAATAGAAACATCTATATTATGCATAATTTTGTAGATCCACCTATAATCTATAGCTTTCTTGCCCTTAAACAATGATACTAAATCCCAAGTCTTATTGGGTTCTAATACAACCATCTTCATATCCATTTCTACATCCCAATGAGTGTGACGAACAATATCTTTGAAACAAGTCAGCTCAACATCCTAAACCACCTTTACCATATAAGTATAATGGTGAACTACTTCAAAACCAAATATTTAAACATGGTATCTAAACTTGTAAGACTTGCATACCACTGGATTCATTTAATGGAGTCTTTAACATTGCCATGTGCTCTCTATAGACATGGTGTCCTAATGGAAGGAATACTAATCTCATCATCCACACTCTCTAAACCATTGGAATCTCCATCAATCCCAAATGACTAGTAAATGTATCATTACCATTTGAGACTTTCTTTTTTTCTTATGCATTACCACTAAAATAAATGCATACCAACTGGTGATCTAATCAAGAATAGCATCCCTGCTTACTTTGAACTCACTTGTGATAGGATTATAGTAATAATACCCTTTCTGCTCTAAAAAATATCCAATAAAATACATTTTTCAGTCCTTGGATGAGTCTTCTTTTGCAACTCATCTAGCACGTGAACATATGCAATACAACCAAACACTTTTAAGCGTGACACATTAGGCTTCTTGCTTGTAAAGTATTCTTCAGGATTATCCCATGAATTGCACTTGTGGGAGTTCTACTCATAATATAGATAGCACTATGAATAGATTCAAACAAAAAATAATTTGACAAATTCTTTTCAGTCATCAATGCTCATGCAACTTCTGCAATATGCCTAATTTTTCTTTTTGTAACCCCATTTTGTTGTGCGGTATACTTGCAAGTAAACTATCTCTTTATCCCATGAGACCCCAAGAAGTCACTGAACTCATTAGAGAGGTACTCTTCCTCTCTATTCGACCTCAAATATATAAATTTCAAGCATGTTTTTGTTTCAATAGTCGTCTTGAAAGTTTTGAAGTGCTCAAACACATCACTCATTTCCTTCGTGAAATATATCCATAGCTTTCTTGAACAATCATCGATAAATGTAACAAAATATATACTATCATACCAAGACATATGTTTTGTGTAGATGCCCAAACATCTATATGCTTAACATTAAGTATATTCCTACTCACATCTCTATCATGTGAAAAATGTTATCTTATATACTTACAAATTGACACGCTTCACACACTTTATGTAATTTTGCAACTCTAAAAGTAGGTAACCCTATAATCTGCATTAATTTTAGTCTTTGCATATTTACATATCCAATACATTTGTGCCATAATTCAATGTTTGCAACTACTCCTTTGCTTGTAGTATATGTAGTAGCATTCGTAATAGAAATTTTAGTATCTAAAGTACCAACTCTACTTCCTTTTACGATCAACTTACACTTATCATTTAAAGCTTCCATAAAGTAATCTTTTGGATTGAATCAAACTTTTAACCCTTGCTCTACCATCTAATCAATAGACACTAACTTCTTTGTAATGGATGGCATATGTGATACATTTAGTAGATTCTTTGTTTGACCATTATGTAAGGATAAGGGTATGTTTCCAATGTGTGAAATTGGGTGGCATGAATCACTATCTGTACATAACCTAGATTTTGTGAAATATGCATTTCTCTAAATCATTCAGTATGACTAGTCATATGATTAGATGTAGTTAAATCAACATATCATGCATCATCATTTGTCCCCTTTCCTATAATAACATTCATTATATATTGCATAACAAACATATGTTCATTTTTTATCTTTATTCTATCGAAAAAACGATATATAGTTTTGTTGCTTTAATTTATAACTACAAATATTATTCTTCTTAGCATAACAATGGGCTGCAATATGACTTGTTTTACCATAGTAACAATAAAAAATACTAGAATTGTTAGAACATCTATTTTGCCATCCACCTCTTCTTCTAGAGCTCTCCATGTGAAGCCCCTCTTCCTATGGAGCCCCAAGAGAAACACCAAGGAAATGAGAAAAATACTATAAGAAAATCTATCTTGTCACACTAACAAACATGTTTTTCATACTTTGATTAACCATAAGAAGAAAATGAATACCAATCTTCACAAATGCTCAATAACATCATATAGTAAATCTCCCACCGATTTATTACAATAAACATTTAACATATTCTTCACATTTCTCATAGAAACCATCAAAGAACCAAAATATCACAAAGAAAAGATCAACTTTGAATGGAATTCATCACATAGTATTCATATTTCATTATCTTCATAGTCTTCATAGTCTTTCTCTCATGTAGATACAATGTTTCTCATAGAAAATTGGCTATCTCTCATATGTTATCTCTCTCATATATGCTCTCTCTCAATAGTACATTGGAATAAAAAATAATTACGCTCAATAATTCTCTCATGATCGTGGATATCCCTCCCAAGAGGTATGCATGATATAAGGAGTCACCAGAGCCACTACAATGTCCCTTGGAAGCTCATCATCAGTGTCACTATCACTTCAATATTTAGTTCAAGTCTTATAAACTACTTCTTTTGCTTCTTTGAACTATTTAGAGCTTGTATTCTTCCTCCTCTAAGATTTCAAAACATTTCCCAAGCTAAACATCCATCTATCAAAAGGCTTACATACCAGATATAGAAGCTCTATAGAACACTATAAAACGTCTACATAAGGCATATAAAAACCACACAATTCAAGCCAAAAATACTTCAAACCATCAAAAAAATTCTAACACACTCTCAATCATTCCTCAAAAGACTCATTCACAATCTCAACCTCAAAAATAGAAAGAAAACATATCAAAATAGAGGGAAAAAAAACCTATTAGAATCAAACAGACACATTATAGAACCTATCTGAACATCATATCTCAAGCAAAAAGCATTTGAGCTTCTCAAACCTTCTCTAACTATCCTAATATACTCCAAAACACTTCCAAAATATCCAAAAACAATCAATTTATCACAATATCAACCATTCAGCTCTCACAAAAACAACAAAAATTGACTTTAAAAATAAGTCAATTTAGCCCTCAACATATCTCCGCACTTAATTAGGGAGCATCCTCATGACCTTGAAATAAGGAAGAATACTAAGCCCAAAAGCTCCCTCAATACTTTTTTCTTAAACATCAATCAATTAGTATCCACAAACCAATGTCGACTCCATTAATCTCCAAAATAACCTAGTTTTAATAAAAAGATTGACGAAAGGAAAACACCTTGAAGTATGAACTAATTCTTAGCTTCCAAAATATGAACAAAAAATTTAGTAAAGGATATAAGAGGTTCTTCCATTCCATTGCAAGTCTTCAAAAGTTTAGCCAAATAAAAAAATCAATATCTTCAAATCTTTTCCGCTTTCTCAAACCATATCTCCAAATGGACATAAATCGAACACACCCATACACTAACACATAACCTAGAGAAATTTGAATGAAATTCCAAAAGGGAGAATGAAAAGAGAATTCATTAAAGCTCAATCACCAATTATATCCATAAAGAAATCATCAATGAAGATGTTCTCTTTTAAAGGCTTGATGATTTTGGAACCTATCCCATGGAAAGGGATATATCCACAAATATCTTGGGAGGATTTTGAAAGAATTGCAAATATCACATCCTCTCCACAAGGACAAGATATCTGCTCGAAAGACAAAGAGCATGAAAATACAAGATATCCAACTGGCATGGATCAACATCCACATTGACATTCATGCACAACTTTGGTGCGGACTTTTGATCATTATGAGAATGATGGTACATGTACACTACATATCTAGTAAAATGAGTAATTAATCTAACATAATGATCAATAGATTGATGATAGATCTAGGAAAACTATATATAAATCTGATAAGCTTGTATAAGAGTTTTCCAATTCCTTGGAATCACATGTCAATTAATTTGAGGTCCTGTCAATGAATCAGTTTGACTCCACCCTCTTTGTCTATGTATCTGCACATCAAAACCAGAGTGGCTACTAACCAACACCAACTAAGGGGAATTAGGAATAAAAGATGTTGATAGAGAAAGAGGAACAAGTATCAAGGGATGGATAGGCAAAATCATAAAAATAAGAAAGAGTTAAAGATCGAGTTTCAGGGAAATTCAACTAAACTAGATAAGAAAGGAGTTAGGAAATACACTAGACAAGTGAAAAGGAGTGTGGTAGATGGTGGAGGACAATGAGGAGTAGGAGAGAAAACACGATATACAATGAATGGGAAATAAGTAAAGATACGAATTTGGGGAGCACCTTGTGCTTGGAAAAGAAGAGGAGAAATAACATGGGGATACGATTGAAGTATGGATAGATAAAAATCAAATATACGGGCCATCTATTTGGTAATAAATAAGAGAAGGCACTGATGGACCTAGAATAGATCGGTGATTGTAAGCTTGAAAGAAGGAGTTGTCAAAAGGGGATTGTTTAGAAACATGGGCTAAAAGATCGTCCCTCATTTGGTTAGTATTTTGTATACATGCAAGGGCTTTCAATTATCTTTTATTCAATACCACACACTCTATCATAGAATGCCAAGAAACCTCAAGACATGCCTTCACTTTGGAATCATAGGCTTGAAAAATCTCATCCATCAGCAATTCCAAATGTCTGATATAAAAAAAAACTTACAAAATAACATCCCCCACATACCAAGACATATCCTTATTATTTAGAATCAAAAGATCACCTCTTAGATACATGTAAGATATCAACATGGTATTTGATATAATTGAATCCACAAAAACCATTCAAGTAACCTCTACTAGGAGATCTAAGGACCAAGCATCACTCCATCCATCCTCTAGAGGATACAAATGCATAGTAGACAACTTCATATAAAAGGCTAGCTTTTGCTGTTGATAGTGCACAAAGAAAGAATGATCTTGTTGTTGATAGTGCACAAAGGCTAGCTTTTGTTGTTGATAGTGCACAAAGAAAGAATGATCTTGCGGGATGATGTATTCCATAAACTACTTAAACAAGACCACAAAATATCCATTATAGATTGAAGCCTTTCCACCTTAGCTTGGAATAAAGGATAGAAGGTTCCATTACCTTAGAGAGCAAGCACATCCATAGTTGATAAAGATGGTACTGATGGTACATTAGAACTTGGAGGAATGGAGCGTAGCTGAGCCAATTGTTGTTTTGATTCCTTAATCTTGGTATTTTGATGCTTGACTGTACAACTTGCTTATTGTAACTCCACTGTTTAGGAAACCATTAAAGCTTTAAGATCTTGGGACTCCTTAAAAAGATGCTCTTTATTCTCATTGATAGTAGCTACTTCAGTCCCCTTTGCTTAAGTCAATTGGTCCTGTAAAGAGGATATTTCCAATTTTTGGATGTCTAACAGTCTAGTCTATAACTCCATTTGTTTGAAAAGATCAAAAAGAGTTTCCTTAGCTAAGGTAAGCTCAACATTAGCCTTATGTAACTCCTCCTCAGTGTGTTGTATCTCCTCATAGATAGAAGAGTACAATTGTTGAACACAAGAAGCTGCAACTAATATTTCTATAAAAATCTAAATGTCTTTACACAAGAAATGAATGGCATCTCCTACCATGAGGTGATGCAGAAGAAACTGGTGTGTCCAAACTACCATATCTCTATGCCCTGAATAAATTGATAGTTGTAAGGAAAACAAGAAGGAAATTGCTTGATATAGCAAGAATCCACACTATTCAACCACATGCTAAGTGCTTCCTTTGAATGATCCGAGAAGGAGGGGAGTCATAATCTTCAAGGGGATAGGTTTTGAATCTTCATAGGAGAGAAACCACTAGACAATTTTCAGGAGATGGTGGAATTTCCTTTGTAGGGGTAGAGTGTGTCAGGGAAATGTACAAGTAAGAACCATATGTGATATTAGTCACATTACCCCTAGTCACCTTGATAAAGTGTTGATCCATTTTGGCAAGGAGATAGGAACTCCAATCAATAGTCATGACCTTGAGCACCATTTTGGAAGCAATGAATAATTCCTTGGACATGCAATAAAATGGAATAGGTTGGCCTTAGTAATAAGGTCCGATTCCAACAATTGAGAATAATCATGACTAACCAAAGAAATATATTGGACTAGGGAAGGAGTTCGAGGTGCCATTTTGGGAAGAATAGAACACATAGACCATGCAAATAGATACAAAGGAGGTTTGCAAAATAGGAGAATAAAAAAATAAATAAGATCTTGATAAGGTATCGACCTCGTGCACAACACAAAAGACCACCCCAAGCAAACCACATTCTGGAAAAAATTCGTACACAACACAAAAGACCACCCCAAGCAAACCACATTCTGGAAAAAATTCGGCATGACCTATCCACACATGCGACTGATAGCTTTATGCAATGCAAACATACAAGTACCCTGATCCTCATATCAAGCAAGAAAATAAATAAAAAATACACTTTATAGCCTAGACTTTATTAGTGTGACCATCAAAACAGAAGAAATACCACAAATTACACCACAGAGACATAACTAAACCAAACCTGACTGAACCCTAACAATATGGACTAAGTAATAGACTACGCCATCTTCATACCCACACATCGTGTTCATTGATTAGGTAAAACATGTGAAGATGGACTTAGATTTAATGGTAGGTAAATTTTACCAATTATTCACAATGGGTGAATTTTTTATTAGGTAGTCAACCTTAAAAAGAAAATCGAGGTTCATTTTATCCATTAAGAAAAATCACTACATGTTCACGGTGCATTAAACAAACCCTAACTTCGGTCTTGACTCTGAAGGTCTCTAAATACATATTCATTTTTACTAATTATTATGTGTGTAGAGCTTTTTTGCCAATGCATGCAAGAGTGATGGTTGGTTCATTTTATTACAAATTAAAACTATATGTGTTTAATGCATGAAGCACATGCAATGTGAATGGTGGGTTTATTTATTTTATTTAAAATGGTGTGTTTTTAGCATGCATAGACATGAAAAATGTGATCAATTGATTCATTTTAATAGTTAAATGTGGTTTGCGGTACATAAAAAAGCAAATAAAATTTTGATACCTATAAGGTGTGTGAATGCACCTTGAATATCAACTATGGGCAGAAAGAAAACCATGGTCACAAAGCAATCCAAAGGACAATCCAACCAAGCTAAAAATTTACAACATGAGGAAGAACTACCAAAAATATCACATGTAATTATTTTCTATATATTTAGAGATATTTTTAAATTTTATTAGATTTTATTACTATGCAACTACCAATGAAGATTGAGAATGGATGATGTAAAATTTTAGGATTTTTGGAAAAAAAATTAATAAAATTTCAGCTACTTGTTTAATTTTAAAGAAAATTTAATAGAATAATTAGGTCTTTATTGGTATTTTAAAAATTTTTCTTTTTTCTTTGTAATTTGTAGTTGATGTATATGAGTAAAATTTTTAGTGAAATTTTGGGTTTTTTGGATTTTTTATTTTTATTTTAATTTTATGATATATTTGATATTTTAAGTATTTAGTTTTCTAGTAATTAAAAATTATAGAAAGGCGTGCATCATGATGCACTACACTGTGCGTAACAGCAGTAGCTCCACGATATGGTTGAGACTCCATACATGGCCTTGCGTGAATGCCAACTTAAACATCACACCTACTTGTCAAGAAAATCCCCACACACGATAAAGGAACTAAAAAAAAGACCATGCACATGGCTCGATGTGAGACCACGACATGTCCGCACGATAGGAGCCTCACAAGGAGTTGAAGTTGGTTTTGGGTCGTGGTTGTGGGGTGCATAAACTTTGGGAGAATGGGGGCTTCGAAGAGAAGGTGGGGCAGGGGGTAGGAATGAGAGCTATAGGGAGGGGGATGTTCTTGTGGGGGGGAGGGTGTGAAGGGGGGCGATGGGGGTGGGGGAGGGTAGTGGGGCATGAAGAGGTTGGGAAAAGTAGTGGTGGTGGGCAAGGGAGGGGGGAGGAGAAAGAGAGGGTAGAGGAGGAAAGAGGAGAAAGAAGGTTGTGGGATGAGGAGGGGGAGAGGAAGGGGGTGGAAGGTGGGGTGAGGAGAAGGAGAAAGGAGGAGGAGAAGGTGACATGAGACATGGGAGAATAGTGGGGTGCAAGAGCCAAGAGGGCGATGCAATGGAGGACTAGTAGAGGGGCAAGGAGGAGGGTTGACGATGAGTACAAATGTCAGTAGGGTGGACCGGACGACATGGGGGGCATAGGGAAAGATAAGGGGGGTGGCATTGTGGCCAAGGGAGAGGTTGGGGAAGGAGGCAGAGAAGGATGCTGGGGGGAGAGGGAGGGAAGGTAATGGGGGCCAAGGGGGAGGGAGATGAAGGAGGGAGATGGGGAAAAAGAACAGAGAGGGGAGATGGAAGAGGAGGAAGCAGGAGAGACATGGAGAGAGAAAGGAGGAGAGAGAAGAAGAAGAAGAATGGAAGAGGGAACTAATAGGAGGGAGGGATAGGTTTTTCTAAATTTTATTTTTTAATGATTTTTGTTTTTAAAAATTTATTTTAAATAAAGAAAAAGGAGAAACTCCTTGTCTCGCGCCTAAGCGCTGGGTGGGGTAAAAAAATTTGTGGTGTTAGAACGAACATAAAGGGAGGAGCACGGGTGGGTCGGCCACAGACAATGGACCCAATAGCATGCATTTTGAGACAAAAATAAAGTGATTGAAGACACATAGGGCATGAACTTTATAGAAAGATTCATTCAAAAAGATCAGGGCCTTGGATTGACATGCAACAAAAAAGAAAAGTGGATAGGACGACAAGGGGAATAGGCTGCATAACATGAACGATACATTTGGCATGAAAACAATAATCCATTTGCTAGAATGGAGTATAAAGAACAGAAAAAATGTTCAGTTTGATAAGACAAACAAGGCCATCAAATCAAAACATAGATTTGATGAGAAACAAGGGTGCTCACATGGAAAAACCAACCAAAACGTACACGAAAAGTGAAACAAAATTAATTTGAGACAACCCATCAATCGAAATAGAGGACAATGAAAAGGAAAAGTATCAGTGGAGCAGTGTTCGATAAGGCTGCTAGGTCATAATACGATTTCAGGGTATATGTGCATGAAAAATGTTAAAAATGTGTATGGAAACACAATAAAAAATTAATAACATAAAATCTGTGTGTAAAAACAAAGGGAAGGAAAAATGAAAAATATTTGGTTAGATGTGTGGCTCATGGCTATTTAAGAAACACACCATTCCGATGAGAAAAATATATGTTTACATAGAAAAATAACAAAAATCATGTAAGAAAATACCCGCAAACACACAAAAATGAATAATGGCCAATTCGTGCAGCAAAGTGATAGGCCGTAAAAAAACATTTATGTCCAAGAGAAGGGAAAAATTAGGGCTATCAGGTCAAACTATAGTTTCGGCGCATGAAAAGTATACATTTGCATGGAAACACATCCAATTCATAGAAAATTCTTCAAAAATTAATAACAAAGGAATCGTTGTTGGAAGTAGAGGGCAATAAAAAGAAAAACTATCGGGGTCAAAGGGACAAATGGGATTATAAAGCCAGGTTTCAATATTGATGAATGTAAAGAGCATTCATATGGAAGAACACTAGAATGAGAAAAAAGAAGAAAGCGACAAGAAAAGAACTTAGGGAGAGGGTAGAAAATGACAATTGGGTGGGGAAGGGACCTCAACAGGGCATAGATAAAACATTATATTATATCGTTTAAAGATTAGATAGTGGGGTGTTCATGAGGGTATGTATACAAGACACGCATGAACATGTCCCCACACTTAAAAATCTTAATCGGCTTGACTGATCAACACTAGGGGCCTAGCTTTTGACCATGAACCGAATCCCTGTGTCCCCATACTTAAGTCATGGCATATATATGTAAACACAAGAGGTAGGGTTACAAACACTTGGCCCATTCACATGGTCAAGGTGGGACCATTGACGTGCTAGATATCAGGGTCATCCACAAGAGGTACCACAGCTTGCCATATCATGTGTCCAACATGACATGGACCATGTAGCACCATCCAGGGAGGTAGCATTGTTAATGGAGAACTGTTAAGTAGATGCGAAGAATATAGCACTCAGCTCAATAGGCGCTCATGTGAGAATGATAGATATGTCTCTCGCCCTACAACTCATATCACTCAGAGAGAAAGAAAGGAGAACACATATCTCACACCCGATTGAGAAATCGATAAAAGGAATGATGTAGAGAGAATATGCCAGCATGCAAAGTTGATAATGCATCAGTGCATCCCAACCCATCTAGTGTAGGTGCGAGAAGGCATGCCAGAGAGCCTTGGAGTGCAATATATAGAGTAGCATGTTGTGTCTGATGGTGATGGTAGAGGACCCATCCTATGTATGTATAGGGAAATGAAAATATACCCAATGCTAGTGTCATAATGTCCCTCAATCCTTAGCTCTCAGAGTTGGTTGAAGGGAAAATCAGTCATACTTGGCTCGGCCTCTGTCTCATGTTTTATAGATAGATATATGAGGAAAACCTATACTTACATCCCTATCTGATTAGGATAAAAGCTCACATCACTCAAGGGGATGTCAATGAAGAGCAGCTTCATCTTGTTGATATTATCAAATAGTGTTTGTTGTGATTAAGAGGTGTACCCAAGGAGGTAGCCACAAGAGATTAGAAACTTGAATTGCATGTAGAAGAGGTCATTTGCTATGGGGCTTATAAGAAACTATTGAAGCACATGACACATCACACCGAGGGAAGTGGCTTCAGATTGTATCTTGGGGATATCAATTAAGGATTCAACTATTCTGGACTACAGGGTGTTGCCATGTTTTCCACAACTAGTTTCTTGTCCAAGGGTGTTTGTTACCTTCTCCTAGGACGAGGCCTATTATGACAAGGAATTTCTTTCTTTTCTCTTATAATAATTTATAGTATTCTTTTATTTTTTTGGTTTCATTTTTAAATCTCTTGTTTATTTGTATTTCTTTCATTTTCCCTACTCCCAAGGGTATTTCCACCTTTTCTTGAAGAGCAAGTTAGCATGACAGGGACTGAAGTCTTTTTCTCTCATGACCTTTTTTTCTTTTTGTTCTTTCTACAGGCAAATAGCAAAACACCATAGATCAAAACCAACCTCGCCACATCAATTGGATTGAATAGGGAGACAATTGAATAGAGGCAAGAGGTGGACACAAGGGGCTAAAAAATGAGACCACATTATCAGAATGAGAAGTATGGATATCAACAATAGCACGAGAAGTAGTAAGGAAAAATACCTAAGAGGGAGAGAGATTGCCGACTGTAATTTTCAGGATCCCCAAAGACAATAATCCTTCTTTAGGCAGTAACCATTAATGAGGAAGGGATCCACAAAGGCATCAATGGCTTGCACTTGGATAAAGCCATTAGGATTGACATTGATGCCCATCAAGCATTATTAGAGCTTTCCTAGAAACTTGGCAAAGCATGAATCATAGGCAAGGACTCGATCACCTTCCTTGAATTCTTTGTGCTTGATGAAGTTGTCATGATAAGCCTTTCATCGAGCATGTGTGGCTTCCATACATCGTAAAGCCATCCTATGAGTCTCATCCAAACATTCCAAGTATAAGAGGTAGCAATGTAGGGACTCATCATCTCCCAAGTGCTCTATGATAGCCACTCACAAGGAGGTTAGTTCTAACTCAATAAGGAAGACGACTTATGTACCGTATACTAGTCGGAAATGTGTATGTCCTATAGCAACCTTATGGGAGGTTTTGTAAGCCCATAGGGCCTCTGTAAGTTGATTGTCCCAATTACGGCGATGTATAGCAATCACCCTCACCGAATTCAACCAAAGGATGTGATTGCTAACTTTGACTTGGCCATTCGCTCTAGGGTAGTAGGGTGTGGACATGTGATGGCGGATCTTGTAAAGCTCTATCATCATAATCTTATTCAAAAAGCGAGTACCTCTGCAATCATTGACCAACTCTAAGGAACTACCAAAGTAGGTGATGATATTCTTATACAAGGACATGGCCATGCTATTACTATCATCTCGTTTAAGAGCCTTGACGTCACATCACTTCATCACATAGTCAATACATTCCAAGATGTATGGATTCTGCTTCCTTTTGGTTGATTGATCCCATGAAATCGATGCCCCACTTCTCAAATAGCTTCAGGGGAAGGATGGGCTATAGTAGCATGGCATTAGATTTGATAAGCTTTCCCATTTGTTGATAAGCATCACAACGTTTGCAGTAATCATAGGTATCTTTATGTAGTGTAGGCCACATAACATGGAAGGAGAGCCTTTCTACTTATCGCTTCTTTGACCAAGTGTTTGCCACAAGGCTCATTGTGGCATGCTTTCAGTACTATTCCGATCTCATCTCCCGCAACACATCTCTGCGCACTTCATATTTTCCTCTCTTGTATAAAGCATCACCTAGTAGAATGTAGAGGGTTGATTCCAATAGAAGCTTCTTCTTCTCTCTACTAGAGATGCCAATGGGTTATTGCTGTGTGGCCAAGAGTTTGGCAATGTCTACATACCAAGGGATTACTATTTAGACTAGAATAACAGAAACATTAGGAATGTGAGGATCATCCTACTCCTCTTCTTCAGTCTCTGAGGGATCTACGATAGATGATCAGCTAAAACATGGGAGGGAAGAAGCTTGGTAACCACTTCAAAATCAAACTCCTAGAACAAGAGTAACCATCACATCATTCTGCCTTTAGCATTTTCCTTATTCATCAAGAAGGACAGTGCTACATAATCCACATAAAACCTAAAGTGCATCAATAGCATGTAGTATCAAAACTTTTCCAAGGCAAACAACATCGCCAAGCACTCTAACTCCATTACTATGTAGTTCCTCTCTCAATCAGTGACCTTACGGATTTCATAGTAGATAGATTGATCAAGCTTTTAGGAGTCTTTCTGACATAAGACTACACCTAACTCTTCTATAGATGCAATAGTATACACATGACTCCTTTGTCCAATCATAAGGTTACAGGATGGATGCTTCAATTAGACACTACTTCAAAGTGTTGAAGGTGTCTTCACAATCATTTGTAAAAATGAACTCTACATCTTTCCTCAAGAGCTTATGCAAGGGTAAGCCTTTGTTGCAAAGTGTGTGATGGATCACATGTAATAGCCCACATGGTCAAGAAACCCCCTCACTTGTTTGATGTTGGTTGGTGATGTTAGAGTTGTAATCTTCTAAGTCTTAGTAGGGTTTTGTATAGGTTTATGTTGTGAGGTTCTTCTTGCATAATCAATATGGCTTGTTTTTCCTCTATAGAGTCCCTACTACAGAGGTAGAACCAAAGTCTAAAGAGAATGAAGATGAAAGTCAAGATGAAGATTATGAAAGTGAGATGGAGGAATCTATTCAGCTTGAAGAGGATACTAATGAGGTGGACATCCTAGAAGCTTTAGAAGTAGAAGATCCCATGATGTGGGACAAAATGAATCTAGTGCCGTTTGGACTGGTAAATGAATCTCATCATATACAAAGGATTTATAAGAAATGGATTAAGCAAAATAAGTCCTCCTTTAAAAATAGTGGCTCTTGTCACCCTAATCTACCCTTTTCAAGAAAGGATGATGATGATGCACCTTGCCACCAAATACTATCTCTGCAGTCGAAACTAAACTTAGATGGTTCATGCTATGTTACATTTTTGGATGTGTTCTCAGAAGATGAGTCCTTGAGTCAAGAAGTAATTAACTCTCTAACAAAATCTAAAATAGCCTTGATACCATTTCAGCATCCCAAAGAGCCAAACAAGCCACCATTGAAGGAGGAAGCCACTCCTAGTGGAGCATTACACGAGGAGGCCACTCCCTTGAAGGAGTGAAGTAATTCGAGGGACATTCATCCACCAAGTGGAAGGTGAAAAGCAATTAACTTTTGTGGATGCAAATGGCATTGAATGTCACTTGAAGATGGGTATCAATATTCTAGAAGAGGAGCTATTGGTCTTGCATGACCTAGTGAAGGAGAACTTGGACATGTTTGTATGGTCATATAAAGATCTTAAGGGGATTGATCTTACGGTGTGTCAGCATCACATAAACCTAGAGCCCGATACCAAGCCTGTGTAAGGCAAAGAAAAAGGTGCATGAATCCAAACTACTTAACCCTAGTGGAAGCAAAATTGTTGAAGCTATTAGAAGTTGAGTTTATTTATCCAGTGGTGAGTTCATAATATGGTCGGACTAGCCAATTTTTATGAGTAGCTTAGAATAGTACAAAGCCAGATTAGTTGCATAGGGATTTTCACAAGTTGAAGGATTTGAGTTTCAAGAATCATTTGATCCAACTACTAGAATGACCATTATTTGCATAGTACTTGTAGTGGCTGGTCATAAAAAGTGGACACTTTACCAAATGGATATCAAATCAACAGTCTTGAATGGTGACCCCAAGGAGGAGGTATATGTATCTTAGCCACCACCAAGGTTTGAGTCCCACCATTCTGAGAAAAAAGTGTGTAAGCTAAAGAAGGCATTGTATGGGCTAAAACAAGCCCCTAGAGTGTGGTACCAATGAATAGATAAATTCTTTTTAGGTTTGAATTTCAAAAGATGTGCCTCAGATGCTAACTTACATATTTACATGGATAGTGAATATTTTGTAGTGATTTTCCCATATGTGGATGACCTTTTTATTATAGGTGACTATGAAGATATGATCCATCAAACTCAAAAGGCTTTGAGCTCTGAGTTTGAAATGATAGACTTAGGCTTGTTGCACTATTATTTGGGAATTGAAGTCCACCAACAAGAGTTGGCAAATCTTCATATCTCAAAAGATATATGGGAGATCTTAAAAAGCATTTGGCATGATTGAATGTAAGGAGATAGCTATACCTATGGAGGTCAATGTGAAGTTATCCATTAAGGATATATCATCACTAGAAAATATTGGGAGGTATAGGAGGTTGGTTGGCAACCTCATCTACTTGTTCAACACCAAGCTAGATATCAATTTTGTTGTTGGTGTTTTTGGCAGGTTCTCAAACAAACCATGAGAAAGTCATTAGAAAGCTGGGATGCAGGTGCTCAGATACTTGAAGGGAACTCTTGAGTATGGTATCACATACCGTTCTGAATGTGCTCTTATGGGGAATTGTGACTCAGATTGGGCAAGTGACAATGATTCTAGAAATTTAGTCTTTGGATATTGTTTCTCTTTGGGTTTAGGAATTTTCTCTTGGATTAATAAGAAGCAACCAATTGTGTCATTGTCTTCTATCAAAGCAAAGTACAAGGCAGCTTGCTTTGCTCCATGCGAAGCCATATGGTTAAGGAGGATCCTATGTCATTTGGAAATATAGGATGAAGATCCAATAGTGCTAAGATGTGACAATCATAGTTGCATTGCCATTGCCAAAAATCCAAGTGGAAGTGCAAGGGTAGATAGAGTCATCTTTGTATCTCTTCATTTGAAATTAAAGCAGTCTATATTCTTCTCATATTTGCTATGTGTTCTCTACTCCTTCCTTAGAAACTAAAGAAGAGATTGCATCATGCATTGTAGGAAAATAGAAGCATTAGTGACTATGTGGTGCAAATAGAACAAGTTGCAAAAGATCTTGATTTTATAAATGCACTAGTTGATGATGATGATTTGGTATCTATCACTCTAAACGAACTTGGACCCACATATAAGTGCCTTGATACCTCCATTTTTGTGAGAGAAAACTCTATGCCTAATTTTGGGGAGTTGATTGCTTTGCTACTTACAGAAGAGATCAAATTGGGCCTCAATTTATCTAGCAATGGAAATCATGAAAATCTAGATAGCATGTTTTATCATCAAAGAGGCTATAGTAGCTCATCTAGAGCTCAATGATCATCATATGGCCATGGAGACACATTTTCATGTGGCTATAGTACCTTTGGATGTGGTGATTTTATGCCTAGAGACAGGGGAAGATCCTACCTAGAGGTAGAGGATGTTCTAGTCCATAGAGAGATGGTGCATGCCATTATTGTGGGGAGTTTGATCACTTTAAGATAGAGTTCTTTCATAATAAAAATGATATGTTTAGGATTTGAGGAAGGACCCAATTTGGGCATTATATAAGTGGATATAGTCCTTGGGGGGGGGGACCTTATAGAAGCCCTCTATATAACATGCATTCAAAGGATACTTTAAAAACCCCTTTTTATTAAAATTTCACCATTTTATATAACCCTATTGTGAATTTTGAAGGCAATAGTTATATCCCCTTTGTAAATCTAAAATTCAAATCAAATGTGCATTTTCATGGCCTCTTCTATACAATTCAAATTAATCGTGATACTACAATATTTTAGCCATGGAATTCTCACAATGATCCAATATGGATATCCGAACATGATGTTAGAATTATGAAAATTTTACAATAGCACTGTAACATAGAGCTATACACAAAAGACTCCAAGATCCACATGTCCAAAGCATGTCTTATACATTTGAATTGTGTAGTATGCACTATCAAAGTGATTACATGTGACGCACTACCAAAGCTAGTCATGGAAGACTCTCATGAAGAGGGTTTACTATCGAAAGTTTTGTATAATTTCCCACCACATGATTTTGAAAGGAATCTACTATCTTATTATAACCCTGTGATCCCTCTCCCACAATGATTGTGTCATTTGTAAGGCATTAGCGATGTTATCCTTTACTTCCATAGAATCCAATATGAGTGCCATCCTTCACATTCCACTTGCATAAATAAAAGTTCTCTTTAACTTTCAATATCTTACAAACTTCCTATATATGATTGAAAGTAAAAAATGCTGCAAACTATAAGACATTAGATCTATTAGGTTCACCTTATGCGACGTTTGATGGCTGTCTCATCTTCAACAATGATAATCGGCACCATTGATGTTACTCCATGTTTACTTTTTGCATCCATGTATATCTTGTCCACTACCTCAAAGATATACTCATACTCTCCAAGCATGAAGTGAATTACTTTCTTCCCTTGCCTTCTTGTAATGCACATGGATGGCCCTCCAAGGTTAGTACTCATAAATTCATGCAAGTGTGACCCACCCCAAAGCTTAATGAGCTCAAGCATGGCCTTTGTGGACTCATTGAATCATTGTGCTTATTTTGTTCATACTATATTCTTTACTACATCTTGAAAAAAGTCCCACAAAACTTGTTTACCTCCAAATTTACCTTGTCAATGGGCCTCAACTATATTATTACAAAAGTGTTGCACATCCTTTCTACTAAAGCATTCAAAGTTTGCTTCTTTCAAGGACCTAATCCTCATAGAAAGCATGACAATTCTTGCTTCTAACCACCATAGCTTTCTCTTGGCTTCTTTCAAGTCTTCACTATCACATTTTTCAACTCTTCACTGCTAAGATAATCTAATTGAATTCCTCCTATATTCCTAGCCCGTCTCTTCTCAATAACACGTACTCTCTCTATATACTCATGCAAAAATCATCGCAAGTGGAAATTTATTTACAATACTCACAAGTAAACCTTTCAAAGGGATTTCCACCATATGAAATATGAAGGCAATTTATGTGCATGTAGCATCCATCTACCTTCATTTCAAGAGATCCTCATATAAGATAGCTTTTGTATATGACTATGGATACCATTCCTTTCCTATTTTAAGGTCATGTATGATAAAACTACAAGCAGAGGGAGACTAAGAAAAAACAAGCATAGGTTAGGAGTTCAATGTCAACTTCTCCTCCATTATTCTCCAACCATATCTCCAAAACAGTCCACACACTAAAATGGTATCCTCAAAAGGTAGATACCCCAAACTTAAGGACACTTTACGTACAACAATATGATAAGGCTTAGACTATGCCTTAGAATTTTGCTTATTTCTCAACACTTCCCCTCAAGCTCAGAATGAGCTTGCAAAGGTAATGCTCCAAGTGCACTCCTGAAGTATTCAAACTTATCTTTACCTAATGCTTTGGTAAAGATATCAACAACTTGGTCATTGGTCTTCACATGGACCTAGTCAATCTCTCCATCAATGACTTTTTCTCTAATGAAATGATAGTGCACTTCTATGTGTTTTGTCCTTTCATGGTAGACTGGGTTCTTTGCTAACATAATGCTGCTAACATTGTCACAATACATAATGAATCCACCACCAATCTCTATCCCCATGTCATATAGGATCAATCTCAGCCATGTCTGCTCACATGCTGCCAATGCAATGCCTCTATACTTTAGTTCAGTGCTTGATAAAGCAACTGTAGGTTGCTTCTTACTGCTCCAACTTACCATGGCTGATCCAAATGAGAATGCATAGCCACTAGTAGATCTTCTATCCATAGAGCTACCTACCCAGTCTGCATCTGAGTATCCAAACAATGTAGGCTTGATTCCTTTTTCATAAAACAGCCCAAATCCAGCTATCTTCTTCACATATCTAAGAACTCTTCTTACTACATCCAAATGTGATTTGCATGGTTTCTGCATAAACCGACTTACCAATCCAACAGCGTAACTCAAGTCTGGTCTTGTAATGGTCAAGTAGATAAGACTACCAACCATCTTTCCGAACATAGTAACATCCTCAACATAAGATCCATCATCCATCAACTTAGCATTTTGATCCAATGGTGTATCAACCAATTTGCATCCTGTCATGCCATATTTTTCCAACATCTCCAATGCATATTGCCTTTATATCAGCCATATACCATGAGGTGTGTCAATAACCTCAATACCCAAGAAGTATCTCAACAAACCAAGATCCTTTATATCAAACTCTTTATGTAACCCATGCTTGACTTCAGTAATCTCCTTCTCAAGTGTACCTGTAATAATGAGATCATCAACATAGATGACCACAACAACCATACCATCTTCTGTATGCCTCACATAAAGTGAATAATCAGCTTTGCTCTGCTGAAATCCCATACTGCATAAGAATTTGCTGATTCTATCACACCATGCTCTTGGTGCTTGCTTCAGTCCATATAGAGCCTTCTTCAACCTGCATACATAATGTGGGTATTTTGGATCCACATAGCCCTATGGTTGATCCATGTACACTTCCTCTTCTAAGTTGCCATTCAAAAATGCATTTTTCACATCCATTTGATAAAGCCTCCAACCATAGATAGAAGCCAAAGCAATTACCGATCTCACTGTCGTCATTTTAGCTGCTGGACTGAATGTTTCTTCATAGTCCAAACTATAAGTTTGTGCAATCCTTTTGCAACTAGCCTTTCTTTATACCTTTCAAGAGAACCATCCAACTTACATTTGACCTTATAAACCCATTTACATCCAATGGACTTCTTGCCATAACGTAGTTTCACCAAATCCCAAGTCTTGTTTTTCCTTAGTGCATTCATCTCTTCATCCATTGCTTGTCTCCACTCTTTGCTCTCTACTACTTCTTCAAAGCAAGTAGGCTCCACATGTTGTACATACTTAACCATGTATGCATAATGCATCTTCATGAACCCATTATAAGTCAATCTATCAACTGGATAGCTTACTCTTTCTGACCTTCTCAATTGAGGTGCACTACCGTGTGTCTCATCTGATCTAGCATGTGGTGGCACATATTTTCTTACACTTCTAGTGCCAGGTGTTTTAACATGTGGAATGCTATACTCGTCATTTATAGATTCATCTTCTGAACTTTCAGTCATTGGTCTCTTACCTTTTGCAACTTCTGCACTCTTTTGTGCATTTCTCAATCTACCACTCCATGGACTGTAGCTACCACTGCTTTCCACATTCTCTTGAGGTCCTGAAGCATCTTCCACATGCTGATTTTCAGCCTTGTTGTTTGCTGAAATTTTTCTTCCATAGCCATTATCATCATTGCTTTCATAGGAATCAACATCCACTGCAATTTTGGGCTTGTACCATGATTCATATTCACTGAATTTGACATCCCTGCTTATGTATACTTCCTTACTCACTGGATCATAGCATTTGTATCCCTTCTTCTCATCAGGATATCCAAGGAAAATGCATTTTACAGCCTTAGGTTCCATCTTCTTTCTCCAATCATCCGGAACATGAACATAACAGACACATCCAAAGACTCTAAAGTATGCAACAGTGGGTTTCATGCCATACATTCTCTCATTTGGTGACATATTATGAATCAAGGTTGTAGGTGTTCTATTCATAATGTGAACTGCAGTATGCACTGCTTCTGCCCAATATGACAATGGCATGTTCATTTGGTTCATCATTGCCCTTGCAACCTCTGCAATAATCCGATTCTTCCTTTCAGCCACACAATTTTGCTGAGTTGTATACCTGCATGTCAATTGCCTTTTGATACCATGATCTCTCAAGAAGTCACAAAACTCATATGACATGTACTCTCCACCATTATCTGACCTCAAACATTTTATGTAGCATCCAAACTGTTTTTCAACCATAGATTTAAATTCTAAGAACTTTTCAAATGCTTCACTTTTATGCTGCATAAAGTACACCCAAGTCATCTTGCTGAAATCATCAATCAAAGTGATATAGAATCTACATTTTCTGCTCATGGAAACATTCTGACATGGGCCCCAAATATCTGAGTGTATTATTTCCAAAGGATAGCTGCTTATTCTCCCCCTCTTTGGAAATGGTAATCTGGACTGCTTGCCAAATTGACAAGCCTCATATACATGATCAAAATTCACATATCCTAAATGCGGTAAACCACGTACTATCTGTTTTGATTGCATTTGCTTCAATCTTTGCAAATTAACATGACCAATCTGTCTATGCCATAATTCCACATCCTTATCTTGCCCATGTCCTCTCTCAACATACATAGAGTTTTGAATCACTGGAGTACCTGCATCCAAAGCAAACAATCTCCCTTTCTTTCTACCATGAGCAATCACCCTGCCAGTTCTCCCATTATGGAACTCTTCAATGAAACATCCAAACTTATTGAATCTCATATGCAATCCTTGATCTATCATTTGGCCAACCGATGCTAGGTTCTTAGTTATTGTGGGCACATAAAGTACATCACCAAGCTTGTTCTCAATCCCATCTTTAGTAACAAGTGGCACACTACCAATATGAGTAATTTTGTGTAAAGTATCATCACCAGTGGCAACATATTCATCATTCTGCACTTGCTCCTTGCTATCAAACCACTCAGCATGATGAGTCATGTGGTTTGTAGCTCCTGATTCCAAAAACAAGTCATTCTCACGAGGAGGATGAGTCATGCTCCCAAGCACATGCTCCATAGCAAATAAATGACCTCTAGGCGATCCACCTCTAGGTACATAACCTGTACCACCATAAGTGCCAGTGTAATGGCCTTATTGGGTTCTTCCACGACCTCTAGACATAGCATTCTGTTTTTGATAACAATCCTTCTCAAAGTGACCAAAATGCCCACAATAATGACAAGTGCCATCTCTTTGTGAAGAAGGACTAGACCGTCCTCTACCTCTAGGGAAATATCTCCCCCTGCCTCTATGCATGAAGTCACCACGACCAAAGTTACCTCTTCCATGAGCAAAACCATAATTACTACGACCAGGTGAAGAGCCTCTAGCTCTAGATGAGCAGCCACGACCTCTCTGGTGATAGAAAATACTATCTCCACCTGCATTTTTGCTACTGCTAGATGCATTCAATCCCAACTTGATTTCTTCTATAAGTAGCAATCCAATAAGCTCCTCAAAGTCAAGCATAGAGCCTCCCCTAGCGGAAATAGAGGTATCCAAAGATTTAAAAGCTGGTCCAAGCCTATTTAGTGTCACTGGCACTAAATCATCATCATCAACAGGTGCATTAATAGATGCAAGGTCTTCTGAAATTTGCTTGATTTCTGCCACATAGTCACTGATACTGCAATTGTCTCTCCATGCACTATGTAATCTCTGCTTAAGTTGTATCTTACGAGCCTCTGTACATGTTCCATACATTTTTTCTATGATTTCCCATGCCTCCTTACAAGTACTTGCCTTTTTGATATGAGGAATCAATGTTTTTAAAATACATATGGAGATCCAATGCAAAACCTTCCTGTTCTTCCCAGTCCAATCCTTGTACGCTTTCTTTTGCTCTTCAGTTGGATGTTCAGGAACTTCTGAACATTCATCATCACCTGTTATGAGATCCCATAGACCTCTATCCATCAAAAAATTCTCCATCTTGTAAGACCACACACTATAGTTGTCTTTGGTCAATTTGTCCCCCACGATCTGAGTGATCTGTGCCATGTCAGACATTATGATTGCTGCAAATTCAAAAGAAAACAACAATACAATCTGTCCAGAAATAGTATTCAGCAATATGACTGTCATACATGTGTCCAAAAACTGTCATATACATCCATCCATGATGCCAACATGTCATACATTCAGTTCCCAGCAAGAACCATCCAAATCGGATTCCACATGATGTTTGTATGACCCAAAATGCATTAAAACATGGGTCTAAAGTTGACCACTTTTCCTGCAATTTTTAAATTTCTTTTGGCTCAAGTCTATCAAGCAAGGTATTTGGTTTTTCCTGTAGATTGTGGCATAGTTTGGAGTCCTGGACTGTATTTATGGCACTTGAAGCACACTATCCCTGCACTTGGCACTTCTACAATGGAACACTTCATCCATAATATTCTTCCAATAGCAAGATGTGGACCTAGCCTTGCATTTCTTTTCATCAGGATAGTAGCTGGCTTCTTGGTTTTACTATAACTAGTTACAAGATGTCACTCTCTCCTGCTGTGATGAGCACAAAGAAACACAAACTCTGTATTTTCTTAAAAGGTAATGATTACTGATTATCCCTTCAACTTCTTTAGGCTGTACTTGCAACAAACAGAAACTGGCAGAATACAGGGTTGACCTCCAAAACTGATCATTGCATCATAGGCAAAGATCCTCCTGTAGCTCAAATCTGTTGCTCCAGCTGTAACAAAGTGTCTAGCTTGTTCTTGACCACATAAAACTCTTGCTTTATCTGTTGCAAAGCTTGTAGGCACCCTTACCTTGGTTTGAGCTGTTAAAATGAGGATGATGATGACAATGATGACTGTACTGGCCGCAAGAAGAAGGAGGCTCTCTCTTGAATCTTCAGATTCAGCGTAAAACAAAGGAATGGCCAATGTATCTCTTTGCTATTTTTGCATCAGTTTCAAAAGAATTCACATAATGCATTAAGAATTCATAGACGAGTTGCAAATGTGGCCAGGCTGGTTCCAGGGCAGGTTCCTCCTCTTCAGGATTAAAAGCCTCTGACCCTGAATTCTCATGGCCAGATGATGGTAGGGCTCTGAAAAGGTTTACTGATATCATTCTGAAACATACTTCGATGACAGCTTCTGTGAGTTTCGCAGTCCCAGAGGCCACATATTCAACAAGCTCTAGTAGAGTCTGGCACTTTATCTCCTTCTCCTTCATGTTTTTAGTAGGATCAGTAAAGTTGAAGACCACATAGCACAGGCTAAGTTTCTTCAAAAACAGGATTTGCCTTTCAGAGCTGGGCACGTCTCTGAAGGAGGGCAAGGGTTCAGAATAGTACGAACTGGCACTACCATTAGCGCTTGGAAGCGTCTTCTCTCTGCCAACAGGGTATCGTTGAGCTGCAGGAATGTGAGTTTGCCAATCAGAGACAAAGCTCTTTTAACCCATATCAACTAATCAAACACGGCATGATGCTCTGACAATCCATTCAGCTCAAGGAAGCATTGGATAGTTCAGTTCTTCTTCTTGACCTGAAATCTCATGTATTGTCAATTTTGTAACTCAAATCAGAACTGATTGAGTTCGTCTTCCAAATCTTTCAAGCATTCAGGATTTCTTCTAGGAATTGGGCTTATTCCATTCACAGTACAGCATAGATGGGTTCTGAAGTGCCTTAGCCCTTTGTGCTCCATGTGACGGGTTTCAAGAAATTCCATGGTGTAGATGAGAACCCAACAGAAATCATTGCACTTGAACTGCAAGATTATGTAGAGAAAAAGGGTTTGCCACCAGGAATGAGGTTGGGCAGCATCACCATCCTTGAGACTGCTGGTAGTGGTGGCCTCCCTGCTCTCCTTAACCTATTAGATTCAGCTCTGATACCAAATGATAAAATTGCAAGTAGAGGGAGACTAAGAAAAAACAAGCACATGTTAGGAGCTCAATGTCAACTTCTCCTCCATTATTCTCCAACCATATCTCCAAAACAGTCCACACACTAAAATGGTATCCTCAAAAGATAGATACCCCAAACTTAAGGACACTTTACATACAACAATATGATAAGGCTTAGACTATGCCTTAGACTTTTGCTTATTTCTCAACAATGTAGAATAGAATTTATGTTGACATCACATGCTTTGTAAGCCATGGTCCTTTTCCATAATCCCCAATATAGCAAATTTAAATCACAAGAAGAAGGCATATATGGATCACCTCTACAAGTAGAAGATCCTTCTAAATCTATTAGTATGGTACTTTCTTTGGTTGACTAAAGAAAACAACTTACTGACATTTGCTGTGGATCTGCATGAAAGAGCTTCTTTGGTCGCCCTCTAGCATTTGTCAAAACTACATGGTTGGTAGATGTTTTTTGGATACATCTATGATGTGAGACTTTGACTTGATATGCTCTGTGAGAATCGTATGCAAGTCTGATCTTGAAGGGCACAAATGTAACCATTTCTGATCATACTTGGATACAACTCTTACTCTCCCTTTATCTTTGTAGTCATTCAATGTTGCCTTAATAAGCTCAAAATCAGATCTTGTATGATTTCAAGTCAAGACTCTCACAAATTAATCTCCAAAATGTTTAGAAATTAGCCCTAAGATACATATACAACAGTGATTTTAAAACAAACCCAAACCTTCCTAAAGTTCAACTCTTTCATAAACCAGTAATTGTCCTATATGAAAATAACATTTTATTAGAGGCTTCAATGGTTAAAAATATGTCACTTGCCTCCATGAGTGCTATTAAAAATATCCATCTCCTCTACTATAGCTAAAACCATAATGATATTATCTTCATTGCTTTCTTCTACGTCTTTTGAGCTAGACATCACTCCTACCTTCAACCCTTGATTTGTCAAATATCTTATTTGATGCGCTTGACCTTCCAATATATGGGTTCTCATGAAATTAGAAAAACACAAGTGAATTGATTGCCAATGACTCCTGATCCATAAGGAGCTTCACATTCATGGCACCTTACTCGAGCCAAGGATGCACCATTAAGATATTTTGTGGCAAGCTCAAACCTATCATCTTTTGGTGGGTTTTGCTTCCTCAACTTCTTGCGAGTCTTCTCACATTGGTTTAGCCAACTTTCAAGAGTAAACTTTGAAATCAATGTGCTCTTGAGCATGCTTTTAACATGCTTTAGGTTATTACCTGACTTGTGCAAATTATGATCACCTTCATCGCTTGCATTGAAGTTAGTGTCCTCGAGAGTATCCTTCAAGCCTTCACACATGCATTTTCTAGGCCTACCCTTATCCCCAACCTTATCTACCATGCTTGAATCTCTCTTTATACCAATAAACTTAACATTAGCCTCAAGCCCAAGCCAACATGAGCCCTAAGCCCAAGCCAACTAACAATATTTATTTCACATACATGATAACTTTTGACTTTTAAGTTTTTCATCTTTGTCCTTTGTCATGGCTAGACCTTTTGAATTACTAAGTGTGCTTGATTGGTACACAATAAATTTTTTTGAGCTATTTATTTTAAAGCCCACTACAAGCTCTACTTCCCTTACTAAGGATTTCAATTGTCATCAAAATACAACCTATTATAGCCCCTTAGAACCCACCCAAAATTTTCCAACTACCATATGTTTTGGATTCAATTTCCCAAAACACATGTTTCATGCTCCAATATTGAAATAGAAACATTATACCATGGGTTTTCTTACAAAGCTAGCATTATTTCTTCATGAATTCACCACAATCCTTAACAACCTCCCAAGCTCCTTGGTGTGTAAAAATTTGTGTACTTTGCTTGCAAGAAAACATGTAAAGAATAAGCATATGTTATATCATACCTTGGTGCCTTAAAAAAAATAGTCACAACTTGCTTTCCTTCCATAGATGAGTTGCTGTAATTCACTGCCTTGATAATCTTTGTGAGAGGAGGATTACTAGGCGTGCTTGGTTGGGAACATTGGTTTGTTGTGGTAGAAGGGAACTTTGTTTCAGAAATCTACAACTGTGAAGGCTTAACTTCCATGTGCCCACCTTGTGTGGACAACAAATTTCCCTTCAAATTGTTGTCCTAGTCCACAATTTCCTATGACCTCTCCTCATCAGCAATTGTATTTGCATCCTATTCTTGAGAATCCAAACTTAGTCGAACATGTCTCACAAAACCTTGTTTCCTCTTTTTTGTCATTGTTAGCACTCTTATTAAGTTCCCCATTGCCGGATTTTTTGTCCAGCTAAGCATCATCCTTATTCAATGTTCCTTCATCTGGCAGAGAAGATTTTGATGTCAAGCTACCGGGTAGCACTTATATCACTTTGCATAATCTCCTCCCTAGCTTCATGATGTCCATTGGCTCTGCTTTTTTCTGTAGCTTTGTTGTGCTTGCCTCCTCCTCTAGTTCCATGAGGTGAGATAGAACCTAATTGTTCTTGCGACAACTTTGGTTGGGGCATGTCTGTTTCCAACACCAACCTACTTGAATTAGATCCTTATTGGTTAATCATAGGATTTATCACCATCTCTTTTGTTGTCTCAGTTTCAAGGACACTGCCATTTCCAGATGTTAACCCT
The DNA here is from genome assembly GCF_053477565.2 of Lygodium microphyllum. Lineage (NCBI taxonomy): Eukaryota > Viridiplantae > Streptophyta > Polypodiopsida > Schizaeales > Lygodiaceae > Lygodium > Lygodium microphyllum. Next base: position 74,070,363 of record NC_141163.1, read on the forward strand.
AAAACGAACGAAGGTGGAAAATTCGGAAAAGCTAAAGCAAAAGACAAAGACAAAGGCCAAGGCAAAGAGAAACGGAAGACAAAGATGCACAAGGAGAAGAGTCCTAAATAAGGGAGAAAGGCGCACAAGGAAAAGCGCAAGTCAAAAATTTTGTAAAAGAGTGCAAGCGCATCATGGTTTAATTCAAGGAGCGTCGGGCTCTCACTTGTGCAATTTGTAAATGTAGATGGGCGGTGGAAAGGAAGCTATGAAGATAGAAGGACAATGGGAAAAAGGGCCTAAGCTATGGCCGGCCATGTAAAAAAGGGGAAAAGGGGATGACCGCCCAAAAGGGATTTAGGGTTTTGTATATAAAGTTGAAAAGTGAATGAGAAGCTCATTCTTGTGTGTGGCCAAAAGTAGCTCTCCTCCTCCTCCTCTTCTTCTTCTTCTTCTTCTTCTTCTTCTTCTTGTTCTTACTTGCTTGAGCTTGTTAGGAGAGAGGGAGTGTGAGAGTGTGAGGGAGTGAGTGTGTGAGGGTGAGGGACCGTGGGGTGGAGAAGCTCTCCATCTTCTCCTCTCTTCTTCTCTTCTCTTCTCTTCTCTTATCTTGCTTGTAGCGATGGAGCTTGGATCTTGGAGTGGGAGGATCGAGCTTGCTTGAGAAGCTTGCACTTGAATCGTGGAGCTACCGGAGTGTGCGGGAACGGAGGCAACTCGCTTGGCATGAAGGTAAGCTCACTACACTCATAGAATCAACGGCGCATCGGCTAGGTGAGAGATAGCCATTAGAGCTTGCTTGAAACGCTTGAAGTAATAAGCGGTCCGTGGGTCTTGGCGGTTGAGCGTGAGCTCCCACTACATTTTGGTTCCATTGTGCCAGGACCAACAGATTCAAGCTTGAGCACTTGCGTGCCTCATATCAAGCATCGAAGTAAGGGATTCATCCCCGAAACGGAGCTTGAGATAGGTAGGAAGTTTGGGTGTTTTTGATCTTCAAAACAAGTAAGTATTTTGGGATATTTTGTTTGTTTGATGATTGGGAAACATGGAGAAATTATTTCAGTTTTTTGCTTTTGATTCTTGTTGCATTTAGCGTAGGTTAGGATTAGGAAATTGCACCGAAGAAGGGTAGGGTTTATTGTTGCAAAACGGGAAAAACATGACAAAAATCGTGCAAAAAATGGTAAAAATCTTGCTTGTGATGCCTAAGATCAGCAAATGAGTGATTGGGGGCATCAACACCATACTCGAGAAGGGGTATAAGGGCCAAGAGGCCAAGGGAGAGCTCATTTGTGACCATTTCAGAGAGAAAGAGAGAGAGAGAGAGAGAGAGAGAGAGAGAGAGAGAGAGAGAGAGAGAGAGAGAGAGAGAGAGAGAGAGAGAGAGAGAGAGAGAGAGAGAGAGAGAGAGCCATCGCACGATTCGATCCGATCTCACCATCGACGAGCCTACCGCTCTATTCAGGTATATGAATCCCTTCCCCTATCCCCCTAGATAGGATCTGGAGGTTCATGCTTGCTATGATTGATTAAATAGTAAGAATCGAGAAAAATTAACCTCTCGCTGTTGACGTCGTGCTATGTTTGGCCCGTCCGAGCGGTCGCTTCTGGGCCAAGTCCCAGAATCGGCCCTCGGTCCTCTTTCGTTTGGCCCACTTGGCCGAAAACCCTAATCGATCCTCAGCCCAGACCTACTCGGCCCGTTTGAGTCGACCATTCGGACCATCGACTAATTCGGCCCTCCGCCAGTCTGAGCCAAACCGTCCTAGCCATAGGATTCGGCCCTCGGCCATGTGTCATATTCAGCCCTCGGCCCAAGTGCCTCAGCCTGTCCAAGTGACCTCGTCCGAATTGACCATTCGGCCTGTCCGAGCCAACCTGTCCAAGCGACTTTGTCCGAGTCTACGCCTCAGCCCGTTCGAGTGACCTCGTTCGAATTGACCATTCGGCCCGTCCGAGCCAACCTGTCCGAGCGACTTTGTCCGAGTCTGCGCCTCGGCCCGTCGGAGTCTACCTTGTCCGAGTTACGAATTCGGCCCTCGCTCTATGTACCTTGGCTCATCTGAGTGACCCACTCAGACCCTGCAAATCGGACCAACTGGGCCGAGTGTAAATTTTTATCAAATTCTTAGAAATTTGACTTGACTTGGCAGCAGCGCAAACTGTCGAAAGTCCTTCTGATGCTCAGAACTTGATTCTGGCACACGGAGTAGATAAAATCGTAGGGAGCATCCGCTTAGCAGCTTGAAGTAGGCAGCAGCGAGACCCAGAGACCTAGACGCAAAGCGCGGAGCAGTTAAAACCCGATTGGCCAAAAACAAACGAGGCAACATATTAGAAAAACTTTGAACCCCGAAATTGACCCCAAAGGCTACGTAGAACTAAAGGCACATCACAGATCCATCATTGGGATGAAACTTAGAGCAAGTAGTTCAAAATTTGGCTGAACGGTCCTCCAAATTGCACATGGTGTTTACAGTAATGGCCCTATGGGTCGGGGGGACTGCCCCCCCAGACCCCCATAGAGGGGGCTCTGCCCCCTCCGCACCTCCCCCAAGTAGGTTGGAGTGACAGGTCCTGCAAATTAGACCCTAATGTAGTAATAGCTCCACACGAACATGGATTCTCACTGACAAAAGAGCAACCAAAAGCCCATACCCGAACTGAGAGAAACAGAGACCCTAGAGCCTCAATGGGCCAATCTAGCCACCAAGGGCAAAAAGGCCACATTGCAAAAACACATACATGTTGCATTCAGACTGCATCTAGTCAAAGCGGAAAGCAACAACATCAAGTTACAATAGTGAGAATGACTAGATATGATAGTCCTGACAATAGATGCTCCTTGAATAGCACTATACTGACGAGCCAAGACATCAGTGGAGAATCCGCATCTGGTCGTGCAGTTGGGGACTCAAGGGCATTTGTCAGAAGGCTTAAATTTACAAGCCAAGACCCGGAAGATGAAGACGTAGTACCACCTGCTTATCTTAGGGTCAAACTCACAGCCGAAAGAGAGCATACTATTGATGCTCTGATTGATGAAGGAGCAGATTTTAATGTCTTGACCTATGAGGCATGGACCCTACTAGGCCAACTAGAGCTGACACTGACTAATGCAACTCAACCCTTATGGGAGACCTCCACAAGCACTCATAGGGAAGTGCAATATCCTTACAACAATTAAAAATGAAAGCTTGTCTATCCTATTTCATGTTCCTCCAAATAGTGCTAAATATGGTAAGGAAACTCTCTTGGGAAGACCCTTCAAAAGGGCGACCAAATGTGAGGCTGACTATTATCACAGAGGATACACTTGACACTACCAGGTGTGAGGATAGTCACAACCTTTAGCAAGGGTGACCTCGTCGAACCTCGAGGGAAAGGCAAGGAAGGTGCTGACGTAATAGTCAAGTCTACTAATGAGAGCAAGGACTTGTTGGAAGAGTTGATACAAGCACATGTTGAACAACGAGAACTAGTGAGTGAGGCCATGCTTGAAACAAGAAGGTCAAGAGACAATGCCAAGGACGGGCTTTGGACTTACAAATATCGTAGAAGACCCCAAAAGAAGCCCAAGCCTTATAGCGAAGGCATCGATGGAGGGTCAGCACAATGCCGTGATGGATATCCAAAGCGTTGCTACGTGCTCAAGGGTATTATGCAGGTAATCGATGGATTTGGGTACCAAAATCCCTTGCTAAACCATCTCTACCAGCTGAAGGCAAGATTGCATCAAAAGCAACGAAGCACAGGAGGAAATCTAAGAGAAACTCTAGGTCTCGAGGCAAGAAACCAAACATGAGTGTTCGAAAGAAAGAGCCTCAGCCTACATGCTTAATAAGCAGATGTCATATGTAGCCATTGAGCGTGCACAAAAGCCATTAGTCCCCAAAGAGCCTTTGATTTTCCAAGAGGATAACAGGCATCATAGGCACAACATTGCTCATGGCAAGGCTGATCGCTCAACAAAGAAAATGACACAATTGTCTAATAGCCTCAAGCAACTCGCTCAGCCAGTGCCAAGTCCACCTAAGAGTCCTATTTCTCCTACATTCTCTTTTTCCAAATGGACACAGGAAGCACAACAACGGTCGTCGATGGTGGTAGCTGCTCACTCCCAATCTCTATCTCCATCAAAGCTTCCAAATATCCAAGAGGGGGGACATGACACTAGCCGTAGCTCTCGGCCCAAGGATATGCTTGTGCAACCCAATGTGACCAGAGCAACTCATACTCAATCTACATAGATGAATGCTCAAAGGGCAACAAAAGACGCGACCACTTCCGATCACCCTGGGGACCTGACACCACAATCCACCAAGAGTAGCGAGCCCACTGGACTAGCCGCTACTACTGCCAATTAGGGATCATAGCAGTCACAGCCCTGGCTATGACAATGCCCCTTGCGGAACGTGTCCTTAGCAGTTTGCCTGTGAAGGAGGTGTCAAAACCAAATTCCTTGACAACTCCAGCACTTCCAAAGTGCCTAAAGCCTAAGCTGGAGGAGTTAAACATATGGGAATTGGCTGAAGAGCTAGAATCTCCCAAATGGGAGACAGACGTACCCTCACAAACTGGCGAGGCTATTCAGCAAGCCATGGCTATGTCCCATGAGGACACACTAGAGAAAGGAAATGCTAAGGCCCAACCAAGCACATCAACGGTTGACCTAGTCCAGGGTCTTGAGTCGTTGAGAGATGCACCTTCACTGACCAAGAAAAGGAGGAGAAAACAACGAAAAAAACAACAGTTGTAGGTGGTTGTGGACCCCAAGAACATTGAGACGAAGAGTGCTGGAGAGCTGATGAATAAAGCATCGAGTCCATCCACCAATGAACCCATTGATGCCTTTCCTAATAGCGGTAAAACCTTAGACACATCCGTGTGCTCTGAAAAATCAAAGCAGTCATTACCATCAATGGCTGCTTGCAACACTCAATCCACTGACAATAGAACTTGCATTGACCAATCAAGAGTGGATATAATGCTGTCACAACAGGGTGACAAACCTATACCAGTCACATCCAAGGAGAACCATGATGCAATAATGAAGCCTCAGGAGAAATATGGAAACCCCAAGAGCATAAGAAATCCTAGCATTGGCCAAACTTGCGCGTCTACGCCTGAGCCCCTAGCTACGCTAAAGCCCAGGCAAACTCCTAGAACCTTGCATGAGATAGCAACCGAGCAAGCCCTCGTTGAACATAGAAGTGTCATAGAGTGCTTAACTGAGTTGGATGCTAAGCTCAAAGTGTTAACATCTTGACGAGCACTATAACAGGCTCATGTATGAACGCATGTGACTCATCTCTGGCGAGGAAGTCAACTATGCTTAACTGTCACATTCAATGATGCACTCTACCAACCAAATCTCTTAGAGATAGAGCAACTAAAGCGACTATCAGAGGGCCGAAGTCAATTTGATTAGCGTTGGTGTGAAAAACGCGTTGCAATGGTCGAAATAGGAGCCCAGATCATGACAGTCTCAGAGGAGCGATTGGCCAAATGGCGGTCTCAAAGAGACCCAACCTATGTGGCACCAACTTCCCTTCGTGCTGACTGCCATTTGGGGTACGGACTTAGTTGAACCTAGCCAAGAGAACTCTCTGTTTGATAGGGTTCTCACTGAGGAGGAGTTACATGTTGCCAGTAGACTCAGACAAGGTTCCATGCTACTCAATGTTGCAAAATATCTATTGGTATTGAGTAAGCTGCCACAAGTACTGGATGCGTGTGCCACGCTCCAGTACAATCTAGAGTTCTACAATTGGCTTTTATCCTCATGAAGTGACATGGATTCATGGATATGTATGTAAATAAACAATGACTTTTGTGACCCTGTATAGACTGTTGAGATATCGAGCTCCACTTGTGATATGCCAGGGTGACCATTGTGCATTTACGTCACCGACTTCTTAGCTACAGATGCGATTGGTACACCACCCATGAATAATAGCTAGATGACAGCTATCCTTATCTACTCTAGTTCGTGGCTCAATTAGTATGCCACCTTAGTTAGTTGAGTTTGGTTTGAGACCCATATATAGGGATCTTCTATTTCTCTGTACTAGAGTACTTTTGGCTTACACAACTAAGAAGAGGAAAACTGTTTTCAGCCTCCACCTTTGTGTGTATTCCCCCATTGTGTAAGTGTGAAAGCTACAAGTGAGACTCCTTCCTTCTCTCCCACAATCTTGACATGGTATCAGAGCCTGGTTCGTGGTAAGGAGCTCAAGAAAGCAAACCAAGTTCGCGGTGTTCTGTAATAGGGCTAGTGTTGCTTTCATTTTTCATGTTTGGGAGCAAGTCTCTACAGGTAGCACAACTGAAAAGTGCAAGAGTGCATTGTCTCAGATTGAGATGTCCTTCGCGGTGTAGCAAGAGGGTGTTTTTTTTGATTCGAGGCCATTTCGGGGCCTGTTTTGGAGACGGAAGTTTTTTGCACGCTCTCAGGAAAAGGCCCTATTTTTGCTGTGCGTCCACTATTCTACAGGTCGGTGAAAAGTTACCGTAGAAATTGCATCGTATGTCTGTGCACAGAGACATTGGGAGTTACAGAGTCATCCTTGTTGCCTGTTGATGCAAAATTGTCACTAGGAAGTGACTGTGTGGTCAAATACCACTTTCGTCAGTTTTGGAGATTTGCCCTTGTGAGGCTGAAGCTGTGTTTTTTGCAGTGACAGAAATTTTGCAGTGACAGAATTTTTTGCAGTGTTCTATAATGGCGTGTGATTCTCTTTCACAAATTGTCACTGAAAAGCTTGAAAGAACAACTTCCAAGCATGGAAGTTTAGAATGACGAATTTCCTTATGGGAAAAGGATATTGGAAATTTGTTGTAGGAAATGAAGAAGAACCAGTTCTTTTTGATGTTCCCAATCAACAGCAAATGCAGGCATTTAAAGGATGGCATGAGAGAGCCAGAAAAGTTATGTACTGGGCTGTCTATCAGTATTTCAGACTCTATGATTGTGCATATTCAAGATGTAAGTATGCCAAAGGAGGCATGGGATACTTTGTCAAAAATGTATAGCACAAATACGCAAGCTAGGAAAATGCAGCTCAAGCAAGAGTTGCACAATGTGCAAAGAGAAAGTATAAGCATCAATGACTACCACATGAAGGTGAAGAAGATTGTAGATACACTTGCTTCCATTGAATCGCCAGTGGAAGATGATGATTTAGTTTCTGTGACCTTGAATGGTCTAGGAAAGGATTATGCATAGTTTCAAACATCCATTTTCGTCCGAGAAAGATTTCTTGATTTTGAGGAGTTGATTGTTCTTCAAATTTCTGAGGAGTAGAGAAATGGTGGTGCATTTTCTTCAGGAGGAACTTCAAAAGAAGCTGTCTTCTACTCAAATGCTGGAAGAGGTAGAGGCAGAGGTAGAGGAGGCCGATCAAGAGGCCGTGGTAGAAATCAGAATATGCAGCAAAATCAAGAAAACCAGTCCTATGGAGGAGGATGTGGTAACTCTAGAGGCAGGGGGAGCCAAAGAGGTCGTGGTGGATGGCAAAGAGGCCAAAATGCAAACAGCAATGTTGAATGCTACTACTGTGGTAAAATGGGTCATATGGCTAAAGATTGCTATAAAAAGCAGAATGACATCATGAATGGAAAATTGCAACAAGGGAATTATGCATCTTCTAGTAGACAGGGTGATGACAGAAATGAGTATTTGTTTATGGTGCAGCACATGACCAATTCTATGACAAGTGCAGAAGAAAGCAACGATGTGTGGTGTGTTGACTCAGGTGTATTAAACCACATGACAGGTCATGCAGAATGGATGCAGGATGCAAGGAAAATGGAAAAACTAGGATTTGTGGAGACTGGTGATGATATTGCATATCCTATTGTGTAGATTGGAAAAATTCCTTTGTCTATGCAGGATGGGAAAAAGAAATACCTGTCGGATGTATTTCATGTCCCGAATATTACCAAGAACCTGGTTTCTATTGGTCAAATGGTTGAGTAGGGCTTGCAGATCAGATTTAATTCTCATGGATGCTTTGTTGAGGATATGAAAAATAAAGGTTGCTTGATAGCAAAAGGAAAGAAGAAGGGCAAAATGTTTACGTTGGATGCAGACATGCCTGAATTGAGTGCAGCAATGTTTGCACATGGGACCGGTGTAGTTGCAGATATTGATATCTGGCATAAACACATTGGTCATGTTAATGTACATCGACTTAAATCAATGCAAGCCTAAAATATTGTTGCAGGATTGCCTAAATTCAAGGTTGCAGAAATGCATAAGGTATGTGAAGCCTGTCAATTTGGAAAATAGGCAAGGAAACCATTTCCTAGACATGTTCAAGAGAGTAAGAAGCCATTGAAATTAATCCACTCTGATGTGTGGACTACTAAAGCTGCATCTATTGGAGGCTATCATTATTTTGTCACTTTTATTGATGATGACTATAGCAGAAAAGTTTGGGTATATTTTATGAAAAAGAAAAGTGAAGTATTTGGGCATTTCAAAACTCTTAAAGCTATGGTTGAAAAAGAAACAGGCCTGCAAATAAAATGCCTAAGGTTAGATGGAGGGGGAGAGTACCTCTCAAATGAGTTTGCAAGGTTCCTGCAGGAGCATGGCATAAAGTAACAATATTCATGCAGTCATCATATCCCACAACAAAATGGAATTGCAGAAAGAAAAAACATGCATATTGGAGAGGTATCTCGTGCCATGCTCAATGAAAAAGACTTGCCAGTTTTTTACTGGGCTAAAGCAGTTGCTACAACAGTCTACATAATGAACAGGACTCCCATTGCAGCAATACATGGGATGACTCCAGAGGAGAGGTATACTGGTAGGAAACCAGGTATTTCTCATTTGAAGATTTTTGGTTGTATTGCCTATGTTCATGTGCCAGATGAGTTGAGATCCAAGTTGGATCCAAAAGCTGAGTAGTGCATCTTTATTGGTTATTCTCTGCAGAGCAGAAAGGGTATAGATGCTATAACCCTTCTACTCGTAAGTTTACAGTGAGCATAGATGTTTTTTTTGATGAGATGAGTAGCTGGTATAAACTAGTAAATGTGATTGATGATGTAGATGCAAAAAATGGTAATGCTGCACAGAATTCACAGCATCAGTCACAAAATATTAGTGGACCTGGAGTGTCCTCTAGCAGTGGTTCACATTCTTCACCATGGACAGGCAGATTGAGATCAGGAGAATCTCCTTAAAACAATGCAGATAGTGGTATGCAGGTTTCACGAAAAGGAAAAGAGAAGGTAGATCAGCCCATGTTTGATGTGAATGCAGGTCACTCTTATGTGGATGGTAAATCTAGTGGCTCAGAACAGAGCATTGATGATGAGTTGGGTATTCCTTCTATTGTTGCACCTGGAGTAAGGAAGAACATGGATGTTTTGAGAGCACCTGGGAGTGAACTTACTTTGCGCAGGTCTACCAGAGCTAGGTATCCTGTGGATAGGCTGAAATATGATGGATTTACAACCATTCACTATGCCTATATGGTCAAAGTGATACAGGAACCAGAACCCACTTCTTTTGAGCAAGCCATGGGAAAAGAAAAATGGGAGAAAGCCATGGATGAAGAAATGGATGCCTTGGAAGCAAATGCTACATGGGAATTGGTACCTTTGCCTAAAGATAAGAATGCAATTGGTTGTAAGTGGGTTTATAAGGTGAAACACAATGCAGATGGTTCTGTGAATAGATACAAGGCAAGGGGTATGCACAAACATATGGCATTGATTATGAAGAAACATTCAGTCCAGTTGCAAGGATGGCAACCGTAAGAGCAGTCATTGCTATGGCTGTATCAAAGGGATGGTTTTTACATCAGATGGATGTAAAGAATGCCTTCTTGCATGGTGATTTGCAAGAAGAGGTCTATATGGAGCAGCCACCAGGTTATGTGGATGCTGTTCATCCTGAGTTTGTTTGCAGGTTGAAGAAAGCCTTGTATGGCTTGAAGCAAGCACCTAGAGCATGGTCTGACAAGATAGGATAGTATCTTGTCACTATTGGCTTTCAGATTTCCAAGGCAGATTTCTCACTTTATGTGAGAAAAACAAAGAAAGGTATTATGATACTTGTCATTTATGTTGATGATTTGATTATGACAGGTGATAGTGATGAAGATATCCTTCATGTGAAAATGCTATTGAAGCAGAAGTTTGAGATGAAGGATTTGGGGAAGCTGTGTTATTTCTTGGGCATTGAGGTGATTAGATCACCAAGTGGGATACGGCTCTTGCAGAGGCAGTATGGATTGGACATGCTGTCCAAATATGGGATGACAGGCTGTAAGCTTATTTCAGTTCCTTTGGAGCAGAATGTGAAGTTGAGCGCAGATGTAGGTGAGCTTCTCGAAGACCCTACTATGTACAGACGCATAGTAGGAAGTTTGATTTATATGACTATTACTAGGCCAAATTTGAGCTATGCTATTGGATTGGTAAGTCAGTTTATGCAGGCTCCAAGGAAACCGCATTTGGATGTGGTTAGACGTATACTCAGGTATGTGAAGTCCACATTGTAGTATGGACTAATTTATGAGACTGGGGTTCAGATACAGTTGCATGGATACACTGATGCTGATTGGGCTGGTAGTATCTCTGATAGACGATCTACCAGTGGATATGTGTTCTCTTTTGGGAGTGCTACAGTCACTTGGAGTAGCAAGAAACAACCTACAGTTGCCTTGTCGAGCACATAGGCTGAGTACAGGGGTGCAACAATGGCTGCATGTGAGGTAGCTTGGTTGCATAAGCTACTTTATGATATGCATCAGCCTATAGATAGGCCAGTTGTCATTTATTGTGACAACATGAGTAGTATACACTTGGCAAATAACCCAATCTATCATGCTAGAACAAAGCACATTGAGGTGCATTATCACTATGTGCGGGAGAGGGTTTTACTAGGTCTTATTGATCTAGTTTATGTCAACATAGAGGATCATGTAGATAACATATTCATGAAGGCATTAGGCACAGAGAAGCTGCACAAGTTTAAAGACCTGCTTGGTGTGTAGGAATTGGGATTGAGCTTGAGGGGGAGTGTTGAGATATCGAGCTCCACTCGTGATATGCCAGGGTGACTGTTGTGCATTTATGTCATCGACTTGTTAGCTGCAGATGTGATTGGTACACCGCCCATGAATAATAGCTAGATGACAACTATCCTTATCTACTCTAGTTCGTGGCTCAGTTAGTATGCCACCTTAGTTAGTTGAGTTTGGTTTGAGACCCATATATAGGGTTCTTCTATTTCTCTGTACTAGAGTTCTTTTGGCTTATACAACTAAGAAGAGGAAAACTGTTTTCAGCCTCCACCTTTGTGTGTATTCCCCCATTGTGTAAGTGAGAAAGCTACAAGTGAGACTCCTTCCTTCTCTCCCACAATCTTGACATAGACACTATCAACACACACAAGCAATAATAGTCAAGTGCAGGGAGAAGAGTTGGGGTCAACAGGATAAGCTTGTCAGGTCCTCCTCTTGCCACATATTTAGAAGTTGTGTGACCATTTCCACCTTCGGGCGGAGGGCATGCACCCCTCATTACCACCATAGGAAGCCCTGACCAACATCTCTAATGGTGTAGATAGGGTGCAGTCCCTTTCTATACACCTTTTTTCCTTTCTGGTCTATCCTTCTGAGGATGAGCCCTGCCCCAATCCATGACCACCAGTCCGCGTAACTTAGCATGAGCCAAGATCTGCTAATGGCTGGAGGCTAAATGAACATCATCATGGGGGCCATCCCTCTACAACAAGCACTGCATGCCTCACCCCTCCCCTTCTCGTCATATGCGCTTGATAACCCACACTATAATCCCTTACATGCAAATGGTTTTATCTTGTATGAAGGCCTAATCCTTGGTTTGCATCTTGTAGGTCCCCCTACGAGGAAGACATGGAGCGCCTAGGGCAGCTGGCTTGCAAATACGCTCTTCGCTGTCGATGGGAACATGTAGCACATGCCCCTCCGCTGGTGCTCTACGTGCCTACCCTCAAAAGGTATGCAAAGAAACAAGGTCCCAAGCGACACTGCCCCAGACATAGGCCAAAGAATCCCCAGGTCAGGGGAGTAGAAGCTCAAAGAAGCACGGAAGGTGTAGAAACACCGGTTGTGCAAGCCCCCAATAGGTGCTTGGGCACCAGGTGCTCAAAGGCTGAAAGGGCAGCTTGAGACAAGGAAGAATTTGATGCATTGTTCAAAAGCATCTTGGAAACAATCGCGGCCAGAGACTATACCATTCAAGTCTCAGCCGACATCTTCCCTGCCCAACCTCATAGGAGCCCCTCACCAGTAGAGCCTTAGTCGCCTAACCACCCGGACTCACCCTGCCTTGTGCAAATCGATAGCCCCTATGATATACAAGTAGCTTAACAAGCCATCCTGCCATAACTTTTTGTCTTTTGATGATTAAAGGGGTAGGCTCTCCACTTGTACACACTTTCTTTACCTATCGTTAATATATGCCACGTCTTTAACAAGCACTGGAATAGGCATTGCAATCAGCATCGTAGCATTTTGAAAAGTTATATCTTGACATGATTGCATTTGTTCATTGTATTTGACGCATGCGACTTGCATATACTCTCATGAAGTGACAAGTGTATGCAGGATGATACAGGTCTTTGTGCAAATGTGTTCAACGCCCAAGTCACCGCAAGACCACCAGCCGCACAAAGAACCACAACAAAGCCATGCTGTCAAACGCGAAAAATCACCCTTGCGAGTGCCCACATTTCACGAACCAAAGCATAGTCATGGGCTAGGCTCTCTTCTTGGGTCAAGCTCTACAGTGAGCTCATGACGGTTGTTACCTCAATCGTACCAACATCGCAACAATGGCTTCTCTAACAACGAGGCTAGGGCACAATCATCACTGTCATATCCATTTCCTGAGCCTTCGAAGCTTGACATTTTCCAACCCATTGAAAGGCTGATAGCCTCAACATATTGCAATGGTTGTACTCAGGCAAGTTAAAAAAAAAGAGGTAGAAAGAAAGAAAAAAGGTATAAGAAAAAAGGAAAAAAAAAGAGAAAATAAAAGAAAATAAAACAAAAGAACGAAAAGATAAGAAGCACACACGATCACAGCACTGCACCTAGGGGTCCTCAAATTAGGTGCATCCAGTGACCTTGGTCGGCTGGCTCTGTCCCTAGTCCCCTAGCCCCCTAGCATCATCCACAATAGTTTAGGGCACATCAAGTGCAGAACAGACCTAGGAGCTTGTCTCGCCTATGGTTAGACTTGTCACCCTGACCCATTCACACAATTCCCTCTTGCACTCTGCCTTAATACCATTGCAATCAATTGTGGTAAGCACTGTACAAATGGCCATGAAAAGTACACTGTCCTCATTGCGCAGGCCCAATGTCTACCAGCTACCGATAGTGCAGTATCCCTGTGTTCTATTATGTTACGTCGTGCAATCACAATGCATAGGATGTTGCATACACCTTCACGTGTACTTCTTCCCACCATGGATGACTTTGCTTCATACACACGTCGTTATGAGAAACCAACCCACAGTCTTCTACCTATGTAATATCTAAGTATGCACGAGCACTCACATAATATCTGCACCAAAGTATATACATAATTTGGGTCCTCAAGTGCATGACAATACTCTCAGCTTGCTTAGAGTTCGACCTGTCTCCCAAACTAATTAAACTATGTCTTGTGCACAATAAAGAAGACTAGCACTACCCCTAGGGAGAAACCACCTATGAGAGGTTTTCAATTGCAGGTATTGAAGACTCCAACAAAGGTGTCATTCGCTCTTCATCAACACTCAGCTCTGAATTCCTATCCTTATCACCCTGTAAGCCTGCCAAGAATCATCATGTACAGAAACCCCAACAAACTGCCACTTGTACTCCATCAGTGCACCCCCCCAAAGAATAGCCCTACCACCAACTCCCATTGCCCTACCACCTACCACTTAACCCACCAATGACTTTCCTCCCCACCACTACCAACACTCCGCCATGGCAACCACAGACGTCCTTGCCACCCACGTCTTCGGTTCATGCTAACGCCTGCTACCTACGACGGTGAGTGCCATGGGACTGGCACTCGTCTAGGAGGGGGGTAATGTTAACCCTCAAATGAACGAAGGTGGAAAATCCGAAAAAGCTAAAGTAGAAGACAAAGACACACAAGGAGAAGAGTCCTAAATAAGGGAGAAAGGCGCACAAGGAAAAGCGCAAGTCAAAAATTTTGTAAAAGAGTGCAAGCACATCATGGTTTAATTCAAGGAGCGCCGGGCTCTCACTCGTGCAATTTGTAAATGTAGACGGGCGGTGGAAAGGAAGCTACGAAGATAGAAAGACAATGGGAAAAGGCCCTAGGCTATGGCCGGCCATGTAAAAAAGGGGAAAAGGGGATGACCGCCCAAAAGGGATTTAGGGTTTTGTATATAAAGTTGAAAAGTGAATGAGAAGATCATTCTTGTGTGTGGCCAAAAGTAGCTCTCCTCTTCTTCTTCTTCTTCTTGTTCTTGCTTGCTTGAGCTTGTGCTTGAGAGAGGGAGTGTGAGGGAGTGAGTGTATAAGGGTGAGGGACCGTGGGGTGGAGAAGCTCTCCATCTTCTTCTCTCTTCTTCTCTTCTCTTCTCTTCTCTTATCTTGCTCGCGGCGATGGAGCTTGGAGCGGGAGGATCGAGCTTGCTTGAAGCTTGCACTTGGATGGTGGAGCTATCGGAGTGTGCGGGAGAGGAGGCAACTCGATCGGCATGAAGGTAAGCTCACTACACTCATAGGATCGACGGCGCGTCGGCTAGGTGAGAGATAGCCATTAGAGCTCGCTTGAAATGCTTGAAGCAATAAGCGGTCCGTGGGTCTTGGCGGTTGAGCGTGAGCTCCCACTACACCAGGATTGCCAACTGTTGTTGTTGACCTGTCAACATCCTTTCTCTTCTATTGTCTCAGTTGCAAGGACACTACCATTTCCAAGATTGCCAACTGTTGTTGACATGTCAACATCCTTATTGGTTAATCATAGGATTTATCACCATCTCTTCTTTTGTCTCAGTTGCAAGGACACTACCGTTTCCAGGATTGCCGACTGTTGTTGAGCCGCTTTGAATTTAAGGATGATGAAGACTTTTGAGGACCCAACTGCCCAAGCAGACCAAGTATCTAAGGCAAAGCCTATGCAAATTGATATGATGTGTAATATTTCTACAAAAAAATATTATAAGACCCTAGATCTCACGCATAAGTAATTTGAAGTAATCTCCCACAACAAAAAACTCTGGCCTAAGTACTCCATCCTCATGTAATAACCCCCCCTCCCCCCCGGCCCCGCATTGTGCATAAGAAACCGTAACCCGCAAGTCACCGCGGGAACTCCTCTTCAAGGGAAAAATGGATAATCAATAATTGAAAATAAAAAAAAAACTCCCTCTCCTTTTCTTGTTGCATGGCGGGGAGAGAGAGGGTGTGTATGAACTTATGGAGGGGCATGGGGAGGAAAGCATGCGACTGCCACCTGTGTGGCCACCCCCCCTCTCCACTCCTTTAGCCATTCTCACCTCCACCTTATATGAACCCCTCCTCCCAAACTTCAAGGCCACTGTCATCCGGCCTGTTGCCAGCATCGTCAAGCTACTGCTAACGCCATGAGGCTCTCGCCATTGCCGTTAGGCTGCCACCATCACCACTGTCTTCATCATCTTCACCATCATCATCCGAATTGTCGTCATCATCCTCACGTCGTCTTTGGAAAATCAAAAGATTGAGAAGCGTCTATTGAAGCTCCACTAAACCAAGTTCACCCGCGGTTTTGGGGGTTTCATAGATCATGTCCTGCAAAGCTTATTTCCTGTGCTGTGAAGGAGATATCCGAGCAGTAAGAAATTTTGGAATTCGAAAAAGGGGTTCAAGGGAGAGCTCGTTGATTTGATATTATTTTCGTTAATGGCTCCTAAAGAGGAGCACACGCGGGAGCTTCCACCCAAAGCACGGGAGTGGACAATGCCCCAATATTAAATGCCCAGGTTTCAAAAAATGTCTTCGCATGGAAAGGATGCATAAATCATGTTTTAATTCACATAGAAAAACTTAAATGCATTGGAAAATTTATATATTTTGCTCAGTTGCATGACGAGGTACGTGTAATACTTGCACTTCCATGGTCAAGGGTAGTCGCATTTTGAACATATGATACACAAGTTAAAAGATGCACTTGTGAAAAGACGTCCTTGCTGGATCGCGCATATAGGTTAAATGCATTTTGAGATGTTCTTACGTATTGGGAGGTTCACATTGTTGGAAAGGAAGGGGCATATAGCACATGATGCACTTATGTAATAAATTCCTTGTTGTGACTCGTATATAGGATAATTGTAGAAGGTTGTTTAATGATGAATAAATAGTTGCAATGAAAGGAAAATATTTATGAACTTTGACAAAAAGCATATAGTATGCAACTCGCATGAAATGATAGATACATGAAGTGGTAAAGGAAGGATTAAATCAATGATGTAATCATTGGCATCTGGTCATGAAGGAATGATGCATCCATGCATAGAGTTCTTTTATCAAAGTTCACAATTGGAGGAAAGGATGCATCTTCATTAAAATACAAAAGCTTTGAATTGGATGCATAAACGTAAGGTTTATAAGAGATAGTTCTTAATGTCAATCAAAATTGTATAGGGCAAGGAAAGATGAAAAGATCATTGTAGATCCTATAGTTGCATAAAGGTGAAAGGCCTATGGTCTTGAAATTGCATATTCGTATGGAGTGATACATCTCATACACCTTGCAGTTACTTACATCTTTTAAGGAAAGTACTTGCAAGTTTAGAGGAAAGTATTTGCATATTTAAAGGGAAGATAATCTTTAATTGTAAGTTGGTTAGATCAACTAAGAAATTCGTGTGTAATTGAGTAGCTTACATGAAATTCATAAAGATATGATTAGCTAGCATACGACGGTGTACTAGGTTGGGTTAAGTTATGATAAAATTCTGCTTAGTATCGCACTTAGGATGCCAATTTAATATTTTTGATCTTAAAATTTCTACCCACATTCACGAAATGTTAGGGTTATCAAAACAACGGACCATGCAAGAATAATCTAGGGTTCTCACCCTAAGGATTAGATGACCAAATGCTAGACTTTCGCAGGGAATTTAGGGACCCTAGGGCCAAAACATTTATCAGCCTAGTAGGTTTAGGGTTTTGGATTGTGGTCAATGGGACTCCAAAACCCTATATCTTGATCAAAGGTATTCTTGATCAAGAAATACCGTATGATGAGAGATATAATCCCTCATGTTAGGTACTGACACCTATCTCGTACAACAAGCCTACAAGGTCATATGCTCTTGCAACTAAATCACAAGATAGTACTGATACACCTTAGACCAAGATTGGCGAGTTCAAATTACAAATTAGATTCTCTAAGAAATGAGTAGGTGCCCTACTACAACACTCCCTCTCTTGGGAACAGATTTGTCAAGCTTAGGGCAGTAGTGAATTGCCAAGAAGCAAATTGACCAACCAAGTTAGGACGACGGGGTTGTCCAGGATCTATTTGACTACAATATAAGGAAATCTAAGGTAGTGACAATTTGGGGTCAACAGGGTATAAACCCTAACCCAAGGAAAAAGGGTAAACAAGCAACCCAGCTTGCTAAACCTTTGGGATCTTGCCAAGTCACGAATGATCCAGGATCGAATGCTAGGAGTATTTGAGAAAAAGGAATCACACCTTAGTAGTTGGTCGTACGAACGACAACTGGAATGCTCGTGATTGTACACGTAGGTGCACTGTTTGTACTTCTTTGCTCAATGAACTAATTCAAGAAAAACAACTAATGCTTCAGGTTAAAAGCTTGGAGGGAGAGGTAGGTTTAGTTACCTCCGACTGTCTGCCTGACCCTATCCAAGGGGGTTGTTAGCCGCGCCGGGTACGTGGACCGAACCCGCCGCGAGAGGTCTCTCCATGGGTGCTGCTTGGAGCAGGAGAAAGCTTGGGTGCTAGGGAGGCTCTGGCCCTAAATTCCTTGCCTTTGAATCCTACACAAGAGGCCGACGTGACTCGAGATGGGATCTCGAGGCCCGTATATTAGTCAACAGGTGGAACTTGGAGTAGCGATCTTGAGGATTGCTGGTATAGCCTTTGGGCAAGATATTTGATGTATTCCAAAGACTATGATAAATAAAGATCAAATGTTGAAAAAGGAACTTGCTTGACATTGTTTTTCTATGGCAGTGCCTAAGTTACGTGAAGAAACCCGTGTTTAATTGGTTAATAAAGGAAGCTGTTTTTGTATGTCAAATATAATGTGGTAGGTAATTAGATAACTAAATAGCCTGAGGAAAGTGTGGTGGACGTGACTCTGGGTCTGTCCTACGAAAGGGTGGTCCCGGTTAGCCGGTACCTTTTCTCTAAGGAATTGCTAGCGAAATAGAGATGAACTAGAATCAATAGAGTTAGAGTCCCGATTTATACTGTTTTAGGGGAATGGAGTGGGACTATGCCTTACACGGGCAGAGAGGTTGAGCTTCGCATCCCTCTCATTTCCCATTCTCCTTGAACCAAGTGCAATATAAATCCGCTTCGACCCTGATGTTTCTGCGCAAAGTGGTTCGCGACGCTAGCTACTTCCTAGAAACTTGACTATTAGGAAATTCCTGATTCAGGTCGGTCCTAAGTGGGAACGGCCGTATACTTCCTCTTCGTGGAAGACTCAGAAAGACGTTAATCACCAACACCGTGACATTCCTTGTGAGTGCTAGGCGGCGCTTTCTAGACTCTCTTCCCGATGGGCTGCTAAGATGTGTCCTACAACTGGATAGGGGGGCACATTACAGTTGGTATCAGAGCGAACCAACGGGATCTAATATTTACAAGGGAACTTAATGGGGAAAAGTAGAGAAATATTGTCGTTAAGAATATTTCCTTACTTACTTATGGATGCTGGGCTGCAGAGTCGTGAAGCATGGAACAGGTTCTTGGTGCTCCATGTTATGTTTATGACTGCAATGCGTGCTTCGGATTATCGATGAAGGCTAGGCATGATGAATATTCTAGACTGCATCTACAATCCTTCACCCCTGTACATGGAACGGAGATGGACAGGTGAATCAAGAATATATTACATAGCAGCCCACCGACTTTCGTACCTTCAAACCAACTTGAAGAGAATCAAGTGGATAGAGGATTTAAAGATCGTGAAGCTGTTCATCTTTGTCGAGGCTCAAGCAAATGCAATCATGCATGTCGACGGTCAAAAATTCAAGCAGAACAAGTATGTGTACAAAGAAGTGACCTGAGTGATCCCTGTCGATAGAATCAAGGTGTTGGGATGTTATGAGAAGAACATGTACCAAAGGAAGGGATACCCCAAGCTTCCTATGACCTATCGATTCCTAAAAATCCATGACCCCTCTCCATATTATTACTCAGTCCTCATAGAGCCAAATATAACACAATCCTATTTTTCCCAAACTGATGTGCCAATCAACTTGTTCTACTTTCCCAAAATAAATGTACTCAAAAGGGCTATGCCCTCATGAATGAATAAAATTTTTATCACTGTCTATCATGGCTGTAAGTGTTGGTAAAGGAGTTGAGTGATTAGGTCACTTGACTAAAAGCTGTACTGGGCATATTAATGTAATATGAGAAACGTTTGGTATGTTTTTAACGTAAAGAATCTTATTGCCTAGGCGCAACCCCAAGTGCAGTTTCCTAGTCTGACCCCTGCACTAAGTACAATTGTAATTCACGAGAAGAAGTTCCTTCTCAAACAAATCAAGCCACCTGAATTCGATGGTAAGGGAAGGACTATTCAAATTGAAGTCGAGGTCTGGATCGAGTCCATGGAGGATTATTTTGAGGTAGCAAGAACTACACCCGCTAACCAAGCTATGCTCGCCAAACTGAAGCTTACCGGCAAAGCAAGACTTTGGTGGAAACAATGGTGCAGAGACCAAGGGATCTCGAAAGGGATAGTCACTTAGGAGAAGCTTAAAAAAGCTGTGTGAGGGAGATATCTGTGGTGCGCAGATCGGATGCCGTATGCTTGCGTAGTGAATGACGGAAGGTCCCAAAGAACAAAAGAAGTCTATTGTTTGCACAAAACTCAAGGTAAAAAGCATACATGACCTGAACAAGAGACCAATTGGGTGCAATCTCCCCCCATGCCTTGTGTGAGCGCTCCACAAAGCATGTATTTTTATGTATTAATCATCTTCAAGCTCAAATAATAGCCCCAATTACAAAATAGCACGCTTTTGGCTTTTGAGTTTGCTTTAGCACAAAATAGAAATAAAGCTAATGGGTGGCACCCAAAAAGTCAGGCGTACCCAATACAATGTCCAAATACAAATAACATAATCGTGCGCCCATGCGCATACAAAATAATAAACAAATATCCAACGCCTCAATAAATAGGCGACAAAATATAGGCGCCATGCCTAAGGTATGCGCCCAACAAAATATAAATGATAACTCGAATACTCGCTATCCTTCAATGCTTTCCTTCGCCACCACTGCTGCTATCTCTACACATCAACTGAAGCATTCACAATCGTTAGTAAAATAATACAATTAAACCGACAAAAGTGAATACCTAGCAGTCTTCAGCTACATAAATAAATCAACTGGTTAGAAATCAATCCTAACCTTAATTTATTACGAGTGCGCACTCTAAACTCATAAACATTTATTAATTTAATATGCATTTTGCGGAATCACCCGCTATGGAATCACCCATGTACACACTAAATTAATGAAATGCCCGAAAAGGATAGTGTCCCCATCAACTTCTCGCACAAAGAATCCACTTTGTGTATGAGCCCCGGTCAACAAAGTTTACAGAATCCACCGTAAAACCTCACGGAATCCACCTGGCACGGAATCCACCGTGAAATATGCCTCCTGGCATCATACCCCCGGGGTGGGATAGCAATTGACCTCAATTGCTATTAGCTCAATGTGGAGCTAATAGAGTGGGGAAAACATTTAAGTCTCTAGCGTGCATCCATTGGGCTTCCTCTATAGGATGGTTTTTAAACTTGACTAAATATCTAGAATATCTTCGGCCAGTTCTAGTGGTCATAAAGTCAGTATCTATGATAGCTTCAGGTTCAAGTATTTCAGTCTCTTCCTCTAACAAAGGTGGGTTTTCATAAACAGGATGTATAGGTAATTGGCCTCTAAAGGGTCGTAATAAACTAATGTGAAATGTGTTGTGAATTTTCTAGTGAGGTGGTAATTCTAACTTGAATGCATTGTCATTAATTTTTGAATGATCTTAAATGGTCCATAGAATCTAGGTGCTAATTTCACAATTGGGTGTCTATCTACACTTTGTAATCTACGTTTTTCTATTCTCAACCAAACATAGTCATCAACTTTGAAATTCATTGCTTGTCTTTTCTTATTGGCTTGTTTGGTATATGATTGCTGGGCTTTGGCAATCATGTCTTTAACCTCATAAAAAATAGTAGCATGCATAGTAGTAATATCATCAGCACTCTGAATTCTATTTGATAAAGATGCAACAGGTGTAGACAATCTATAACCATAAATCACTTCAAACGGTGTTTTCTTTGTAGATGTGTGTGGTGTACTGTTATATGCAAACTGCAGTAAATGCAAATATATGTCCCATGTCTGTGGTTTAGAAATAGTGTAAGCACGTAAAAGATCTAAAATAGTAATGTTAGTGGCTTCTGTTTGTCCATTAGTTTCAGGATGAAATGCAGATGAGAAATCAATTTTTGTTCCTAGGTTAGCAAAAAAAGTAATCCAAAAGTTGTTGTAAAATCTAGAATCACGATCAGAAATAATAACTTTTGGT
The DNA here is from genome assembly GCF_053477565.2 of Lygodium microphyllum. Classification (NCBI taxonomy): domain Eukaryota; kingdom Viridiplantae; phylum Streptophyta; class Polypodiopsida; order Schizaeales; family Lygodiaceae; genus Lygodium; species Lygodium microphyllum. Next base: position 74,092,168 of record NC_141163.1, read on the forward strand.
AATCCATGGTTAGTGAAAATGGTTTTCAAAAACAATTGTGCTGCCTGAGATGCTGTTAAAGTTTTCTTACATGGAATGAAATATGCTTGTTTACTAAACCTGTCTACTATAGTCCAAATCATATCATGGTTAGCTTTAGTATTAGGTAAACCAGTAATAAAATCCATAGAAATTTGTTCCCATGGTCTTGATGGAATAGATAAAGGCATAAGTAATCTATACTGTTTACCATGATGTCTCTTAACTCTTTGACAAACCAAATATTCAGAAACAAAGTTAGATACATCAGTGTCCATATGTGGCCAATAAAAATCTTCAGTTAATGTACATAAAGTAGATATGATACCTCTATCACTACAAGATATAGACCTTATACTGACGTTTAAAGCGACGAAAATACAAACAACAAAATTTGCCCCCGTCGTCGCAAAAAGCGTCGTTATTGACAACGCCATAGAAACGTCGCTATTGGTGTCGCTATATGCGTCGCAAATGCGACGCATATAGCGATGCCAATAGCATTTGCAATGCATATAGCGATGCATATAGTGACGCCAATAGCGTGCCCTGCCACATATAGCATTATGTACTATATGAGAGTCATACAAAATAGTTTCTGCACTACTGTATACAAAGCACTTGCAAACAAAAGAATGTATACTGAAATCATAAAACTGATACATGAAATAAATACATGATCGCATAAAAAGTAATTGGTAAAATCATGACAGGATATCACTAATACATATAAAATGTCTACATAGATCAGGCGACTAAAAAATAAAGGTGTGTGAGCTCCAAGGATCCAAGGGCGAGCTACAAATCCTCGTCCCCCGAAAGCTCGTCCCGCCGCAAAGGAGCATCGAATGGATTCTGCAGAAAAAGAAACAACACATCAATCCACCATACAATAATGCATTCAAATATCTCATGGTAACTACGGATAAGAAAGATGAGTGACTTACAGGGCCGCCGCGTCTATACAATCGGTTGATCAATGCATTGAGACCGTGCCTCTCTGCATATCGAGTCTCAAGGCCTTACGGATCGCGATTTGTAATGGAGTGCTGCAAAGAAAACAAAATGCTAACGGTTAGAAACATGATTGTCAGTACAAAGAATATTTCAAAAAAATAAACAAGCAAAACAAAAGAGAAACTTACAAAGTCCTCCAAATATGTCCTGTGGCCGCCACTCCCAAGATGATGGACCACTCCGGCCTCGAGTCGTGCCCTCGCCGCCTCGCGCTGCTGACTCCAATGTCCTGGCGAATCTGTAGCCTCCTCCCTCAGTCGGCGCCAGTCGTCTGCATCTAACCACTCAGGCTTTGCAGCCCCACTCTTGATTGCCTTGCATGCGTCGGATCGTCTATGTGACATGTATGCACGCATGCAATCCATCATCCAGCTCGTAGAGAATCTATCTACTGCAGCTGGCACTGGAAACTCCTCGTGCAAGGATGCTACTATGTAGTCCTTGCTCCCCTCCGGTATGTTCTTCCAATGATCCAGGACGTTGTGCCGAAAAATTTGCTGGCACAACTCTCTCATGCGAGTCATCACCCTCCTCCCCTCATCATTCATGATGATGGCTCTTGACCTACTATCAACCAGATATCCATAACCCCTAGGAGTCTATCTAAGATGGGTCCTCTCCCATCTCCGTCCATGCTCCTTGGCATATCCAGGAGACCCCTCTACATTCGGTGTACTGACGGGGGTAACCTCTCTCAGAGTACCACCCAAAGGGGTGCCACCAAAAGGGGTGCCACCAAAAGGGGTGCCACCAAAAGGGGTGCCACCTACTGATGGCTGCGCAAAAGCCGGAGTAACTGGAGTAGACATCCCCACAGGTGTGACAAATCCTGGAGGTGACGCAGCTCCAGCTGAACGACGAGATGGAGACACCACATCCATGTCTCCACAGCAGCATCCCTATGATCCCGATGCAGTCTCTCCCTCTGGCCCAAGTCGTGAGCGTCGAGATCGTCTGCTCGAAGCTGAAGCATCTGATCGCGCTGAAGCAGATCTAGTAGAGCGCCCTGACGAAGAACGAGACCGAGCCAAAGATTCCTTGGCTCTCGCGCAAAGCCTGGGAAGGTAGAGTCAATGTGGCTCCATGCGCGCGAATCCGCTGATATTCGTTGAACTCCATCCGTGGACCTATTCTGCACATGCCATGTTGTCAAGCTTGCTATGCCGGACGTGTAAAACATGTGGTTTATGCGAGGGATGAGCGAAAAGTGTCTGAGAACTTCTTGAGGGATGGTTTGCCCTTGCAAGTCCTGTCGATACCTGTGAGCACCACACTTTGAACATGTCTCCATAGTCTCATATTCATCTCAAAACAGTATGCAGTCATCGATACATGCATGGATGTTATTGTAGTCCATGCCAAGCTTTCGTAAAACATGTCGTGCATCATCACGAGACTCAGACATGGTATTTGCAGGTGGTAATATATGATATTTCAATAACCTAAAAAAAATCATAAAACACTTTGAAAAAGCACAAATGTTTGTAATAATAGTGTTAAAAATAATAATCAATGAAGCCTATGTGCAAGGTACCTGAATAACTCGGTCACACTCGTATCGCTCCACCCGTATTTTGCTTGCACACTTAAGAGTGCAAGCAATGTCTTCAACCGAGATACTCGGCACCCATCATATAATGGTATGGATGCTTCCTCTCTAAGAGGATCAGATGTCTCGACATCCATGGGGATCAATGCATCGATCATTGCCTCCATCTCAGGCTCCAAGATTGTAGGTAGTCGGGAAGGTTGTCTGTCTCCTCTGGCATTGACGGTATAGATGGGCCTTGCGAGTGGTGGATTGGCTCCTACAATCCATCCATCGCATGTCCACGAACTCTTCTAATTGGCCGCAAAGGGTGCACTCTCCCTTAGGTTGAGACATCACCCCCCTGGATAGAAAATTTACCAACAAGACCCAATCTTATTGTGTATGGTTTTCAATTAGCTTGCGAGTACAATGCATGATTAATATTAACTTCAAATTACCGTTTGCTGAAAATCCGCAATCGCCTGATCAATGATCTCAGATTGAAACTCGCCAAATCGTCGTACGTGTTCTATAGACAATCGGTGTTTTTGTCTATTTACCAACTTACATTGAGAGCAAGGACATGGGACACGCTGATTAAGATGCGCCTCATGATCTTGAACAATAAGACCTTCTTCATTTTCCATCTTATCTACATTACAGCAAACGAGGCTCAAATGGATAGCTTTATGGAGATGTATGTCAAGTTGCAAGTTGACCATAAGCTCTTGCATTGTACATAGTAGTTGAGAGATTTATTGATGTTATATCTCGGCCCTATATCATGCTCAAGGATTTGTTTGTCCCGGTAGATAATTATTCGTTATTGTAAAAAAAAAAAGCATTGGTTCATAAGGTTCATGAGTCGAAGACTAAATGTTTGGACTTGACTAAAAGATTGGATAATGGCTTCGATGCTAAAAGGAAAAGTGATGAATATGTTACTTCATCATTGCAACAAAAATATTGGTGACAAGGATGCTATGATTAATGAAGTTCTTCACGAGGTGAATATAGAGTTGAAGGGGATGGAACACGATTCTTCTTTGGGATTTAATGGTGATAAGTCAATTATTGAGATGTCTTCTTGTACAACCATTATACCTTATATACCTAGCTACGGTTTCTAGGTTATGTACTTTGAGTATCTTAGCGGGGCTCTACTAGGATTACTTATACAACTGCACTAGAGGGCTTTGAGTATAAGTAATCCATTATGAGCATCATTGAGGATCTCTTAGTTTAATAATAAATCAATCTCAACAAAAAGCATCTTAGAAATGTGGTTTTTTAATCCTAGGATCGCGTATTAAAATTAATGCCATCTATGAAATTTATCAACTATAGTAATAAAATTTGTTTCAATCAATTCTACTCATAGTCATAAGACCTGAGAGAAAATATCCTATGCTCAATTTAAGGGATTCTTCTTCTATAACAATAGTTTTGGGTTCATTTTGATGAAGTACCGTAATGACCATTAGCTAGGGTATCATTTTCTTTTAGTCCTTCCGTTGACTAGTTGGCATGATTTCTAATTTGTTATGCCTATAAAGTTAATACAAAAACAATGAATTATGCATATCACAATTAGATCCCCTACTTGGACATTATGAAGGACATGACCAATTTTAAGCCATCTTAAAGAGTCACCAATGCACGTGGCCCATGGAAAAGCACATTGCATACCATTATCGATAAGTCTATTATCGTGCATCTTAAATCTCCTAATTAGACTTTATAAAGTGTATGACTAATTTTTAGCCCTCTTAAGGAGTCGATGTAATGGTACCCATAAAAAAAGCAAAGTGGATACCATTACCATAATCATGGATATGCTATCATTCCAATATATGTTATCTTTCTCTTTCTCTCCCTCTCCCTCCCTCTCCCTCCCTCTCTTTCTCTTTCTCTCGCATTTCCTCTCCCTCTCACAATATATCTTAACACTCTCTAAAAGCAAAAGGGAGAGGGAGAGAGAGAATGCACTTTCCCTCCCTCTCCCTCTCCCTCTCTTTCTCTTTCTCTTCCTCTCTCATTTCCTCCCTCTCCCTCTCCCTCTCCCTCTCCCTCTCCCTCTCCCTCTCCCTCTCTTTCTCTCCTTCTCTCTCATTTCCTCTCCTAAACAAGAAAAAAAGAAAGTGATTTAAACCTTTAATAAGCAAAAGGGAGAGGGAGAGAGAGAATGCACTCTCCCTCCCTCTCCCTCTCCCTCTCCCTCTCTTTCTCTTTCTCTCTCTCTCTCATTTCCTCCCCCTCCATCTCCAACTCCCTCTCTTTCTCTCTTTCTCTCCCATTTTCTCTCCTAAACAAGCAAAAAAGAAAGTGATTTAAACATTAAACAAGCAAAAGGGAGAGGGAGAGAGAGAATGCACTCTCCCTCCCTCTCCCTCTCCCTCTCTTTCTCTTTCTCTCCCTCTCTCATTTCCTCCCCCTCTCTCTCTCTCTCCCTCTCTTTCTCTTTATCTCCCTCTCCCTCTCTTTCTCTCTTTCTCTCACATTTCCTCTTCTAAACAAGCAAAAAAGAAAGTGATTTAAACCTTAAACAAGCAAAAGGGAGAGGGAGAGAGAGAATGCACTCTCCCTCCCTCTCCCTCTCCCTCTCCCTCTCCCTCTCCCTCTCCCTCTCCCTCTCCCTCTCCCTCTCTTTCTCTCCCTCTCTCTCTCTCTCCCTCTCTTTCTCTCTCATTTCCTCTCCTAAACAAACAAAAGAGAAAGTGATTTAAACCTTAAACAAGCAAAAGAAAGAGAGAGGGAGACTCACCGATGAGATATGGCGAGTGTGGGGTGGCTCCTCTTTGAGATGAAAGCTCCTCCTCTCCTTCGCGAACAATGGCGGCGGCGGCGGCGGCAAGTCTTCTTCCTCTCCTTCTCTCACGACGGTCACTCTCTCCCTCGCTCTCGCTCTCAAAACACACAATGTGCAAACGCGAAATGAAACCACACTCGGTTTCAGCCCACTTTTTTTCCTTGTAGAGCATCTCTATTGGCGTCGCTATTTGTGTCACTTTTTTTGCTAAGCGACGCAAATAGCGACGCCAATAGCGATGCCAATAGCAACGCCGCTACCCGTCGTCGCTAATCGGTATCGCTACTAGCTCAAATCCTTGTAGTGTATGACCTTGGTATGGAGGACAATGAATCTCATTCAAAACAAAAGATCTGAATGGAACTGTAACATATAATCTCTTTTCATAAAACATGAATCCATCATTATAAGACAGTGAATCAATAGGAATCCAATTATTTCCAACTAATTTATTCCAATGAGCATGAAAAGTAATGTCTTGATGATAAGTATCTTTCATAGGAGTTAGAGAATCAAATGATATAACAGAAATATTATGAATGGCGGGTCTTCTACTTAATGCATTGGCCACTACATTTTCTTTACTGGTTGATATTGGATAATTGGATGAAAACTCTGAATAAAGGCTGCCCATTTGATATGTCGGTCAGATATTTGAGGTTGGCTAAGTAAATGTCTAATACTTTGCTGGTCAGTCTTAATCATAAACTCAGAAACCATTAAATAATATTTCCATTGTCTTAAAGCTTGTACTACAGCTAATAATTCTTTATCATATGTGGAATATTTAAGTTCGGAGGGTTTCAGTTTACAACTAGAATAGGCTATGGGATGATTATCTTGCATAAGTACGGCTCCTATTCCAGATCCGCTAGCATTAGTAACTACTAAAAAGAATGGTCTATTAAAATCAGGCAGTTGTAATACAGGAGCATGGGTTAATGCATGTTTCAATAAGTCAAAAGATTTCTGTTGATTATCAGACCAATGATAAACAATACCTTTCTTCAAAAGTTTAGTCAAAGGCAAAGCAAGTAATGAAAAATTTTGCACAAACTTCCTGTAAAAACTAGCAAGACCTAGGAAAGATCGTAACTCATGCACATTTTTAGGTATAGGCTAGTTCAATACTGCTTCTATTTTCTTAGGATTAACTTTAATACCATTTGATGATACAATATGACCTAAATATTCAATTTCTATTTTAAAGAACTCACTCTTTTTTGGATTAGCATACAGTTGATTATCTTTCAATAACTTGAAAACCAAGGACATATATTCATAATGTTCTTTCTCATTTTGACTAAACACAAAAATATCATCAAAGAATACAATAACACAATGCTGATATTTCAGAAATATACGATTCATCATTCTACTAAATGTAGTAGGTGCATTAGTCAATCCGAAAGGCATCACTAAAAATTCATAATGACCAAATTGTGTCCTAAATGCAGTCTTGAATATGTCAGACTTATCTAATCTCACCTGATGATAACCAGATTTAAGGTCTATTTTACTAAATATGGCAGAACCTTGCAGTTTATCCATAAGGTCATCGACTCTAGGAATTGGATATCTATTCTTTACTGTGATCTTATTTAAAGCACGATAGTCAATGCACATACGATAAGTATTATTATTCTTCTTCACTAACAAAACAGGTGCACCAAATGGAGAACTACTAGGTCTAATCAATCCTCTATTTAGTAATTCCTCAACTTGATTTTGAATTTCTTTTTGCTCTATTTGGTTATGCCTATATGGTATTTTTCAAGGTGGTTGTGTACCAGGAATTAAATCTATTTTGTGGTCTTCTGGACGTGAAGGAGGTAAACCAGGTGGTAGATCTTCTGCAAAACAGTCTTTAAAGTGTGCAAGAAATTCTTTATGCCTAGAGTGCATGTGATTTTCTTTAACTTGCAGTTCATTCACCCAAATGAGATAAGATTTAGTACTTTTGCATAATGCACATTTAGCTTGAGTATGAGAAAGTAGTGGAAAAGCATTAGGTGCATGCATACCATACAATGTAATATGTCTTCCTTGAAATTGAATATTAATTGAATGTGTGGAATAATCTATATCAGGGTTATACTAATGACGCTAAGGCATACCTAAAATAATATCACTAGACTGTAATGGTATAACTAGAAAATTCCTTCTTTCAGTGTATTCACCAATTTGAATTTCTAAATCATGCACTTCCTGTGTTCCATTATACCTTGTGCCTAAGAATGCTGCTTTAATGCGATAATGCGTAGGAACAGTTTGTAATTTCAATTCTTTCACTAGCTTTGCAGAAATAAAATCATGAGTATTACCATCATCATGCAAAATAATCTTTTCTTTTCCATGCACTAAACATTTCATTGTCAATAAAGAATGTGGAGTTGGCATACCTGGCAAAGTATCCGAAGGAGTGGTAATGTCGTCTTCATCTTCCATGAAATCAGGCATTTCTTCATGTTCTTCGTCTTCCATTGCTCCAAGGTAGTTGATGTGGACAGGTGGCTTCTTCGATTGGGAATTAGCTGCTAGATGTCCAGGTTGGTGGCATTTGTAACACACTATAGGTTTGGCTTTGGTTACATTGTTTGCAATGGCAGGAAGTCTAGGAATATTAGGATTTGGCTGTGAAGTGGGCTTGGGGTTTTGATTGGTATTGGATGGTAAAGCAGGTGGTTTTGCCCAAGTTTTATGGAAAGATGATGAAGGAAAACGATCTTGATTAAATCTTCTAAAATATGAGTTGAATTGCTTAGATCCATAGTTACCATTGGCTTGAAATTGCTGTGGATGCTTATCTCTTCCTCGAAGCTTGTCTTCAGTGTCATGAGCTAAAGAAATTGCGTCTTCAAAAGTTGCAGGCTTGAACATATTGACTTCAACGTAGTAATGCCCAAGTAATCTAGACATATACTTGCGCTTGTGTGTCGCTTCAGGTACGTCTTCAAGCATGCGTAACTGGAGTAATGCATTCCAAAAGCGTTTGATGTATTAAGGAATAGGCTCACGATCTCGTTGCTGAAGAAGGTCCCATTGCTTTATAGCTTTTTCATGGAATTGTGGAGGAAGGAAATTCTGCATAAACTTCTTCTTGAAACTCTCCCAGGTAGTGGGACAATCTATACTCTTACGAACCACGGTCCACCAAAGAGATGCTCCATCCACTAAATGATTAGTGACACACTTGATTTTATCTTTTTCTGCGTATGTTTCCTCATGAAAGTAATCATCAAACTAACTGATGAATGCAAGAACAATTTTTCCATCTCGAGTGCCATTGAAAGTACGGAATTTGAAATTTCTTTTACTTATCTTTGTTTCTTTGTGGATGGATTGAGCTTCGAGAGTCGCATCGATGGTACGTCGGATAAGATCTTCAAATTGTGGTTCTTCTTTGTTGGTAGTCGATCTTTGTAAATTAGCCAATTGAACTTGCAATGCTTGTGCCAAGCTCGTCGTTCTTTATCCAACTGCATCATAATTAAATCCAACTTTTGCTCCATCGTAGGTTCAGGAAGATCGCCTTCAGCCATTAAATCATCCATATGTGGTTCCGTCATCCTGCAAAACTTTAAAAGACCTCACACTCTCAAAATCCAATTAGCGGGATGAGCGTAGCTCAAGATCGGGTGTACAAGGCTTATATATTTTTGTGTGTGGCTTTCACAATCTTCGTCTTTGACTATTGCGAGATTTGTAATCTTTGAAAAATCTGCATTTTGACCTTCTGCGTGTGCTGAAACTGGTTCAGCAAGCCTGCGTATGCGAAGAGTACCTTCCAGTGAACAACTTTGCAGTTCGGAGTTTCTGCGCAGGAACAGTCATTCTAGGAGTTTTGGACACAAGTCAGTTATGACTTCAAGTGACTTGTCTGACTTGCAGAGTTGCAGACTTATGAGACTTGCAGAGTACCAAAACTTGCAGAAATTGAGTGACTTAGAAGACTTGCAGAATTTGTAGACTTGCAAAACTTATGAGGCTTGTGTGATTGGAAGCTTGGGTGATTTAGCTTATAGCTAATCTGGATTAAAACGACGAATTTTAGGGGGGGGCCATTTTTCAGCCAGCGAAAATCACGCTGGACACCTCCTGATGGGTCGATTTAAAAATCGATGGTTAAGTAAGCTTTTTAAGCTTACTATTAAGCTTTCTAAACTATCAAATAAGCTTTAAAGCTTGACAATGGATATGGCTTATCTCTGTAACTCCACGACTTGTATAAGAGGATGTAGGAGTGGTCCTATCTCTGTAACTCCACGACTTGTATAAGAGGATGTAGGAGTGGTCCTCTGCTATTGCAGGCCAGTCCTTCGCGATTAGAGGATGGAAACAGAGGTTCTTGACCACCAGGAATCCACCCGTATCAACTATTCGCGATGAGATTGACTGTAGAGCTCGATTGTTCCAAGAGCTCCGCCTTCGCACAAGATGGGTAGCGATTGGAAGCTCTCGATCTCAGCTTCGCTCTGATACCACTGGTGCGCAGATCGGATGCCGTATGCTTGCGTAGTGAATGCCGGAAGCTCCCCAAGAACAAAAGAACTCTACTTTTTGCACAAAACTCAAGGTAAAAAGCATACACGACCTGAACAAGAGACCAATTGGGTGCAATCTCCCCCATGCCTTGTGTGAGCGCTCCACAAAGCATGTATTTTTATGTATTAATCATCTTCAAGCTCAAATAATAGCCCCAATTACAAAATAGCACGCTTTTGGCTTTTGAGTTTGCTTTAGCACAAAATAGAAATAAAGCTAATGGGCGGCACCCAAAAAGTCAGGCGTACCCACTACAATGTCCAAGTACAAATAACATAATCGTGCGCCCATGCGCATACAAAATAATAAACAAATATCCAACGCCTCAATAAATAGGCGACAAAATATAGGCGCCATGCCTAAGGTATGCGCCCAACAAAATATAAATGATAACTCGAATACTCGCTATCCTTCAATGCTTTCCTCGGCCACCACTGCTGCTATCTCTACACATCAACTGAAGCATTCACAATCGTTAGTAAAATAATACAATTAAACCGACAAAAGTGAATACCTAGCAGTCTTCAGCTACATAAATAAATCAACTGGTTAGAAATCAATCCTAACCTTAATTTATTATGAGTGCGCACTCTAAACTCATAAACGTTTATTAATTTAATATGGATTTTGCAGAATCACCCGCTATGGAATCACCCATGTACACACTAAATTAATGAAATGCCCGAAAAGGATAGGCGTCCCCATCAACTTCTCGCACAAAGAATTCACTTTGTGTATGAGCCCCGGTCAACAAAGTTTACGGAATCCACCGTAAAACCTCACGGAATCCACCGTGGCACGGAATCCACCGTGAAATATGCCTCCTGGCATCAATCTGCCACGTGCCTACCACACACAGAAGATGAATGAATTCTATGAATTGAAGTAGCTCGGATTATCCCTTGATGCATATTATTCAAAGTTCGTCTCTCTCTTAAAGTACGTGCCACAAATGGATATGACACAACAGGTATCAAAATTTTGTGCTGGGTTAAATCCACCCATAAACACCCGCTTGGAATCAATGTGCCCAACGGACCTACAAGATGCACTCATTCGAGCTGCACCAATAATACAGGAAGTGCAGACCAAGCGAAGGAACAAAAGGACTTGGTCTTATAGGAATCAGAACAAGGGAATGTATAGGTCTCAGGCTAAGAGAGCGCAAGGCCAAAATCAGGGACAAAGGAAGAAAGCTAGGGCCAATGTTGTCAACAACTTCATTCCTACACAAGATAATGGCTGCAATCTCCGTTGCTTCCATTGCAACGAGCCTGGACATTTCAAAAGACAGTGTCCCAAGCTTAGCAGAGGACAACGCCAAGGGCCATTCCAAGGAGCCATTCATGGCCAAGGAGCCACCGTCATGGCCAGAGGGAGAATCTCCAGTGTTGCCAACAAGGAGCTGGGTGATGAAGAAGATCCATCCATGGAAGCTGACATTGAGAGGGCAACGGTTCATGCTGCTCTTCACAAGAAAGGCCCAAATCACCAATTCTCGGTGATTCAAACTCCATCGGATTATAAAGGTAAAAGCTTCAAAACCTTGATTGATTGTAACAGTACACATTCCTTCATTTCACCGGTTTGTGCAAAAAGATTAGGAATAGCCACAATAGATGCACCTACTTTACTTGTGGAATTAGCAAATGGTCATGAGGTCTCTTGTACCAGGAAAACTGCTAAGGTGAAATTCCTACTGGGTGGAAAGTCGACTTTAGTCAGATTCAGGGTAATGAACCTAGGTGTCCACGAATGTTTGCTCAGAATGGATTGGCTAATACCCAATGATGCCCACATTCACTATGGAAAGGGCCAAGTTTCATTTCGAAATTCTGAAGGGGAACTAGTTACAACTCAAGGAGAGGCTGGTAAGCCAACCAGTTGGCAAAAGTAACACGGATAATAAAAGGAGTTAGGAAGGGCCTACTCGTCTATTTGATTAAACTAAATAAGCTAGATCAGAATCAGGAATCTAGGAAAGAACCTTCATGGTTAAAGGAATACGAAGTCATATTTCCTGAAGAGCTCACAGAACTTCCTCCTCAAAGGGAAGTCAATCATGAAATCAAGCTGGCGCCAGGAGCTGCACCAGTTAATTACAAAGAGACCATATAGGATGTCCATCCCGGAAGCGATTGAGATGAAGGAGCAACTCAAGAAACTATTAGACCAGGGCTACATCCGTCCAAGTAGTTTGCCAAGGGGAGCTCCAGTGCTGTTCCAAAAGAAGAAAGATGGAACGCTTCGGCTATGCATTGACTACAGAGGGTTGAATCAATCGACCATTAAAAATAAATATCCCATTCCAAGAATAGATAAACTTCTTGACCATCTTCAAGGTGCAAAGATATTCTCAAAGATAGATCTTAGGTCTGGATATTATCAGATAAGGATCAAGGAAGAAGATATCCCAAAGACCGAATTCAGCACAAGGTATGGACACTTTGAATTCCTAGTCATGTCATTCGGGCTGACAAATGCTTCTGCTACCTTCAACAGGTTAATGCATGATATCTTTAGGCCCTATCTTGATGAATTCGTACTTGTCTTCTTTGACGATACCCTGGTCTACTCCAAGTAGGAAAAAGATCATGAACCCCAGCTTTGCATTGTTCTTGAAACAATGACAAGCTTTATGCTAAGAAGAAGAAGTGTGCATTTTTCAAGTGACAAATTGAATATCTGGGATTCATTGTATCAGCACAAGGAATTTCAGTGGATCCGGCCAAGGTCAGCAGAGACGTTCTGGAATGGTCAACACCAACTTCTGTCAAAGAAATACGTAGTTTTCTTGGATTGATAGGATGGTACAGGGTCTTTATCAAAACTACGCTTTGATTGCAACGCCTCTAAGACTGATCTACTAAAGAAGCAAGTATCAATTGTATGGTCACCTGTTGAACAAAACAGATTTGACAAACTAAAGCAAAGCTTGGTATCAGCACCCATCCTAAAACTTCTTAGTAAGGAGTTTGAAGTGATAATTGATGCTAGCGCACTTGCCTTAGGATGTGTGCTTATACAAGAAGGCCATCCCGTAGCATACTATTCAAGGAAACTGAAGAGCCATGAAATGAATTATGCTACCCACGATTTGGAGCTGTTGGCTATCATCCATTCTCTCAAACTTTGGAGACACTACTTGCTGGGTAACAAATTTTCCTTAGTGACGAAACACAAGAGTCTTAAATGGATTTTCACCCAGAATGAGCTCAATATGAAGCAACATCGATGGATTGAAGTACTGAAAGAATATGATTTTGAAATCAAATACCAGCTTGGAAAGGAGAATGTAGTTGCCGATGCACTCAGTCGTCGCAAGGCATTTCTGAATTCTCTGATCTTGTAAGATCCATCAACAGCAATATCTCTAGCCACAAAGGTATCAATGCCAAACAACCCAATTCTTGAGCTAGCTAGAGAAGAGGCATGTCATGACCCAACCTATTAGAAATTGCTAAGGGAGATCCCCATCAAAGATCAGGACCTGAAGCTAAAAACGAAGTATCAAGAATTCTCTATCAATAGTGGACTTGTCTACTTTAGGACAAGATTATGTATCCTAGCAAGCCAATCACTCAAGCAAAAGATACTTTGGGAAGCCCATGACTCCCCTTTCTCAGGACATCCTGGCTATGCCAAGACCCTTAATGTGGTCAGGAAGAGCTATTATTGGGATAGGCTCAAAGGTGACGTTCTCAAATATGTCACAGAATGTTTGTCTTGTCAATGCATTAAGTTCAAACATGTCAAAATGCATGGGAAATTGCAACCACTTGATATTCCCCAAATGAAATGGGAATTCATTAGTATGGACTTTGTTGTTGGCCTACCCCAAGTTCAGGGAGGATACAACTCCATTATGGTCGTGGTAGATATACTCACCAAGGTTGCACATCTTATCCCTACTAAGACAAACTACAAAGCCTCAGACATCGCAAGATTATTCATCAAGGAAATATTCAAACTACATGGGTTACCCGGAAGAATCATTAGTGATCGTGACTCTCTCTTCACCTCACACTTTTAGAGGGCCATCTTCGAGGCCATTGGGACTCAACTCTATTTCAGTACAGCTTACCATCCCCAAACCGAACATAATGAATCAACCGAGTCATTGAAGATATGCTTAGGGCACACTGCTGTCGTGAACCCAAAAAGTGGATTCAATATTTGCCACTGGTTGAGTTTGCCTACAATGCATCTTACCAACAAAGCATTCAGATGACCCCTTTCCAATCATTGTATGGGCACGATTGTCATACTCCTTTGAGCTTTTCGAATCCAACCTTGAGGGTAGAAGCTTCAAAGAAGATGCTGGAGGACATGGATGACCAAATCAAATCGATAAGACAAGACATCCAAGCTGCCAAGGACAGATAGAAGGCTTATGCGGACTTGAAATGACAAGACAGATCCTTCCTTGAAGGTGATATGGTCTTCATTTGCGTACGTCCAAAGAAGAGTTCCTTATCCTTGGGTGAGTGCAAAAAGCTAAGTCCAAGGTATTGTGGACCCTACAAGATTCTCAAGTGCCTAGGGCCTAATGCTTACAGACTTCAACTCCCTGAAAACTTAAAAGTTCATAATGTATTCCATGTCAGCCTATTGAAAAAGTATGTGCCTAACCCTAGTCATGTGCTTGTTGATCAACAAATTATAATGCCTAGCCAAGGAGTCCTTGAGCTACGGCCTGACAGAATCCTAAATGTTAGGGAGAGGCATTTGAGGTCCAAGACCCTGAGAGAATACCTCAAGTGGAAAGATTACCCCGAAGAGGATGCCACCTGGTGGATGGATGAAACTACTCTCAACCATCAATACCCGCAGATCTTCTCGAGATGAGGACATCTCGATTCCTCTAAGGGGGAGAGAATGTAATAATTCTACAACAAAATATTATAAGACCTTAGATCCCACACAAAAGCAATTTGAAGTAATCTCCCGCAACAAAAAAACTTTGGCCTAAGTACTCCATCCTTGTGTAATAACAATACCATCCCCCCCGTCCCCCCCCCCTGTCCACTCCTGTATGAGCTTATGGAGGGGTATGGGGAGGAAAGCATGCGACTGCCACCTATGTGCCCACACCCCCTCTCCACTCCTTTAGCCATCCCCACCTCCACCTTATATGAACCCCCCTCCCAAACTTCAAGGCCACAGTCATCCGGTTTGCTGCCAGCGCCGTTAAGCTACCACCAATGCCGTCAGGCTGCCGCCACTGCCGTCAAGCTGCCGGCATCACCATCGTCTTCATCATCTTCACCATCATCATTTGAATTGTCGTCATCATCCTCACGTCGTCTCTGGAAATCAGAAGCTTGAGAAGCTTCTATTGAAGCTCCACTAAACCAAGTTCACCCGCGGTTTTGGGGGTTTCATAGATCGTGTCCCGCAAAGCTTATTTCTTGTGCTGCGAAGGAGATCTCGGGCAGTAAGCAATTTCGAAATTTGAAAAATGGGTCCAAGGGAGAGCTTGTTGATTTGATATTATTTTCGTCAATGGCTCCTAAGCAAAAATTGAGAGGAGCACACGCGGGAGCTTCCACCCAAAGCATGAGAGTGGACAACGCCCCAATTTTAAATGCCCAGGTTCCGAAAAATATATTTGCATGGAAAGGATGCATAAAGCATGTTTTAATTCACATAGAAAAACTTAAATGCATTGGAAGATTTATATATTTTGCTCATTTGCATGACGAGGTACTTGTAATAATTGCACTTCCATGGTCAAGGGTAGTCGCATTTTGAACATATGATACACAAGTTAAAAGATGCACTTGTGAAAAGACGTCCTTGCTGGATCGCGCATATAGGTTAAATGCATTTTGAGATGTTCTTACGTATTGGGAGGTTCACATTGTTGGAAAGGAAGGGGCATATAGCACATGATGCACTTATGTAATAAATTCCTTGTTGTGACTCGTATATAGGATAATTGTAGAAGGTTGTTTAATGATGAATAAATAGTTGCAATGAAAGGAAAATATTTATGAACTTTGACAAAAAGCATATAGTATGCAACTCGCATGAAATGATAGATACATGAAGTGGTAAAGGAAGGATTAAATCAATGATGTAATCATTGGCATCTGGTCATGAAGGAATGATGCATCCATGCATAGAGTTCTTTTATCAAAGTTCACAATTGGAGGAAAGGATGCATCTTCATTAAAATACAAAAGCTTTGAATTGGATGCATAAACGTAAGGTTTATAAGAGATAGTTCTTAATGTCAATCAAAATTGTATAGGGCAAGGAAAGATGAAAAGATCATTGTAGATCCTATAGTTGCATAAAGGTGAAAGGCCTATGGTCTTGAAATTGCATATTCGTATGGAGTGATACATCTCATACACCTTGCAGTTACTTACATATTTTAAGGAAAGTACTTGCAAGTTTAGAGGAAAGTATTTGCATATTTAAAGGGAAGATAATCTTTCATTGTAAGTTGGTTAGATCAACTAAGAAATTCGAGTGTAATTGAGTAGCTTACATGAAAGTCATAAAGGTATGATTAGCTAGCATACGACGGTGTACTAGGTTGGGTTAAGTTATGATAAAATTCTACTTAGTATCGCACTTAGGATGCCAATTTAATATTTTTGATCTTAAAAGTTATACCCACATTCACGAAATGTTAGGGTTATCAAAACAACGGACCATGCAAGAATAATCTAGGGTTCTCACCCTAAGGATTAGATGACCAAATGCTAGACTTTCGCAAGGAATTTAGGGACCGTAGGGCCAAAACGTTTATCAGCCTAGTAGGATTAGGGTTTTGGATTGTGGTCAATGGGACTCCCAAACCCTATATCTTGCTCAAGAAATACCGTATGATGAGAGATAATCCCTCAAGTTAGGTACTGACACCTATCTCGTACAACAAGCTTGCAAGGTCATATGCTCTTGCGACTAAATCACAAGATAGTACTGCTACACCTTAGACCAAGATTGGCGAGTTCTAATTACAAATTAGATTCTCTAAGAAATGAGTAGTTGCCCTACTACAACACTCCCTCTTGGGAATGGATTTTTCAAGCTTAGGGCAGTGGTGAATTGCCAAGAAGCAAATTGACCAACCAAGTTAGGACGACGGGGTTGTCGAGGATCTATTTGACTATAATATAAGGAAATCTAAGGTAGTGACAATTTGGGGTCAACAGGGTATAAACCCTAACCCAAGGAAAAAGGGTAAACAAGCAACCTAGCTTGCTAAACCTTTGGGATCTTGCCAAGTCACGAATGATCCAAGATCGAATGCTGGGAGTATTCGAGGAAAAGGAATCACACCTTAGTAGTTGGCCATACGAATGACCACTGGAATGCTCGGGATTGTACACTTAGGTGCACTGTTTGTACTTCTTTGCTCAAGGAACTAATTCAAGAAAAACAACTAATACTTCAGGTTAAAAGCTTGGAGGGAGAGGTACGTTCAGCTACCTCCGACTGTCTGCCTGACCCTATCCAAGGGGATTGTTAGCCGCGCCAGGTACATGGAACGAATCTGCCGTGAGAGGTCTCTCTGTTGGGTGCTGCTTGGAGTAGGAGGATGCTTGGGCGCTAGGGGAGGCTCTGGCCATAAATTCCTTGCCTCCGGATCCTACGTAAGAGGCCGACATGACTTGAGATGGGATCTCAAGGCCCGTATAGTAGTCAATGGGTGGAACTTGGAGTAGCGATCTTGAGGATTGCTGGGATAGCCTTTGGGCAAGATATTTGATGTATTCCAAAGACTATGATAAATAAAGATCAAATGTTGAAAAAGGAACTTGCTTGACATTTTTTTTAAATGTCAATGCCTAAGTTACGTGAATGATCCCGTGTTTAATTGGTTAATTAAGGAAGCTGTTTTTGTATGTCAAATATAATGTGGTAGGTAATTAGATAACTAAGTAACCTAAGGAAAGTGCGGTGGACGTGACTCTGAATCCGTCCTACGGAAGGGTGGTCCCGGTTAGCCAGGAACTTTTCTTGAATGAATTGATAGCGAAATATAGATGACCTAGAATCAATAGAGTTAGAGTCCCGATGTATGTTGTCTTAGGGGAACGGAATGGGACTATGCCTTACGGGCAGAGAGGTTGAGCTTCGCATCCCTCTAGTTTCCCATTCTCCTTGAACCAAGTGTAGTATAAATCTTCTTCGACCCTGATGTTTCTGTGCAAAGTGGTTGACGCTAGCTACTTCCTAGAAACTTGACTATTAGGAAAACCCTGATTCAGGTCGGTCCTAAGTGGGAACGGTTGGATACTTCCGCTTCGTGGCAGACTTGGGAAGACCTTGATCGCCAACACCGTGACATTCCTTGCGAGTGCCAGGTGGTGCTTTCTAAACTCTCTTCCCAATGGGCTGCTAAGACGTGTCCTACAAGTGGACAAGGGGGCACGTTACATGATGCAGTTCAAGCCATTAATAGCTCAAGAAAAACAAAGGCGTCACATTAATGGATTATGCATGTATTGCTGCTAGTCATCGGGACAATAGCTAAATATTTTCATAATAAGAAATGATGAGAATTCATGGTGCCACTACTCCATCACTATCAGGAAACGTTGACGTCTTGTCTCAATAGAGACCATGCAGTTGGAAAAAACTTCAAGAAACCCAAAAGAAGATCTCCTTCTATTTGCAAATCCAACATTTAGCTCTATGTTACCAATAAAGATTCACATAGAGGGAAGATAGATAGACTGACAAGCTTTATTAGACTCTAGAACCACAACATGCTTCATGGACAAGATATTTGTAAAGTGATATGGTATACAACTTCTAAGGAAAGCAAAGCCGGTATGCACAGAAGAAATTGATGGTCGACCTTTTGATTCATGAGATGTTAGTTTTGAGTGATGTCAAGAATGAGACTCAACCCATAAAATTTACCATAAGGAGTCTTATATCAGATATAGCCTTCAACGTCATCCATTGCCCAAATAGTCACATTATTATTGGGATACCCTAGCTAAAATTGCATAACCTTGACATCAATTATAGATCTAGAAAGGTTGAATCAACGCGAGTGCAAAACAATAAAATGAAAACTTCTTGACCAATATACATTGGGGAAAAGGTGTTCATGCATCAAACAAATAAGAAATCATCATTTTTTATTTATGCAATTCCACTGGAGAAACCAAAGGATGAAAACTTGAACATACTCCCAACTCAATGTACATAGTTCAATGATGTGTTTGGAAGAATGTGGATATGGTACCAGAACATTGACCTTATGATTGTGCAATGGATTTACAAGAAGGAGCTCGACCTCCTTTTGTCCTCATCTCTAAGCTATCCCAAGATGAGTTAGCTAAACTTAATAAATATCTTGATGAGAATCTTTCCAAGGGATTTATACATCATTCAAAATCTCTAGCAGTAGGTGCTCCAATTCTATTTGTCAATAAAAAAGATGGATCCCTCTACATGTGTGTGGATTATAGAGGGCTCAATAAGATTACTATCAAGAATCACTACCTTCTTTCCTTGATTGTAATACTCCTTGAATGACTTGGGAAAGAGAAAGCATTCACCAAGATAGATCTTCATGGTGCTTAAAATCTTGTCAGGATAAAGAAAGGTAATGAATGGAAGATGGCTTTTCACAGAAGCTATGGGCATTTTGAATATCTTATCGTGCCATTTGGCCTCATACTAGCAATTTTCCAACATATGATGAAGGATATCTTTCAAGAATACTTGGACGACTTTATTGTGATCTATTTAGATGACATCTTGATCTTTTCCAAGAACTAAGAGGACCATGACCATCATGTCAAAATAGTCTTAAATAAATTGCAAGAAGAAGGCTTGTATGCAAAACTAGAAATGTGTTCTTTCCATCAAACTAAGTCCGGTTTTTGGGTACATCATTTTTGAGAGGGAATTTCTATGGACCATAGGAAACTCCTTCATTTATGTAAGATGTTCAATGATTTTTGGGATTTGAAAATTTTAATCGAATATTTATTAAGGATTACTTTGATACTGCTGTCCCTCTAAATAACCTAATTGGAAAGGACAAGTTTGTATGGGTATCAAAAGGCTGAACAAGCTTTTCAAAGATTAAAGCAAGCCTTGACCTCAACACCCATTCTCATCCATGCAAATCCATTGAAGCCCTTTATCATGGAGATAGATGCCCTCCTATTGCCTATAATCCTCAAACTTGGAAGTTGTCTATATTTTAATGTGAACACAAGGTAAATTCATATTGATGAAAAGCTATGATAGAATCCACCCCCCATGCTAGTTGTAAATATTTTTCTCATGAGAACATATATGCCTTTAAGTATTGATTTCACTCCCTCCATCATCTCCTCACCCATCCCCTTCCCACCCCACACACCCCCCTAAAAAAGTGTGCTTCTGAAAATTTTTGAATAAAAAGACCCCTAATGTAAATTTTATATGAGGCGCATTTATAAATCCCTTCTGTTTTTGGAAAACTGTAAGTCAACATAATAAAAATACCCTTTCTTTTGAACTCACGTGGTATATCACATGTTCTATAAGGTGACCCCCGAGATATAGTCTATGATTCTAGAGGTGGTTCATTACCTAGATGCCATCTCTTTGCCATGGAATATGTACTTGGCAGTATGATGCACCTTCCTAGAGAGGATAATTGGTTTTTGGATTCAAGTTCTACAAACCATATAACTTTCCATGTAGAATGGTTTGATAGAAAGTAGTAAATGCAAATTGAAGAGTATGTGGCTACAAGATGTGACAAATTGTATAAGATAACTCATATTAGAAGTGTGCATTTGGTGACTAGACATGGAGTTGAAAATAAGCTTAAGGATTTCTTATATGTGCCTACTATTAGTAAGAACTTGGCTTCAATTGGTCCAATGGTTGATGAAGGGTTGCAAGTGAGGTTTAACAAGTATGGTTGCTTCATTGAGGAGCCAAAAAATGGCAAACCTAGCAAGCTTGTTGCTCATGGTCAAAAGAAAGGAAAGTTATTTGATTTGGATGCAAGAACTCCCATCATATAAAGATTTATGTATGTTGAGACACGCCATATAAGATAAAGATGGAACTATGACGTAGAAGGATTTGGCATGTGAATTTGCACAACCTTAAATAGATATAGTCTATAGAATGGTTTATAGGCTTCCACAATTTGGATATGTAAATTATGATAATGTATGTGAGGCTTGTCAGTTTGGTAAGTAGCCTAGACTCCCAATTCCAAAGAGGGGAAGAGTGAGCAACTATCCTTTGGAAATGGCACATTTAAATATTCATGCACCATGCCAAAATGTCTCTTTGAGTGGGAAATGCAAGTTCTATATTACTTTTATTGACGATTTCAATATGATGACATGGGTGTACTTTTTGTAACAAAAAGTGAGGCATTTGAAAAGTTTTTGGAGTTTAAAGCCATGGTAGAAAAGCAATTTGGTAGCTACATAAAATGCTTGAGATTGAATAATGGTGGAGAATACATATCCAATGATTTCTCTTACTATTTGAGAGACCATGGGATGAAAAGATTGGTTACTTGCACGTATACACCACATCAAAATGGTTTGGAAGAAAGGAAGAACATGATTATTGTGGAAGTAACAAGGGAAATGATGAATTGGATGCACATGACCTTAACTTATTGGACTAAGGCAGCATATATAATAATCCATATCATGAATAGGATACCTACATCTTTGACTTATCATATGTTTCCATATGAGAATATGTTTGAAAGGATACCTATAGCTACATACCTTAGGGTGTTTAGCTGTATATGTTATGTACACATCCCTAATGATTTGAGGAAAAAGATGGAACCAAAGGCTATTACCTGCATTTTTCTTGGGTATCCAGATGAGAAGAAGGGCTACGAACGTTATGATCATGTCACTAGAGAGGTTCACATATGCAGGGATGTGAGGAGTATGAGTCTTGGTATCGACCAAAAGCTGTAGTTGAGATGGATGTCTATAAGAGTAATTATGATGATTGGTATGTAAAGAAAATTTTAGTCAATAATGGAAAAATAAATTAGCATACTAAGGATATTTCTAGACCTTAAGACCATGAAGAAAGTAGTGGCAGTTATAGTCCATAGAGTGGTAGGTTGAGTGTACAAAAGAGGGTAGATTTTGCACAAGGAAAGAAGCCTATAGGTGAAATTTGTGATGATGAGTCTATGGATTATGAGTTTGGCATACCACATGTAAGAACTCTAGGATAAAGAGTGTAGGAATATTAGCAAAGAATCCAATCTACCATGCAAGGATGAAGCATATCGAAGTGCTCTATCACTTCATCAGAGAGAAGGTTAGACCAAGTCATAGATATCTTTACCAAATCTTTAGGTAAGTATTGAAAGAAACATTTAGCATTACCTCATATACTTGAACTTAGATGAATTTATTGATTTATAAAAAACATAAAAAATAAAATCATGCTTTGTCTACTCAATTAATTCTTACTCTATCCCTTTAAAGGATAGCCTCTTTTTTGTTAATTCTTATAAGAGATGCTTTACATGTGTTTTTTCTCTGTCCAAAATAAAAATCCATACAATAAGTTAGATTATTGTAAGAAATGTGAATTTCTTGGAGACAAACTAAAAATTCACAAATTAAAATCACATTTTGTAAAACAAGGAAAAAAACTAAATTTCAAGTACTAAAAGGATCAAATCTTGTTATAATACATGCACAATATAAATATACACAATTAATTGGGGTAATTATACTTGTATTCTAGCCCAAAACAAATATCTACACAAAAAGTTAGATTATTGTAAGAAACACAAATTTCTTAGAGAGAAACTATAAATCATGAACTAAAATGGCATTTCATAAGGCAAGGGAGAAAAACTAGTGCTAAATGGATAAAATCTTGTTATAGGACATGCACAATATAAATCTACATCATTAGTTGGGGCAATTATACTTTGCATTCCAACCCAAAATAAAAATCCATACAAAAAGTTAGACTATTATAAGTAACACGAATTTCTTGGAGATAGGGTATAGAGTCATGAACTAAAATCACATTTCATAAGATAAGGGATAAAAACTAGATTTCAAGCACTAAATGGACTGAATCTTATTACAAGACATGCATAATATAAATCTACACCATTAGTTGGGGTATTTATACTATGTGTTTCATGAAATAACGAAGTTTCCATGTAAATGTAAAGATTTTAAATAGTATTTACATGAGAAGTCTCTCAACATGTTTCAAACACACATTGCAACCAAATATATTTCCTTATAGTCCAATGTATAAATATTTATCCTAACTATCAAGAAAATAAGTAAGCTATATTTTGTTAGATCTCAAAGGAGCAAATAGACACATTTGAAAGGATATCTCACTCGTAGCGTGAAGGTCTTGTGAGTGTACGCATAAGGTTATATTGTTTGGGTGCTTTTGCTTGGAGAAATGAGCTAAGAATGAAAAAGGAGGGTTTAGGACTCCAAAACAATAAAAACAAGGAGCACTTTTGGCCTTGAAAAGTGTGTATCTTTTTTAAAAAAGCGTTTTTAAAAAAAATCTAAGGCTATTGAACTAGATTTTGAGATGTTTTATATAAAAAAGCTCTCTATTTCAAATAATACTTTTACAAGGACTTAGTCATTGCATTTCAAATCTACTTTACACGAGAAGAAGTCTAGTTTTGGCAAGTAATTGCTTTTCCTTAGCATTTCACTCTTCATAAGACATACTGTAGGCATCTAATTTTGTATCATTCTTTACCATTCTTTGTGTTGTATGTAGTATGTGAAGCTCCTAATGTAGAAGCATTACCAACTTAAAGATTGAAGGAAATTACTTCACATTTATAAAATCTACCAATATAGATATTCAAATAACCTTGGGTAGACCAAAGCACATAGAGCTAGTTCATGTCAATGGATGTAATATGACATAAATTACTTGGACACTGCTCTTTACACAATGTGTTTGGTGAATGATCAAGTAGGTGGGTGTACTTGAGTACAACTCATATATTTGATTGCGTAAGAGCAATACAGTACACATTATACTTTAGAAGTGTCAAAGCACTTCACAACATATGATACAGGTCCAATCACATGATAATGGAGTAAATGTCTCATGCCCTTGCAAACATCTTGCAAGTCATCATGCTTGAATGATCTTACACATAACAAAGTCTTACCTATCAATATGCCCTGAAAGTGTGTGCGATAGCATACATTGCATTGATGACTTTAATATCAACTCACTACTTTAAGCATAACGAAATAAGACTTTTTCATCGGTTTTCATTTTTATCTCAAGTTAATGCAATTTAAAGTTCAATTAAATCTGTAAGGTATCCTTGAATTTACCTCTCTTTTGTCATATCTTACTAAAATGCTACTGAGGTCATGTAAGTCCTAACATTGTGTTCAATCCTAGAAGCATTTAATTTTGTATCCTTCTTCCCCATTGTTTTATGAAACACTAATATGATGGCTTGTATTACTTTTCCTTATCAATATTTTGCTTTTCATAAGACACACTCTAGGACTACTAATTTTTTGTGTTTCATAATTACCTTATGAAACACAAATATGGTAGCATGTACTACTTTTCCTTCTTTAGTATCTCACTTTTCATAAGACATACTCTAGGATTGCAACCTTAAAACTTTAACTAGACCACAAATAGATCATGCAGTTTACAAACATTTTTAAGGGTTTTGGGGCTCTTGAGCTCGATTTTGAGGTCAAAATCACCAAATCTTTAAGTATTTGGTATTTTTGTGTGGATCCAAATTTTTAAACTAGTAATGGGATACTATAGATCCAAATTATTGCAAAGCAATCAATGAAAATGAATCTAGTAAGACATTGTCAAAAAATTTAACTATTTATTTTATAAATCATTGTTAGCATGGGAAGGATAAAATCAATTTCTAGAAGATAAAGTATGATCCTAGACAACTATCATAGAATATTTATTAGGTTGTTCTAGGCCAAACAATGTTATTTCATTAATTCTTTGAAGGGATCCCATGGTAATGCCATGATGTAAGTGCAATGGTTCAAGAATTCTCTCATAATCTAAACTTTTGCTACTTATATGTGTCTTTTTTTGGCTATTGAAGCATATGGATTGGATCAGCTTCTTGCTCCATTTTATGGACTCCTTTTTTGTGGCTTCTATAGTTGTTTGATATTGCTGTTGTTTCTTTAGCTTTCTTTTCTTCCTCTTGGACAATGAAGATGTGGACTTAAGGGATTATGTGCCTTTACTTGGTTTGAAAATTGTATTATCAATGGGCCCATCGGTGATCTCTTCTCCTTTTGTCTCCTCATGGGATTTCCGTAGGTTATGTTGAGAAATATTGCTAGGCTACAATGATTCAATTGCCTCTTGTTTTGAAAAGTCGAGCCTTTCAACTATCTCCTCTTTATCAGGAATATTACTTATGGGTTCCATCAATTGTTATTGCTTAGTTGTTGAGTCTAGGGCTTTATCCTATTCAATTATGGAATCCTTGTCCTTAGGGATTATAGTTAGCATTGCCTCCTTTTAAGCTTGGTTTTATGTTTAGGTTTGTTTTTCTTTTGTTTTAGGAGACACGTGTATGTGGCATGAAATAGGTGGTTTTGTAGGTGGTTTGGGCAAACAGATCCAATGATGTGTTGCATAGTACCCTTGAGAAAGTAGGAGGAATCAAGGGATCCATTGCTACATACTAGCTCTTCATCAATGTCTTTGCCAATGAGGCTTAGGCTTTTTTTGTAGTTTCTTATGAGTTTTGTAACTCCACCTTGTATCCTTGGTATCGCTTCCTAAATTTTTTGGTTGGAGAATGGATGTGCTGATAGGTTCTCTTTCTTCATTGTGTGCTTGAAGCAACTCAAGTGTTTCGCGCATGGCGAGGCTGTTGGTCTCGATAGTTGTAAGGATTCTGCATTTTCCCAAGAGAGATTATGATTTTCCTCCATAGGGATTGAGGAATGCATTTGTCACTATAAGCTTTGGTTGGCCTTTTTCAATCCATGTCTCATAGGTCAAAATATTAAAGTCCGCCCCCTCATTGATAAGAGCATCAAGAACATGTTGTTTTTTTATTGTAAGTTTAACCACCCTAAGATAAGGAAGAGATATTATCTCATCATCTTCTAGGTCTAGGCCTATAATCCCAACCTTTCGAATGTAGATCTTAGACTCCTAGTTGCACTATTAGATGTGGATTTCATACTAGAATTATGGCTCTTTTGTGCAATGCTACTCTTATTGCATTTAGGGTCAAGGTTGTTGGGTTGATTCATCTTTGTGTTGATCTTTTGATGGTGTTGCATTCTACTTAGACTAAGTGCAATCTAAATGTAGTGTGCAAGTACCTCTGCATGGCCTAGTTGCCCTAGATGGCTAGTGTGGCCTGTTGAAGTTCTATGGTCTCCCATAGGCTTGGGTGTAGTCAGTCCTTATTTTAATCCCCCACAGACTCTCAATTTGATTCATCTTTAGCCATTGTTAGTGGTGTAATTGTCCCCCTTTCATCTATATTGACTTTGATGTAGCTCGTTATTTCCTCTTACCGTTTCACATGTGCAATTCTTGCGTTACTTGTTTGCATGTAAGCTATACTCATAACTTGTTCCTCTCCTCTCGTGTTTCTTTCAAGATATTCTACATGTGTGTTTTCTTGCCAAATTAGCAATGCATGCACTTCTCTTTCCAAGAATTTGAGATGCATGAGTATGCAAAATTGTGTTCACCTTTTTTAGACAATGTGTTCAATTATCATTAATGTGACTCACATGCTTCTCATGCTTAGTCAGACTTTGGATTTTCTAATCAATAACATGTTAATGCCATGTGACTTTCCAATGACTTGTGCTAGTGATGGTGGACAAAATTGTTTGCTTTCTAACCCCTTTCTGATGCTTTTCTTAGCTAGTTTTCTTTAATCACACTTATCACCCTTGCTTGGTGGGCTCTCTCTTGCTAATGACAATGTAGCTTCTCTTTTCCCTTCAATCTAGCCTCTTTGCAAGAGCTATTCTAGGGAAATTTGCATAGGCTCTAGGGCTATAAAGCTAAATAGGTTTTTCACTATGACCCTACTTGTAATCCAAGTAACTAATCTAGCTATGTGGAGTCCCAAGAGTGTATTGACCTAGTTGTGGAGGCAACACTCAAAGAGGTTACATGGGGTGCCTTACAGATTACTAGAGATGAATGCACAATCAACTATCCTCAGAATGCTTGCAATACACGGCATGGTAGGAAGTCCTAGACCATTGTTCCAACTTTTACCTTAGTGGTCAAGAAGAGTTTCTAAGTATTCATTTCGCCAAAATTTGGTGGCTAATTAGTTCTCTCATGTCCTTGGGTCACCCTAGAGCTCTTTTTGTTAGTACCGAGAATCCTCTAGTACCCTATCTATCACATGACACCTTTTAATGTGCCTTTTTATAAGTTGTGGGTAAGGAGTCTTGAGAATATTGCAATTGATGGAGGTTTTGCCACTTATTCCAAGTAGAGCTCTTATAGTAGTAGCTCTCAAGCACTAGACTTGGTTGGAAATATTGTGGATCACCAGCTTTGGTTTTAGTCTTAGATAATGGGTTTAAGGCTTTTTGGGAGTTTATTCAAGGCAAGATGGTTGATTAGCCTCTATGCAAGTAGGCCCAAGTAGAATGGAGTCAAGTCAAGTGGTAAATCTAGCCTCCAAGTTTGTTGGAAGTGTTATCTCAATATATTTTGCATCCTTGCAATGCTCGCAACACCCCTAAGGATGCCCTTTACTGACAAGTTCTCTAGTTCTCTACCCGTGAATACTTGGTTGCTACTTCCCAATTGTGATGGTCCTTATATTGTCAAGGATCAATTATTTGTTGCGTCTAGCTCTATGCATGCTACCCACCATAAGGTTTTCAACTAGCCCATGGGCCCAAAGAAATTGTGATGTAAAGGCATAGATCATTGATATAATGATCTATTAAGTACCTTAAACCATTTGCAGAGGTTTCTTCTCCTTCTTAGCTTTGATATAATGGTTTCACATCTCCCTCCAAAATATTGACTTGTCTCTTTGGTCTTTGCCTCCCTACCCCTACCTTTGTGTTGTTGCAATCTCTCGGCACTCATATATCTTCTTGTTTGAGTATGCCTTTCTTAGGTCTCACCTTCTTGTTGGTAATCCTAATTGCAATGCAACCTCCCTATGCCTAAATCCAACTAGTCAAGGTGATAGTCCAGTACAGTTTTGGTGGTGCTATTATGGCATAGGGTATCCAAATTGATTGTAGGTACATAACAACTTGCAAGGCTCCTGGCAAGATACTCCTCTTCGTCGCAACTTGGCCGTAAGAAGGTTCTAGTATCGCTCTTAAGTTTATGGTGTTTGAAGGTATTCTAGGTAATAAAACAATCAAGTTGCCCTCAAGTTATTGATGCTCTTGTGACCTTGGAATGGTTTATGATTACCCAAGATGTAGATGATATATTGCAACAATCATAGTCTCCCCTTGAAGGATTCTAGCTCTAACAATCAATACAAATCAAGCTCCTTATGAGGCCAAGATATGTGGTCCCTAGCTTGGATCACTAAGCCTACTATAGGCAATGTGTGGCTATTGTATATAGTTGATGCTTGATTGTCCACTTGTAGCAATTCATAGGAACCACACAAGTGAAGCTGAGTGCTACTTAGTAGCTCAATGATTCCAAAACTTAAGGTTTATATCACAAGAAGTTCTAAGCATGTGCCTTAGGGTTCAAGTGGCATGGTCTAGCTCAACTATGGTCAATCTTTTCCAAGAAAGGTCATGTATTTTGTCCATATGTTTGAGGGCTACCTGAAATTTCGAGGCCTTTTGGTTGTCCACTAAGGTGAGTGATTCAAGGTGTCAAGTTATTCAAGATTGGGTTGGAATAGTTAGGTGGATATTCCTTCCCTTTTATGTCTTTGAAATCTCAACACAAACTTTGAGACGACCTAGTTGCAAGCTAGTCCTCGTAGCCTCACAATTTAAGCATGCATTTAGTTGAGCTCTTACAAGTGTATGGGATCACACTTAATATCCACAATTACTCAACCATTCCCTTTTGCTTATGATTGCTTACTATTGATATCCTAGAATGCACTAGAGTGCGGTTGATTTTTTCCAAATCCTTAAGGCACACAAGATACCTAATAGACTCGGTTTTGATCTTAGATGAGTGTATGGGATCACACTTAATATCCACAGTTACTCAACCATTCCCTTTTGCTTATGATTTCTTACTATTGCTTACTATTGTATGGATATTAAGTGTATGGGATCACACTTAATATCCACAGTTACTCAACCATTCCCTTTTGCTTATGATTGCTTACTATTGATATCCTAGAATGCACTAGAGTGCGGTTGATTTTTTCCAAATCCTTAAGGCACACAAGATACCTAATAGACTCGGTTTTGATCTTAGATGAGTGTAAGACCTGTGTGCAAAGTGGGCTCGAGAGTATTTTCTCTCCACGTTTGGAGCTTGGGATTAGCCAACTATGCAAAAACCTATAGGTTTTGTGTAACAAGATAGCTACTCTTCATGGAGATGATTACAAGTACCCTTTCTTGTGAGCTTCCATGAGATTCTTTTGAGCCGATTTGGATGGGTCCACCTTTCCCTACCTGACACTAGGGGTGCTTCAAACTACAATGCCAAGTGTGCCAAAGGCACTATCAAGGACCAATGGGCTCGTGGGGCCAGAAATAGCTCGAATAGTTCCTAAGAAGGGTGTCTAGCATGCCACATATGGTGTTATGCTCATGTGTACTTCCAGGGCTAATGTCCATGTATAATTGGTCTCCCTACTATTAGTGCATTTCAAATGTTTAGGTTATGGATCCCTCAAGGGTTCAAGTGGTGGCCTCATATAGCCATGTCCATCTTCTCTACTTTTGGTGCCTCCCAAATCCATAATGGATTATCCTTGCATGTGCAAGTAATACTAAATCTTTGAATCAAAGTCTAAAGCTATACCATGCATTGGCCTAGGCTAAAATATGGAAATTGCTTGAAGTTCCTCAATGACTAACACTCCCTACCCAAAGGATTCCAATAAAAGATGCCTCAATAATTCCACTCCAAGCACACCATGGGTCAAGAAAAGGCAAAAAATAAACCTCATAGCTACAATACAAGTGAATTTAGTTTCCAAAGACTAGTTACCAATGCGATGGTTGTGTTACAAGGATCTGTCTCTAGGGTGTGTGTGAGCCTAGCCAAAGTGCCCATGTGGTCACTCAAATGTGGTTATCATTCTTTCTTCAAAATAGTTAAGGCCCTTTTGATCTTAGTAGCCATCAACATGGTGGTCGAAACTCTTGGTGAGTGGTAGATGTAGTCTGCCAAATACCACCTCACGTGGCCCAAGTAGGGGAAGAACCGGCTGAGTGTGGGAGAGGGATGAAAGTTGGAGGTGGAGGAGTCAATTCACATGACAGGGTGGCAGCCGGCTTGCACGGTAGGGTGGGAAGAAGAATATGCCTATGACCATCATCTTAGCAACACCATGAGTTGAAGGAGACAAGGACGCAGAGAAGAAGGCGAGGAAGCAAGGAGTGGAGGTGAAGAGGAGGAGCATCAAAGGAGTCTTTGTAGGGATATCATGATGCAAGGTTTGCGTCGTGCCTTTCTCCTCCTTTCTGAATAATAATGACTATGGAATGGTTTGAGAGAGATGCGAGCCTACTACTATTTATTAATCATTTGAGGAGCTCATGTCCATCTAAAATCACTACTATGTTGACATGCATGTAATCGAGTCGCATGAAGCTTTCTCAAAGCCGATTCAACAAGAGCCACACCCCTCGGTAAGCCGTTTGTGTACCGAGCCCAAAGAGCTTGCTACGCTCAAGTCAGCCGTGGCAAGCCCGGAAGCAGCACTTGGCGTATACTCAAGTGCTTCTACTACAACACGCACAATGGAGTGCTACAATGATAGGAGGGTGGTGGCAGTGGTGAGATGATGGCCTGGCAATTAGCACGATAGGGTGGCAGCCTAAGTGGCCAAGTGGGAGAAGCTAATTGGGGCAGCCAATTCGGCCCACATGGTGGTGGCCGATTGAAAAGACAATCACGTGATGGAAAGGATTCGGCCTAGGGTGGAGTTGGCCATCAAAGTAGTGGGGTGGGGTGTCGAATGACCAATGGGACGGCATCTAAATGCATGGGGTTATGTCTTGGCCTGATAAAGAGAATGTCTGCCATCACAAAGGATTCTCTTATGTCTTGGCAACGCAGCCAAAATATCAGAGCTTTTATAAATTTGATCATCAGACTTGATGAAATACTATTTGTTTTAAGCACTTCATCCGATTTGGTAACGGCTACCTCTCACATAGTCTCTATATCCTCCAAACTCATTTATCTATCCATTCTTCTCACAAACCACACAAAAGCGAGAATAAACATACTAATAACGGTATAGTAAACTCATCACCTTACCTTCTCATTGTAGTCTATCTATGGGTGGCAGGCTCATCAATGGCTCCATGACCCCTGCAATGCACTACAAGCAAACTCCACCTCCTTTGCCTCAATTATCACATTGGCTCCGTAAGGGGAAGAGGAAGAAGAAAAAGTAATAGCTTCTCCAATTGGCCCCTCACTCTATCTCACACTCTCCCTCCCTCCCTCCCTCTCTATCTATCTCTCCCTTTAGCAAAAAGCAAGCAAGACAAAATAAAAGAGCTCACAAGATTGTACACCACAACAATGAGCTTATCCATTCACTTTCTAGTTTTTATACATGGGGTTTGGAGTTTGGGTTTCCACTTAAGTTGGGCGAACATCTCTCCTATTTGGCTCTTGGTTGCCCTTTCCCAATTTATGCATACATATTAGATTACATTGATCGTCACAAGAGTGGATGAATGCTAGTTTTAGTGCCCTTGCTGAGCTATGGGCCATTTTACTTGATGGAAAATATTACAATTTGCACAGGTGCTACACCCGGCTTTCAAAATAGCATTGCAATTAATTATACAATTGCAGGCTTTGACAAAAAAATATATTCCTTGTTTCCTTCACTTGATTTGCACATCTCTTTACTTTTTCCACTTTTGCACATCTTTTGCCAATTTGCATTGCTATCCGATTGCCTTTTGTCCTCTTGTTAATAAGTGCCATTCTTATCTCTCAAGATTTTCCATACACTTTTATACTGAAGCAACATCCCCTATTTGGACAAAATGTTGCTAGTAGAATGACTTCTTATAGCAAGCCAAATGGAAGGCCCAAATCTATTAACATGTTGAGATGGCAAGCTCAACACATGTGGACATGGATGATGGACCGCCTGATTAGATGGGTCCACACGTCTACACTTAGCACGTCGGTGGTCATTATGACTCTCACATGGCCACTGACTCATTACTTATTATATTCAGGTTGTTACACCTATTTACAGCTGGCATAGTTATAGCGCCATTCGACTAGTGTAGTCGGTTATGCATTGTTTGACTTAGTAAACCACTTTCCTTTTATGTTGTATCTTATCTATACCTTGTGTACATTGTAAAGTGTGGAAGAAGAAGAAGAAATCAGCAAGAAAACGTTTTTGGCCTCCATCTCTCTTCTTGTCTCTTGAGTGAGCTTCTCCTTGTGCATTCTGTGCGTGTTCGGCGCAGCATCTTGAGCAATCCCCTCCACCACGCGATTCTTGACATGGTATCAGAGCCGCGCCATTGAGAGAGGCTGATTTCGAAGGTTGAAGTGAAGGAGAAGAAGCAAGGTTCGAGCAAGCAAGCTACGGGTAAGAATCTCTCCCATTCTTCCACTCCTTCTCTTGGATAGTGCCTGTGGAGGCACCGGAAGCAGGGCAGAGCAAAAATCTCAGATTGCAGTGAGATTTGGTGTGCGCAGAGATTTTGGGCATTTGAGGCCGTTTCAGGGCCCGTTTTAGAGCTGCAAGGTTGCGGACAGCAGTTTCGGGGTACACAGTGACTTCGACTGTATTGACCGAACGTGGGTGCGCAGGTTACAGATTTCAGATCTGTAAGTTCAAAGGTGTTTACCAGTGAGTAAACACAAGGTTTATCTGCAAACTGGTTGCAGATTGCATGTATTGTTGAGCAGACATTGGAAAAGGCTGTCTGGTGAATTGCTGTGTACTACAGGTCGAGGGTTGCAGAAGATTTGCTTGCTGTTTGGTATTATTATTGTGATAATGGCAGAGAATAGTGGAAGCCCCATCATTGAGAAGCTCGACAAGAACAACTACCCTTCATGGAAGTTCCGTGTCACGAACTTTCTTATTGGAAAAGGCCTCTACGAGTTCGTTTCAGGTGAAGAAAAGGAGCCGGAGGTGAGTGATCCTCCAACTGCAGAAGAGACAAAGGCACGAAAGGAATGGAATGCAAAAGACAAGAAGGTCATGTATTGGTTGTCTGCAGTAATTGACAATAACATGCTGGGACACATTAGAAATGCAGAGAATGCATATGCAGCTTGGACCATACTTGAAAGTATGTTTTCTGTAAATACAAAGGCACGAAAGATTCAACTCAAGCAAGAGTTGAATACATTAAAGAAAGGGAAGATGTCTATCAATGAGTATGCACTGAAGGTAAGAAGCATTGCAGATGCATTGGCAGCGATTGATGCAATGCCCGATGATGATGATTTGGTGTCGTCTACCTTGGGTGGACTTAACAATGAAAAGGCTTGGAAGTCTTTTGTAACTTCCGTATATGTTAGAAAGCCATTTCCAGATTTCGATGAATTGGTCTCTCTTATGATCACTGAAGAGATCAACATGCAGAGTGAGACATCTGAAAGAAGTGGTGAACAGGTCCAAGCTTTCTATTCCAGTTCTGGAAGGGGATGTGGCAGGTTCTCTTCAAGAGGCCGTGGTGCAGGACGTGGTAGTGATAACTAGCAAAACAGATTGAATCAGCAATTTGGCGATATGCAGGTTTCAGGAGGTCGTGGTAACTTTAGAGGCAGGGGGAGCTTTAGAGGAAGAGGTGGATGGCAGAACAGAGGTTCTAACAACTCTGGTATTGTGTGCCACTACTGTGGCAAAACAGGTCATATTGCAGCCCAATGTTATGCTAAGAGAGATGATATCCGCAGTGGTAAATTGTAGCAAGGAAACTATGCATCGTCTTCACGACAGAATGAAGACAAAAATGAACGTTTGTTCATTATGCAGCATATGCTGAATGCTGTTACAAGAAAGGGAACACATGAAGATGTTTGGTATGTTGATTCAGGTGCATCCAATCACATGACCAGCCATGCAGAATGGTTTGGAGAGATGCAGGATTTGCAGAATGCAGGTTATGTGCAGACGGGTGATGACTCATGCCACCCAATTTCACACATTGGAAAAGTTCCCTTGTCCTTGCATGATGGTAAGACAAAGAGTCTTTCAGATGTATTACATGTGCCATCTATTACAAAGAATTTGGTGTCAGTCGGTCAAATGGTAGAGCAAGGGCTGCAAGTCAGATTTAATGCAAAGGGCTGCTTTGTAGAAGACTTCAATGACAAGTGCAGGTTGGTAGCAAAGGGAAGTAGAGTTGGACGTATGTTCACTCTAGATGCTGGAATTCCTACTATGAATGCGGCTATGTATGCCAAAGGAAAAGGTGTTGTTGCAGACATTGAAATTTGGCACAAACGCATTGGACATGCAAATGTACAAAGGCTGAAATTAATGCAGTCCAAAGGGTTGGTTACAGGTTTGCCTACATTTAAAGTTGCAGAATTTCAGAAGATATGTGAAGCATGTCAGTTTGGTAAGCAGGCAAGACAACCCTTTTCACATGACAGAGATGTAAGCAGAAAAATCCTTGATGTTGTGCATACAGACATTTGGGGGCCTACACAAAATGTATCTCTTGGAGGCAGTTCATACTTTGTCACATTCATTGATGATTGCTCTAGAAAGCTGTGGGTATATTTTATGAAGGAAAAGAGTGAAGCTTTTGAGCACTTTAGAACTTTCAAGGCTGCAGTTGAAAGAGAAACAGGCTTGAAAGTAAAGTGCCTGAGGTCAGATGGAGGGGGAGAGTACCTCTCAAATGAGTTCAGTGATTTTCTGAGGTCTCATGGGATAAAGAGACAGTTCACATGCAGGTATACCCCACAGCAAAATGGGGTTGCAGAAAGGAAAAATAGGCATATTGCAGAAGTTGCACGCGCCTTGATGGCTGAAAAGAATATGCCTAAGCATTTTTGGTCTGAGGCTGTTCATACTGCTGTTTATATTATGAACAGAACTCCCACAGCTGCAGTTCATGGTATGACCCCCGAAGAATGTTTTACAGGTAAGAAGCCTGATGTTTCACACTTGAAAGTATTTGGCTGCATTGCGTATGTTCATGTGCCAGATGAGTTGCGGAAGAAACTGGATCCAAAGGCTGAAAAGTGTATCTTTATTGGATACTCTTTAGAGCAGAAAGGGTATCGTTGTTACAACCCTGTCACATGTAAGTTCAGAGTGAGCAGGGATGTCATCTTTGATGAAATGAGCAGTTGGTATGCATCTAGTGGTAATGCATTGGATGTTGATGATGATCATGATACTCATGTGCAGGCTGAAAAGTAAGAATCACAGACTCTTAGTGGACCAGAGACATCATCTGGTAGTCCTTGGTCTGGGAGACTAAGGAGTACCTCTACATCTTCGGGTGCATCTAGTAGCACTACAGGTAAAGACAAAGGAAAGAATAAGGCGTCAGAAGGCATTGATGCAGTTCTTGATGGAGACTCCAGTGGCTCAGAGAGCTTGGATGATGAGCTTGGCATTCCTTCAGTGAGGACTCCAGGTGTGCAGAGAGCACGTGTTAATGCAAAGACTCCATTGAGTGATCCAGTGGTACGCAGGTCTAGCAGGGTGAGATATCCTGTTAAAAGATTTGGTTTTGAGGGTTATGCAGCTCACCATTATGCTTATATGGTGAAACTAGTTGAGGATGTTGAGCCCACATGTTTTGAGGAGGTTGTTGGTCATGCTCATTGGGATGCAGCAATGGATGAGGAGATGGCTGCACTAGAGGCCAATAAGACTTGGGATCTAGTATCATTGCCAAAGGGAAAGAAAGCTATTGGATGTAAGTGGGTTTATAAGATTAAGCACAATGCAGATGGTTCTATTAGCAGGTACAAAGCTAGGCTGGTTGCAAAAGGCTATGCCTAGACATATGGCATAGATTATGATGAAACCTTCAGTCCAGTTGCTAGGATGGCAACTGTCAGATGTGTGATTGCTTTGGCAGCAGCCAAAGGTTGGAGGTTGCAGCAAATGGATGTAAAGAATGCCTTCTTGCATGGTGATTTGCAGGAAGAAGTGTATATGGATCAGCCAGCAGGTTATGAAGATTTAGAGCATCCCACGTATGTGTGCAGGTTGAAGAAGGCACTCTATGGACTCAAGCAAGTACCTAGAGCATGGTCTGACAAGATCAGAGAGTATCTTGTCAATATTGGCTTTTATGTTTCTGATGCTGATCACTCACTTTATGTGAGAAAGGGAGATACAGGTTTGGTCATCATAGTCATCTATGTGGATGACTTGATTATTACAGGTGATAGTGATAGTGGGATTGCTGAAGTCAAGGGCTGGTTGAAGATGAAGTTTGAGATGAAGGATTTAGGTGAGCTAAGGTACTTCCTTGGCATTGAGGTGATCAGATGTGATGATGGTATATGGCTGTCCCAAAGACAGTATGGCTTGGATATGTTGTCCAAGTATGGTATGACTGCATGCAAACCA
This sequence comes from Lygodium microphyllum, assembly GCF_053477565.2. Taxonomy (NCBI): domain Eukaryota; kingdom Viridiplantae; phylum Streptophyta; class Polypodiopsida; order Schizaeales; family Lygodiaceae; genus Lygodium; species Lygodium microphyllum. The sequence continues at coordinate 74,128,792 of NC_141163.1, forward strand.
CTTTCAGTCCCGTTGGAGCAGAATGTAAAGCTGAGTGCTGATGTTGGGGATGAGATAGAAGACCCTACTATGTTCAGGAGGATAGTGGGAAGTTTGATCTACATGACCATTACAAGGCCAGACTTGAGCTATGCTGTTGGTCTTGTGAGTCAGTTTATGCAAGTACCTAGAAAGCCACATTTGGATGCAGTGAGACGCATATTGAGATATGTGAAGTCCACATTACATTATGGGCTTTTCTATGAGGCAGGTACAGATGTACATGTGTTTGGATACACAGATGCAGATTGGGCTGGTAGTATGTCTGATAGAAGATCTACCAGCGGATACATGTTCTCTCTTGGTAGTGCAGCAGTTGCATGGAGCAGCAAAAAGCAATCTACAGTTGCTTTGTCGAGTACAGAGGCTGAGTATAGAGGCGCTGCTGTTGCAGCATGTGAGGTAGTATGGCTGCAAAAGTTACTGGCTGATTTGGATGTGCAGGTGGAAGGTCCAGTTGTCATTTATTGTGACAACATGAGCAGTATACAGTTGGCTAGGAACCCTGTGTTCCATGCCAGGACAAAACATATTGAGGTACACTACCACTTTGTGAGAGAGAAGGTACTAGCAGGTGAGATTGACTTGGTGTATGTCAGCACACAGGATCAGATAGCTGATATCTTCACGAAGGCATTGGGTACAGAGAAGCTTCAAAAGTTTCGAAGCTTACTTGGAGTTGCAGAGATGCAGTTGAGCTTGAGGGGGAGTGTTGAGATGGCAAGCTCAACACATGTGGACATGGATGATGGACCGCCTGATTAGATGGGTCCACACGTCTACACTTAGCACGTCAGTGGTCATTATGACTCTCACATGGCCACTGACTCATTACTTATTATATTCAGGTTGTTACACCTATTTACAGCTGGCATAGTTATAGCGCCATTCGACCAGTGTAGTCGGTTATGCATTGTTTGACTTAGTAGGCCACTTTCCTTTTATGTTGTATCTTATCTATACCTTGTGTACATTGTAAAGTGTGGAAGAAGAAGAAGAAATCAGCAAGAAAACGTTTTTGGCCTCCATCTCTCTTCTTGTCTCTTGAGTGAGCTTCTCCTTGTGCATTCTGTGTGTGTTCGGCGCAGCATCTTGAGCAATCCCCTCCACCACGCGATTCTTGACATAACAAACTTATTGACCTGCCTTTGTAAGCTCTCAAGCTACTAACCATTCAATTTAGATATATTTTTACCGAACTCTAGTTCAAATCCCAATTTCTTTGACTGGTAGCTTCCTCAAACCACCACACAAACAACACTTCTTATAAAAATGTGCCCTTTATATATACAAAATTATAATTTAATTATTATTTATTTGAGAAAAAACCACACATACATACACATTAAACCCATCTACTAGAATAGGTGGGAAGCTATCTCCTTTCACTAAAAGGGGGAGAGAGAGAGAGAACCAAATGACATTGCTTGAACCATATTGAATTGTGAAATTTTCACTACAAGGGAATGGGGCAATAGCAATGGCCATTTATGACAAAAAAAAGTAGTGTTGCTAAAAGTGTCGCTATTAGAGTCACAAATTCTATTTGTGATGCAAATAGTGACATTAGTAACGATGTTAATAATTATCCAAATACCTACATTAATAGTGACACACATATGATGCAAATAGCGGCGTCGGTCTGAGAAAAAAGTTTCGAAAACCCGAGTGTGATATTTGCCAAAAAAACATTTGCGAAAAAGAATGAAAGAGAGAGCAAGAGAGCTTAAAGCTTTGAGAGAGAGAGAGAGAGAGAGAGAGAGGGATCTTATCACCACTGTCACTGTCGTCGCCGCTATATACGATGAAGAAAGAGAAGTGCGCAAGGGAGAAGGGAGGGAAGGTGCGAAGATGAGGTACAAAGGGTTTCATCTTTAGGCCTTTGAGGTAGGTACATTCCCTCTTCTTGCTTTATTTTTGTGTTCTCTTCTTTTCTTTTTTTGTTTTTCTTTGCAAAGAGATGCATGTAAAGAGAGGAAGGGAGTGAGGGAGAAGAAGGAAGGGAGAGGAAGAGAGAAAGAGGGAGAGAAAGGGGAGAAAGGAAACAAAGAGGAAGAGGAAGAGATAAATGAGAGATGAAGGAAGGAAGAGAGGAGGATGAGCGAGAGAAACAACGAGGGAGAGAGGGGGGATAAACAAAGAAAGGGAAATAGAGAGAGAAAGAGAGGGGGAGAGAAATAGAGAGAGGGAGAGGGAAGGAAGAGAGGAGGTTGTAGAAAAGAAGGGTGAGGTAAAGAGAGAAAGGAGAGTGAAAAGAAGAGAGAGAGAGGGGGAGAAAGAGAGATAGAGAGAAAAAAATAGAGAGCGAGAGAGAAATAGGAAAACAATGAGAGAGTGAGAGAGAATGAAAAGAAAGAAAAGCAAAGGGAGAGGGGTGTTGAGAAATAGACAAATGATATATGCTCCAAGAAGAGTTGTCTTGAATCCCATATGCACAGTGAGGAGAGTGGAACAACTCAAAGTCTATAAAGCATTGTACTTGACTATGAAATAAATACAATGTCATGATGCTTTGTACTTTTAGTTAAGTATAGTGTCATTGTTGATCTTACACAAGATTGTGTTTATGAGTCCAAGCTAATCTATCTTGGAACTTAATTCACTTGTGTAACAGTTTGTCTCTACTTGTTCATGTCATTATGAGTTTGGTCTCCATCTTTGAACCACCATAGCTTGTGTCATGCTCTAGATCCACAACTTGTAACATGGTATCAGAGCCCAGTCAGGTATGGCACTAAATCTATAGCTTTATTTCACTCTTACCTAGCTCAACTTGAGCTCACATCAACTTAGGACAAGTCTGGAACCCTAGTTCCTACTCCTTCTTCTCAATGCCTTGCTTGGCAGCCATAGCCAAACTGCACCTACCTTCAGTTGAGCATTCAGATCTCACCATATAGACTGTGTCAGCTCTTGCTTCCTTCACCAAAAGTTACTCCTTAGCTTAAGACACTCCTTGCTATCACATCAGACGGAGACATTACCATCTACAGAAGGTGGCATTACATGATTTTCAAAAACGGCGTAGTTTGCAACAGCGTGACGATTTGTACATCTGTGCTCACGATACACAACGCAATTCTCGTAGCTACCATAGGGCTTTTGTAGCCCATGAGATAAGCTTCATTGCCATGTAAAAAGTTTTAATAATGATCAAGTGTGCAGTCCACATAGAGCAAAAAACCAGGATGCTGGAGAAGGGCCTAGAACTGGAAGCCATAGCCATTTTCATCAAGCTCATAAATATCTTCTCTCTCAGGTTATTCAAATGTTTGATCGTCTGATCTAAGTCTTCAACTAGTTCCCAGCATTTTAAATTAGTAAGAAGGGGAGAAATCAAGCACAACAAACTATAAACAAAGTATCTCTTGATACTATTCTTGATTGCCAATGCTTGTGTTTGTTGACACATCAAATTAGCTCAATTTGGCTAGTTCTGAAAGTCCTTGGTACTGATTTACTGCTATACCTTTAGGGCAGTCCTTGCTGAACGTCAATGCAATACTCTTGAATTTCAGAATAGCATCTTGAAATTGCTTCCATTTCTTAGTGGTTCGTCTACAAAAGCCTTGTTAATCATATTTCCTATAAGCATCTTTACAAAAGGATAGACACTGCCCGAGTATTCTCGTGGTAAGGCCTCCTTTAAAAAAAAAAAGACTGAGCTTGAGCAAATAGATAAACTCAATGGTGAAGGATTTCATGCTTGGAAGGAGAAGACCATGTATCACCTAATGTGAAAGGACTTGTGGGACCTGTTTGAAGATGATGCAGATAGCAAGGGGGAAGATGATGAAGATGGGTTCGTTGAAGAAGACCAGCTCAAAACCAAAGAATGGAAGAAAATGAATAACAAGACACTAGGCATCATTGCCTGGGAACTAAGTGATGATGTACTACATCATATATCTGGCATCAGAAATGCTAGAACCACTTGGGAGGAACTTGATAGAATGTTTGGTACCCAAGCAAAGAACTCAAAGGTAAAACTACTCATGCAGTTTTATAAACTAAATATCAAAGACAGTGCTTCTATGACCACACACATTAACAAGTTCAAGAGCTTAAAAACCTAGCTTGCAACTCTTAAGAATAATATTGATAAAGATGAAGCAATAGTCGTACTACTTGCAAGTGTAAACAAGGATCCATATGAGAACCTTGTGTCCACTCTAAGTAATGTTCCGAGTCTCTCACTCAAAGATATTGAGCACTCACTGCTTGATAGAGAAAGCAAATTTAAAAGCAAAGATGTAAAAGAGACCAGCTCATGTGAAAACCTCTTATACACTAGACGAGCTACTGGACCCAAGGGAAGAGGTCGAGGATTCAACATGACAACAAGAGTCGGATGATATGTCAGTATTGTGGTAAAACTGGCCATATTGTCAATGGATGCTTCCACAAGAAAAGATCACAGCATATGCAGAATGACTATCACCAAAGTCAATTTATGAATGAAGAATAAGAAAAAGATAGTTTCGCTACTATTAACAACTCTGACAGGTTGTTCTAAGGAATTTGTTTCCATAAAGGATCTCTATGTTTTCCTTAGTGGATTTGATTTGCAAAACCCTTGCCAAAGATGTAAAGTCTCAAGCTTTAACTTGACTAGGCTGCCTATAAGCTAGTCTTCCGGGCCATGTTATCATGTAGGGGGGCAAAAAGCCAGCAAGTGTAGGCACTCATCATTTGAGGGGGGGTGTTGAGAAATAGACAAATCCAAGAAGAGCTGTCCTAAATCCCATATGCATAGTGAGAAGAGTGGAACAAATCAAAGTCTATAAAGCATTGTACTTGACTATGAAATAAATACAATGTCATGATGCTTTGTACTTTCAGTTAAGTGTAGTATTATTGTCGATCTTACACAAGATTGTGTTTATGAGTCCAAGCTAATCTAACTTGGAACTTAATTCACTTGTGTAACATTTTGTCTCTACTTGTTCATGTCATTATGAGTGTGGTCTCCATCTTTCAACCACCATAACAAGGGGGGAGAGAGAGATAAAGAGAGATGGGGTGACATTGCTTTCAATATCTTTGTTTTTTAAGCTTTTTATTTTCTATCTTTGATTGTGCTTGCAACGAGATACATTGAGGGAGAGTGGGGAGGGAAGGAAAGAGAGAAATAGCTCGGGGAAGTTACTATATGCATATCCTGTACATCGCATGCCTATTTATAAATATCCACATATGTGATTTTTTTTAAATAAAGCATAACCCTTTTCTATTAAATTTGTAAATAACCCCTTTATATTATACCCTTTTGTATTTAAAAAATGTATAAAATTGGTATTTTAAAAATACCTTATTTTGAATCCACGTGACGCACACATATATTCATGAGTAACTTACCCGAGAGAAATAGAGAGAAGAAGGGAGGGGAAGGAAGAGAGAGACAGAGAGAAATTAATAAGGGGAGAGAGAGGGGCTTCATAAAAAAGTGTTGAAACTTGTATAGGTTTGGTAAAGAGAGAGAGAGAGAGAGAGAGAGAGAGAGAGAGAGAGAGAGAGAGAGAGAGAGAGAGAGAGAGAGAGAGAGAGAGAGAGAGAGAGAGAGAGGCCACCACCACTGCCACCATCCACAAAGAGAGAGGAGACAAGTGTAAAGGAGAAGGAAGGAACTCGTGAAGGAGAAGAAAAGGGAGGGAAGTACGTAGGGATTCTTCTTCAAGCTTTGAGATAAGTGCATTATCTCTTCTCTCTTTGTTTTTCTCTTTTCTTTATTTCTCTCTTTCTTTTTGTTGATGAAGAGATGTATAGAGTGAAGAAGTGAGAGAGATCAATGCAAGGGAGATTGAGAGAGAGAGGTTGTTGCCACCGCCAATCCGCCACAAAAAGAGAGGGGAAATTTGCAAAGGAGAAGGAGGGAACCCGTAAAGGAGAAGAAGAAGAAGAAGGAGAGAAGCATGAAAGGATTCTTCTTCAAGCTTTGAGGTAAGTGCATTCTCTCTTCTCTCTTTGTTTTTCTCTTTTCTTTACTTTTCTCTTTCTTTTTGTTGATGAAGAGATGTATAGAGAAAAGAAGGGAGAGAGATCAACGCAAGGGAGATTGAGAGAGAGAGAGAGGTTGCCACCGGCACTGACCGCATCCATGAAAAGAGAGGGGATAACTACAAAGAAGAAGGAGTGAACCCATGAAGGAGAAGAAGAAGAAGAAGGAGATAAGCACAAAAGAATTCTTCTTTGAGCTTTGAGGTAAGTGCATTTACTATTCTCTCTTTGTTTTTCTCTTTTCTCTACTTCTCTTTTTCTTTTTGTTGATGAAGAGATGTGTAAAGAGAAGAAGGGAGAGAGATCAACGCGCACGAGAGAGAGAGAGAGAGAGAGAGAGAGAGAGAGAGAGAGAGAGAGAGAGAGAGAGAGAGGCTGTTGCCCAGCGCAATTTCCTTCGCTATCCACGAAAAGAGAGGGGACAAATGTACCCAAAGGAGAAGGAGGGAAATCGTGAAGGAGAAGAAGAAGGAGGAGGAGAGAAGTGCAAAAGGATTCTTCTTTAAGCTTTGAGGTAAGTGCATTCTCTCTTATCTCTTTTTTGACCATAGCTGACCAGCTAGCTATTATTGGATCTCGTGTTTCAAAAAATGATATGATTGTAGTGGCATTGAATGGGTTAGGCAAGGAGTATAAGGCATTGAATGAGTACTCAGGATGACAAGGGAGATAGACTATTTGCCATGCAACATGTATCAAAGAATACAGCTAAGCAATGCAAAGATGAGAAATTGTACATAGACTCAGGAGCATCCAATCATATGACTCATCATGGCGAATGTTTTGATGAGTTAGTAGCAGGGTCTTATGGATTTATATGTATTGGTGATGATATATAGCATGATATTCAGCATACAAGTATGGTTCCATTGCTCATGCTTTCTTCTTGATGGCAGAAAGAAGAGCCTACATGATGTACTACATGTACCTTCTATTACCAAGATTCTTCTATCAGTTGGACAGATGATTTCAATCGATACACATGGATGTACATTTTGAAGCACAAGGATGAGGTGCTCGATGTCTTTAAGCAAATGGTTTTATAAATCGAAATGCAAGTTAGATGGTTCATTGGAAAGGTATAAAGCCCGGTTGGTTGCAAAGGGATATGCACATTAGTACAACCTAGATAATGAGGAAAATTTCGGCCTGGTTGCCAACATGGCAACAGCGAGAACAATCATTGCATTAGTGGCTTCTAAAGGGTTGGAAATTATAGTAGATGGATGTAAAAAAAAAATTCTTTTCAGGGAGCTACTTGGAGTATAGCAACTAGTATGAGCTTGAGGGGGAGTGATGAGACTTCAAGCTCCCGATTTACACCTAGTTCTTTATAGTCATCCAATATGTGTGTGAAGTACATGGAATAATCAAGAATATGGGAGTTCACTACTCCATGTTGCTTCATCTCTCTCTCCCTATCTTTTGATAAAGAATACCAACTTGAAGGAGTCCAAGAAGAGGAAGAAATTATGGAGTATTATGTAAAGGGAGAAGGATGGAGTTTATGTGTGTTCAAAGGTAGAATGTATTATGATGGAGTTAGGATATAAGAAAGAAGACAAAGATATGTGGATATGTTAGAAGGATGAAGCCTTGCACCACATGTTGCAACTCAAGAAATAGAGTTTGAGAAGGGGGAGGATGAGCTTGATTCTTTTGATCTTGAAACACCTCTATCCATTGAGATTGAGGGTGAGACCAAGAAAGAAAAGATAGAAGATGACTTAGACGTAGGTAAAAACAAGAAGGAAGAAGTAGAGCTCAAAGACACTACTACAAGTGTCCAAATGCTCCCCTAAAGAAACTTGAAGAAGTTTGGAATAAAGCTAGAGTGAGCAGAAGATCAACAGGACTTATTCATATCTTAGGGTCTTGAATACAATGAAAGCTTGAAGTGAAGCTCTTCTTCTTGGGCCTAAGCAAGTGATAAAAAAGCTCATTGAGTAATACTTTTTTGAATTTGTCAGAGAGAGAACTAGGGAGAGAAGAAGAGGAGAGAGAAAGACTACAGAGGAGAGAGAAAGACTGCAGGAAGAGAGAGAAATAGAGTGACGAGGAGAGAGAAAGACTAGAACTGGAGAGAGAAAGACAAGAAAGATGAAGAAGCCATGGAAGCTTGGAACAAGAAGGGAGAGAAAGATTGTAAATGTATTGATATGTCAAAAAGATCTGGAAAATTACAACTTATCTCCTTATATACCAATGTCAGTGTGACATGGCATATTATCAACATTTTAACTATTTCCAACTTCTTACAATCCATCCCTTCCCAAAAGTTTTTGTCCTAAAAAACAAACCTAGAAACAAGCTAAAAAGGAGATGGATAGAACAGAGTACTACTCTGTACAGCATTACAAGGGATAAAAGAAAAGATTACCTAATACTCAATAGTAGTACTAATCTATACAGGAGGTCAAAATCAGCCTATAGCCTCCCGGATCAAAAGGAAAAGTTGTATCTTTGCCATGCATAGGATCAACTTTCATAAGATCGAAATCAAATACTCCTGGAAACACGATCATCATGATAGTACTCACTAATAAAGTCTCCATTGCATGATGGCCTTCCAAGTCCACACGCTGTCCATAATCTGCCTTCTTGAACTGAACTTCTTGTTGTTGAACTTCTTGTTGTGGACTCATACCAGAAGGGTCTTCAACAAGATGTTCTTCATCATTTACATCATAATATTCGAATAGCAAGATTATTTTGGCAGACCTTGCACTACATGTGGCTTGGTGGTTACAAGATAGTGGCTTAGCACAACGATAGCATAAGCCCGCAGCATGCAGTTCCCGTATTGTATCACTAGTAAGGTGTCTAACACGTTTAGCTTTAGATAGCAATTTACACACCTGTTCATCACCATTGGTCAGCTCTATGATAGTTTTGACATGCTGCTCATAGTCATTCTGCTGTTCATGTATAGCAAATGGCTGTCCATGCTCATCATGTACTACAGATGGCTGTCCATGCTCATCATGTACAACAGATGGCTGTCCATACTCATAACCATATTGCTCATGCTGTTCATACTGCATATGGTGATAATAGTCCTGCTGCACATCAGAGGAACAGTTAGGTTGAGCATATACATTTGCTTCTACTGATATTTGCTGCTCATATACATAAGCATGTTGCCTTTGATCATTGATCCCACTGTATTGGTCATAATCACTTGCTTGTTGTTGATCAAAGCTAGAAGTGTATTGATAAGCATAACCATTTCTGTTACATCCATAAGAACTATGTTGCTGAAGAGATGGATGCTCATAAGCATAAGCATGTTGACCATAATAACCATTCTGCTGCCAAGGTTCAATGGAATGATACTCTTCAGCATATACATGTTGTCCATAAGCATAAACATTTGATCCAAGTGTACCATCAGCATATTGATGCTGGCCATGAGCATAAGCATTTGGTTCAGGTCTTGCTATTTTTTCCATATATGCCTTTATAAGAGCAATACACTGTTCATTCGAAGCTACAAGTTTGTCAATATTAGCTTGTATTTGAAGCTGATCTTGTCCAAGTTTGTCCATTTTAGCCTGTGTTTGAAGCCAACCTTGTCCAAGTTTGTCCATTTTAGCATGTATTTGAAGCCAACGTTGTTCACTAGAGCTGGAGCTATTGTTCTTAGCTACTGCCATTGTAGTCAAGTTGCTTTCAAAATATTCCAAAGCATAACAGAAGTCAGCTATAGCAATATCATGAATCATAAATCCTCAAGAATGCAGAGGTATCTTGTGGTTCTTATACCAAACTTTACAAACAAGAGATATGTTATTCCTGTCCATGTCTGTGTTGGGCTCCAAATCTGTAATCTTCAGTCAATTTCGTAGCTCAATTTGGCTGTCAATTTTCCTTCACTTAACAAGTCTGGAGATTTAAACCTTGCTCACAAAGCTATGATGAAAGTGGCCAGTTCCAAGTATAAACACCAATCCTAATGTAATGGATGTCAAAACCACTGCTGATATTGGTTAATCTAACAAAGCTGTAGGTAGTAACCCAACTATGCCCTCATGCACAGCTCATAACCCAAAGAGATCATCTCCATGTTAAGCAGCAGGCTGTCATCTCAGGAGCCATTGTCCTTACAACAGCTGTAGCAACAGCCAAGACTCCTGTAATTGGGAAAAAAAAACTGACTATAACATCAGCTGCAATTGTATATCATCTTGCCAAGAAAATCAGGACCAGGTGCTGGTTTGTGCTCCTAGCAATCTGGCAGTTGATCAACTAGCTGAGTAGATCAGTGGCACAGGATCAGGTGTACAGAATGTATGGACAGCTCGCAGAGATGGGGATTTGAGCAGAATAGTTACTTCAAACTTCAGTGGTAATGATGCAATGGGGAGTGGACAAGTTCCTTCAGAATGGACACACTATGAGAGTAAGAACAGAGCAAGGCTATCAGGATTTTGGTTTGGATGGGGTCTCCCTTGCGGCAATGGAAGATATGCAAAGCTTCTATAAGAAGTACGTGGAGAGTCGTATTGAAATTGTCAAACTGGGAGGCAGGTGCACCATCAAAATGTATGGCCCAACTGGAGCTGGAAAGAGTCACACCATGTTTGGCTCAGCAGAAGAGCCAGGAATAGCCTGGAAGATCACTGGAAACCTAATGCTGGCGTGGGTTTTAAAAGCTGGGTCTTGATGATCGAAGGCCATTTGCGTGCCAGGGTCGATGACAGACTGCAGATGAAATACTTTGATGACCAATTGTGCATTGATTTTGTGTCTCAAGGAGTGTGGGCGCTCAAATTTGCCAATGATGAGGGCTACCAAGATTTCATGGAGGATGGGCAAAGCCGCAAGAGACAGATGATTCTGTCTGGGAAGATGCTGAGAGTGCGCTTGAGCCTCCCCCTTCTTTGATGGATCAGGATATGAAAGAAGCCTTCAATGAGGCTGCAACTGGGACATACAAAGCTTGGTCATGGGAGCTCTGGATCACAGCTTCTTGGTTAGCAATACTAGAATTGAGGCTGTAAAGAACATGTCTTCAGGGATCCATGGTAAAGGCATTGCTACGTAGTTATGCTGTGCAGTTCAGCAAAGCCCTTGCTGGGGTTGATTCAACCTGTACCCCCAAAAAGGTCATGCTCCTAAGAGGAGAGTCTCAACATGATGCTTCTGAGCCCTGCATCTGACAAGCTCCACTCATCAGGTGTCCATCAGCTGGACATATCTACAGGGAAAGTTGTGAGTGAGTGGAAGTTTGCAAAAGATGGAACTCCAATTGTGATGAGAGATCTCACGAATGTCAGCAAAGGAGAACGAACTAATTGCAGGCCTCTCCAACAGAGTCCAAAGATTGGAACAACAAATGGATGACAACAGAAATGTCACTGGAGAGGAACTGGGAAACATTCTTCTGTTAATCCCCCTGAACTTGAATCACCTGACCCAGCTCTGGATCCTGAACTACAGTACCATTGCAACAGAACTCTTTCTTGAAATCCTTGAGAATCTTATTGTAGTTGTACTCTTTCTTCAGTCCCTGAACTATTGTCAAGCTTTTCCTACCATTCTACTGCTGAATGCATACATGCACATAATCCTTAGATCCAGCACCAGAATCATCAGCATTCACCTCTGCAAAGGGATCAAAAGCACTAGGGTCTGGAAATCTAGATCTGACATGAACCTTGACTGATCAAAGGTCGTCAACACTTCCACAAGCCAAGATCAATCAACCTTGACAGAAGGTAGGCAGGTAGGCAAGAAGGTCTCTGAGTCGTCCTCACTCAAGCATCTCAAACGGCACGCCCCCTTTCTTCAAGAAAGTGGCTGTGGCCATGCCTAAGAATGCACATAGCAAAAGAGTACTGCGAGCTTCCTTTAAAGCCGTTTGATAAGTCTTGCCCCACCTTCATAACAAGAAATCAGTTCATCGACTACCTCAAGGAGTATGCTAAGGAATTTGAACTGCAGCCGAGGTTCAACCAGTGAGTCGAGTGGGCGGGCTTCAATGAGGCTTCCCAGACATGGCGCATTAAGACGGAGGTATCAGATCCACATGTTGAAACCTACAAGATGGAGTATGAAGGAAGATGGCTGGTCATTGCAACAGGCGAGAATGCTGAGATGAACATCCTTGATCTTCCCAATCTTAAGGACTTCAAGGGAAGTGTTATCCACTCCAGTCAGTACCAAAATGGAGAAGATTATTCAAGCAAGAAGGTGCTTGTCATTGGCTCTGGCAACTCTGGTATGGAGATTGCACTTGACCTGGCCAACTGTGAAGCGAAGACATCAATCGTTGTTCGAAGCCCTTTACACGTGCTTCCACGTGGTGTTGGAAAAGTCTACATTCTCAGTGGCAATGAATAAGATGAAATATCTTCCCATGTGGATGGTAGACAATCTTCTGGTGTTCCATAGCCGACTGGTTCTAGGCGATACCACAACGTATGGCATCAGAGGCCATGGCCATATGCCACAGAGTTCCAGAGAAGATTTTCAAGATACTGAACATGTATGAGGCTGTACAGGACATGATTCCAGCCATAGATGCGATCTTCAAAGGGGAAGGATGCATGAATTTGAGGTGAGAAACTATGGGCATTTTGAGCAGGCTTGGTGATGCTGCCCATGGTGGGAGACTGAGATCTAGGAGGGGAGGAGAGATCTACGATGGCACTCCATTGGAGCTCTCATAAAGGTCTGAAAATAAGAAGAATTCTCTCAATGTTGAAAAATGAGCTGCCATCTTTGTCTGTCTGCCTCCATTTTTGGTCCAATTTCCATTTAAGACTCCAAGAAAGGCTGCCATGGTCTATGTAGTCTTCATGAAAGCTGCCATTAATGCTTCTGCATGCAGTCCTTGTGGTCTGGAGGTGTAAACTCCCAAGAAAAGCTGTCATTAATGCTTCTGCATGCAGTCCTTGTGGTCTAGAGGTGTAAACCCCCAAGAAAAGCTACCATTAATGCTTCTGCATGCAATCCTTGTGGTCCAGAGATGCTTTGGAAACTCCCCTACTGCTCCCGTACTTGTGTACCTCCATTTTTGCATGAAATTTGATGACGTCCAGCCATTTAAGCCTTTACCCGCCATCTCTGACCTTGGATATCTCCAGATGTAGTCATTGCTAACTGTAGTTGTCCTGCATCACTCCACTAGTCACTGTCTTGTACCATTTTTTTGTCTGAAATTGATTTTGAAATAGGCAAATAGGAGTGAAAATGGAAGAAAATAATGGATCAAAGACTGAAGCTCTGATACCACTTGTCAGAGAGAGAACTAGGGAGAGAAGAAGAGGAGAGAGAAAGACTGCAGGAAGAGAGAGAAATAGAGTGATGAGGAGAGAGAGAAAGACTAGAATTGGAGAGAGAAAGACAGGAAAGATGAAGAAGCCATGGAAGCTTGGAACAAGAAGGGAGAGAAAGATTGTAAATGTATTGATATGTCAAAAAGATCTGGAAAATTACAACTTATCTCCTTATATACCAATGTCAGTGTGACATGGCATATTATCAACATTTTAACTATTTCCAACTTCTTACAGAATTGATTATATCTAACTTTTGCAAACACAAGCTCTTCTTTTTCTCGAGTTTAAGCAAGTGATGAAAACTCTCCTTGCGTAATACCTTTTCGAATTGATTATATCTATCTTTTGCAATTGGAGGATTTCTTTTTTAAAAAAATTCGATGCATAATTTTTAGACATTAGATGTAGGTGACATTGGCAAATAAATTATACAAGAATATTTAGTGCATATAGCTAGAAGGGTGGCAGGGCTGCATGCCCTACCACCTAAATCTTTTCCCCTCTATAACCGTTGCTATTTGCATGGAAAATTTACTCTGCAATCGTCGCTATAAGCGTTGCTATTTTTGTCGCTATTAGCATTGCTATTTGTGTCTCTATTTTTGTCGATATTTTCGTTGCTATTAGCGTTGCTCAAATAGCGACACTAATAGTGACAAATTTATCGCGTTGCTAATAGCGATGCAAATAATGATGATGGGGGTAATTTTTTCCATGAATAATTACGCCACTTTAAACATCGCTATTGGGTCTATATGTTGTAATGATTGTACTAAAATTGTGTCATAATGATAAGTCAATATTGTTGCCAACCATATTGAATTTCCTTTTGTCAATTGCATTAAATTGTCTTTTATTCTCCTAATTCTCATAACTTGTTACTGTCAAATATGCAAATGATAACTCCTATAAGAGTGATTTACCCTAAGTTTTCCACATTAATCACAATGGCCCTAGGATTAAAGAAAAAATTATCCTTAGCATAGATCAACGCAACAAGTACAACTTATAATCCACCATATGGAACTTAGGAGATCTCAAATCTTGGCTCATTAAAAACTTTGACGAGCTGGTTAATGATAATGACATGGCTTAGAAACTTGTGGAACATTGTGGCATGCAAACTTGATCTAAAGTGTACAATGAACTAGCTCACTTAATCATTTCTGAGTTTCATTTGTAATTATGACCCTAACTCTAAAACTAGCATGTTATCCTATTGTGGGCAAAGGGTAAATAATAATCAATAAAGTGATGCTTACACTAAAACTTGGAGATCGCACCTGAGAAATATAAAATAAACAAGAAAAATACAAAGAACCCACGAGATTTCCTACCATTCTACATTATGGAAAGAATCACATGACCTCATGTAATGTGGTGTACGATTTAGTGTCATTTTGCTGAGAAAGGTTATGCACAATAGTCCAAGTTTTCTACCATATATTCAGTGACAATAGATCTTATTCTTTAAAAAAAAGGTTTTCCAAATACCTCATGGATAACTCATGGTTAGAGATCTAAATGACCTTTTGATGGCTACTATGCCAAACACACACCATATACACAAGAGGAAGCTCACTTAATAATATAAAAATGGAGATGGAGGCCAAAACGTTTTCAAGCTGGTTTTTCCTTCTTCTTTCACTCATAATACAATGTATATAAAATACCATAGTAGACAATTTAAATTTTTTCTAAGTTTCTGTTTCAAATAAGTGATAAATATTTGACCACATGACTAAATCTTGATCCATATTTAAAAGTGGGATTTGGAAAGGTAGCTTATATAGCATTTAGGGTAGACTCCACCTTTAAGTAAGATAACAAGATTTGACCATGTGGTCAAATAATAAAGGTATTGAGTGTTCCAAAAGTGTATGGAAATTCTCAAATTTCCAAATATAGTATTACAAAGTATAGATAAGATACACCATAAAGGAAAGTGGCTTACTAAGTGAAACAATGTATAACTAACTATACTAATCGGCTCATACTATAACTATATCAGTTGTAGATAGATGTGATAACCAAATAAAATAAGTGATAAGTCAGTGGACCTGTGAGGATCATAATGACTACCAACGTGCTAAGTGTAGACATGTGAACCCATGTAACTAGGCGATCCATCATCAATGTCTACACATGTTGAGCTTGCTATCTCAACACTCCCTCTCAAGCTCAACTACATCTCTGTAACTCCAAGTTTCCAAATTTTTGAAGCTTCTCTACACCCAATGCCTTTGTAAAAATGTTAGTTATTTGATCATGTGTTGACATATACCAAGTCAATCTCTCCTACACGTACCTTTTCTCCACAAAGTGGTAATGCACATGTGTTTTGTTCTAGCATGGAACACTAGATTCCTAGCTTACTATATGCTGCTCATGTTATCATAGTGACTGCAACTGGACCATCTCCCTGCATATCCAAATCATCCAATAACTTTTACAACTATACCACCTCACATGTGTCCGTAGCAATACCTTTGTACTCAACCTCTGTACTTGATAAAGCAAATGTAGGCTGTTTTTTACTGCTCTATGTAATTGCTACACTACCAAGGGAAAATATGAATTAGTTGGTAGATCTTATGTCACACATGCTACTAGCCCAATGTGCATCTGTGTATCCAAATACCTATATATCCTTATCTATCTCATAAAGAAATCCATAATGCAAAATGAACTTCGCATACCTCAATATGCATCTAGTTGCATCCAAATGAGGCTTTCTAGGCATGTGCATAAGCTAACTGACAAGGCCAATAGCATAACTCAAGTGTGACCTTGTGATAATCACGTAAATTAGACTCCCTACTATACTCTTGAACATAGTAGGGTCTTCTATCTCATTTCCAACATCAGCACTCGACTTCACATATTACTCCAATGGCATTGAAAGAGGCTATTAGCCATGGCTTAATGCACCATGTTTACCCTTAGCATGGTTAGAATCTTACTCATAGTAGTTTTATGTATTAAGCAATTTTAGGTGTCTCATGAAGTGTAGTTATGTAGGCAGTTTTCAAGTATGACCTGAAGAGGTATCTATGGTGCCTATCTCATTTTTTATCATTCATGATATTCAGACTTGTTGTATGATGGATATTCATGATGATATATGAGATTTGACAATTGGCACTGTGATTCTCTATGTTTTTTCCTATTTTCAACATATTCTCTAATCTATGTTTCTAATTTGCTGATTATTAGTGATGTAGTATGTATTCCATGTCTCTATATCATTATTTTTTCAGTTTTCTATGAGTTGCCTGATGTGGTATTATAGGTATTTTTTGCATTGCCTACACCAATGAGATGTGTTTCCATTTGAGGCATTACAATCCTATTATGCATTCCACATAAATAAGGGGTGGCAACACTTTGGCGATCTTTTCATTGTTTCTCTATTTCTCTATGTTAAAACACCAACAAAAATGACAATGTTTGGTGGTAGAAATTCAAATTTCTTGTATGAAATAGTAACACATTTCCAAAACCAAGATGATACAACCCTTCGTATGCTATTCTATATCATTGGATTTAAAGCCTAATAAAAAAAGCCTCTATTTGATGCTAGAAATTTGAAAATTTGTCAAAACTTGAAGCAATAGCATATTGCCTAAAGCAACATGATGCATTCTAAAGGTCTAATTTTGTATTTTTGCATATATGTTAGAAAATTATCTACATCCATCAATTGACATCTTGACTTGAAGCACCTCCAAAGAGTTAAGAGAGTTATTGGCAAGACAACATCAGGGGTTATTGTAGAATGATGGTGGTGAAGCAAGAGGAATTAGCATCCTACTCGCATCCTAAATGAAAAAGAATTTTCAACATTTAGAGAGAAGTTCCAGGATGTCGGTACGTCTACTAGTACTGCTACTGCATATCATTCCCCTACTATATCTACATAATCTCCTCCAAGTTCTAAAATAGAGGATGAAGTGCCTAACTTGGAAGATCACTCAACTCCTCCTGACTATGTGGCAAAAAGATTACAACATCTACTGCTAAGAAGCACGATGTTGTTAAAAAGTAGAGTAGTTACTATAAAGAAGTCTCTTAATTTTGATTCTCTACCTCCATTGAAGAAGAAGAACCCAACAACCATGAATCCCAACCCACTAGTCAATCCTAAAGGTTAGAGCTTCTTAGTTCTTTGGCAAGAAGAAAGAGGATGTAGACTACCATGTTGCAAAGTTCCAAACAAGGTGAATGGCTAGTGGTTTTAACAACATGTTCACGGACTAGGTTAAGTTGTAGCAGTTTGGAACAACCTTCAAAGGTGAGACCATGGATTGGTACAACACTTATGATGCTGCACACTTTACCACATATGACTGCTTTAAAACTAAATTTCTTAGTAGATTTAGAAAACAAGAGAGTGATGGCAGATGTTTTGAAGAAGTTGAAGAAAATCAAGTAGAAGACAATACTGGTGCATGACTATTCACAAAAATCCAAGAACCTATTGAATAGGTTAAATGCATATGATAGACCTTCCATAGATTTGCAGTGTTCATGCTTTGTCAAGGGATTGGATAAAGCTATTGCATAATAAATTGCTAATGTGAAAGTCGAAATAATATCATAGATGTGCTAGCTAAAGTAGCATAACATGTGGAGAAAAGACTTGGCAAAAGCAAGTCCAAGAAGAAGAGTGTGGCAACATAAAGATAATCAAGGCAAGAAAAAGTTTTAAAAATATATAAAAATGATATTGATCAGAGAGACAAGGAGACCATGGAGAGTATGAAATAGAAAAGGAAGAAGATCTACCAAAAACCACAACAAACCAAAGGCATGTCCTCAATAGCTATGACAACTAAAGTATCAAAGAAAGCCTAAAGGGCTCCTAGAAATGATGTCTCTTCTAGGAAAAGTCCTCATTAAAAGTAATAGCTTGTCTCCATTGCCTTGGAAATACTCTTATATATTATTATGATAAAAGCAAAGGGATTTTTGAAAATATCAATACTTGAAACTGTATTGAAAGTCAAAGAGAGATTTGCTTCAATATCTTTGCATTGTATACTCTTCTTCTATTTGATGTCTGCAAAACTTTTCAATACAAATGTTTGTTATTAAAGAAGTTGAATTACTTTTTTGAAAACATTAATATGGATGTGATCTAAGATCTTGAGCACCTTGTTGAATGTCAAATCTCTACATCCATGGCTTATACATACATACATACATACATACATACATACATACATACATACATACATACATACATACATACATATATATATATATATATATATATATATATATATATATATATATGTATATATATAGAAAAACAGAGAGGTGCCTCATTAACCACAAATCTATGCACACACACACACACACACACACACACACACACACACACACACACACACACACACACACACACACACACACACACACACACACACACACACACACACACACACACACACACACACACACACACACACACACACACACACACACACAAACCAAATAATGAGGGAAAAATATGAGAGGGAAGTTTGAAGAATCCAACTATTTTGTGATTTGAATTGAGATTCAACATGATAATAATGATCATGGCATTAATGTGAAGTGGAGGAATCCCTATGTCATTAATATAAAGACTACCATAATTACAATACACAAGGTAGAAAGAAGATATTCAAAGAACATTTTTATAATTACAAATATTTTTATTTTAATAATATTTTTTTATTTTTCAAAAATATAATTTTCATCATTGAGGCTTTACTCCTATTGGAAGAGCACTCTCTCTATATCCTAAAATTTTCGAGACCTCAAAACTTCCCTGATGACAGTTTACCATTTCTAAACTAATGGTTAGATGGAGTGAGTTAATCAAGTCGTTAAAGAGATATTTAAAGCATATTGCTGTAGAGAACCTAAGCAATGGATGTAATATCTATCCTTAGTGGAGTTTGCATACAATGCATCATACCATCAAAGCAACAAGATGGCCCCTTTCCAAGCATTGTATGGGAAAGAGTATTTTACTCCACTCAAATTTTAAGATCCTATCTTAAAGATAGAAGCCTCTAAGAAGATGCTAATGGAAATGGATGAACAAGTCAAAGCCATCAAAAAGGACATTCAAGTAGCCAAGAATCGATAAAATCTAACATTGATCTAGGAAGGCAAGAGTTAATCTTCAAGGAAGGAGACATGGTTTTTCTCCATGTCTATCCAAAGAAGAGTTCCCTGTAATTGAGAGAGTTCAAGAAGTCGAGCCAAAGATATTGTGGGCCATATAAAATCCTCAAACATCTAGGACCTAATGCATGCAAATTTCAGCTCCCAAATCACTTCAAAATCCATAATGTATTCCATATTACCTTGTTGATAACGCATATGCACCTAATCTCGAGTATGTTCTTGATGATAGAAAAGTTGTAACATCAAGGCAATGAGCTTTAACTTGATAGAGTACTTAATGTAAAAGAGAGAATCCTTAAGAGTAGGACTCTATGAGAATACCTTAGACTCTAATGAAAAGACTATCCCGAAGCATCATCATCTTCATCATTTCTCGTCATCAAATGAACATCATCATATTCACTAATATTTGAAATGGAGGGTCCACCTATAAGAAATAATCTATATAACATGTGTTCAAAGGATATTAAGAAATACAATTTCTTTACATGCTATAAGACCTTAAAATTATTCATTTTACTTTACTAAACTTACAGTTTTTTTTCAAATTGTAATTTAAAAATCCCTTTTATAAATATAATCTTATAAAGTTTACTAAATATAATACCCTTTCTTTTGAACTCATGTAATATCTTATATGTTCTATAAGGTGGACTCCCTGAGTATTCAAACCATCAATCTACATTGACATTAACAAATGCTCACTTACATCTACATGTACATCTCAATATCATCAATCCAAACGGCATCTCCTTCACTCCATTTGTAATGCATCTTGAGATAGCCATACTCTACCTGACCTGGAAGACACAATTTGACACAATGGATGGATAGACTTTGAAAAGATAACTACATCATAGGGATCAAATGGTGGCCACCTCCCACTTCAAAATTGCCATCATCAACATCATTCTCATACCCACACTATGCCTCATCATCAATATCCTTAGAATAATAGCTATCATAATATTATATGAACCTTAAAGGTAAGCCTTTAGGCTACTAGTTTTTTCTTTTTGATAAGAGAGACACCACAAATGAGAGAGAGAGAGAGAGAGAGAGAGAGAGAGAGAGAGAGAGAGAGAGAGAGAGAGAGAGAGAGAGAGAGAGAGAGAGAGAGAGAGAGAGAGAGAGAGAGAGAGAGAGAGAGTGTGTGTGTGTGTGTGTGTATGTGTATGTGTGTGGAATAGGGAGAGGAATAGAGATTGTGTGATAGGGAGAGAGGGAGGAATTGAGTGTGATAGAGCAAAAATGATATCAAATGAATTTAAAGAAGTAAGAGATCAAGGAAGAAGGAAGACAAAAATAAGGGTGAGAGCTCAAGGAATACCGAAAGCTCAAGAGACCCATCATCTTGACTCACTCGACAAAAATCATCTTCTTTGAGTAGCTAATTTTCCCACAAGATTGCAAAACTCCTTACCCTCCCTTATAAAGACCCCTCCTCCATAATCCTATATCCCCTTCCCACAAAAACCCTAAGGAAGACCTATTCCTTTGATTGAGGAGAGTGCATAGCACAAGGGATCGATGGGCTCCTATATTCAAGACTCTCAAAGAATTTGAAGAGCAAGGCATGCTAGAGAGCAAGAGATATTACAACTTTTGAAGGTCACAAATAATGATGGCCCCAAGGCATAGAAATACGAGAGCCGGTTAGGAGATCACACTTGTTGACACAAACCAAAGCTAGGTTCCTTTTGTCATTATCTCATTATGCTTTAAATTGAATAGTCATCATTGAGTTATCTAAATAGAGAGGATGTGCAATTACACCCCCCAAGTTTAGAGGCCTTATGGTGCATTGTGACTCTATGAGCAAATCCATATTTTATGATACCCTAGATGGGCATTTGTAAGGAATAGCTTCTTTGTGATGGGATCAGAGATCCGGGTTGTAGCACATAAATACATACAGGTTGCTTAATCCATGAGGGTAGATTACAATAGCAAACATTAGAAATATAATAAACTAGTGGATAAGAACTCATGATTACTTTTCCCTTTTTTATGTACTAATAGATTATATCCATCTTAAGAAACACTATAGAGAAGTGGACAAGAATTCATGAATAATTTTTCCTTTCTTGTGCACTAATAGATTGTGTCCTAGTCTTAAGAAATGCCATTTTATTACAAGAAGGGATTATTTTGAATGGAACATAAATCAATATGATTTAGAGATTCCATGTTATCTACTAAGATACTATCTAGAACGTTTGTTCTTTTGAAACTCTTAAGGAGATTAAGACCAAGAAGTTAGTGGAGGACATTACTGAGAGGGAGTTAAGGACTTTATCTCTCTTTCTATCATGCTCAAGGAAGTAACTTCAAAACTTTACAATGACACAAGTTCATTAGACTTTTTTGAAGTTATGATCCAATTGAATCATAGTAAAAGGGGATCGATAGATTTAAACCTAACTTTTTAGATCAAAGGGATTATAGGTCCTTAAATAAGAAAATTAACTCATTGAAAGAGCACTGAATCTTATGACCCTTCAAGAGGTAGAGGGTTAGAATAACCACGTTACCTCAACCTGATATTATATAATCAAGTAGGACATGGTATTGGGAGAATACTATCTAGAATAAATCCCAACTATTTTAAAATTGAATCCAAATAATGTTTGATATATAAGGAATGATGCATTAGGAAAACTATTTGTGCTTGAACATGTACTAATTTAGGGCTTATATTTAAAAATCAAGATAAATTCAAACATGCACTACACCTCCCTTGAGGGTAGTTGCATGAGCCTCTTCAGCAAAGGGATATGTTTATTGCTCTTGATGTGTAATATACTCGCCTTGATTTCTTGACAAATAATGTTTTAGCAGTTTCCTGGAGTTTACCTTCTACTTGTCACTATCTGTACTTTAATCAGAATGATCAGATTTTGTCCCAGCTAGTTAACCCTAGGTCTACTGTGCAAGGGAAGTGTCCTGCCATTGCCTATGGAGGACCAACTTGAAGGTTCCTAATAACTTACCTAATAGTCACCTATCAACAAGTAACTCATATCCAGAAGTGTCCTTCGATAGGGTTTATGTTCGAAAGGAGTGACTGCCATTACCCTTGGTTCATGGAGTACAAAGGCTTTTTCCAGTAGTAGACTAAGGACTTATGAAATCCCTCCCAGTGCTCTAGCATAGCCGCCGTACCTTTTCCCTAAGATAATTTACAATTTGGATTCTGAGATCAAACCCTAGGTAAGTCAAAAAATCGGCCCTTCCTAGAGTTTCTTCCTAGCATTTGTTTTTGGGGAAACATCTCGGCTAACCTAGACCACCCCGCCATAGACTAAATTCGTCGGGAATCCATCCACTCGCTTCCCTCTATGGAAGTTCTTAGTTATCTAATTACCTACCACATTATGTGAAACATATAAAAACAGCTTCATTAATTAAAATCCTTTTATGCACAGTTGTTCGTTTGCATAATTTACTCACAAACATACAATCAGAATAAAAATTTTTCATTAATTATATTTCATAATGTGTGTTTTCCCACCCATACAGGAGAAAAATTACAAACATGCTGTCTCATCCAGCGCATCTGCACGTCACCAAGATCAAATTCACCTATAGCTAGCGTTTATAGGTGTCGCAAGTAGAACTCGGGCCATACAAGGGACCAAGTAGTTCCTAGGTGCAAAAAGGGATTTTCTAGCCAAAGCCCCCTTGGCACCCTATCCACCTCCTACTTAATACGATCCCTGCTGGGAGACCTCTCACCATTGGAGCCGATCCATACTTTCGCAGCGGTTAAAAAAATCCCCTCTTGGTATGGGGATTCAACACCTATCCTTGGGGGAGGTATAGGGCTCCTCAAATTTTATCTATTCTAATACTTAATTCAATAAGGATCTAATCTAGAAGATCACAAATAAGATTGATGTCTGCAAGAAATTATGACTTCAATCAATCATGCAACTTTCAAGTGATGCTTAATTCTAGTAGCAATCAACACTTGAGTTTCACATAATGAAATCTTCCCCTTGGAATTTAACTAGGGGTATCTAGATTTTGGGGTCTCTAACTTCCCAGTTCTTATAACCAAGTTTCTTGGCCTTAAGTCCATATTTCTCAAGAGACTTATCTTATTTGGATGGAAATTTTTAAGAAAAACCAATGGTATCACGATTGGTACATGGTTGTTATTCGTGCTCCTGCCTCCATTAGTGACTCCCGTGCTCGCAACTCCTACTGTTGCTTCCACGATAGTAGCGTCATTCACGATTTTTTCTTTTGAATTATTTTTCTTCTGGGCCATAATGGAAATATGATTTGTAGAAGAAGAAGAAGAACACAACAGTAATATCGGCTGGCAAGGCTGTAAGACTCTCAATGATGATTATGGATATTGTGGGATTCAATGATGTAGGCCTCACGGATGGTTCTTCTTGCCTCATGGAGAGCAATACTTAACTCTGTCTAGTAGACGGAATAAAGACGAGAGTAGAGGTATGATAGAATAGGATAGAGTTCTTCGGTGTCTTCTCTTCTTGGATCAGAGTAGAAGAGGATGAGAGACCTTCAACGTATCTCCTTTCTTGGGTTGAACGAAATGATGTCTCTTCGTCTCATGGAATAGAGTCTCCTCCTTCTTGATTAGCGTCTTGTCCCGTCAAGATTGCTCTTATCACTCTTTCTCGTCATCCCCAAGCCCTCAATTTTTAGTTTTGCAAAGGGGGGGGAGGTAGAAGAGAGGACGCTTGCTTTTTTAGTGTTTTTCGATGACATTATCGATAAAGAGAGAATATTTTCTTTTAGCACTTTTGATGACATCATTGATGATGCCAGAGAGGGAGATCCATTTTTGTAGCATGAAGATAAAAATTTACGAATATGTCTACGAGCACCGCGTGGTGCATTATTAGGCAGCTGTCACTCCAAGGCTCATGACCAAGGAATAGACCTTGGTATCTTGGCCTTGGCATACTTGGTAATGGGCTACAAAGGCTTTGTTGGTGCCGATGGCTGCGCGCAAGAAGCTCCCACTAGTTTGTGCAAAAATCTTCCCGGGAGGTAACCCATCTCGATAGTGTCGTCATCCAAGTGCATTCAACTGCCAAGTGACTATCTACTAGGCTAGTTCTTTTTTTGTTGTTCTATACTACAAATATAGTTTTAATAAGCTAGTCTTGGGAGGGTCTCCCAAGTCTTTCTTCCATGAATTGGCATATAATACCTCATTAATTATCTTCATAATGAGAGTCAGTTTCATAATTAGAGCTAGTTTTTTTAAAAAATAAATGTGCAACATGAATCAATTTTCTTTGGAATGTATACGCACATTAAAATAAACTAAGTAATGGGGACATTACATTCTTCCCTCAGAGAAATTGAGATATCCTCATCTCAAGAGAAAATGGGGGTATTCTTTCATAAGGGTTACCTCATCGACCCATGTAACGTGCCCGCCCCTCAAATTTTGGGACACGTCTTAGCAACCCATCAAGAGATCAATCTAGAGGACGTTGCTCGGCACTCCCAAGAAATGACACGGGGTTTGTCAACTAGGGTCTCTCGAGTCTGCCTCGCAACGGAACTTATCCAGCCGTTCCCACTAGGATCGACCTGAAGTCTGAGTTCCTAGCCAACATCGTCTAAGGTCATAGATCAACTTTTTCCTAACATTCCTCGTTAACATTTCCTTTGAGGAAATCTCTCGGCTAACTGAGACCACCCTTCCGTAGGATAGACCATTGTCACATCCACAACGCTTCCCTCGAGGGTTGTTTTAGTTATCTAATTACCTACCACGTTATATTTTACATATAAAGGGAGCTTCCTTAATTAACCCATTAATCACACGTTCCTTTACGTAATTTAGGCCACAGACACGAAGAGAGGTTAAAACAAGATCAAACACTTCCTTAACTTATCTTCAGATTAATGTGCGTCTCCTGCCCATACAGGAGAATTAAGTGCTCCTTTCTGCCTCCACAAAAAAATCCTTCCGTCTTCCGGCAATAAAACCTGAAGGTTTATCCTTCCAAGCTTCAACCTTGTAACTAGTATCAAGACCTCGAGATCCCATCTCGAGTCACGTAGAACACTTGTGTAGGGCTCGGAGGCATTGGGACTTACGGCCAGAGCCCCCACTGGCACCCAAGCATCCTCCTACGCTAAGTGATTTCCACGGAGAGACCTCTCGCGGTGGGTTCGGTCCACATTCCTGGCGCGGATTCATAACCCCCTTGGTTAGGGTTTGGCAGTTCGCCAGGGGGGGGAGGGGGTAGCTAGCGCCATTCTTCCTTAATTATCCCTTTAGGAAATCAACCATAGCTGAAGCAACCAGCATAGTAACAATTGCTAGGGAAAACATCCCTTTCATTTCCATGGCAAACATCTCAAACCCAACCATGAAGCTATCAAACACTCCCCACTTGGGTTAACATCCAAAACCACATTAACAAATACTTGAATGCACAACCTCTTGCTTCAAGGCATCGCAATCCCATTGCATGCACAATCAGAATTTTAACTGGATGTATCAAAACAATTGCTTAAGGGATTCACAATCTTTACAAAATGCCAAGCATAACTTGGGTCAACAATCCATTTAGGGTTAGGTCACCAGCTTCAACTAAGCTAGGAGCATATTCATTTTGTGATAATCCATATCAAGATCGATAAAACAATTTGTAGGAAATTATACTTATTCCTAATGCACCGGATCACATGTGACTTGCATCAATGAAAGTCTAGGGTTTTGTCTAACGATGCAAGTGTATCTCATGAACAAAAATTAACATTTCATGTGTTTCTTTTAACCATGATTGCGAAACATGGATTCTAAATGACTATTCATGCACTGAACTGGTTAAAAAGCTATCATTTTATGTGAAATAAGGCAATAACCCTATCATTTTATGTGTGTAGAAGCTATCATTTCATGTGAGGTAAAGTGATGACCTTATTCATTTTAGGTGAGTAAAATGTTATGTGAATTTAACCCTACCGTTGCATGCAACTTCATTCTTAGTATAAACAAAACCTTATCCACGACATTAATCCTTCCATAGGAACTAAGTCCTAAACTAACTTTTTTAATGCTTGAAACCTGGGCTTGGTTCGTGTGCGCTACGTTGGTTGTTCCACTTGTCCCTCCAGCATTACTGGTGGCTTGGGCACCTATGCTTCCCAAGAATTTCTTCTTGGGAGCCATTCGCCTCGCGGAGATTGGGTAGTTCGATCCTTTATAGGTTTTGGATAGATATGTTTGGTTGGGAAAGACCGCTGGACGGGGTTCGTTGCCGAGAGAATGGTTTGGGTGACTTGTGGTGGTTACTCTCTTTCTCTCTCTTCTTCTTCTTTTTCTCCTCTCCTTCTTCCTTTCTCCCTCTCTTCTTCTTCTATTCTCCTACTCCCTTCTTCTTCTTTCTTACTCTCCTACTCTCTCTCCCTCTCCTTCTCTTCTTCTCCTTTCCTCTACTCTCTCTCTCTCCTCTTCTTTTCCTTCTCCCTCTTTTCCTTCTCTCTTATCTCTCTACTCTCTCTCTCTTCTTCTTCTCTTCTTCTACTACTCTCCCCTTCTTCTCTTCTCTTTCTCACTCCTTCTTTTTCTATATCCTATTCTTCTTCTCTCTTCTCTCCTTCTCTCTCTCCCTCTTCTTCTCCTTCTACTTCTCTCCCTCCCTCTTCTTCTCCTTCTCCTTCTCTTCTCTCTCCCTCTTCCCCTCCTTCTTCTCCTTCTCCTTCTCCTTCTCTCCCTTCTCCTCTCTTCTCCCTCCTCACTTCTTCTTCTCTCTTCTCTCCTTATCTCTCTCTCCCTCTCTTCTCCTTCTGCTTCTCTTCTCTCTCCCTCTTCCCCTCCTTCCCCTTCTCTCCCTTGTCCTCTTCTTCCCCTTCTACTTCTCGTCTCTCTCCCTCTTCCCCTCCTTCTTCTCCTCCTTCTCCTCCTTTTTGGAAAGCCTCAATGCACTCACTCCACACGTGCAGGGTGCCACCCTCTGACCGCAGCTCCTTGCGCCTCTTGCAGGCCCAGCTCAAACTTCCCCCCTTTCCTCAGAAAAAGAGGGGCTACTTGATTGAATAGAAAAGGGGGGGGGGGTAATTCACCAGCAGGAGGCACTATATTCGTACTCCAGGGAGGAGGGCCGCCTGTTGGAACCCATCGGGGGGGATGTGCTGATGTCATGGCAGCAGGGGGTGTACATATGATGGAGGGGGGGACCGGTCTTGTGAGAGGGAGGAGGTGGAGCTTTTATAGGGGGGGCCGTTGCCACCTGTGGCCTGCATGCCGCCCAGCTCCCCACACGTTATCCCTTCTCTCTCTCTCTCTCTCTCTCTCTCTCTCCTGACCATGCCACGGCAGGGGGAGAGTGAGGGAGAGATTAAAAAAAATTAAAGAAAAAATTTGGGGGGGGATTTTTCCTATTGAGGAGAACGGGGGTCACGGGGGGGAGGGAAGGAGACATTACATCCTCTTCCCCTTAGAGGAATCGAGATGTCCTCATCTCAAGAGAAACTGGGGAATACAAATGTGATTCGGGCTTATAGCCTGTGGGTTAGGGCCCATCACGCTTTCGTTGCGTAACCTTGATTACTCAAATTATCATCTTAAAATAACAACTTGCCATAACTCATAGAATGCAATAGGATTTATTCCAAGTACAGGACTTATTATCTCGAGAGGATCTTCCTAGGACATCTAGTCATCCTCAAAGGTTACAACAGGCTCCAAGCCTTCATCATCATGTGGTTCATAATATGAGCCAAAAGTATAGTTTAGACGGCTTTGTTTGACTGCACGTTCCTGATTCTCAGGGTCCAACTCAGGACAATCTGTTTGGATGTGTCCTAGTTCATTACAGTGGAAACATCGACGGTTGGGGCATCTCTTACGGATGTGTCCTATCCCTCTGCACTTGTGTCACCTCTTGTCTTGATCTGGTGAGTCATCACAGTTGCATATTTTAAATTCTTGGATGATTGGATTCGCTCGGAGTAATGCGTCTTGCAAGTCCGTTGGGTGCATTGATTCCAATCGAGTGTTTATGGGTGGATTCAACCCAGCATAGGACTTTGACACTTGTTGTGTCATATCCATTGGGGGTGCATACATTAGGAGAGAAACAAACTTTGAATAATATGCTTCAAGGGATAGTCCATTGAGTGCATTGATTCCAATCGAGTGTTTATGGGTGGATTCAACCCAGCATAGAACTTTGACACCTATTGTGTCATATCCATTGGGGGTGCATACATTAGGAGAGACACGAACTTTGAATAATATGCTTCAAGGGATAGTCCTAGCTACTTCAAATCGTAGAATTCATTCATCTTTTATGTGTGGTAGGCACATGGCTGATACCTCCCTCGCACAGCTTCCTTAAGCTTATTCCAAGTGACGGTCCTCCGAGATCGCTTGGTCTCTACACCACTGTTTTCATCAAAGTCTCGCTTCGCCTATAAGCTTAAGTTTGGCAAGCATGGCTTGGTTAGTAGGTGCAGTTCCTGCTGCCTCAAAATAGTCCTCCATGGAATCAATCTAGATCTTGGCATCAACTTGAACAGTCCGTCCCTTGCATCAAACTCGGGTGGCTTAATTTGCTTGAGAAGAAACTTTTTCTCTTGCATGTCAGCATTCGTAGGTGCAGAAGCTGTGCAGTGGCATGAAAGCAGAATTCAGAGACGTTGAAAAGGAAGAAGTAGAAGAAATGTTAGCAAGATAGTCCTCCAAAGACTGAAGCCTTCTGTTAACCCTCTGTGGAGCACTAACAACATAGTGGAGCCAACCCCCTGATGAATGACGCAATAAAGAGGCAAGCATTAGAACGAGTCCAGAGGTACGTGAGAAGAGAGAAAGCAAAAATTAGAGCCGAGAGCAAGCTCGCAGCAGAAGCCGCCTTTGACGCCCTTGCGGAACTCTTTATAGAAGTCCCAATGGCACATCAAGCCCTTCCTCCTCCTCTGTTGGAGGTCCACTTCCAAGCCAGATCCGTCCTGGAAATATTGATGACAGGCTGCGAATGTAGTTCCATTGCCAGTTTTTAAGGGAGAGTACAATGAAGACCCTGATCTTCATGTAGCAGAGTTTATGATAGCGTGTGTGGCTAACAATGCCAGAACCCCTGAGCATTGGTTGGCAATATTCCCCGCCACTTTCAAGGGCGCGGCGTTTCAGTGGTATGAGAGACAAGTAGCAGGAACTTTTGGCACATGGGACGAGCCTTCCTCACTAAATTCAGGCATGAAGGTTTTGAAGAGCGGATGCGAGAGGAATTTATGAACCTAAGTCAGTCCTCTGGAGAAAGAGTAGAAGCTTATGTCTCACGAATGGAATCCATCCTGAAGAGATGGACTAACCATAATCTAGATGATGGCATTCAGAAGGGAGTGTTTCTCAGAGGATTACAACCAGAAGTTCGTAAGTTTGTGGAGCTGCAAAGACCAGCCACACTGTAAGCTGCAACAGAAGATGCAAGACTATACGATGAAGTGGAAGCTAGATTGGCGATGAATCCAGGAAGAGGAGTCCTACCTCCTCTGATGCCAGGAATGATGTACCCACCAAATGCAGTCCCAGGGATTGTCCCCTACCCCTACTAATAGATGCCCCCAGTATCACAGTACAGTGCACCAAATCCACAGTGGCCACAATCAATGCCTCAAATGATGGTTCAACCACAACAACAATGGTCCCAACCAATTTCCTCAATGCCAAATCAGCAACAACAATGGAATCCTACCAACTGGAGCCAACAACCAATAATTCAAACAGGAGCTCTGAATCAGAACCAGAACAGAGATTCCTCTGCACCAGCCCAACCTGGCTATGCAGTGATTACAGAGACTCCTCAAAACCCTCCTGCCAGTACCTCTGGAGGAGAAATCTTGAAGGATTACTTATCCAACTCAGTTGCAAACATCAAAAAGGAGTTGATGGATGTGATTACAGAGCAGCTACAGATGCTGAAAGTTAATACCGCTAGCATATCCAACGTTGCAGGAGCAGAAAGAGATGTGATGCGGTCAAATACTTGGTGTGGTAAGTGTCATCAAGCAAGCCATTTAGCCACTGAATGTACACAAAAACCAACCATTCCTGGAGCCTTATGTTCCTACTGTTTGCGAAAGAACCATACAGAGGATATTTGCTCTCTGAAGGAGATGCATGATAGGAGGAGGAAGGAAGAAGACGCAAGATTCAACTTGCTGGAATCCAAAATGACAACACAGGATATTGGACCCAAGCCTAGAGAGTTTGGTCCTAATTTCGGACCCAGAAGATTTCCCTCTCAAAGTTACAGAGGAAGACAGTCTGGTGGTGGTCAGAGATCAGAAGTGGAGTGTTACAGATGCGGAGAAAAGGGACACATTTCACCAAATTGTCAAAATCCCAGAAGGTCAGTGGATTACAAGCCCTTATGCAGTCGATGCAAAGGAGAAGGCCACACTGCAAAAGACTGTCCAAGCCCAGCCCCAATGAAAAATAGTGCTACTGATAGTCTGGCCAAGGCTCAAGAGCCTACCTCCAATTTAGTGGAATTGGAAGTTGCTGCCATCACGCGTGCAAAGAAGAAGGAACCACCTATCCAGAAAGAAAACAATCCTCCTGCCAAAACAGTGAAGTTCAATCTTCCACCAGAAGAACAGAACATAACAGAGCTTGACAGTGCCGTACAGAGCACTACAGTGCCACAGAGAGTCACAGAGACAGGACCAGAGGTCCAGGAGATAGAAGAGGCAGAGGTGCCGCAAGTGGCAGAAGAAGTTCCCATAATTCCTCTATTGGAAGAAAGAGGGAAAATGAAAATGGGTGTTGCCCAATTCCCTAACCGATTAGAGAAGCCAGTGGATCCTATTAAGGAATACGATCTGGTCGGAGATCTAGATACCTTTAAACCAAACCTCACATTCCGACAATTATTGATGTTGTCTCCCAGTTGCCAAAAAAGGTTTAAAAGTATACTGACAAGAAGACGTGGCTTAAGGATTGCTCCCTCAATAGCAACAAAGTCCAATAAAGCTCCAGAGCCTGTCAAAGAAGTGGACGTAGCTAACACCTTCCTAGATCTGGGTACTCTAGAGACTGGCGTATGGATAGAAGGCTGCTTCATTGCAAATGCACTGATTGATGGTGGTTCATCAGTGAACATTATGACGGATGTGACAATGAAGGATCTAGGCCTACAAGGTGTGCAACCAACCCAATGGCTCATCAGAGTGGTGGATTAGAGCAGAATCAAGCCTTTGGGTATTCTCCCATATGTGAAGACTACAGTGGATGGAAAAGATTATTGGCTAACCTATCTGGTGGTGAAGCCAAACTCTTATGGCACATCCTATCCTCTGTTACTGGGCAGACCATGGCTTTTTGAAGCCAGAGCAAGGACGGATTGGTTCAAAGGAACCTTGACCTTGGGTAGAGGACCCAACAAAGTGGTGCTGAAGCTATATGGTTCTCAAAAAGGACATGGATCCACCTCCTTGGAATTATCTTCTGACTCCCCTAATGAGGCTACAGATGGAACATCAGTAGACGAAGATGCTGTCAAACAGATCCTTCCCAAGAAAACAGTGGCACGTTCCTTAACAATGGATACTGTAAGACAACTTCCAAAAGATTCAAAGCCATTGTCAATGGGTGAATACTTCCTGCCTGAACCAGGAACGATTTCTGAAATCACTTCTGACAGTGAGATAGAAGCATGGATGTACTGCTCTCCCTGTTACATGGCCATAGCAGAGACAGAGACAGAGGTAGAAGAGGAAACAGAGAATCTGTTCTTCTCTTACAGAGCTCCTACAGAGACAGAAGCAGAGACAGAGACAGAGGCAGAAGAGAAAACAGAGAACTTGTTCTTCTCTTACAGAGCTCCTACAGAGCCAGAGACAGAAGCAGAAGCAGAGACAGAAGAGGATGGAGATGATATGGATGAAGAAGGTTATGAAAGTGAGCCAGAAGAATCTATCCCACCTGAAGAGAATATATATGAAGAAGAAGTTCCAGAAGCATCGGAAGCAGACGAACTCATGCTGTGGGACAGAATGGTGATGGTACCATTTGGTCTGGTAAATGGATCTTCTCATATGCAAAATCTTTATAAGAAATGGATTAAGAAGAACAAGCCGTCTTTCAGCAGTGGCACATGCCGTCCTAACCCATCTTTGCCAAGAAAAGATGATGATGATGCACCATGCCAACAGGCACTAGTCCCACAAACCCAACAGAAATCAGAGGGTCCCTGTTATGTGACGTTCCTGGATGTGTCATCTTCAGAAGAGGAGTCTTCAAACTAAGAGGTAACTAATCTTGAAACCAAACCCGAAACGGCTCTAATCCCATTTCAACATCTTAAGGAGCAACCTAAGTCTCCACCAAAAGAAGAAGTTGGTTCTAGTGGGACATCAGAAGAGGATACCACTCCTTTGAAGGAGTCGGATCTATATCCAGAAGCAGTCCGTGGGACCTTCATCCGTGAAGTAGAAGGTGAAAGGCAATTAACCTTTGTGGATGCAGAAGTCATTGAGCGCCACTTGAAGGTGGGTAGTAGCCTCCCAGAAGAGGAGTTGTCAACCTTGTACAACTTGTTAAAAGAGAATTTGGACGTGTTTGCATGGTCCTACAAAGACCTAAAGGGGATTGATCCCACAATATGTCAGCATCATATTGACTTGGAGCCTGATGCCAAGCCAGTACGGCAATGACAGAGGCGAATGAACCCGAATTATTCCACATTGGTGAAAGCAGAGCTGCTGAAGCTTCTGGAAGCCGAGTTTATCTATCCAGTGGCAAATAGTGAATGGGTTTCAACCATCGTGGTGGTATCCAAGAAGAATGGCAAACTGCGAATCTGTGTGGATTTCCGAAAGCTCAATTCCAAGACGAAGAAGGATCACTTTCCGATTCCTTTCACAGACCAACTGTTGGACACAGTGGCAGGACATGAGCTTTATTCCCTTCTGGATGGATTCAATGGTTACAACCAAGTGCAAATAGCAGAAGAAGACCAGTCCAAAACAACCTTCACCACAGAATGGGGGACCTACGCTTACCGAGTGATGCCATTTGGACTCTGCAATGCCCCTGCTACTTTCCAGTAAGTCATGATGGCCACATTCCAAAATCATCTGCATGATTTTATTGAGGTATATTTGGATGACTTCTGTGTCTATAGTTTGATCCGTGAACACTGGGGACACCTGGAACAATGCTTTGACCGATGCCGGGAGTATGGGATTTCCCTCAACCCCGACAAATGCATCTTTGGGGTCTCTTCTGGAGTTTTGTTGGGCCACATTGTCTCTGCACAAGGGATATCAACAGACCCTGCAAAGATCGAAAAGATTGCAGCTTTGATAGCACCCACCAACCTCAAACAATTGAGGGGATTCCTATGCCATGTGGGTTACTATAGAAGGTTCATAGCCCATTTCGCAACAAAGGAAACCTCCTTGCACAAGCTTCTGAAGAAAGATGCAGAGTTTACTTGGATGGAAGAATGTGAAAAAGCCTTCAACACTCTGAAGCAGTGTCTGATTGAGGCACCCATTCTGCAACCTCCTGATTGGACGAAAGAGTTCCATGTACACACTGATGCATCAATTGAAGGCTTAGGCGTAGTTCTCTGCCAGAAGGGTTCCTCGAAGCTGGATCAATTGATCTATTACGCAAGCTGAAAAGTCACTGATAGGGAACGGAACTATATAGTGACAGAGCTGGAGTGCTTGGCAATGGTGTTTGCCCTAGAAAAGTTTCGCCACTACCTCCTATCCACCCACTTTAAGTTTTATGTGGATCATGAGGCCCTGTCCTTCCTAATGAACAAAGCAGATGTGAAAGGACGAATGATGAGATGGCTCCTTTTATTCCAGGAGTTCGAATTTGAGGTGATTACTAAGCCTGGTCGTTCCCATGTTTTGGCTGATCATTTGTCGCGTATCCCACAAACTGCAAACGAGGAGCAGGATGATCCAGACCTCCCTGATGCTTCCTTATTCCTGGTAGAAACTATAACTCCCTGGTATGCAAACATTGCCAATCTACTGGCAACCCAACAGTACCCTCCTGGCATTTCTACTCGGGAGAGGAAGAAGCTTATGTTGGAATCAGTCCCCCTACACCCTGTTAGGTGGTGCACTGTATAAGAAAGGCAAAGATGAAGTGCTCAGAAGATGTGTTGCAGGAGATGAGATTGGGATTGTTCTGAAGGCTTGCCATGACGAGCCATGTGGAGGCCACTTTCATTAGGGGAGTTTTGAGGTCTCGAAAATGCCCTGTAAGAGATCCTAGAGAGAGAAAACAATTTACGAAATAAAATCATTTTATAGAATTTTTAAAAGGTTTATATTTTGGTAAGTTAAAATATCAAAATTCGTTAATAAGTCATTGTCGTGATATTCTCGTGGTCACATCAAACCTAGAAATCTAGGTCGCCATAAAGTTGGCAAGGTTGTCATAATGAAGATCTTACCTCTCCTCATTAAAGTGAAAAGTAATATTCAATTTGAATTTTGGTGGATACTCGATTGCCTCCCTCCATCGTTTCTCCATCGTTTCTCTCTTCTTTTTTTCTCCTCCTTATTAGTCTCTTCTTTGTTTTCGTTCTTGCTTCTAATCATATCCTTAGCTATGGATCAATCACCCAATGATCTCTGTAACTCAGCTATGGATCAATCATCTAATGATCTCTGTAGCTCTCATAAAAGACCTCTCTATCATCTTCATATTGAGTTGGACAGTGAGTATGAACCGATAAGAAAGAGAACAAAATCTATCACGGTTACAGAGTCTATGAAACATATACTGAGGTTTGAAGGAAAGAAGAATATTGATCTTTGGTTAGATGGAAAGCTATATCCCAAAGATCCTAGCAGAAATAGCACTCCTCCTTTCTATAATAGCTCGTCATTAATGAGGTTTATTGGCGATGGCTACAATGGATTTTTAGGTTATACACTTAATCTTGTTGCAGAAAAGGATATCCTTGGACTAGAGAATCATCTTTTGATGAAACACAATATAGAGTTGTTGCAGAAGCTAGAGGATTGTCAACAAAAAATTCATTCATTGGAAAAGCGTATCAAAGCTTATCAACAAAAGCAAACTTTATTAGGCCTTCGAAATCGACAAAGAGCTCTTAAAAATATTGAGAATCTCAAACGAGGAGGAGGAGGCTGTGGTAAAAGAATCCAAGCAGCAAGGTATATTTTTTTTCACTTGAAAAATCTTAAATATGGCTTTATTTAAACTACTTGCATTGATTTGTGATGTTAATTTTGCTTAGATCTCTTCTACAACCAAATGCAAGTGAAAGAGATTCTTTAAAAGCAGCTCAGTTTTATTATCATCTTCTTCCTTCAGTGGTTTCAAAGGATATTTTGGAGAAGAAGAAATTTAAAAAGGCAAAGAAACAATGCTTGGAGTCATTTGTGAAGGATCATTCTTTGGATTCTGAGTTAGTACAGAAGACACTGGATAGTATTGGTATCAGTCGAGATGCTTATATGCAACTTTTCCAACTTTTACAATCAAATATGAAGCAAGGACAGGTACACAATTGCATACTTCCGAAACCATTTGTGGTTAGGACTATCAGACAGAGAGTTAATAACAAAGTGATGGAGATTCTAGGTGAGCCTTTTCATATCAAGGCTAGCTTCAAGGGCAAGAAAAAGGAGGTTACATTCAATGAATTTAACAATATTTTCCTTGACTTGCCCACCCTACAATGCTTAATGATCAAATTTTATGACTTGTCAGTAGTTGAGGCACAGGGAGTGGCTAGATTTGTGATTAAACTTGATGAAAGTGAGATTCTGAAATGTAAAAAATTGGAGAGAATCTCTATCACCTTGATGAATAGAGCACTTTTGTCAAGTCATTGCAATCACTCAACATCATTTAGTGTTCAATCTGAATATAACATCTGGTGGCTAGGAGCATTTGAGGTAGATACTGAGAATTTTGATATACTATATTGGGTTTTTCATCAAACATCAATACCTAATGTTATTCAAAGGCAACAAGCAGGAGAAGAGCTATTTGTTGAAGGATTAGGGAACTACAGGATTGAGTGGCACATAGCTGGTGACCTAAAGACACTCAAATGTATGTATAATGTATCAAAGGGAGCTAACTCGAGATCTCCTTACTTATACTGCATGTCACCAGCTGTAGAGTTAAACTCAAGCAATTGGAATAGAGCTCCCTCTAGGCACAATAAGGATCCACAGTTTAAACCAGTCTTGGACATTCCTTTAGCGAATGCCCATATTTGTACACTTCATGCACTTTGCACGATAATCGAAAAGCTTGTTCATCTCTATATAGGATTTGCATGGAAGTTGAAGCCATTATCAACTAGAACAGATGCTATAACAAAGGTTGAAAAAGTTCTCTCTGCAATTGGTTTGCATGGTGGCAATGTTGTTATTGAACCAGATCTTCAAAAGTCTAAGGATGGTAATTGTGTCCCAAAAAAACCATCTATTGGTGGAGTGAAGGCTAGAAGGTTTCTAGGCTTTCATGGGAGACTTGGCAAGATAAACTCGAGAAATGGTGGCTCAACTATTAAATTTAATCAGTGGAAATCCCTACATAATGCAGTTAAGGATCACACTGATAATGGACAAGCTCGAAATAGAAAAGATAAAGTTTGGGAAACACTAGACAAAGTGTTTTTTTATTGTGATAAGACTGAATGGAATGACGATGATCTCAAAGACTTTAAAAACCAATTGAACCTTTTCAAAAAGGCGATGACAGAAGCTTGGGGTGATCAACACTTTACTCACTATATGGTAAGAAGTTTGTATATGTTTGTTTCTTCATTGTCGAACTCATATAATGTTTTTTAATAACTTTCCTTATTTGTTGACTATGCAGCATATTCTATACAACCATGCTCCATACTTTATTAAACAATATGGATCTCTATCTATCTGGTCAACCCAAGGTATGGAAAAATCACATTACCAAGCAAGAACAAAATATTTCAGACATACAAGACATGGAGGTGGAAGACACAAAGCCAACAGTTTATTAGAGGTCTTTCAATGGTTCTATCGACAAATTTGGCATAAATTCAAGCTTAAAGATACAACCACATCAAGCAATACATCATCTTTAGCAAGGACTATACAAATTGTTACCCAAAGAAGAAAAGATAGATATTTAAATTCTTGCGCAAAGCAAAGATTTACAGAATGGTTACAAACCAAACAAAGAGTTGGGAAAAGATGGGTTTCAAGAAACCCTTAATCTTTGGCATCTTCTAGTCTGATTGTGTTGCAGAAGAGTCCTTAGTTTCAGGCACCTCAACAGGGCCTTCAGTGGAGTCCTTGGTTTCAGGTAGCTCGACAGGGCCTCTAGAGGAATCTTTTGTTTCATCCCACTCAATAAGACCTCTGTATTTCAAAAACTCTTGTTTTCGATAGCCCGGAAGAAGCTTCAAATTCTTACTATCTCCTACATAAGAGAGCAAATAGGAGCCAAGAACTCCAAAATATCCAGCTCTAGAACCACTGTATCCAGGCATAAAGCCAAAAACTCTTATGGCTTCTTCCTTCTCCACCAAAATGATCTTGTCCAAACCTCTGCTGAAAACTTGAGATCCAATAACCTTTGAGATAGCTCTCAAAGCCATCATTGGTAGACTTGGAGAGCTTGACAATCTACTATGATATATTACAATTGTTTGATTGTTTAAGTTTCCAATATAATGGCCAAGGCTTTGATTTTTTCCAAGCTTCATTGGCCTAGAGCCCTTGGCCCTTCCAAGAAAGTTGTCCAGATCTTCAATCTCAATCTATAGAACAAACCACAACAGTACAAGATATAAGATATTTATCTATAATGCATAATAAAGTCTAACATAAACTCAATGGGTAACTTCGAATTATATTTCATACCTTAGGGTGTTCATCTTCTTCAAGAAGACTATCATCATAAAGATTTATTGAACTCTTGGGCTTCTCATCTGATGGTGACTTCAATCTCTCTTCATACCCTACATCATCAATATGAAGTTTCTTCTGGACTTGCAAGAACTCTTCTTCTGTAGGTAGCCCCCCCTTTTCGTATTCTATGATCTGATTAATACATGTATGTAAGGCTATAGAGCTATCTTGGAAATTCTCTCCCTCAACATCAAGACTTGCTAGTGGTTCTTGTTCATAACCTATAAAATTCATGTCATTTTTGCCCCAACCTGCAAGGATTGCTAAGCAATAATCTTCTCTAAGATCAAAAAGATGTTGAATATCATTTAGCAACACATATCTCTTCTTGTTGATAAGATAAGTGGGAAATGTTGGAACACAGGCAAGAGGACCTTCTTCATCAACCTATGCACTTGGCTCAATCTCCTTTTCTTCCACCATTGTGATATTGTCACTCTTGAATAAACCTACATCAAAACCTTGGACAAGTTGATTCTCAACATCTTCTTGGAACATCTCCTCCTTCTCTTCGACCTCCTTATCCATACTTGCAATATCCTCTAGCTTTCTCTGTTGGTCTATATCTGGAGAAGAATTTTCCATGTACTGAAGATACACAATAAATCCAACGTCCTTGTGGATTAGAAGGCATTGGTGTTGATACCTGTGGAAAGGGCAACATGTTTCTTTCTTTCTGAATTCCTCATCAATGAGGTTGAACCTGCCGAGCAAAGTTGACCTGGATGTATTGGTGGCTCCCATGACATCACTATAATGAACAAATCCATTGACCTCCAAACCTTGCACATGTCTATCATAAAAACATCTGTACTCCTTAAGTTTATCATCAAGATCCTCTAATAACTCCTTCAAATCAAAAGGAACATTGAAAATTTCCCTGATATAGCAAAACTTGGAAGAATTTCCAGTGATGTGTAAAAAATCAAAGAGCCTATCATCAGATGTCTCAATTATCTCCTCCTCATCCATTCCTTCCAGAGATAGCTTCCTCTTTGTCATTTTGACCAGAAAAATATTTATCCCTGAAAAAAAAAAGCAGAAAAGAACCAATATCCAATAAAACAAGATGATATCATGGAAAGAGGCCCCAACATTGATTTTCCAAGACAAAAAAATCAAAACAGGAGAATTTTTTTAGTTGACCGGTGAAACGCGAAAATTCAAGTGTGTAAGGCAAATGCTTGTGAAGGAATCGCGTTTCATCAGACACTAGCTTGAAGACAAAAATTATTCTAAAATGTGGCCGGTGAAATGCGAGACTAAGAAAAATATCATCAACAGAGACATTGTCTCGCGTTTTACTTGTCAAAAATTGCAAATGAAGAAAAGAAACATGAACAATAAATAAATTCTATGGAAACACACAAATTGATGATATAATCATTTTTGGAAAAGATATGCTGCATTTGAAAGATAGAAAGCACATAACATCTTTAATTGTTTAAGTGTTATAAAACATTCTTTCTATATTAATCAAATTTATTTTGTTAAAATGCTTGTAATAAAAAA
Organism: Lygodium microphyllum; assembly: GCF_053477565.2. NCBI lineage: Eukaryota > Viridiplantae > Streptophyta > Polypodiopsida > Schizaeales > Lygodiaceae > Lygodium > Lygodium microphyllum. The sequence goes on from NC_141163.1 coordinate 74,168,727, forward strand.
AATTGTTACCTATCAAAGATTGTTGAACTGCTCTCCACACAGGATGCAAGGACCTTGAAGGGAAGTCGAGACGGAATTTTGGCAGAGAAGAAGACAATGTCGGAGAAATGGGTTTGAAATGCTTTTATATCGACCGTTAAGCATGTGGTGATAGTTCCAACGAAAAAGTTTGTGTAATAATGGAAATACACGTGTGTGACTTAACACAGCGTAATAAACTCCTCAGAAGACGTGCGCATTCTCTTTTTCCAAAAATACGTTTTACGTGTGTTAAATAACCCTTTTCCAAGTAAATAAAAAATTCCGATAAGCGAGGGTACGTCACACGTGTGTTATTAACACTTTGCGAAGAACGTTGAGTCCATGCAAATTCACCGCCTTCAGCTTTCATCGCATTTCATCGCTACTCCATCTTTGTTTTTGGTGTTCCTTCCAGTCTCCACGCATTTCCTTCTAATCTCCAAGCATTTCACTGCTTCCCCAACAAAGCAAACCTTCAAGCATATTGTCATCTTTAGGCTGAAATTGTGAAGAACAAGCTAAGAAGAAGGTATGGTTTCTGCATCTTGCTTTTCAATAACAAGCTCCATTCAATGCATTGTTTTGATATTTTTCCTTAATCCTTTATGTTATTATTAGCTCATGACCACTACAAAAGAATTTTTTCCACAGTGAAAGCATTCCTTAATATAGTGGATATTTAAGAAAATCTTACTGTGATCTGCATGAGCTATCTGAAATCCATGCTGCTGTAAATAATTACTTATCTGAGAATTCCATGCTCTCGGTGACTGTTTCTTTCCTCCCTAATTCTATGGATATTTTAAGTAATCTTAAAAGCTTTCCTTGGTCAATTTTTATGCTATTCATGAGCTGTCCAGTGAAACGCGAAAATAAGGTACTTCAAGCAGGTTTCCTGGCTTAAATTCGCGTTTCACTGGACACAATGGACAACAAGTCCGGTGAAACGCGAAAAGAAGCAGCTGCAAGGAGGCGCCTTGCTTGACACTCGCGTTTCACTAGACAGCTCGAGAAAAATTCAGCTGATACGAGAAAACGCCATGCAGCATAGATAACTCTTGTCTGGGACTTGCGTTTTGCTTTACATGCTGGAGAATAAGTAACATATGTTTTTTTGGCAGATGGCTAGGACTAAGGCAACAGCAAGAAAAGAGAAGATTGATCCTAGGGATTTAGCATCAAAGATTCATCAGTCTTCAAAGCCTCAGAAGCTCTCTAGAAAGTCAAAGCCAAGGAGAAGGTTTTCTCAAAATGTCAGGTGTCTAAGGGAGATTAGGAAGGCAGTAAATGCTCTTGACAATGCAATTCCAAAGTTGTCTTTTCAGAGGCTTGTCAGGGAAATTTGTGACAGATATAGTTTGGATAGTTTCAGATGGACAAGAACAGCTCTTAATTGTATACAAGAAGCCACAGAGGATTTTCTAATTGAGTTTTTCCAAGATGCCTACATTTGTGCTGCTCATGCTCATAGGCTCACACTCATGGACAAGGACATGGTAATTCTTAGGAGGCTAAGATATAGATTTTCAAAGGTCCTTGAGCCAATTCCCCTCACTGATATGAAGACATTTAATATCCTTAATGTGCCCCCAGCTAGAAGAAAGAAAGATGATTCTGGTGTCAGGGTTGAGGATGTCACCCATGAGAAGGATACAAGGCAACATGAAAAAGAGGAGAAGGCTAAAGAGGAACAAGCAGATAAATGGAGAGAGTATAGGAGGCAAAGGGTTGAAGAAAGGGAAATAGAGCAACTAGAGTCCTTTGAAAATGAGCTAGCCACCCTTCTTGAAGCAACTAATCCAAAAGGATTCAGTGTGTTTTGTTTCTTACCTGGTGACTTAGGCAAAAGAACTGAGGTTATCTCCTTTGATGCTGCATGTGTTCAGATTCTTAAGGATAAAAGAAGAGAAGTAAATGACAGTCTTATTCTTGCTGGCCTAAGGTATGTCCATCCATAATTACTTATACTTTTTGATATTTTTTTAGCAATAAGATTTTTCTTGTTTATACTCACTATTTCTATGCCTTTTCTAGGTGTATAATGCATGAGTTTCCTTTGGATATACAACAAAAAATTGAGGTTTTTGATCCATCTATCTCATTCTTTATGAGGAATGAGCTTGATGCAAGTTTTATTGAGCACTGGCTCAATTTGATTGACTTCGATACTTTGGAGCTGCTTATAATTCCATATAATGAAAAGTAAGTGATTCAATATTCTATTAGAGTTTTTGAGATTTTATCCTACTAATTTGTTGAGATATGATTGCTTTTAGTTCTCATTGGAGCTTGATTGCAATAGACCTTGTGGATAAGCAATGCTTTTTAATCAACTCTATGAAAGGAAGCCATGGAAATGCTAAATTGTAAGTTATATTATCCAAGGGCTCCTTGATATTTCAATTCTTTTTTTTGTAAGTACTCTAAATTTCAACATATTTTATATACAGAGGTGCCAAAAGATTAATTGAAGAGCTAGAGAAAAGACCCCCTATGCCATCTGATTTGCTTGCAACAATGCAATATAGACAAGTTGCAGTAAGTTATTCATTAAAATAATTGAAACATGAGTTTGTTCTATGAACTACCATTCGTCCTCTTTATAGTTTTACTTTGTGTTGGTGGTTGCAGTGTCCCCATCAGGATGATAGCCATTCTTGTGGCTGGAGGGTGATTGCAAATGCTAGAAGAATGGTTAACTTTGTTTATCTTAATGATGATAAACATGTAAAGGTAATATGAAAGATGCTAAACTTTAAGATAGATATTAATTGAAAATAGTCCATTGATGATAAAAATATAGTCTATTGTAAGAACAATAATGAACTAAAACTCTTTTTTCTATAAATGTGTGACAGTTTTCGAAGGATTGCTATACATCTGAGCATATTTGGTACATCAGAGCAAAGCTCTTGAAGTATATGATAATCAATTGTATACAACCAACAACAGAGATTGGTGGGGATTTGCACCATGAAGGAGATGTGGTGCCTATAACCACGGAAGGCAAATCCACAGCTTCAACACCTTCTATACCCAAGACATCAAAGAAAGGCAAAAGGACTCCTAGAAAGGATAGTTCTCCAAAAAAGAAATAGCTTTGCCATATCGCCTTGTAGGCCTTCATATATAGAAATTTGCCCTTCAGCCCTTGTATATCTCATAGAGATGGCAGATAGACATCTGCTACAAAATTTGTACATGTATTTTATATTGATAGTAAAGATATCTTTTCTTGAATGTCATTGCAGTGTATTTTATTTTCTCTCCTTTTCGATATCTGCAAAAAATAAATTACAAATGTTTGTTAGTTAGAAAGTGAGATCTTGATATACATCTAAGTAGATATAATATGATGTGAAAACTTACTCGTTTCTTGTCAAGTTGGAATACAAAGGAGCATGGTAGTTCAATGTCTTCATTTTGTAAATCCATCCTCACTTGATGTAGCGTACATGATTTTCTGATCTTTAAGATTGCAATAATATACTCGTTGAACCAAATATCAAGATCCACAATAGGATCCTTGCTGAAATCATTAAGATTCTGGTCTAAAGCAACTAGACTACTACCAACAAAATGCCATCGACTATAGTAAAAGCTAAGGATAAAATTTTGAGTAGCAATCATATATTTACAAGCTATAGAGTCTTGATCTATCTTACATATAATTTTTCCTTCTGTCCTTGTATCCCATCCTTCATCAACAAATTGTATGATATGATCATATGTTAGTCTCTTCACTGAAAGCATGGTTTTTGTTATTCTTATCTCCATATTAGAGAAGAAATCAATAAATATATTAATAGGCATAAATAAAGTAACTTTGCTTAGCCTACTTGAGATATTAGATTTTAGTGCTTTCTGGATCTCAGAAAATATCTTACATCTATAGCCCTCACTAGTAGCTGGACTTGGCAAAGGCCACTCAAAGCTTGAAAAATCTGGCAAAGGAAGGAGTTTTATTGATCCCCATTGGCAACACCGCATAGGAATAACATAAGAATGGTCATAAAAGAATATTCCATTCTCTGCAAGCTCTGTCTTCTTTCTACCTCTATACATTTCTTCTCCAATTGAACCATGTATAACATCAATAATAGATTCCACTGGTTGCCATTCCTCAAGATTAGAGGGATAGACATCTACAAGACAAACAAATATTATAATGGAAAAACCTAAACCATGTTTAAGAAAGGAAAAACTTTAAGAATCAAATTCTTACAATTTGGTCTATGCATTGGAAGCTTTGAAGATCCAGGTTTCAAACACAGCTCTCTATGCATGAACACATGTTGCACTAGTACCTCTTTGATACTATTCTTATTTGCTCCAAGCTTAAAATCTCGGATTCTGCCCTTCCAAGCAGAGATAAACGAGCTCTCATGTCTTTGCCTTTTTCCACGTTTTGCTTGTTGCATGGTGATCCAACTACCTTTGCTAATGATAGTAGGAATCCATCTTCCATCAGTTTGGAATGAGTTAAACACTGATATGGATGTGATTTGGGAGCTTGGACGCCTTGTTGAAGGTCGAATTTCTGTATCCATGGTAGAAGAGAGAGATACATGCACACAGAGAGAGAGAGAGAGAGAGAGAGAGAGGACTAGGCTATCATAACGGAGGGAAAAACAATAGAGGAATAAAAGAAACGAGGGAAAAAACTGAGCGCCATACTTTTCACCAATTTGAATTTCGATTACATCAGTCATTATCATTAATCTAGAAACATCATTAAATAAAAGTAGCCGAGACTCTATGCCATTAATGCAAAATATGTCATAATCACGAATATAAGAGACTAAAAATACATAATAAAAATACAAATTCGTAATATTATCATATTTATATATTTTTGTAAAATGATTTTTTTTTTAAAAAAAAATAGAAGTTCCGTTACGGAGGCTTTGCTCTTATTGGTCTAGAGCACTCTCTCTCCACATCCTAAAAGGCATTTTCGAGACCTCAAAACTCCCCTAATGGCAGGAGAAGCTACAGCCAGGAAGGCTCTGCTAGTAGGATATTGGTGGCCTACCATTCATAAGGATGCCTATGATTACTGTAAAAGATGACATGATGCTTGTCAGAGAATGGGGAAACCCACCAAGACAAGTGCCATGCCACTGCAGCCTATTCTTCCTTTAAAGCCATTTGAAAAGTGGGGCATCGACTTCGTAGGTCCAATCGATCCTCCCACAAGAAGGAAACAGAACAGATACATTCTCGTATGTACGGATTATGTCACAAAGTGGTGTGAAACTAAAGCCCTAAAGCGGGACGATGGTAACAGCGTGGCCCTGTTCATGTATAAGAATATCATCACCCGTTTTGGCAGTCCCTTAGAGCTGGTAAGTGACAGAGATACTCATTTCATTAATAAAGTCATGGAAGAGTTGACAGAGTTGTATAAGATCCGCCATCGCAAGTCCACTCCTTATTACCCCAGAGCCAACGGCCAAGTCGAAGTCATGAATCGCATCCTCTGCTCGATTCTGACAAGAACAATTGCCGCACATCGTCGTGATTGGGATGATCAACTTACAGAGGCCCTCTGGGCGTACAGAACCTCCCATAAAGCAGCAACAGGACAGACACCCTTCCAGCTGGTGTATGGTACAGAAGCTATTTTCCCTGTTGAACTGGAATTACCCTCTTTGAGAGTGGCTATCAAAGAGCGTTTGGGGGATGATGATTCACTGCAATGCCGTCTCCTGCACCTGGAATGTTTGGACGAAACTCGTAGGATGGCTCTACAGTGCATGGAAGCCACGCAAGCTCGACGTAAGGCTTACCATGACAGCTTCATCAAGCACAAGGAGTTCAAAGAAGGTGATTTGGTCCTAGCCTATGATTCACGATTTGGCAAGTTTCCTGGCAAGCTTCAACAACGGTGGATGGGCCCATATAAGGTACTTGCCGTCAACCCTAATGGCTCTGTCCAAGTGCAGATTGTTGATGCCTCTGATGATCCCTTCCTGATCAATGGATATCGTCTGAAGAAATACTTTCCTCCTTTGGGATCTTGACAATCACGGTCACCTGATCCTTTCCCCCGTTGGCGTGGCACTATCACTCTTATGATGCTACTTATGATAGCCGTTCTTCAGCTACTCATGAAGTGGACGCAACCCTCTGTCCCCTCAAACCCCCCTTCCAGCCTTGATCTCTTATCCTCTATTTTCCACCAACGACAGTGGCGAGGTTGGTTTTGACAAATGGTCTTTCTACCATTCCCTTGTTTAATTCGAAAAAAAAAAGGAAAAAAAAAGAAAAAATTATACGTATCGTTCATGGGAGAAAAGGACTTAGGTCCATGTCATGCCGACCTATTCTTCGAGAAAAGGTGAAAACATCCTCGGGAATAGGGGAAAAGAAGAAAACAAAAAGAAAGAAAAAAAAAGATAAGAAAAACAAATCTGTTATGAGAGAAAAGGAAGCAATTCCCTGTCATAACAGGCCTTGTTCCAAGAAAAGGTGGCAAACACCCTTGGGCGAGAAGCTGGCTGTGGAAAAGGTGGCAACACCCGCAGTCCAGAAAGCGGATTCATTCATTGATATCCCCAGGATCCAATTCCGAAGCTGCCTCCCTTTGGTACACTGTGTCCTGGATCTTTCTGCAGAGTGTCTAATTGTCCTCTAGCAGACGATATGTCCTATCCAACACAACATTTGATTTGATGGCTACCTCCCTAGGTATGCCTCTTCAACAACTGACGACGCGATCTTCATCGACAAACAATCGAGTGACATGAGCTTTCATCCTAACCGGATGGGGACGTGAGTATGGGTTTTCCTCTGTAACTATCAACAGAGAGTGAGACAGAGGGTGGGGCGAGTGACCAGTCTTTTCCCTTCAAATCAAATGAGAGGTGAGAAGTGTGAATGAAGTGTTGCATGCACGGGATGGGCCTCTCAATGCACAAAGCACAATTTGTTTCTGTGCATTGCACCATAAGGCTCCCTGGCCTTCCTTCTTGCACCGTATGCCGGCACAGGGCGGGATGCACAGTTGCACCATCAAATGCGCACAAGGCATAGAACCTTTGTACCCGTGACTGTGAGGATTACATCAATGGGTTTTAGGACATGGCTGCCCTCCTGTATCTATCAATAGAGCGTGAGACAGAGGGTGGACTGAGTGTGATTGGAGTTTCTTCAATCAATTACCGAGAGGTGAGATTGAGGGACGTTACGACACTTGGAGGCATGTATGTTCCCGTTTCCCTATGCACCCACGGGATGGGTCTCTACCATCAACACAAGACATGTCACCCTGTTTTGTACACTGCACTGTAAGGCTCCCTTGCCTTCCTCCTTGCACTTATGCTAGATGGGTTGGACGCACTAATGCACCATCAACTGTGCACCCTGGCATACTCCCTCTGCACCATTCCCCCTTGTCGATTCCTCAACCGGGTATGAGATATGGGTTTCAATCATTTTTCCTCGAGTGATATTAGTCATGGGGCGAGTGACTGTTCTTTCATTCCATATGAGTGACTGTGAGTTGAGTGCAATATCCCTCATCATCGACGAATTTCCTGCGATTCCTTTAACCAGCTACCTCCCTGGGTGCTGCCACATGGTCCCTGCCATGACGGACGTGTGCTGTGAAGATGCCTTGGTACCTCCAGCAGCCGACAACAACACAGGACGTGCCATCGACACTCAACCTTGCTTCTTGACAAAATGGGCCAAGTTTTTCTAACCCTACCACTTTTGTTTCTCTGTGATGGTCATGTTTTAAGTGTGGGGAAGTTAGTGGATGGTCTGTGGCGTGGTCCTAGGTCCCTGTTGCTCGGTTAACCCTATCCATTAAGGTCTTAAGTGTGGGGACGCGTCCCTACGCGTCTACATTGCATACCCTTCTGCATATGCCTCAACCTGCTCATGCATGTATGCCATGACTTGCTGTTACCCTGAAGGGGTCCCTTCCCACTCGATCGTTCATTTTCCACCCGCCCTTAAGGCTGTTCCCTTACAGTTTTCCTTCATTCCCTGCTTTTGAGGTCCTGCCATGTGAATGCATCCTATATCACCAAAGTCCAAATCCAACCTTATAGCCCTATTCCTCCTTTTGAACTGGCCATTTTTTCTTTTTACCTACCCCTGTTCCGGTGCACGGTTTTTTAGTTATTAATTTTTGAAGCATTTTGTGTAAATTAGCCGGTTTTCCATACGAACGTGCTTTTCTTACTTCAGAACCGTGATCTGACATCATAGCCCTGACAACCACTTTCTCCTTGATATTTTTCCTTTTTACTCCAAGTCATTCTGATGCACGGTTTGTCCAAAATTAATTTTTCGGTTTTTCGAGACTTTTTCGTTCGTCTTTTTGACATTTTTCCATGTGAACCTGCCCTGTTTGTATCGGAATTCCAATTTGATTTGACAGCCGTGTCCCCTGTGTCTTTCCCCATCTTTTTCCTTTTTCCTCCCCGCTCTTTCGCCTTCTGGATTTATTATTATTAATTTTTAAATGAGTTTTTGGGCGTATTTTTGGAGTTTTTTGCATGTGAACCCCTCCTACTTCCACCGAAACTGCGGTTTAACATGATTACCTTGTGCCACTCCTCCCTGCGGAGATTTTTCCTTCTTATTGCCTGTCATTCCGGCGAACGGTTCGGCCAGTATTAATTTTCGATCCCATTTTCGGGTTTATTTTTTGGGTTTTTCCCACGTGCATGCATCTTATCTCAGTCGGAACTATGTTTTGATGTGATAGGATTGTCGGGCATGTCTTTCTGCACAATTTTCCTTTTTTCTGCACCTTTTTCCGATGCACGGATTTTTTGATATTAATTTTTAATTGCGTTTTTTGGTCCGTTTTTTGTGTTTTTTGCACGTGACCGCCCTTTACCCCTTCCGGAACCTCCGTCGCATATTTTTCCTGTCTTCCCCCTACCGTCCTGCCCACTTTTTGTTTTTACGCCCTTTCTTTTTGACGTCCGGATTGGGAGTTATTAATTTTTCTTTATTTTTATGAGTTTTTACGTACTCTGTCCCGTGCGTGAACGTGCCCTTTTTCGATTCTACGCGTTTTAACGCGCCCCGGTTGCATCCGCGTGTCTCGTCCCTCTATCCGGGCGCCCTTTCACTCCCGTCACGGTAAATTTTTTTACCCCGCCCTGCGCACACGCGCGGGACGGGGGGTACGCCTCTTCTTTATGGGACCCCCCACCCATTTTCCCCCTTTGGGCCCCTGCCCATCTTCCTACCCTTCCCACCCCCTGGGCACCCCGCCCATTCCCAACCCCTGGGCACCCCCCCTATGGACCCCGCCCATATCCCTTTCCACCCCCCCTCCCCATGTCCTTCTCTCTCCCTGACCCTTCCACCCTAACTGCCTCCCCTCCCCTCTTTCCCTCTCCCGCTGCTCCTGCTGCGTGCCTCCATCTCCACCCTCCCTACCTTCATCTCCACCCCCCACCTCTCTCCAACTCCACCTCCCTCTCTTTCTTTTCTTCTTCCCTCCCTGTTCTTCTCCATCTCCTCCTTTCCCTCTCTTTCCCTCCTTCTCTTCTCTCTCTCCTCCCTTCACCTCTCTGTCTCCCTCCTTCTCCTCCCTCCCTGTTGACGCCCTCCCCGCTCGGCACCCCTCCTCCTTCCTTCCCTCCTCTGCCTCCTCCCTCCATGCTCCGCCTCCATGTCAGCGCCTTTGCCCCCAGCGGCGCTCTCCATCGTCGGCGCCTCCTGCTCCAGCCGTCGCCTTACGGGCCTCCACGTCCACCGTCCTCCAGCCCTGCTCCAGCGGCGCTCTCCATCATCGGCGCCTCCTGCTCCAGCCCGCGCCCCTGCAACGCTTCCTTCCTCCACGCTCCGCCTCCATCGTCTGCGTCCTCGCCGCCGCCATTTCCTCCTCGTCGCCGCCATTCCCTCCTCCTTCCTCCTTCCCCCCCTCTCCCTCCTCCTCCTAACTAACCCTCAGGTTAGTTAAACTAACCTGAATTAAGTTCATTAACCTCAATTAGTTAAACTAACCTTAATTAAGTTAACTAACCCTAGCCTAGTTAAACTAACCCTACTTAGGTTAGTTAACTCTAGGTTAGTTAACCCTACCCTAGTTACACTAACCCTAGCCTAGTTGACCTAATCCTAGTTAGTTAGGTTACCCTTACCCTAGTTAGACTAACCATACTTAGGTCAACTAACCCTAGTACAGTTAACCTAACCCTAGCTTAGTTACACTAACTCCCCTTAGGTTAGTCTCCCCACTGACTTGCCTTAATTTACTTATCTGACTTAACCCAGACTAACCTAGTTCCATTTGATTAACTTGACTTGACTTAATCTGACTTACATGATTTACACACACTACCATGCCTTAGCTGACTTACTTTGACCTTACTTACCAAACTAAGCTGATTTTCCTGATTTACCTGATTTAATTAATTTATAAATTAATTTCCACTCAATAACATTTCAGAAAAAATTCTAAAAATTCCCTTCACTTTTTACAAATTTTTGGAAATTTGTCAGCTGGAAATTTCCACCCCCAAAATTTCAGACAATTAAATATTTGCCAATTTATCCCAAAATCACCAAAAAATGTAAAACATTCATTTAAAACTAGTAAAAAACACCAAAAAAATTCTTAAAAATTCTAAAAAATTCCACTCACCCCCTTGACATTTTTCCATTCATTTTTAACTTTAAAATTCATTTTTCAATTTAAAATATTTTCATACATGGAACCCATATTTTTAAAAAAAAACACAAAAGACAAACACAACACTATGAAAAAAAAAGAGACGACCAACACACAACACTTTACCCTAAAAATCTCCATCTTATTTTCATACCTTAACATGTGGATATTTCCTAACTGGCTGAAATTTTTTTTTTCCTTCATCCCATATCCATTTTTAATTCTTCTTCCTTTTGAAAATAAAAAATAAAATAAGTACACAACCACATACCATTTATTAAAAAACACATCCAGACAACCACACATAACTCCAAACATAATACCCCTCAAATATCACACTAAGCACCTTTAAAAATAAAAATAATAATAATAAACAAAAACACAAAGCATACTAATAACTCATCATACAATACTAAAGAATAATAACAATCAACAAACCAACTAAGGTGTTGTCTTTGTTGTTTCGTCAGTGGTCTTTACTTTTCTTTTACTGGATTCACTCCTTTTGGGGGACTCTTCTGTGCGCATTTAGGCCATTCCATACACACCCCTTCCAGGTATTTATTTTATGTGCTTTATTTATTTTCATTTCCCCCTTAATCACAAATTAATTATTAAAATGACCTATTTATTCACCCACAGTTTCCACGCGCATTCGCGCTAAACACACCATCTTTTGTTTAATTAAAATCAACCCGCCGTTCACATAGCACGCGCTACGTGCGCTACAAAGGGACTTTAATAATTTTTAATTAAAATGAACCAACCGTCACAAGAGCACGCGCTGGCAAAAAAGCGATCCACATCACCTTAATTTGTAATCAATGAACTTGCATTTAGAGACCCAGTCTGGGTATCGAAGTCCGAGATTCGAATTAAAGCACCGTTTTAACCTAATAATTGGTAATTAAATTTATAAGAAAGAACCGCCGTTTTCTTGCTAAGGTTTATCACTTAATAAAGAATCACCCATTCTTAATAATTTATTAAAATAAACCCTTCATTAAATTAATCCCCCCTCACTGCCCTTAAATTCCCTTTTTTAATGAACCCGTTTCGTGGGATGGGTATGCGCAGTCATTGGAGTTATTTCCATAGTCAAACACTGGTTTATCAACGATGTAGTCTTGATATGTGTCGGATGTGGTATTGTTTTGGTTCCACTTCTTTGTTACGGTTAAGGGTACCGTGTGTAGTTTTTTCTTTTATTGCTTGATACGGGGTTCTGGGTGTTTGTCTGATGCATAGCATGAAGCTTTCGGTCGCATATGTCTCAAGGTCATGTCGAATTTTTTCTAGGCTGTGGTTTGCTTGGGGTTAGTTGGTCGGGTCACGTTTTATTGTTTTGGTTGTTCTCTTATCGTTGGATTTTTGTATGTTGCTTTGCAGGCATTCTCCTTGATTGTCTGTGTTTGTGGTGTGTGTGTAACCATCTGAATGGCGCCTTCTCATGCTCCTCCTCCTATCCAGTACGTCCCACTAGTTAGTAGGGATTACTCTTCCCTACTCACTTTTGAGCCTCTCACGAAGGCAGGACTTGCTGCTTTTGTGGCTACTTCCTTTCCATTGCTTCCCGAGGATCCGTCGTTATGTGATGAGTTTTTGGCCTCCTACAGCAAGAAGACAGGACTAGTCCAGGGAATTTCTACGACTTTGACACCTCGAGGCCTAGGGAAGGCTCTGTCTCTTCCCTCCAAAGGTGAACCTTTTGTTACCACTCGTCAGCTTTTCTCTAATGAAGAGATTCTGAAGCTGTTGCAAAAGCAGACAAGGGAAATGCTGGATGTTAAGAAGGTGATCAACTCTTCCGGAGTTTCCTTTTCCATGATCACTGATCCCATATGGAAGATGGTCTGTTAGTTTTTCCAGGACAGGTTTATGCCAAAAAAACACCATCCCAATACTTGTCCAAAGAGCTTTTTACAGCTTCCAGGATGGTGTTGAAAGGAGTTGCTATTGATTGGAGCACTTACCTCCTCACTAAAATGGATCAACATTTCATCAAAGTCACCAGGGGTAATGTTACCAATGTCACATATGGATCATATTTGTCTGCCTTCTTGACCTATTCAGGTTTACAGAAGACTGTGCCTCCACCTCCTCCATCAGATCCAGTACCTCCTCCTCCACCTTCAGATGAGTTAGACCCTATTGACATAGAGGATGATGATTCTCCACCTCCCCTGGTCATCCAACGCAAACGCTTGAAGCGGGTAGCGGATAAAGCTCCTTCAGTACTTCCTTCAGTGCCCATTCCTGCTACCTCTAGCAGTGATCTCCCTGGGTATCTCACTTGTAATAACTTGTTCAGAGCACATCGAGAAGGATCATTGGACATATCAGCTCCCTCACTGAACAGTCTCGTCTCAGGAGATCCAATTCCTTTCCTCTGTAAAGATATTCAGAGTTCCATTGAATTGTCAGTGACAGCCTGCGTTCAATAGTTGTATGCGTCCTTTTATGAAGAACTCATGCAGTCTAAGGACTAGTTGCATAAGGTAACATCCGAGTTAGCTTCTGCTAAGGATACCCTAGCCGATTTGTTTAAGCAGATGGAACAACAAACCCAACTGGTTGCCACCCAAAGAGATGAGATCTCTTCTTTGAAGATCCAGTTACTAGAGGCTCAATCAGAGGTTACTAGCCTTTCAGAGGAGAAGGAGAGGATGTCCAGAGAAGCGCAGGAGTTCCAAGCTCTCTTAGATGACAAACTTTCAGCTTTACAGACTGCTAATGACACAGTGGCATTCCAAGCCTCCCAAATCAAGCAGTTGACAGATCAACTGGCAAAGTCACGGTCTGTTCCTCCAAGCCCTAATGTTCCCGTGATCCCTTCTCTTTCATAGCAGGACTTGGCTGCTCTTCAGAGACAGGCTACCTTGTGCCCTCTATTTCAAGATAAAGTGAAACGATTGTAGTCCAGAATGGACTTGTTATGGTCTACCTTTGAGCAGTTTCAGGAATATGTTCCACCAGACCATTCTATCTTTGTCCACTACCAATTACAGAAGTTGGTCTTCTACATGAAGCTTTCCACGATGGATTTACCTCTTCCAGAGGATGGATGGAGTGGGGCTTGGTCTGCTGAGTTGTTGATAGAGGTAGTCAGGATGGCGTTTGAAGATTCTGTCACGCCAGATACCATGTTGATGTCATACATGTATCTACGGGGAGACTTGTTAATTCCAGATGAGGTGGATATGGCATGGTATGTGGTGGACGTGGTTCTACAAGCTGTTTTGTATGTCAACCATTTGGAGTTGTGCATAGCTAACATGTTCTAGAGTTACTCCTCCAAAGTGGCTGATTGTCATGATAATTCATGGCATCCCATGATTGATTTTGTGGTCCTTAATCAAAGACAAAACACAGCTCCTACTTATGCCCTGAGTACTAATCAACTGAGGATGGATCTCTTAGCCTATCTTTCAAAACATAATCCGTTTGATTCTACCTTCTTTGATGCCTATCATAGATGATCTCTCTTAGGACCTTCTGTTCCTACCCTCCTATATTACCAACAAATGGCTCACCGATATGATCTATATCTTTCCCTTTGTCAATCTAATTCCACCACTATTTTACCCCTTCTTTTCCACCCTTCATCTTTCCCTCAAATTCCCATTTTTACATATTGTTCCTTTATTGAGGATAGGGTATTTTCCCCTTCTCCACCCTGTCCTTCTCCATCCATTCATGTACCCTCCACATTTCCTATTTATCCGTTAACACCCTTCCTTAGTGATTCCCTACAAATTTCTGCCACTCCTTCTTTAAACTTTTCTTCCTTTTATGATTTTGCATATCCCTCACTTCATCCACTTTTCCTTATTCCACTACCCTCACCTAACACTTCTATATCTCAACCACCTTAGTTGGTTAGTGACTATGATGGGTTTGATAATCAGATTTCTAGAAGAAGGGGATGGAGTTCAAATGATTCCCTTACAGGACCTCAGATCAATTGGCCGGTAATTCCAAGAGAATGGACAGCTGCTAGTCAAGCTTATCAGAACTATGTTTATTTTGCTCAGCAGTATTCATAGTCTGCAGATCCTTCAGTGAGATTAACTGCTCACTTTGCTTGGTACTTGGCGTATATGCATAGGTACTCTCATAATGATTCCAAGCCTATTCCAAAGTTGTGCATGAATGTCAATGTGAGCATTGATTCCCAACAGCTGGATATATTGTATTTTCATGCCCTTTGTTTGCCTAGCAGATACCTGGTCCTGTTGGAAAGGATGTGCTGTCTTCAGTTTTTTCAAAATCCTCCCAAAACCTTTGTAGATGAATCCTTGTCTATGGATCGGTTCCGACAACATCAATCTTTTAAGAGGGATCATCTTCATTGATACCTTTCCAATGTATGGTGGATGCTTTTTAATGAAAATCTCTCTTTTTGGAGGAGTCATTCAGATGGTTGTGTTGTGTGTAGTATTTGTGTTGTTCATTTATGTAAAACGAACGTGGTGGTTTCCTATTGGATTTCGTGCAAACTACATTTTGGAGAATTGTGGTGATGGGGTCGTGGTTGTAGAGTTGAAGCTGATGCAGATGAAGAAGAAGAAAACTCTTATATCCTTTATAAGTTTGTTGTGATTTTCTAGTTTGATAAGAGGTGTTAATGTATAAAGGGTTTTCCTTTCTTTGTATTTTTATATCAGATACAGGTTATACGTTGGGGTCGTGGTGGATGGCTTCTTTTTGAAAAGATATTGCAGATTAAAGTTGAGCTTTTTCCCTGAACTTGTATTCCCTTTTTCTTGGGTCGCAAGGACGCTTCCTTATTAAGTGTGGGGATATGTTGAGTGTTGAAATGACTTGTTTTTTGGCTGATTTTTGTTGTTTTTGAGAGCTGAATGGTTGATTTTATGAGATGATTGATTGGTTTGGAAGTGGTTTGAGAGTGTTTTGGATGATATTGATTGTGTTTTGAAAGTTTATGATGTTTATTAGTGGTTATGTGATGTTCTGATAGGTTCTAATTGATTCTGTATACCTTCTGTATAGCTTCTATTTTGATCTGTTTTGTTCTGATTGTCTTCTGTAAGGAGGGATGGAGTATTGATTGATGAAGATTGAGATCTTGTGGAAGTTTATTGAATGGTTTTTGAGAGTTTGGAATGGTTTGAGTATGAGTTATGTGGTTTTGATAACCTTCTGTAGGTCTTCTGTAGAGCTTCTGTCTTTGTTCTGTTCTGTTCTGTACTGTAGCTGTTTTGGTACTGTTCTGTAGACTGTTCTGTATGCTTCTGTATGTGTTTTAATGGATGAAAGTGTAGCTTGGGAAAGTTTTCTAGCCTTGGAAAGAGGTGAATACAAGTGTAAAAGAGCTGAAAGAAGTGAAAGAAGTAGCTGCTGAAGACTCAAGTGAAGATTAGAGTGAAGTAACAGTAGTGAGCTATGAAAGGACACTGTAGTGGCTCTGGTGACTCTTCATATCAGACATATGTTTAGCGCAACATCTTGAGCAAGTCCCCCCACCACACGATTCTTGACATGGTATCAGAGCCGCACCACTAAGAGAGACTAATTTCGAAGGTTGAAGTGAAGGAGAAGAAGCAAGGTTCGAGCAAGTAAGCCACGGGTAAGAAGCTCTTCCACCTTCCACTCTCGCTCTTGGATAATGCTTATGGAGGCACCGAAAGCAAGGTCGAGCAAAAAATTTCAGATTGCTGTGAGATTTTGGTGTGCAAGCAAAGCACTATATATTCTGCAAATAGGTCCTTTAGGGCTTTTCCGCAGTTATTTTGGGCATCTGAGGCCGTTTCAGGCCTTGTTTTAGAGCCGCAAGGTTGTGGACAACAGTTTCAGGGTATACTGTGATTTCGACTGTATTGATCAAAAGTGGGTGCATAGGTTACAGATTGCGAATCTGTAATTTTTGAGGTGTTTGTAGGAAGCAAACATAAGGTTTATCTTTAAACATGTTGCAGATTACATATACTGTTGAGCAATCAGTGAAAAAGATTGCTTGATGTATTACTGTGCACGTGTTGTGGAAGATTGCAGAAGACTAGCTTGTTGTGCTATATCCTTGTTTGTGATAATGGCAGAGAACAGTGGAAATCCCATTATTGAGAAGCTCGACAAGAACTACCCTTCATGGAAGTTCCGTGTAACGAACTTCCTCATTGAAAAGGGCCTTTATGAGTTTGTCTCAGGTGAAGAAAAGGAGCCAGAGCTGGGTATCCCTCCGACTACAGATGAGTTAAAAGCATGGAAAGAGTGGAATGCGAAAAACAAGAAGGTGATGTACTGGCTATCTATAGTAATTGATAATACTATGCTGGGACATATCAGGAGTGCAGAAACTTCACATGCAGCTTGGACAGTTTTTGAGAGTATGTTTTCAATAAACACAAAGGCACGAAAGATTCAACTCAAGCAAGAGTTGAATGCCTTGAAGAAAGGAAAAATGTCTATCAATGAATATGTGTTGAAGGTGAGGAGCATTGCAGATGCTTTAGTAGTGATTGATGCAATACCGGATGATGATGGTTTGGTTTCATCCACTCTGAGTGGCCTTAACAATGAGAAAGCATGGAAATCATTTGTTACTTCAGTATATGTACGGAAGCCATTTCTAGATTTCGATGAGCTGATCTCTCTCATGATTACTAAAGAGATCAATATGCAGGGTGATTCATCTAAAAGAAATGGTGAACAAGTCCAAGAATTTTACTCGAGTTCAGGAAGGGGACGTGGTAGATCCTCTTCAAGAGGCCGTGGTACAGGACGTGGTAGTGACAACCAGCAAAACAAATTGAATCAGCAATTTGGCGATATGTAAGTTTCAAGAGATCGTGGTAATTTTAGAGGCAGGGGGAGCTTTAGAGGAAGAGGTGGATGGCAGAATAGAGGTTCTAACAACGCTGGTATTGTGTGTCACTACTGTGTCAAAACAGGTCATATTGCAGCCCAATGTTATGCTAAGAAAGATGATATTCGCAGTGGTAAGTTACAGCAAGGAAACTATGCATCGTCTTCACGACAGAGTGAAGACAAAAATGAGCGTCTATTTGTTAAGTAGCATATGATGAATGCTGTTACAGGAAAGGGAACACATGATGATGTTTGGTATGTTGATTCAGGTACATCCAATCATATGACCAGCCATGTAGAATGGTTTGGAGAGATGCAGGATTTGCAAAATATAGGTTATGTGCAGACGGGTGATGATTCATGCCACCCAATTTCACACATTGAAAAAGTTTCCTTGTCCTTGCATGATGGTAAGACAAAGAGTCTTTCAGATGTATTACATGTGCCATCTATTATAAAGAACTTAGTGTCAGTTAGTCAAATGGTAGAGCAAGGGCTGCAAGTCAAATTTAATGCAAAGGGCTGCTTTGTAGAAAACTTCAATGACCAGTGCAGGTTGGTTGCAAAGGGAAGTAGAGTTGGATGTATAATTACTCTGGATGTTGGAATTCCTACTATGAATGCTACTATATATGCTAAAGGAAAAGGTGTTGTTGCAAATATTAAAATTTGGCACAAACGCATTGGACATGCAAATGTACAAAGGCTGAAATTAATGCAGTCCAAAGGGTTGGACATGTTTGCCTACATTTAGAATTGCAGAATTTCATAAGGTATGTGAAGCATGTTAGTTTGGTAAGCACGCAAGAAAACCCTTTTCACATGACAGAGATGTAAGCACAAATATCCTTGATGTTCTGCATACAGATATTTGGGGGCCTACACAAAATGTATCTCTTAGAGGCAGCTCATACTTTGTCACATTCATTGATGATTGTTCTAGAAATCTGTCGGTATATTTTATAAAGGAAAAGAATGAAGCGTTTGAGAACTTTAGAACTTTCAAGGCTACAATTGAAAGAGAAACAGGCTTGAAAGTAAAGTGCTTGAGGTCAGATGGAGGGGGAGAGTACCTCTCGAATGAGTTCAGTGATTTTCTAAGGTCTCATGGGATAAAGAGACAGTTCATAATGCAGGTATACCCCATAGCAAAATGGGGTAGCAGAAAAGAAAAACAAGCATATTGCAGAAGTTGCACGCACCTTGATGGCTGAAAAGAATATGCCTAAGCATTTTTTGTCTGAGACTATTCATATTGCTGTTTATATTATGAACAGAACTCCCACAGCTACAGTTCATGGTATGACTCCTGAAGAATGCTTTACTGGCAAGAAGCTTGATGTATCACACTTGAAGGTATTTGGCTGTGTTGTATACGTTCATGTGCCAGATGAGCTACGTAAGAAGCTTGATCCAAAGGCAGAAAAATGTGTTTTTATTGGATACTCTTTAGAGCAGAAAGGCTATCCTTGTTAGAACACTGTCACATGTAAGTTCAGAGTGAGCAGGGATGCCATCTTTGATAAAATGAGTAGTTGGTATACATCTAGTGGTGATGCATTGGATGATGATGATGATCATGACACTCATGTGTAGTCTAAAAAGAAAGAATCACAGACTCTTAGTGGACCAAAGACATCATCTGCTAGTCCTTGGTCTGGGAGACTAAGGAGTAGCTCTACATCTTCAGATGCATCTAGTAGCACTACAAGACAAATGAAAGAATAAAGTATCACATAGCATTGATGCAGTTCTTAATGGAGACTCCAGTGGCTCAGAGAGCTTGGATGATGAGCTTGGCATTCCTTCAATGAGGACTCCAGGTGTGCAGAGAGCACGCATCAATGCAAAGACTCCATTGAGTGATCCAGTGGTACACAGATCTAGCAGGGTGAGATACCTTGTTAACAGATTTGGTTTTGAAGGTTATGCAGCTCACCATTATGCTTATATGGTGAAAGTGATTGAGGATGTTGAGCCCACATGTTTTGAGGAGGCTGTTGGTCATGCTCATTGGGATGCAACAATGGATGAGGAGATGGCTACATTAGAGGCCAATAAGACTTGGGATCTAGTATCATTGCCAAAGCAAGAAAGCTATTGGATATAAGTGGGTTTATAAGATTAAGCACAATGCAAATGGTTCTATTAGTAGGTAGAAATCTAGGCTGGTTGCAAAAGGATATGCCCAGACATATGGCATAGATTATGAAGAAACCTTCAGTCCAGTTGCTAGGATGGCAACTATCAAATGTGTGATTCCTTTGGCAGCAGCCAAAGGTTGGAGGTTACAGCAAATGGATGTGAAGAATGCCTTCTTGCATGGTGATTTGCAGGAAGAAGTGTATATGGATCAGCCAGTAGGTTATGAAGATTTAGAGCATCCCACGTATGTGTGCAGGTTGAAGAAGGTGCTCTATGGGCTCAAGCAAGCACCTAGAGCATGGTCTGACAAGATCAGAGAGTATCTTATCAATATTGGATTTTATGTTTCTGATGCTGGATCACTCACTTTATGTGAGAAAGGGAGATGCAGGTTTGGTCATCATAGTCATCTATGTGGATGACTTGATTATTACAGGTGATAGTGATAGTGGGATTGCTGAAGTCAAGGATTTTTTGAGGAAGAAGTTTGAGATGAAGGATTTAGGTGAGCTAAGGTAATTCCTTGGCATTGAGGTGATCAAATGTGATGATGGTATATGGCTGTCCCAAATACAGTTTGGCTTGGATATGTTGTCCAAGTATGATATGACAGCATGCAAACCACTTTCAGTCCCATTGGAGCAGAATGTAAAGTTGAGTGCTGATGTTGGGGATGAGATAGAAGACCCTACTACGTTCAGGAGGATAGTGGGAAGTTTGATCTACATGACCATTACAAGGCCAGACTTGAGCTATGCTATTGATCTTGTGAGTCAGTTTATGTAAGTACCTAGAAAGCCACATTTGGATGCAGTCAGACGCACATTGAGATATGTGAAGTCCACATTACATTATGGACTTTTCTATGAGGTAGAGTACAGATGTACAGATGTTTGGATACACAGATGCAGATTGAGCTGGTAGTATGTCTGATAGAAGATCTACTAGCAGATACATGTTCTCTCTTGGTAGTGCAACAATTACTTGGAGTAGCAAAAAGCAATCTACAATTGCTTTGTCGAGTACAGAGGCTGAGTATAGAGGTGCTGCTGTTGCAGCATGTGAGGTAGATATGGCTACAAAAGTTATTGGCAAATTTAGATGTGCAGGTGGAAGATCCAGTTGTCATTTATTGTGACAACATGGGCAGTATATAGTTGGCTAGGAACCCTGTGTTCCATGCCAGGACAAAACATAATGAGGTGCACTACCACTTTGTGAGAGAGAAGGTACTAGCAGGTGAGATTGACTTGATGTATGTCAGCACACAGGATCAGATAGCTGACATCTTCACGAAGGCATTGGGTACAAAGAAGCTTCAAAAGTTTTGAAGCTTACTTGGAGTTGCAGAGATGCAGTTGAGCTTGAGGGGGAGTGTTGAGATGACAAGCTCAACACATGCGGACATTAATGATGGACTGCCTGGTTAGATGGGTCCATACGTCTACACTTAGCATGTCGATGGTCATTATGACTCTCACATGGCCACTGACTCATTACTTACTATATTCAAGTTGTTACACCTATTTACAGCAGCTGGCATAGTTATAGCACCAATCTACTAGTGTAGTCGGTTATGCATTGTTTGACTTAGTAGGCCACTTTCCTGTATGTTGTATCTCATCTATACTTTGTGTACATTGTAAAGTGTGTGGAAGAAGAAGAAGAAACCAGCAAGAAAAAATTTTGGTCTCCATCTCTCTTCTTGTCTCTTGAGTTAGCTTCTCCTTGTGCATTCTACATGTGTTCGATGCAACATCTTGAGCAAGTCTCCCCACCACGCGATTCTTGACAAAAAGGAGAGAGAGAAGGAGAAGGAGAAGAAGAGGGAGAGAGAGAAGGTGAAGAAGGTGAAGAAGAGGGAGAGAGAAGGTGAAGAAGGAGAAGAAGAGGGAGAGAGAGAAGGAGAGAAGAGAGAAGAAGAATTGGAGCCCCAAGAGGAACACTAAGGAAAAAAGGAATTCTCTTGCAAGAAAAGAACAGAACAGATAGATTTTCTTGCACAACAAAGAACACCAGGCACAACAAATCTTCATACAGCATCATGTAGATCTCCCACGGATTTGATAAAATCAACCATATTCTTCAATATCTTCACAAAATCCATCAATATAACAAAGAAAGCAAAGGAATATACCATCTTTAAATGGAAATACATTACATAGTATTCATCTTCAATATCTTCATAGTCTTCTCTCTCAATCTCTCATATACAATCACTCTGTTTTTGTAGAATTGGCTATCTCTGACTCTCTCTCTCTCTCTCTATCAATCATACATCATATCCTCACTACAATCTCTCAAAATCACACTCAATAATCCTTCTTAGGTCGTGGATACCCCTCCCAAGAGAATGCACAAAGAGAAGCTCACTCAAGAGACAAGAAGAGAGATGGAGGCCAAAACGTTTTCTTGCTGGTTTCTTCTTCTTTTTCCACACACTTTACAATGTACACAAAGTATAGATAAGATACAACATAAAGGAAAGTGGCCTACTAAGTCAAACAATGCATAACCGACTACACTAGTCGACTGGCGCTATAACTATGCCAGCTTGTAAATAGGTGTAACAACCTGAATATAATAAGTAATGAGTCAGTGGCCATGTGAGAGTCATAATGACCATCGATGTGCTAAGTGTAGACCTGTGGACCCATCTAACCAGCCGGTCCATCATTAATGTCCGCATATGTTGAGCTTTTCATCTCAACACCTCTTCTTCTCCTTCTACTTCTCTTCTCTCTCCCTCTTCCCCTCCTCCTTCTTCTCCTTCTCCTTCTCCTTCTCCTTCTCTCCCTTCTTCTCTCTTCTCCCTCCTCACTTCTTCTCTCTTCTCTCCTTCTCTCTCTCCCTCTTCTTCTGCTTCTGTTAACCCCAACACGAAGAAAGCAAAAGGAAATGGAAAAGACACAGGGCAAAGGTGGAAAAAAGGTAGCCCGACTGAAGAAAGAAAAGGAGGAAAGGCCAAAAGCGCAAGGGCAACCTTAAAAGTCCAAGGCAAATACAAAAGGGGAAAGGCACATTTTTAAATAAAAAGGCGCACCCTAAAATCTTGTAAAAGAGCGCCGGGCTCTCACCCGTGCAATTTGTAAATGTAGATGGGCGGTGAAAAGGAAGCTAGGAAGATAGAAGGACAATGGAAAAAAGGGCCTAGGCTATGTCCGGCCATGTAAAAAGGGGAAAAGGGGATGACCGCCCAAAAGGGATTTAGGGTTTTGTATATAAAGTTGAAAAGTGAATGAGAAGCTCATTCTTTGGTGTGTGGCAAAAGAAGTCTTCTTCCTCTCTTCTTCTCTCCTTCTTGCTTGTGTGTGCTCTTGAGAGAGGGAGTGTGAGAGTGTGAGGGAGTGAGTGTGTGTGAGAGAGTGAGGTATCAAGAGGGTGAAGCTCTTCACCATCTCCTCTCCTCTTCTTCTCTTCTCTTCCCTTCTCTTGCGCACGCGGCTATGGAGGATGGAGCTTGGAGATGGAGGAGGCTTGAGGATGCTTGAGCTAGCATCTAGGATCGTGGAGCTACCGGAGTGCAAGACGGAGGAGGGTACTCGATCGAGCATCAAGGTAAGCTCACTACACTCATAGGATCAACGGCGCGTCGGCTAGGTGAGAGATAGCCATTAGAGCTCGCTTGAAACGCTTGAAAGAATAAGCGGTCCGAGGGTCTTGGCGGTTGAGTGAAAGCTCCCACATTTTGGTTCCGTTGCTGGGACAAACAGATTCAAGCTTGAGCACTTGCGTGCCTCATATCAAGCATCGAAGTAGGGTATTCATCCCCGAAACAGAGCTTGAGATAGGTAGGAAGTTGGGTGTTTTCGATCTTCAGAACAAGTAAGTATTTTGGGATATTCTTGTTGTTGATGATTGGAAAACATGGAGAAACTGGTTCAGTGTTTTGCTTTCGATTTATGTTGTGTTTAGGGTAGATTAACAGTAGGAAATCACACGCGAAGAGGTAGAGGGTTGCTGCTGTGAAACAGGGAGAAAATCGTAGAGAACAGGGGGAAAATAGAGTAAATGCGAAGGTGACTGAGTAGGAAATGCCAGGAAAGGGATCTGTAGTGTTCAGGGAAGAACCAACAGGGTATAAATTCTGGGAGGGCAAGAGAACCCCCATTTCCAACCAACGGAGAGAGAGAGAGAGAGAGAGAGAGAGAGAGCGAGTTTGGCAACCGTTCGATCGACCAGGGCACAAAGAACATTGCGTTTGGCGATCCCCAGGTAACCGATCTCCCCCTCACCACTCCAACTCCATCGCTGGTGAATTTCGTGGTCAATAGTAATAGACATCTGGAGATATTTGGGCGAATCCGTGTGCGCAAACTCATCGGACCGGCGGACTCGGATGTCCGACCCAGTGTCCGATTCCCAGAATCGGACACTCGGACAACCGTCTGATCAGACCAACCTGTCCAACTACTAGAAATCGGACCAACCCATTCGACTCGGATGCTTTGACTCGGACCCACCCTGTTCGATCGGACGAATTAATACACGTCACCAATCGGACCTTCTGCTCGGTCCGATTCCCAGAATCGGACCCGCCCATAATCGGACCACTAGGATCAGACACTCAGACCAGTCTGCCCGATTTTAGAAATCGGACCACCCTGTCCGATCGGACCATTCGGACGAATCGGACCACCCAAAATCGGACTAGCCCAGAATCGGACCCCCCTTGTCCGATTCATCGAACACTTGCCTGTCCGATTTTTGAGAATCGGACACTCGGACCTTGAGACTGCCACTTAGCCCTGATACACCTGGTTCGATTCCCAAAATCGGACCACTGCTAAATCGGACCATTGATAAATCGGATGTCCGATTCCCAGAGTCAAACCAAAACAAAAACTTGACCCATCCAGGGACACACTGGGGCACTCCCCAGCGACCCACCCCCGCGCGAACAACAGGAAGCAGCACAAGACCCTAGAACCCGTAGAACGGCCAAGACTGGAGTAGCAAAGCCTATCAGGCCTGAAACGAGCGAGAGTGAGTGAGACGCTGGGGAATTGCTCGCAGCACTCATGTTGAATTTGCGCACTTGAAGTACGCTTAGGAAAGCTGAAAGCCTGATTGAGCACAAGTGCACGAGGAACAACACACTCACGAGTGACCATAAGTTGAGCACTGCATTCAAAAATTAAAGGAACTCACTCAGATAAATCGCCCAAAAAACCCACCAATAGGAGAAGACCCAAGGTGTAGGCAAACGCACGGAGCGCAGGGTAGAATCAAGCAAGGAGAGTCAATGACAAGGATCTGTCTCACGACCGGGTGCAAGAATTCAACCATGACAGAGGGAGGCTCAGACCATCGGTTTACAGGGGAGCTCGATGTGAGCGC
Source organism: Lygodium microphyllum (assembly GCF_053477565.2). Lineage (NCBI taxonomy): Eukaryota > Viridiplantae > Streptophyta > Polypodiopsida > Schizaeales > Lygodiaceae > Lygodium > Lygodium microphyllum. Next base: position 74,193,709 of record NC_141163.1, read on the forward strand.
ATTCCCAGACGCTATACAGCAGATGGTGAGCAGTTACGATGCGCATGCCCGGTACGAGCATCGTGGTAGGATGGTAGATGCAATCATTGCGGACCTAGAGGAGGAGAGAAGGCTAGCCTGCAAGGCATTGCAGGGCATAGCTGAGTATAATAGGGACCAACAAGCCAGGAGCCTAAGGCAAAGCATGGAGCTGCATGAGGTGTAACGAGTACTAAACTTGGCTGGCCGGAACCGGACAAACCAGGGAAGAGCACTAGAGGAAGACCTGACGCTGGGCGAGCTCCTCATGAAACGGTTGCTCGATAACACCGTGGTAGAACAGAGTGCCACTGCGCTAGCAACATCGCTACTTGCAGGGCTGGGGGCAAACCAGGGCTCAAAGAGCCAAGCCAAAATACTTATTGTTGCCAAGCAACTCGACAAGTACCAGCCACCTGACGACCCGTATAGCTTCGTTGAGCAGTTTGAGCAAGTCTGCGAAGCCAATGGCCTCAACGACCAGGCTCAACGTTCGCAAGCATTCGGACTTTGCTTAAGAGATAAGGGTAGGACGTGGTATACAAGCCTGGATGCCATAGAACGAGCCAACTTCAATAACCTCAAGGACCTTTTTGTCAAGAGGTTTGCCGAACCCGGATACTCTGACAACCTGCTAGTACGCTAGATGAACGTCAAGCAGAAGGAGAAGGAGAGCATCCGCAACTATGTGACCCACGTGAGAAGCCTCCTTAAAAGAATCCCCTTAGGCGAGAGACCGACTGACAGGGCAGTATCGACTGTATTCATCAGTGGAATTCGAGATGAGGAATTGTATAAGGCACTGGCAGGCAACTCAAGCTTGCAACGAGACGTGGTGGCTAGGGTTTTTGAGGAAGCCATCAAGGTCGATGACCAACTGAAAGAGCGGAGCTCCAAGAGCTCAAACCTAGAAGAAACCAACCCACAGATTTTAGAGTGAACATCAACCTCTAGCGAGCGATCAAACCCATCATCCCAAGATAAGGGAAAGACCACCGAGACGTTGGCCGAGGTCAAGACGGAATTGGCCAAAATACAAGACATGTTGAGGCGACCGACACGCCCGCACGTCCAGTGCATGTACTGTGGAGGAAACCACCTGCCAGCAGGGTGTCAAGACCCTAGGTCAAGACCCTATGCTAACTGCGGTAGGTTCGGCCACGATGCCACACACTGTAGACTACCACGAAGACTACCATACGCACAACCCTACGGCCAGCCTTATCCGGCTAACAGGCCGTAGCCATTCTTCGGACGAGGAGCCCTGCTAGCCCTACCTGCGCCTAAGGATATGAAACCAGTTGTCCCTAGGCTGGACATGAAACCTACCGACATTTCGAGACCGCCTGGTCCCTATGTGACCCACCCACCGAGCGACGCTCCTTTACACTACGTAGAGGAGCCCAGTGACGAAGAGACCTACCTATACCCTTACGTCTCGCATGATGACGAGGGCAATGTGGTCCTCATGGATTACCGACCCGTGCCGGTGATGGCATTAGGACGAGGACGGGGTAGAGGCCTAGGAGGGCAGCCACAGGATCCGGTCACTTGTTGGACTTGTGGGCATCCCGGTCATGTCTCATCGTGCTGCCCCAAAAGAGAGCAGCAAAACAGGGACAAAGCTGACCAAAGGTGCGCAGAGTGCGGAATCACCCATCTTTTCATAGACTACCCAAAAAGGAAGTCGCCCTCTAGTTCAGCTAATTTGCCATCCGTCCCATTAGGGCTGTTCGGTGTTGAAAACCCCGATGGGGAGGCCACACCTATTCCCTTGCGAGTTATGACCCGAGCACAAACGAAGTAGGCCGGCATCTCTCTGCTAGGACCTAGCAATCTTGACACAACCTCAGTAGGAAACAAAAGCCGTAGGTGGAAATAGAAGAGATCAGAGGCTAAGGTCGCACTAAAAACCGACAGTATTACGACCTTACCTCAAGGGAAGAAAGTCTCAGACGCGGAGGCAGAGACTTCAGTCCCTAAAACATCCCAAAAGGGAAGCACTAAGGTAGGGGAATACCCACACCCCAAGCGGCAATTAGAGGCCATAGAAAAGGTGAAGGAATGGGTGAGGGAGGCTCAACAGCACCTCAAGGATGTTGAACCCATCACGGAGGACGAGATCGATGATCTCTCCAGCATAAGCACGCCAATATCATCGCCTCAATCTAAGTTGGCCGAGGCTACTATGCCACAAGCAGTGCCATTGAGGCCAAGCCTAGACACAACAGAGCTGTAGATCAGCCGCGGCCATTGGCCCGGACAGTCTAGGCTAAAGGAAGGACAAGTGTTTAGCAATCTCCTGACCACGCTAGTGACCACCCCTGTAACGTTTGGCCTGGGAGATCTGCTTAAGCAGCACCCTACCCTATGGCAAGACCTCAAGCAGTGGGTCAAGGGACCGCAAGAGCAGGCCCCGGCAGATCCTCAAGACCAGGATGCGGAAACACAATTGCCAAGTTTGACGCTACACTCCGGGCCTAAATCCTTGCACGTCAACGCCTTCTGGGAGGGCTCGGAGATGCATGCAATCCTGCCGGTCCTAGCCCTGGGAGACGTAACGAGGAAGGGAATTGTAGACACAGGAGCTGGGGTTAGTGTGCTTAGCCACGCAGTGCTGCAGACATGGGGAAACCCGCCTGTCGAAGCTGCTCGGTTTAATGTCACGCTAGCCAATGGTATGCGAGTGAAGCCATTCGGGGTCTTGAAGAATTGGCCAGTAAAGATTGCAAGAGTCCAGTTCTCTATCAACTTTATAGTCATGAAGGGAGTGGACTATGATATCCTATTGGGTCGACCCTAGATGCGCAATGCTAGAGTTATCGAAGATTGGGGTAACAGCCTGATCTTCCTTGGCAACCGAACTGACGCCGTGAGAATAGAGATGGACACTTGGAAGACCTCGCCAGTCGACCTAGACGCCATCTCTACTATGCTCAAGGGGAACACTCAGGACAAGGAACCCTATGGGTCCTTAACTAAGTATATCCCATGCCCAGAGGACGAGCGGGATTGGATGCACGTTCTCGCTACACTTGACCTGCCGTTCTCAGACCATGAGGTGTACAAGCAGGCTGTCAAAACAATTGGCAAGCCAAAAGAAACACTCCCTACATCTGTCTACATGATGGCAGCAAGCCTCCATGAAGGGCCTAAGCCTGCCATCTTCCAAGTGCCTACCAACAAGAGGGAACTCCAGGGAATACTGGAGCACTTAACGGACCGACTGGCAGGCAACACAGCCGCCAATCTCAAGCCACTCCAGGACCTCTTGGAAGAGTTCGAGTGGAAGTGGACCAGGGTACACGAACTGAACCTCAGGTATAACTGGGCTTTGGTTCCCGACCAACAAGACGAGGCAGAGCAAGCCTTGGGAGACGATGAGCGGTCGAGCGATAAAGACTCCTGTGATGAATATGAAGATTGCCAATCCTTCGATGATGAAAGTGAGGGTGAGGTAGATACCATAGAATACGACATCGAAGGGCGAGAAATTGAGCAAATCCGGGCAGATGCTAAGCCGCAGAAGAGACAAGCCCTTAGAGTGGACCAAGGAGTTATGTGTACGAAATGCGATCGTGCTTGGTTGGAACGGATGGGAGCAGTGGACCTTGAGCAAGCCGGCCTAGCCCAACCAGGAACGGCAGCACTGCTTAGAACCGAATCGCCATCTGAACTGCGGCCACCAGGGGAGACCACCTCCTCTAGTGAAAATGGGGGTTTAACTCTGAAACGGAAGTTACTTCGGATAGTGACCCAGAAATCCCTAGGCCACCCATGACCAGACGCACCAAGGGGGACTTACCTGTCCACCTGAGGCGCAGACGGTTGTGGCAGGATGAGGCAAACCGTCCCAAGGATGCACGATCAGAGGAACAAGGGAAGCCGCAAGACCTCCCTAAATGCTTCTCTAAATTAAAAGAGGGGACAGGGTAGTGGTTTTGCTAAGTGCCAAGCGCCAAGGGCAAACCAGCGAACCAATCGAAGGGCCAGCCAAGGTGAAGGAGGTAAACCTAGCCCTGGAAGGGGAAGTACACCGACCAGTGTTCATTGCCAAGGACTTGACCACTGAAGTCCGGTCTTGTCACTCTTTTGCGAGAGTACATGGACATATTTGCTTGGTCCTTAGATGAGCTATGAGGGGTAGATCCAAGTGTTGTGACTCACAACATACCCATGACGATGGATGCAACGCCGGTCAAGTAGTGACCGTACCCCATGAATCCAAAGCACGCTCATGCTGTGAAGGAGGAAATCGACAAGCTGATGAGAGCTGGATTCATTTACAAAATTGAGCACACAGACTGGGTGTCACCCATAGTCATTGTGATGAAGAAAAACGGCAAGATTCGAGTGTGCGCCAATTACAAGAAGGTGAACACTGCTACAAAGAGAGACAACTACCCCTTACCGTACACCGAGCACATGCTTGAGAGAGTGGCAGGTAAGGAAGCCTATAGTTTCCTGGATGGCTTCTCGAGGTACAATCAGGTACAAGTGCATCCTACAGACAGGCACAAGACCGCCTTCGCCACTGAGTGGGGCGTCTTTGCGTACGTAGTCATGCCCTTCGGGTTAACCAATGCCCCCGCCACCTTTCAACGCCTCATGTGCACCATATTCAAGCACATGCTTCGCAAGGAGTTAGAGGTCTTTGTCGATGACCTGTGTGTCCATTCAACCTGGATTGAACATCTAGACAAACTCCGTGCGGTCTTTGAATGGTGTCGCTTATACCGTCTCTCCCTGAACCCCTTGAAATGTCAGTTTTGGGTGAAGCAAGGATGCATCTTAGGACACGTGGTGTCAAAGAACGGCATTGCCACGGACTTCTCAAAGGTCAAAGTTATCGTTGACCTTCCACCCCCAGGTAATTATAGGGGAGTTCAATGCTTCTTAGGTCACACAGGATACTATCGGCGGTTTGTACTAAACTACGCGCCGATCGCTAGGCCATTGTACAAACTGCTAATTGTCTTCGAGTGGACCGAAGCATGCCAACGGGCGTACGAAGAATTGAAAAAGGCTCTAACAACAGCACCTATTCTACGAGCCCCAGACTGGACCATTACTTTCCACGTACACATTGACGCCTCTAAGTTTGCTGTGGGGGCAGTGTTGTGCCAACCTGGTGAGCATAACCTAGATTACCCAGTGAGTTTTGCTATCATGCAACTCACTGAGATGGAGATGAATTATTCGACAACGGAAAGGGAGGGATTAGCCATGGTGTTCGCCGTGAAGTTCCGGCATTACCTACTGGCCACCCCCTTCACCTTCTTCATAGACCATCAAGCCTTGCTCTATTTAGTGAACAAACCTTGTGCTATAGGACATATAGCTCGATGGCTTCTCCTGCTCCTAGAGTTTGACTTCTCCTTGGTGGTGCGGAAGGGAAAACAACATTACATGGCTGATCATTTGTCCCGTATACCCACAGGAGAAGCCGCTGGACAAGGCATCATGGACGAGCTACCGGACAGCCACTTATTCCATCTGTCCAGCAAAGGAGACCTATTCAGGGCCGATTTGACACCATACTGAGTAGCAAGTTGAAATCTGCAGATTTTGAGCACTTCTATGAGGGTAGCACTTACTATTTGATGTTATCTTGGTCATATTTGGTGGATAGGTGCTTCTCTTGGTGATATCCACTCTTTCAACTAGTTTTAGTAGTGGTTTTAGTGCATTTTCTGCTAATTGCGGCAACCTGTAATTTTGCCTTTTTGCATTGATTTGGGACAATATGGCTAATCATCTGAAAGACACAGCTCTCTTTAACATTGCCAAGTTGGATGGTACCAACTATGGGTATTGGAAGTCCCAGATATGGTAGATGACATAGTCTAAGTGCTCGCTGCCTGAACGACCAATAGAATGGGAACGGCTTAGGCGCTTGATCCTGAAAATCCAGCCCTACCAGCTGATTGCAGGCCAGCTCTATAGGTTGGGGCAAGACGGATTGCTACGTAGGTGCGTATGTGAGCATGAGATGCACGATGTGCTCTCAGAGGCGCACAACGGTATTGCAGGAGGACACTTTAGCGAAGACACGACAGCAGGGAAGGTGCTGCAGTCCCAGCTATGGTGGCCCACAATTTTTCGCGATGCTACACAATTCGTCAAGCATTGTGACGAGTGCCAATGGACAAAAGTCCCGATTCGTAAAGATCAGATGGAGTTAACCCCTGTTATTGCTCGCCAATCCTTCGAAAAATGGGGGATTGACTTCATAGGACCCATCAGCCCCGCGGCACAATACTCACAAGCTAGGTACATCGTGGTGGCCATGGATTACCTCACCAAATGGGCGGAGGTGAGAGCAACGCGGAGAAACGATGCTAGGACGACTGCCAAGTTCTTATGGGAGCAAGTAATCTCGCGTTTTGGTTGCCCCATCGAACTGGTTAGTGACCAGGGGATGCACTTCATCAATGAAGTGATAGCCCATCTCCTATCCACCTTTCTCATCATCCATCGCAAATCCTCACCATACTACCCTCAGGCTAATGGCCAGGCGGAATCAACCAACAAAATTCTCATCAATGTCCTGACTAAAGTGGTCTCAGCCTCATGAAGCGACTGGGATAACAAGTTGATGGCAACCTTGTGGGCCTACCGAACAGCTTATAAAATGGCCGTCGGTCACACCTTTTAGGCTAACCTATGGGACTGAAGCCATTCTCCCATTAGAATTCTTCTTCCCTAGCCTGAGGATAGCGCTCCAAGAACGATGGGAAGGGAAGGAAGCATGGATACAATGCTTGGTTGAGCTGGAACGCCTCAAAAGTTCGTCTTCTAGCCACCCATGCACTTATCTGCGACGAGAAAGCCCGACGCAAAAGCTGGTTTGACAAACATCTCAAGCAACGGGAGTTTGAGCAGGGTGACCTAGTGCTCCTCTACTGAGTTAAAGGACATAAGCAAAAGATGAAATTCAGAGGTCTCGGACCATTCAAGGTCCGGGAAATCAGCTGAACTGGTAATATCAAGCTGGAAACACTAGATGGTGAAGGGATGGGCTTCTTCAATGGCAACCGAGTCAAGAAGTACTACCCGCCCACTCCCTTGCATGAGCCACCAATGGTAGAACCACCCGTCAAAATACGAGTAGCCACAATTACCAAAATCTGCAAGAATGAGGAGGAGCTTGTAGAACCCGCCTACCTTCGTGTCATGGTCACTGCCAAGCAGACGTGCTCCTTCGACGCCCTGATTGATGAGGGGGCGGATTTTAACGTTTTAACGCACGAGCATTGGATCCAGCTTGGCATGCCAATACTTCATCCCACAACAGCCAAATTAAGCCCATACGGGGCTCAATCCTACCCGATCCTTGGCACATGCCGAGTCGCCATTTCTATCGAGTCTGAAACTATCCCCATGCTGTTTTACGTGTTGCCAATTACCATGGATGCAAGCACAGAGTCATTGCTCGGGCAAACCTTTAAAAAGCAGACCCACTGCAATGTTGATTATGAGTCGCAACGCATCCACTTAACGATTGGCAACGTGCGTATTGTCACGACTTTCAGCAAGGGCCTCGTAACCCTATCACCGCTCACAAGGCCACCAATGATAGAAACAGCCATAGCTAGGACTAAGGAGGGGGGCCATGCATATCGATCGCACCCAGATCCCCATAAACCGCGGCCCGCAGCACCCAAAGCAAAACCCCAACAGCCTCACTTGCAATGGGTACCTAAGCAGCCTCGAGAACCGCCTCGAACTAGACACGCATGTCTGCAGAAGACCTACAAATCTAAACCTAGGAAACCAAGATGCCATCATCGCAAGTGCCGCGTGATTAAACAAATATGGGTCCCTAAAATCCTCCTGCGTGCACAAGGCTACTATGAGGGGAATGCCTCGCTGTGGATCCCTAAAATTCCAACTGTCAAACGTACTAGTTCTACGTCGACCTCAAGTCTAATCAGTCCTTGTCCCCTGATGCCTCAAGACCATGAATCACAGGGCTCACCCCACTCATCCGACCCCTCTACGTGTCAACCCAAGAGTGTCGCACACGCCTATTGGTCCAAACAACGGCCATCACCACAAGTGGCATCATCCAACCAACCCAACCCGCCGCTCCGCAGCCTAGCTGACTGCAGCAACATAGCCCCTGAGATCAAACCTGACCCATCCGTCTTACCAACACCCAGGTTGTCGACTCAAACGGACCCCTCTGTACTGTTAGAACCTCCAGCTCCAGCAAACCTCAACCACCTGCCAGCCTTAAGCCCTCCTATGAATGAAAGTCATTTCTAACACTGGCCGCTGACCTTGCAAAGGACACTGGAGCTGATGTGGTGGATTGCATCAAACAACTCGATGCCACCTTTGTTGCATTGGCCCTCAGCTATGATCACTTGGACTTGGGACTATTAGCAGAACCCTTTGCAACAGACGTGCGCAATATGCCTTGCTCTTGGGAGACTTTTAAATTCGCCTTTGCACAGGCTTCTCGCTCTGCCGCCGAGTTGCTCGCTAGCGAGGTCTCCAAAGAGCAAGCCATTAAGCAACGCCTCATCACATCATTTGACCCATGGACGTCTGCCACCATCACTGACCACGAGAGTGCAAGGTTATCCCACCTGGCGGATACGGGATCACCCTTCTTGAAGCAGTGGTACGCTCTTAGGTTGAAATGGGAAGTCGACGGATGTCGCATAATGACCAACGCCGAACAACGCCGAGCCATCAAAACGGCTGAGTATGATCCCACCTATGTCGCGCCTACCTCGTATAGAGTGTTAAACACTCTTCGGGGTCGGTCCATGGATGATCATATCTCAGGGCACCCCTATCTCGACCGCCTCTTAACAGAGGAAGAGCTCCACATCGCAAGTCGGGTCGACTCCGGTGATTTGCTCACAGATGTCCTCACATACATCACACATGTAGGCATTCGACCCTGTGACCTGGACTGCGCTGCACACCTGGAATATAACCCCAACTTCTATGTTTGGCTCCTACACAAATAAACATGAATGCCTTGGCCCCACAACCTCCAATCCTGGGACGGATTCTTCTTTTTCAAAAGGGGGAAGGGGCAGTAAGGGGATAAACGAAGTTAAATCTAAAAAGTAAACCAAGTGTGAAAGGCTCAAAATTGAAATGCCATATAAAAGGAGGTGATAGAAGTCTGAAAGGAAAAGTTAGGGCTATGGGCAATAAAATCTGCTATGCTTTTGGTCGTCTAGCAAATTAGTTGCCGAAAAATACTAAAAAGGGAATTGGCTAAATGTGCAGGTGGCGACCATGGTGGCAACCCAAGACAAAGCATGCAAGCTCCCCTTCTCAGAGGAAGAACAAGTGAAGTATGGCCTCACGGTGGAAACAAGAGCATTCAACCAACTGAAGTTCCGCCACATACTCAACCTGGAGGACGTAGTCATCGAAGAACCGGCGGTACGTCAAATTATAGAGCAATGCCACCTATAGAGGTACCTGGACGCAATGGGCCAGAGGATAAACTACACCCTGTGCGCTGAGTTCTTGCGCACCTTCAACAGAAACAGGGGCACCATCATGGTGCAGGATAGGGAAGCTACCAGACAAGTGCAGGTTCCGAGCTGGTAGAAAGGGCACTAGGGCTGCCAAACAAGGTGGAAAGGAAACCAAAAAGAGATGTCTATGCCATGTTGGGGATGGATAAAGTGAAGGTCCACACCAATGATGGAATTTTCCTGGCAGACATCCCCAACCAAGAGATTCAGCTACAGGCAAAGATGATGCATGCCTTGTTCTCGAGCCAGCGGTACAACAGCATTATGTCCAGAATCAATGTACCTCTACTCGAAAGCATCGCGGTGCAATCGCTGGACGAGGTGAACCTCAATGGGTTCGTAAGAAAGACAATTGAGGCTTTGGCAAAGGCCCTGGCGACAAGAGGAAGAGCCGTGGCAGGAGAATCCCCTTCACCCCGATCGACCCGCAAAGCCTCATCCTCCAAGGCCTCCACCATAGGGTTTGGAGGTGTCCTTACCGCAATCATTCACGAAGTGATAGGGCAGGGACAAGCAGGAGAAGACAAACAGGGAGGTGACGAGAAAAGTGGCGAATCACCGTCACAGTCCCAGCCTCACGCGGAAGAGCAATCTGATGAAACAGAAATGGACACCGACGAGGAGGGAGAACCCCAAGCTACACCAAAAAGGAAGGCGGAACAACGAACTAAGGCCCTACATGGAAGAAGAGAGGAGGAGCGAAAGAGGAAAGAGAAGGAAGAGCTCGAATGGGCCCAGAGGGAGTCGGTAAGGGATGAGAAGGAAAGAAAAAGAGGGCCGAGGAGGAGCTGGGAAGGAAGGAAGAGGAAGATTTGGAGCTGGCAACCCGTCGCTCCATCGAGGAACAGCGAAGAAGAGACGTGGAAGGAGCAGGGGGTTCGCACCAACCTGAGGCACCCGGTCCCAGTACTGGTGTGTCGGAAATTGTGCACCTGCCCCTTGCAGAAGGAAAAGAAAAGGACCCTATCAGGCCACTCTCCCCTCTCCTCATGCCACCCATGCAAGCCACCCCTATCATGGTAACACCCCCTGCCACCGCCACCCGAGGGCACACCCCAAAAGTCGACGAGAGCAACGTGGTCACTTGGCTGCAGTTTCTGGTGGAAAGGGAGCTGGCAAGGGAAGCAGCCGTGGCCACCCCAGCTTCAGGAGCCAAAAGGGCAGCCACGGCCGAACTGGAGCCAGGGTCGGAATTGAAAAGACAAAAATTAGAAGAGGTTGCCACCACTACAACCATGCCCCACCCCCCACCTCCAGCAGGCCACTACGATGAGTACGTGAAGGAGCTGCTCACACAGTTACAAAGAGCCAGACACGAAAGGAGGATAGCCGTGGAGGAGCTGGCAACAGAACGAGAATCACAAGCCGCCCTCCAGCTGGATAGAGTGAAGCAGATAACAGAATATCAAAGGGAAATTGTTATGCTCAGGGAGGAAGCCAGCACTAAGGAGGCAGAAGAACTAAGAGCCTTGAAGGAACGCGACACTGCCTGGGAGGGAAGAAGGAAAATCCTGATGGAGCGTCTCAATGGGGAGAGGGAAACGAATGCCCACCTTCGGCGCAAGAATGATCAGTTATCTGCAGCCAACCTGGAAGTGCAAAGCCAGCTTGACAAAATCAGACAGGAGGCTGCAGAGCTGGATCAATTAAGGGCAGAACAGGTGCGAAGGATGCAGGTGAAGCTGGACCAGCTCAATGCGCAAATCGCAGAGGTTCGAACGCCAAGAGCAGTCCCGCCTACACCGTGAGCTCGAGGCCCAGCAGCAACAACTCATGGCAATGACCCTCCATCAGGGGGAGAGCCTAGAAGATATGGAGAGAAGGGCAAAAGAATGGTCTGATCATAACGAGCATAGAGTACGGGACTTAGCACGCCGGCTAGCCAAGGCCGAAGGAGACAAGGTGCTGGCTGAGAATCAAGCAGAAGCAGCCCAGCTCTCCATGATAGCCCAGCAGCACACCTTTCTCAATACGCTGCTCCACGCCACCAGACCAGAAGGAGATGAAGCCAATGATCAGCTACAAAGGAAATTAACCATTGCCTGCAGAGCTCTCATAGTAGGCTTGCACATGCCGCTGCAGCTAGGAGGCCCGCTCGCAGAGCCGAGAAGAGCAGAGAAGATATCTTGCACAGGTAGGCCTGACGACGCAGGAGATAGATGACCTCGGTTTCACATAGGAAAAAACACAAGAAGACGAGCAAGCAGAAGGGGGTGAACTGGAGCATGATTTGGGGTAAAAAGGGGAAAAGGGGATGACCACCCAAAAGGGATTTAGGGTTTTATATATAAAGTTGAAAAGTGAATGAGAAGCTCATTCTTTGGTGTGTGGCAAACGAAGTCTTCTTCTTCCTCTCTTCTTCTCTCCTTCTTGCTTGTGTGTGCTCTTGAGAGAGGGAGTGTGAGAGTGTGAGGGAGTGAGTGTGTGTGAGAGAGTGAGGGATCAAGAGGGTGAAGCTCTTCACCATCTCCTCTCCTCTTCTTCTCTTCTCTTCCCTTCTCTTGCGCGCGCGGCTATGGAGGATGGAGCTTGGAGATGGAGGAGGCTTGAGGATGCTTGAGCTAGCATCTAGGATCGTGGAGCTACCGGAGTGCAAGAGGGAGGAGGGTACTCGATCAAGCATCAAGGTAAGCTCACTACACTTGTAGGATCGACAGCGCATCGGCTAGGTGAGAGATAGCCATTGGAGCTCGCTTGAAACGCTTGAAAGAATAAGCGGTCCAAGGGTCTTGGCGGTTGAGTGAAAGCTCCCATAGCTTCTATTTCTCTTCTCTCTCCCTCTTCCCCTCCTCCTTCTCCTCCTTCTCCTTCTCTCCCTTCTCCTCTTCTTCCCCTTCTACTTCTCTTCTCTTTCCCTCTTCCCCTCCTTCTTCTCCTCCTTTTTGGAAAGCCTCAATGCGCTCACTCCACACATGCAGGGTGCTGCCCTCTGACCGCAGCTCCTCGCGCCTCTCGCAGGCCTAGCTCAAACTCCCCCCCTTTCCTCAGAAAAAGGGGGGCTACTTGATCGAATAGAAAAGGGGGGGGGGGTGTAATTCACTAGTAGGGGGGCGCTATGGTCGTATGCCAGGGAGGAGGGCCACCTATTGGAACCCACGGGGGAGGGGGGGATGTGCTGATGTCACGAAAGCAGAGGGTGTACAAACGATGGAGGGGGGACCGGTCCTATGAGAGGGAGGAGGGGGAGGTTTTATAGGGGGAGCCGCTGCCACTTGTCATCCGAAATGGAGTTAAAGATGGCCGTGGTCCCAACTTCTTTGGTGTTGGAAGATCCTATTCTAGATAAAGGATTGAATTTGTGGTGCCATGTGATTTGGACTGGTTACTTCTCTAGGGTAGAAGGGAAACATAATTTCTCATGTATGGGCAAGAGACAAAGATTAATTTGAAGATAAGTTAACGAACTTGTTTGTCAATGGATTGCTTGCTTTGTATTCGTGTTTGTGTTGTAAATTACATGAACGAACCATGTTTCCTAAAAGGCTTAGTTAAGGAAGTTGATTTTAAATGTTGCACATGAGTGTGGTAAGATGTAATTAGATAAAAAAAAGAACACCTATTGAGGGAAGTGGGTGGACAGAACCCCCGACGAACACCATATTGGGGAATATGGGAATTTACCATAAGTTTGGGACACGTTGTCAAATCTTTGGATTTGTCATAACTTGAACACTATAACTCCAAATCGAGTGCTCTATAGCTCAATAGATTTCATTTTTCAAGCGCTTTCCAATGACAGGTCACATCATATGGTTTTGAGAAACTTATGGGCATGTTATCTAAGTGCCACCTTTTTAGTATTCAAAAAATAAAAATTAGGATATTCCCAAACTCACTAATATTGTGTTGACGGGTCTCTCCTATGGTAAGGTGGTCCCAAAGAACTTGGAGGCTTCTCACAACGTCTTTTTGTTAGGTATTGTTAGGCTAGAACCCCATTCATTCCCTTGTAGGGGACCGGAATGGGACTATGCCCTACGGGTAGAGAGGTTGAGTAATACATCTCTCTCATTTCTCATTCTCTTTGAATTTGCTTTGGCTTGGGTATCTCTTTGTGAAGTAGGATGTCTAGGACCCAATGCTAAGATGCTATCAAGAGACCTTGACCACTAGGAACCCAGATTTCAGGTCAATCCCAATGGGTTCAGCCGCGAACATTCTGTTGTGAGGCGGACTTGAGAAACCCTGGGCGACAAACCCCATAACATTCCATGGGACTGTTGGGAAACATCGCTTAGATTTATCCCTTGATGGACCATTAAAAACGTGCATGGACAACCGATAGGTGGACATGTTACAGTTGGTATCAAAGCGAAACTTTGTAATGATATATGATTAGTTAATGTATGGTTTGTAGGCATATCCTAAACAGAATAACTTAAGTGGTATGTCTTGATTATTAGGCACATTTTGCACCCACGAATGCTGACATGCAAGAGAAGAAATTCCTTCCCAAGTAAATTAAGGCACCCAAGTTTGATGGAGAAGGGATAGACGTCACAACAAAGGTGGAGATATGGATTGAGTCAATGGATGATTATTTCTCTGCCGCAAGAACTGCTTCTCCCAATCAAGCAATGATAGCCAAACTCAAATTAGTTGGTTTGGCTCAGATATGGTGGAAGCAATGGTGTAAAGACCAAGGTGTTTCTGAAGCCGCTATCACTTGGGCTCAGCTAAAAGATGATATACACGGACAATACCTTCCACCAACCTACTAGACTTTGATGATGAATGAATTCTTTAAGCTCAAGCAACTGGAATTAACCTTGGAAGCTTATGACTCAAAGTTTGTAACCCTACTAAAATACGCTCCACCTATGGATATTCTGTAGCAAGTATCCAAGTTTTGCCATGGCTTAAACACTCCTCTGAACCACCGATTTGAAGCAATGCATCTAACAAACTTGCAAGATGCATTACTTCGAGCGAATCCAATCATCCAAGAGCTTAAATCGGGAAATTGTTGCAAAGATGATTCCTGAGATCAAGACAAGAGATGCCACATGTGCGGAGAGACAGGGCACATTCGTAGGAGATGTCCCTATCATTAATGCTTCCACTGCAATGAGCTAGGGCACATCCAAGTAGACTGCCCTCGGAAGACATTATAATGTCTCCATTACTTAGTTTATTCTAATGTGCATATATATTCCAAAGAAAAATTAATTCATGTCGCACATTTATTTTTAAAAGAAAAATAAAAATACTAGCTCTAATTATAAAACTGACTCTCATTGTGAAGATAATTAATGAGGCATTATATGCCAGTTCTTGGTAGAAAGACTTAGGAGACCCTTCCAAGACTAGCTTATTAAAACTTTGTTTGTAGCATATAACAACAAAAAAAGAACTAGCCTAGTGGATAGTCACTTGGTAGTTAAGTGCACTTGTGTGATGACACTGCCAGGATGGGTGACCTCCCAGGAAGATTTTTCTACAAAGCTAGTGGGAGCTTCTTGCATGCAATGCCAACAAAGCCTTTGTAGCCCATTGCTAAGAATGCGAAGGATAAGATACCAAGGTCTATGCCTTGGTCGCTGCCTTAGTCATATGCTTGGAGTGACACTCGGTTATGCGGCGCGCAGTGCATCCTCGCCCATATGTTCATCAATTTTTATCTTCACACTACAAAAGTGGAGCCCCTCCCTGACGTCATCAATGATGTCGTAAAAAATAGTAAAAGAAAGTGTTCTCTATTTGTACGCCTGACCGGCCATGTGGCGCACAGTGCGCCCTCACCCATATGCTCATCAATTTTTATCTTCGTGCTGCAGAAATGGAGCCCCTCCCTGATGTCATCAATGATGTCATCAAAAATGCTAAAAGAAAGTGTTCTCTCTTTGTACGCCTGGCCAGCCATGCGGTGCACAATGCGTTCTCACCCATATGTTCATCAATTTTTATTTTGCACTGCATAAGTGGAGCCCCTCCTTAACATTATCAATGATGTCGTAAAAAATGCTAAAATAAAGCGATCTCTCTTTGTATGCTTGGAGTGATGCCTGGCCATGCGATGTGCAATGCGTGAAAGGTGAGAAGGATCAAAGCTTGCACTCGACAGCTATGGCAGGAGAGCAAAAGCAAGAAATAGAGAGACAAGAAATGGGAACTCCAACAGTCACAATGTGTGACCGGACCTTCCTTTATTCAAATTGTCACTAAAAGAATAAAGAATAAAGTGACGGTGATGGGCGCCTGCCACCTGCAGTGTGCAGTGGCGGTGACTGTCAGTGTAGTAATACACGGGCGGCTAAGCAGAGGCGCCTTTACCCCCAACAACCTCCCACTTAAAGGCGAATCTTCCCTAGTGAGGAGTGAAAAGAAAAAGAAAAAAGACAGTACAACATGTACACATGTACAATAGGATGAGGAAAGACGTCATCTCATCCCATGCCCATCAACCTCCTGAGGAAGGCAAAGCGCTCTATAGAGAGGCTTTTCATGAGCAGATCTACAGGATTTTGGTTAGTCGAGATCTTGACAAGATCAACAGACTTGTCCTCAACGACCCCATGTATGAAGTGATACCTCTCCTCAATGTGTTGTGTCTTCACATGGAAGATCGGATTCTTGGCTAATTGAATAGCACTCATAGAATCTGAATGCAGCGTAGGGGTAGCATCAATACCAAGGTAAGCAACCAAACGACCCAACCAAATGGCCTCCTTGCAAGCCTCAGTGGCTGCAACATACTCGGCCTTTGTAGTAGAAAGAGCCGTGCATTTCTACACCCTAGAAATCCAAGAAATAGCACCTCCAGCATAGGTGAATACATAGCCAGAAGTGGACTTCCTACTATCTACATGTCTTGCATAATCAGAGTCAATGTACCCCACGACTCCTGTATCCTGGCTGCCATAGCATATGCACATATCTGCAGCACCCTTCAGGTACCTCACAATACCCTTCACAACATCCCAATGCTTCTTGCTAGGTGTAGAACATATAGCGTGCCATAACACCAACTACAAAGGCAATATCTGGACGAGTTGCTATCATGGCATACATAAGACTACCCATTGCGAATGCATAGGGAATCTTGGCCATCTCGGCCCTCTTCTCATTTGTCTGTGGACAATCAGCCTGTGATACCTTCTCATATGAAGGAAATGGACATCCAATAGGCTTTATGTCCTACATGTGGAAGTGCTCAAGGACTTTATGAATGTACTCCCTCTGTGACAAGTAGAGAAGTCCCTGATGCCTATCGCGTCTAATGTGCATACCAAGTATGTTAGTAGCGTGTCCCAGATCTTTCATCTCAAAGCTCTTCTTGAGCTAAGCCTTAAGAGCATCTAGCTCATCATGAGCTTTCCCTGCTATCAGCATATCATCCACATAGAGCATCAAAATCAATAAAAAACTATCACGGTATTTCTTTGTGTAAAGACACGGATCCATAGCACCCCTGCTATAGCCCTGTGATTGCATAAAGGCATCAAACTTATGATACCACTCCCTAGGTGCCTGCTTCAAGCCATAAAGACTTTTCTTTAATTTGCACACTAGGTGTTCCCTACCAGGTTCT
The DNA here is from genome assembly GCF_053477565.2 of Lygodium microphyllum. Classification (NCBI taxonomy): domain Eukaryota; kingdom Viridiplantae; phylum Streptophyta; class Polypodiopsida; order Schizaeales; family Lygodiaceae; genus Lygodium; species Lygodium microphyllum. The sequence goes on from NC_141163.1 coordinate 74,210,770, forward strand.
GCAAAGCCCTTAGGCTGCTCCGTATAAATCTCATCATGCAAGTCCCCATGTAAGAAAGCCGTTTTGACATCTATCTGGCATAAATCCAAGTCAAGCTGAGCAACCAAAGCCAAGACTAAGCGCAGGGTGGTCATCTTAACCACATGAGAGAAGACCTCATCAAAGTCCACACCATGCTCCTGCTTAAAACCCTTGGCTACCAGTCTAGCCTTGTATGCCAGCTTGGGGTGTCCAGGGGTACTTTTTAGCTTGTACACCCACTTGCTTGGCAAAGCCTTCTTGCCCGTAGGCAAGGAAACCAAATCCCAAGTCTTATTCTTATGAAAGGAGTCTATCTCAGACTGCATAGCCCTCTCCCAGGAGTGACTGTCACCCTTGCGCATAGCCTCATCATAGGTGAAAGGCTCTCCTGCATCTGTAACCAAGACATAATGCATCGAGGGCTGAAATCTCTCAGGTGGACGTCTGTCTCTAGTAGACTGTCTCACGGCAGGCTTTGCTGCCTGCCCAGCTGCCTGTCCAACACCCTGACCATGAGCATCTGCTGCAGCTGTAGGCTATCCAACTGGCTGTGCAGGAGTCCTCGGCTCCTCTTGAAATATGACCCTACGGATCTCAACAGCTCTCTCAGGCTGCCTATGCATCTTGTCTTCATGGAAGACTACATCATGATTGCGGATGACTTTCCGTGGCCTGCAGATCCCAGAGATGGTAACCCATCTCGCATGCGTCCCCATAACCAAGGAAAATGCATTTGACACTCTTAGGATCCAGCTTACTTCTCTTGTCCCTAGGCACATGGCAAAATGCCTCACATCCAAAGACACAGAGATGCGCATAAGAGGGAGGTTTTCCAGTCCATACCTTCTCTGCAACCTAGAAATCCAAACCACTGGAAGGTGATCTGTTTATGACATGCATAGTTGTACTATAACTGCCTTAGCCCAAAAGCTCTGTGGTAGGCCTGCATGGCTAAGCATACTGCGTACATGCTCCTGGATGGTTCTATTCATCCGCTCAGCCAAACCATTCTTGGGGGGGGTGTAGGGGGCAATAAAATGATGCTTAATACCCCTCTCATCACATAAGTGCTCAAAAGCACGTGAAACATACTCCACCCCAGTATTTGTCCTTAGGCATTTTAGCCAATACCTAGACTGGTTCCCAACCAATGCAAGCCATCTCTGAAACACAACCAAGACATCGAATTTTGGCTTAATGGGATAAGCCCAAACTTTTCGTGAAAAATCATCTATGAAAGTAACAAAATACTTTGCACCACCCATAAACTGACAAGGCATGGGCCCACAGACATCCGAATGTATCAATACAAAGGGCTCACTCATGCGTGGCCTACCAGACTTTGTATGCGTAGACCTAGTCTGCGTACCATAAAGACAATGCTCACATGAATCAAAACATGCATAATCAAGGGGTGGTAAGTACTGCAAACCAGAAAGTATTTTCATTCCCTTTAAAGACATATGGCTCAAACGGACATGCCAAAGAGATACATATGGGATAGAACCCACAGACAAAACATGATCAAGGAAAGAAGCAGATACAATCAAGGGATAGAGACTGCTAGCTTTGGCACCTCTCGCAATCACAATTCTGCCACGAGTGATCTTCCATGCAGAGTCTTCAAAAGATACATTATAACCTGTGTCATCAAGCTGTCCAGCTGACATGAGACTGCGTGTCAAAGCAGGTACATGACGTACATCTTGCATAGCAAAAATGTTGCTAGAAGGAAACTGCAGCCTAACATCACCAATGTCCACAATTTCAAGAGAGCTGTCATGACCCATGTGCACAGAACCCAAAATATGATTGAAACCACTCTTGGCAAGGTGTCACATGAAAGGACGCACCTGAGTCCAAGAGCCAACACTGTGCTTTTATAGAGTGTATCTCTGTCATCTGCAAAGCATTAGAAGAAGCTGCAAGGATATAATCATCATCATCAATATCCTCAGGCTGCATAACATCGATCTCTTCAATTTTAACACTGGACTTTGTAGGCACTATGCTGTGATTAGAAGACTTATCCTGCACTTTGTCTTTCCCCTTATCTTTGCCTTTCAATGCGCAGTTCATGGAATTGTGGCTAATATGGCCCTTTTTCCCACAATGGTAACAAGTAACATCTGCATTCTTGCCACAAGATTTGCTATGTGACTTCCCATGAGACTTGGACTGAGATTTCTGAGAATCCCGTCCACGGGTTGCCACTGCCATGCTTTCCATATCCATCATTTCTGCCTCTAACTGTCATCGCATGTGACACACGAGAGGCATCAAAATTCTTAAGGTTAACCTCTTCCTGTAGAAGAGCATTCTCAACATCAGATAATTTCAAGGTAGCAGTAGAGACACATAATGCAGTGCAGAATACATCCCATGACTCATTAAGAGTACCAAGCAAGAAAAGAGGAGTGACATCCTCTGTAAAAGTGATGTCCTGCGAAGTCAAGTTCTTGAGTATAGCATGGAACTACCTCAAGTGAGCAGACATAGTCAGATTCTCCTTCATGCGCAAATCCATGAGCTAATTCAGCCAATACATCTAACTCGTTGGACTTTTCTTGTCATAGAGATTCTTGATTTTATCCCACAACTGCCATACACTCTATTCTTCCTCAAATACATTGTAATGAACCTGTTCTATGAGATATAATACAATAGTGACTAACCCCATACTACTCATGCAAGTTAGCTAAAGAGCTTGATCTTATATTTTTGATCTTAGGTTTTTTTTTTTTTCTGTAGAGGTACAAGTCCAAGCCTTTCCACAAATAACTCATCAATAAGACCGATCCCTTCTTGGGCACTATGAGCTGAACGAACAGCCTCAGTGGGCTCGCATGTCCCACATTTATTGTCATCCGAGTAAACTAGTCATTCAAGCAGCTGAGTGGCTTCTTTGGGAGAAAGAATCATAGCCTTGTACTCATTCAAACCTCCCCTATTTGGATTTTTGCATAAATCAGTGCTGCAACCCAAACTAGGTAGAGCTTCAAGCCTAGGCACATCACATGGGTGTATCCCAAGGCAGTGGATATTGTCAGATGTATATCCAGTCTTATCCTCTTGGAGGTTCAACAAAATATATCCAGATGGGATCCTTGGCCTTGCATTTGACATTCTTGCCACACTTTTGGAGATTTTGGGTCTCCAAACCCATCTCACATTTCCCTTAGTATTCTTGCATTCCCTCAATTTGCTGCACTGGTCTAACGAACTCAATGCAAACTTATCCCTATGGCCAAATGGCCTCACATCCTTATGACCTTTGTGAAGCACAGGTGGACTTTTAGCATTTTGCATCCTCTTTACAAAAGATGTTTTTACTTGTTTACGTCCACATTGCAAATTCTTTCCCATAAGAACCATGCTTTCACTGAAGGGAACAACATCCACCCAGAAGCATGATTCCGACACCAAAGGTCTCTCAAGAGCCTTACTAGCAACAAAATTAGAACCACACACAGAATGCTTATCAACACTCATAGGCCCATTGGTTCTATCCATGTTGCCCTCACAACTACCTCTCGTGGAAGTGTTGCAAGCCCTAATGGGACTTACATGGTTTGGAACCTTTTCACTGAGAGGCATGTCACTACTACTCATAGGATGGCCATTTTCTGCTTTGGGATTTTGGCCACCAAGGTTCCCCTCATAGGCTGCCTTGGTATCAACAAGTGAGCTGTCTCCTTGCAGAAATGGTTGGAAGCTAGGATGATGAATAAAGAGGATGGTAGCATGAGCATATGGCGTGGTGCCTCCTTTCAACGCAGCACGCACTAGTAAAATTCATGGAAAAGAATGCTTTATGCACCATTCACGATGCTGATTTTCTTTTGTTTGTGCACTAAACCATTCACATTATGCACTACGCATGGTTTATTAACACCCGGTCATTAAAATCTTCATATTCATCATGATCTGGGTCCAGCCTCTTAGGATCTTTAACCTCTTCCATCCCCATCCTTTTCGGTGTAGGGAGGTTAATACTCTCATTGACATCCCTTTCTGCCAACTCACTGAGTGGTCTAGGGAGTCCTATAAATTTCAACATGTCATTTTGATCCCCTCTTCAAGGGTCTTCCATACCTTTCCCTTTAAAAGGAAAGTCCATAATGGATTTATATAAGAGCTTTTGGTCCTTATCCAAAGCAGATTTATTATCACCACTTCTTAAAACTTGGGAACTGTGCCTTTTAAGCAATGGTTTTCTCTTGACAGCTAGGGCTTCTAACATCCTTGTGATGCCTACTATGTCGTCATGGTGGCCCATTACACGAGATGTTTCAGCCACAAGCATATTCCATCGTATATCAGCACTTTCCCATGGCATTATGGCTTTAGCATGATGACTTGTTGATGCCATGACTACCATAGTTTCCAACATGCTTGTTTCATGCCCTTTAGATTGATGGATGGTTAAACATGATTTCTCTTGGGTAGAGACCACACCAAGGCGAACCTCGGCCCATGCCATCGTATTAGAGGATGGGGTAACCACTAATTGGCTACTCTCTTCATCACATAAATTATCTTCTGCAGAGGACTCATGCTCTACATAACTAACTAAGTCCATTAGTAAGTTTTGTATGGGGAAAGCCAAGTTTTTTCATCCTTGAGCAAACCCCATTTTATGGATAATTTAGGGTCCCTTGAAACCCTAGATTCGAAAACCGCCACTTATAGGCAGCTCCCGGTAGACGCACCACTGATGGGACCTAAAATGGGCCGGCATTGGCTATGGCACTAGCCGAACCTCATGCTCCACAGACAAACACACCCTCACGGCCTCACGGACCAAGAGCATCAATCTAATGCTAAAGGACAAACTACCCTAAAGCCTAACTCATGCGTTCATAGTTTCATCATTTTGTAGTCCAACATTCCCCTTTCTATAAACTCCTCAGAGCGAGAACCCATACACATTGGTAATAAATACCACGATAATCACATACATGGAGGCAACCTCTCGGTAGAAACACTGCGGCCCCACTGCAGCTCTCCTACATCATAGGGATTAGCCCCTTGATGCGTTGCTCAACATATAAAACAAACGAACAAACTCCACTCTTCATTTCGAATCTAGGAGATATACCATGTGTCCTCACTTAACAGTCCCTTAGGAAACCGACCCTCTATCCTACGGGAAATGATAACCTTACACTCTCAATCGTGGGTCAAATTCCTAAGAAAACAATTGCTATGCAGTCCAGGAGCTTTTCTATTGATACTATGAATGATGCATAGTGCATAATGTGAACAGTTTAGTACACAAACAGAAGAAAATTAGCATTGTGCATCGTATGAAACCAATCTTTTCATGATTTCCATGGTAGCATTTATGTAATGAGGAAGAGACATCGAGCCTTACGCTCATGCTGCCTTTCCCTTTATTTTAAAAGAACGTCCTATAGGCATGATGCAACACATAAACCAGATTTTAGTTTATATTTTGACGCTCAACCTCCCCTCTCACCCTACCGTTTAATGTTTTGCATTCATTGATAGGTGAAAGGGTCGTTTTATGTGTATTTCCTTACAAAGAAAGCGATAAACATGAACGGAAACATAGCAACGAGGGTAAACCAAGGCCAACCTCGTGCTTTACCTTCATTATACGTTGCACAAATACACATGTAATTTTGTGGAATTTTCATTTTACCATTTCCTAAATTTTCCCCATTTAAAACACATTTTTCACAAATTTTTGATATTTTTTCTCTATTTTATTCAATTAAAAATGACTAAAAATTAAGATTGATTGTGGGTTGTGGCCCTTAGGTTCCTTGAAATCAAAATTTTAGGTCTTATAGGCATTATGTCTCATATTTCCCGTTTATTTTGCGAAAACCCCATTTTTACCTCTTAAACATGTGTTTTTCGGATTTTATAACATTAATTTCAGCCATATCACTTATGATTTTCTGATTTTCAGATTATAAATTGTTGAAAATCATAGAAAACAACATCATAATGAATATTCAGCCCATGGGAACAATATTTCATCAATCAAATGGCATAAAAACTCATTTTTCCTTTATAAAAATTGAATTACCGCTTAGGTTTCGTATTTCGGGATCTCGGTTTTGGTGCAGGACTGCGGGTCAGCCAACATTCAATGTCCAGCATCTTCACAATCAGCAATCTTCATGTCTACATCGACCTGGAAGCATCAAGCTCAAACCATTCCTCATCTGGCATAGTTGCAGGCGGCTGTCTGCTGCTGAACCTCAATGGTTTGATCTGCGATTTTTTTGCACCAATACCTGCCAAATCTGGCTCTTTCAATAAGAGTAATTTGTACCATCAAGCTTAGTGATGTTGAAAATAGCATGATCAGTGGACGAACTCACCATACTGTAGAGACTGGAAGACTATAGACAGTTCAAAACTGCTTATTGTTTATTGCAGAAAATAACAAAAATCACCAAAATTGAGGTAAATAGTGAGAAAAGTGTAACCAAAGCTGCTAACCACCAAGTACTAGTGAAAGTACATCATTTCAGAATATTTCAGCATGAAAAATTCATGTCAGTCAGGAGTTATATGCTTGTTGTAATAAATGACAGTAGGGTACTATGACAGACAATTGCTGACCAAATCACTGCACCAAGTCAAGAAATGATAGCCAAGACATGACCAGCCATAAACAGGCATAAATCAGCACCAAACAATCATCAAGACCCTGAGCAAACACCCAAACATGTCACCAAAGCATCCGTCAGTGAGTAGGCATACCCCTTGGACAATAGGGCAAAGTATACATAACACTGGCAAGACCTGACACCAGTAGGTATATGCTCACAAGAGTACAAAGCCCAAGCTCAGGTCAAAAGCAACTCCAAGATATCAGTGCATGAACAATGCAACATTTAAGTGTAAGAAATCCCAAAGTCTCAAGTATCTGCAAAATGCTTAAAATAGCATAAACCTCCTGCTAAATGTCGGTCAAGTATACAAGATGCTCCCACTAGCACAAGAGGCAGATAAATGAGCTCAACAGCTCAATCAAACCAAGTCAAAGTGCCTGGAAGACAGGTAACCAAGACAATGTCTCAATAGCATCCCAAGAGCATGACGGCTACAAGGCAACTGTAGGTAGCATTCATGAGCAAGACATACATCCCAATAAATATCTCTGACAACCAAAATGACATCCAATACAAAATTCTGAAATAGCAAATGAGAATCCAAGCCAAGTCTTCAGAGAGCACTGAAGCTCAACAAGTACATGGTACACTGTGCCAAGACAAATGCATCAAGCCGTAGGCGTCGGGTAAGCATGTACCCAAAGAGCATATAACTGTCAAAGCACTGACCACTGTCAAGCATAAACCGATGTCAATAAGTGTGGGCTGAAATAAGCTCAAGCTTCCAAAAGCATCCGGATCCAATGACAAGATTGAAGTCGTCCCTCGATGATCAATACATCATAGCATAACCCAAGACATACACCCGGAACCAATAGGCATATGTCAAAGCATGAAAGATAGCTTCAGCCCAAGAGTATTCAGCATGCATTTACTATTATAAATTGAGTAATTCCAGCCCTACAATCAGGCCAAAATCATAGCATTACATGTAGCTTCAATCCCCCAATCAATCGGGATGCAATAGGCATCAAACCGATTATGTTGTCATGCCCAAAGAAGCATAGGCATAAACTGTGAATGTAGCACTAGCATCAAATGTCTGTGGACTATTTATAATAGTCCTAAAACACTATTTTCAGCCACCAACAAATGCCTAATCTCAGAGGATCAATGCCAAGTATAATACATGTACAAAAAGGCTTGAAATGGAGCCCGAAGAAGTGATCAATGCCAAGTTGGAGCTGGAGTTGAAGTGGCTGACTGTGTGGCTGCCCAAAAAACAGGCGCAGATAGCATGATTTTGCTGCTACTCCTACTGGTCCACGTGGCAACTCTAGAGTGGTTGGAGGGCTCAAACATGAGCCAAAGGGGCCTGGGAACAAGCCTCTAGCAGCCCATAACTGGGAGCAAACGGATATGAAGGTTGGAAGCTTCAATGGTGGCTACCTTGTTTGCCTAGACATGTGGACTGAAATAAAACTCTGAAATAATGAAGCAATACCTCAATGTCAATGCCCTGATGGTGCCTCAATAGGTCGGGAAGAAGCTCGGGAAGCCAGGGAGTGACGGGAGCTCAAGAGAATGAGCTATGGTTGTCGGGAAGGAGACTCAATGTGAGCGGGGAGTCAATGGGAAGCTGAGAATGACACGAGCCAATCTCAAGAGTCGGGAAGCCGTGCTTTGATACCAGTTGAAAGGTGAGAAGGATCAAAGCTTGCACTTGAGAGCTATGGCGGGAGAGCAAGAGCAAGAAAGAGAGAGACAAGAAATGGGAACTCCAACAGTCATAATGTGTGACCGGGCCTTCCTTTATTCAAAATGTCACTAAAAGAATAAAGAATAAAGTGACGGTGATGGGCGCATGCCACCTGCAGTGTGTAGTGGCGGTGACTATCAGTGTAGTAATACACGGGCGGCTAGGCGGAGGCGCCTTTACCCCCAATAGTGCGTCCTCGCCCATATGTTCACCAATTTTTATCTTCACGCTGTAGAAATGGAGCCCCTCCCTAACGTCGTCAAAAATGCTAAAAGAAGATATTTTCTCTTTGGCATCGATGATGTCATTAAAAATGCAAAAAAAAAAAGCAAGCGTCCTCTCTTCTATCCCCCCCTTGCAAAACTATAAATTGAGGGCTTGAGGATGACCAAAAGAGCGACAATGAGAAATCTTAATGAGGATGAGATTTCGATCGAGAAGGAGGAGACTCTATTCCATGATATGAAGAGACATCATTCCGTTTGACCCAAGGAAGGGGATACCCTGAAGGACTCTCATCCTCTTCTACCCTAATCTGAGAAGAGAAGACACTGAAGAACTCTGTCCTATTCTATCATACCTCTACTCTCGTCTCTATTCCATCATGGCCCCGAAGAAAAATAATTCAGAAGCAAAAATCACAAATGAGGCTACTAACATGGAAGCAACAGTTGGAGTTGTGAGTACGGGAGTCACTAACGGAGTCACAAGCGCGGATGACAACCTTTTACCAACAACCCTTTACCAACTGCGATACCACATGTTTTTTTCTAAAAAAGTTCTATCCAAATTCAATAGAAATAAGATAAGTCTCTTGAGAAATATTGACTTAAGACCAAGAATTTTGGTTACAAGAACTGAGAAGTTAGAGCCCCAAAATCTAGATACCCCTAGTTAAATTTCAAGGGAAAGATTTCATGATGTGAAACTCAAGTGTTGATTGCTACTAGAATTAAGCATCATTTGAAAGCTGCATGATTGATTGAAGTCATATCTGCTTGCAGACATTAATCTTGTTTGTGATCTTATAGATTAGATCCTAATTGAATTAAGTGTTGAAACAAATAAAAATTGAGGAGTCCTATACCTCCCCCAAGGATAGGTGTTGAATCCCCATACCAAGAGGGGATGTTTTTTTTTTACCGCTATGGAAGCATGGACCGGCTTCGATGGCGAGAGGTCTCCTAGCAGGGATCGTATTAAGTGGGGGGGTGGATAGGGTGCCAAGGGGCTGTGGCTAGTAAATCCCTTTTTCACACCTCGGAACTACTTAGTTCCCTGTATGGCACGAGTTCTACTTGGGACACCTATAAACGCTAGCTATAGGTGGATTTGATCTTGGTGAAGTGCAGATGCGCTAGATGAGGCAGCATACGAAATTATAAATTTTTTTTCTCTTGTATGGGCAGGAGAACACACATTATGGAATATAATCAATGAATTTGTTTTATTCTGGTTGTATGTCTGTGAGTAAATTACGTAAACAAACAACTGTGCATAAAGGAATTTTAATTAACGAAGTTGTTTTTATATGTTTCACATAATGTGGTAGGTAATTAGATAACTAAGAACTTCCATAGAGGGAAGCGGGTGGATGGATTCTCAACGAATGTAGTCATATGGCAGGGTGGTCTCGGTTAGTCGAGAGGTTTTCCCAAAAACAAACGCTAGGAAGAAACTCTAAGAAGGGCCGATTCGTTGACTTATCTAGGGTTTGATCTCAGAACCTGAATTGTAAATTATCTTAGGGAAAAGGTACGATGGTTGTGCCAGAGCATTGCAATGGATTTCATAAATCCTTAGTCTACTCTACTGGAAAAAAGCGTTGTACTCCATGAACCAAGGGTAATGGCAGTCACTCCTTTTGAACAAGAAGCCTCTCGAAAGACACCTCCCGATGTGAGCTAATTGTTAATAGGTGACCGTTAGATCAATTAGGAATCTTCAGGTTGGTCCTCCGTGGGTAACGGCAGGACGCTTCCACTACAGGGTAGACCTAGTGTTAACCAACCAGAAAAAATCCAATCATTTTGGTTATACAAATAGTGACGAGTGGAAGGTAAACTTTGGGCAACTACTAAAACGTCATCCATTAAGAAATCAAGGCGGATACATCACAGACATTGAGCCCCCAAGGAAACAAAGCTACATAGGCGCAGTCTATGGCTACATAGAGGAATCAGATGAAGACAAAGACTTAGAGCCCACTACATCTCTTTAGGATTATTAGAAACCCTAGAAATTTTTATCGACATGTAATACAACTTGTATTGGAATAAACCTTACTCTCAACCCGAGCAATATAAGGTGCATCAATTTTGAGCTTAGGACTTACAAGTGATCAGAGATACTTTAGCAAGTATGGTAGTTATAGCTTACAGTGAATTTCTCTTAAGTCATTTCTTATCAACTAATATAGATTTGCTCTTACCAGAATGTCGAAGCTTGGAAGTATTCTTTAGTATTACAAGCAAAGCCAATTGTCCATGGAGCTCAATCCTGAACTAAGAAGAGGACAATCTAGGGATAAAGTTTCTGAGATAAAGGACCACTTCGATCTGCTAAAAGGATCCTAGGGAAATTTGGTCTAAAGAAGAAAATCCTATGAAAAGGACAACCAGGAATCTTGTGACCACAAGTGATAAAGCTCCGCATTGTTTTTATTGCAGGGAGTTAGGCCATTTCAAAAGGGAATGTCCAAAGCACCCTAAACACCAATGCTCCCGAGTGCCACAACATTGGACATATCCTAGTCAATTGTCCCAACATGACTCAAAGAGAACTTGACCTTACAAGGAATGAAATTGTACAAGCTCTAGTGATCCAGAATATACTAGATACTTAGAAAAACCTAGAAGATATTCATGAGATGTAAGTACAATAAACTTTTCTCTTGTAATCTAGACATGGATATATCTAATACAATAAGTGGTTGTTTTAAAAGACCGTATGCTCATGAGTGATCAGAGTGTTGCAACAAATGCATGATGGGTCCTACCCCACAAGTTCTACAACGAAATCCCCAATTCTTGTGAGATAAGGACATCTCGGGTTCTCTAAGGGGGAGGGAACCCCCCTGGTTAGTAATTCAAAATAGTTTAAAGTTTTTTATTTTTCCCCCTAACGTCACCAGAGGGGGAGGAAGAAAAGATGGTGTGACAACACCAACAAAGAAGAGGAGGTGATGATAACGATGGCAGGGAGGAAGAACGTGACAATGACCACGAGAAAGGCAATGACGCGGATGCTGACGAAGACGATGATGCCACCCCCCTTGGGCATAACGGCCATGAGCTCCCCGTTGCCATACCTGATGACAAGTGGTGGGTGGGGAAGGCACCACCACCACCACTCTACGTCCTCCGCACGATCTCTTTCTAGCTCCCATAATAACACTCTTCCCCCATTATATAATCCCCTCCCCCGCGCATCGTAAGGAGAAGGAGGGCCTTGATGCCCAGGCACGTTGAAGCAAGAGAGAGAGAGAGAGAGAGAGAGATGCAGGGAGGGATAGAGAGGGTGAGAGAGAGAGAGAGGGAGAGAGAGAGAGAAAAAAAGAGGGTGACAGAGAGGGTGAGAGAGAGAGAGAGAGGAGTAATCCAAGGGGTCTCCTTCCCTTCCCCTCCTTAGAGGGTGTCCACATATGTTCTATCCTTCCCCATTGTCCGCAAGCCTATACCCTTTTTGCGAGAATATCCTTCACCTAGCAAGCTCAACTTTTCCCCAATTAGCCTCCTTGCTAATCGAGTACAAGGCATGGAAGTCTTGTGCAATTTGCATCTAAGGGAGATAAAGATCGATGGAAAATGTCACTCCCGGATAGCAATCTCTCAACGTGCAATGTTGGGGGTAAAGGCACCTCTGCCTAGCCGCCCATGTATTACTACACTGACAGTACTTGCCACTGTCAAGATTGTGGGAGAGAAGGAAGGAGTCTCAGTTGTAGCTTTCTTGCTTGCACAATGGGGGAATACACACAAGGGTGGAGGCTAAAAACAGTTTTCCTCTTCTTAGTTGTGTAAGCCAAAAGAACTCTTATACAAAGAAATAGAAGAACCCTATATATGGGTCTCAAACCAAACTCAACTATCTAAGGTGGCATCCTAACTGAGCCATGAACTAGAGTAGATAAGGATAGCTGTCATGTAGCTATTATTCATGGGCGGTGTACCAACCGCGTCTGCAACTGACAAGTCGGTGACATAAATACATAACGGTCACCCTGGCGTATCACGAGTGGAGCTCGATATCTCAACACTCCCCCTCGAGCTCAATCCCAATTCCTGCACACCAAGCAGGTCTCTGAACTTGCGCAGCTTCTCTGCGCCCAATGCCTTCGTGAATATGTCAGCTACCTGATCCTCTGTGCTGACATAAACTAGATCAATAAGACCTAGTAAAACCCTCTCTCGCACATAGTGATAATGCACCTCAATGTGCTTTGTTCTAGCATGGTAGACTGGGTTATTTGCCAAGTGTATACTACTCATGTTGTCACAATAAATGACAACTGGCCCATCTGTAGACTGATGCATATCATAAAGTAGCTTATGCAACCAAGCTACCTCACATGCAGCCATTGCTGCACCCCTATACTCAGCCTCTGTGCTCGACAAGGCAACTGTAGGCTGTTTCTTGCTGCTCCAAGTGACTGCAGCACTCCCAAAAGAGAACACATATCCATTGGTAGATCGTCTATCAGAAATACTACCAGCCCAATCAGCATCAGTGTATCCATGCAACTGTATCTGAACCCCAGTCTCATAAAATAGTCCATACTGCAATGTGGACTTCACATACCTGAGTATGCGTCTAGCTGCATCCAAATGTGGTTTCCTTGGAGCCTGCATAAACTGACTTACCAACCCAACAGCATAGCTCAAATTTGGCCTGGTAATAGTCACATAAATCAAACTTCCTACTATGTGTCTATACATAGTAGGGTCTTCTAGAAGCCCACCTGCATCTGTGCTCAGCTTCACATTCTGCTCCAAAGGAACTGAAATAGGCTTAAGCTTGTCATCCCATATTTGGACAGCATGTCCAATCCATACTGCCTCTGCAAGAGCTATATCCCACTTGGTGATCTAATCACCTCAATGCCCAAGAAATAACGCAGCTCTCCCAAATCCTTCATCTCAAACTTCTGCTTCAATAGCATTTTTACATGAAGGATATCTTCATCACTGTCACCTGTCATAATCAAATCATCAACATAAATGACAAGTAGCATAACACCTTTCTCTGTTTTTCTCACATAAAGTGAGAAATCTACCTTGGAAATCTGAAAGCCAATAGTGACAAGATACTGTCCTATCTTCTCAGACCATGCTCTAGGTGCTTGCTTCAAGCCATACAAAGCTTTCTTCAACCTGCAAACAAACTCAGGATGAACAGCATGCACATAACCTGGTGGCTGCTCCATATAGATCTCTTCTTGCAAATCACCATGCAAGAAGGCATTCTTTACATCCATCTGATGTAAAGACCATCCCTTTGATGCAGCCATAGCAATGACTGCTCTTACGGTTGCCATCCTTGCAACCGGACTGAATGTTTCTTCATAGTCAATGCCATATGTTTGTGCATACCCCTTGACTACTAATCTTGCCTTGTATCTGTTCATAGAACCATCTGCATTGTGCTTCACCTTATAAACCCACTTACAGCCAATTGCATTCTTACCTTTAGGCAAAGGTACCAATTCCCATGTAGCATTTGCTTCCAAGGCATCCATTTCTTCATCCATGGCTTTCTCCCATTTTTCTTTTTCCATGGCTTGCTCAAAAGAAGTGGGTTCTGGTTCCTGTATCACTTTGACCATATATGCATAGTGAATGGCTGTAAATCCATCATATTTCAGCCTATCCACAAGATACCTAGCTCTCGTAGACCTGCGCAAAGTAGGTTCACTCCCAGGTGCTCTTAAAACATCCATGGTCTTCCTTACTCCAGGTGTAACAATAGAAGGAATACCCAACTTATCATCAATGCTCTGTTCTGAGCCACTGGATTCACCATCCACATAAGAGTGACCTGCATTCACATCAAACATGGGCTGATCAACCTTCTCTTTTCCTTTTCGTGATACCTGCATACCACTATCTGCATTTCTTTGAGAAGATTCTCCTGATCTCAATCTGCCTATCCATGGCGAAGAATGTGAACCACTGCTAGAGGACGCTCCAGGTCCACTAATATTTTGTGACTGCTGTTGTGAATTTTGTGCAGCATTACCATTTTGTGCATCTACATCATCAATCACATTTACTGGTTTATACCAGCTACTCATCTCATAAAAAACAACATCTCTGCTCACTGTAAACTTACGAGTAGAAGGGTTATAGCATCTATACCCTTTTTGCTGCAGAGAGTAACCAATAAAGATGCACTTCTCAGCTTTTGGATCCAACTTGGATCTCAACTCATCTGGCACATGTACATAGGCAATGCAGCCAAAAATTTTCAAATGAGAAATATCTGGTTTCCTACCAGTATACCTCTCCTCTGGAGTCATTCCATGTATTGCTGTAGTGGGAGTCCTGTTCATTATGTAGACTGCTGTAGCAATTGCTTCAGCCCAATAAAAATCTGGCAGGTCTTTTTCATTGAGCATGGCACGAGATACCTCTCCAATATGCCTGTTTTTTCTTTCTGCAATTCCATTTTGCTGTGGGGTATGACTGCATGAATATTGCTGCTTTATGCCATGCTCCTGCAGGAACCTTGCAAACTCATTTGAGAGGTACTCTCCCCCTCCATCTGACCTTAGGCATTTTATCTGCATGCCTGTTTCTTTTTCAACCATAGCTTTAAGAGTTTTGAAGTGCCCAAAAACTTCACTTTTTTTTTCATAAAATACACCCAAACTTTTCTACTATAGTCATCAATAAAAGTGACAAAATAATGATAGCCTCCAAGAGATGCAGCTTTAGTAGTCCACACATCAGAGTGGATTAATTCCAATGGCTTCTCACTCTCTTGAACATGTCTAGGAAATGGTTTCCTTGCCTGTTTTCAAACTGACATGCTTCACATACCTTATGCATTTCTGCAACCTTGAATTTGGGCAATCCTTCAACAATATTTTGGGCCTGCATTGATTTAAGTCGCTGTACATTAACATGACCAATGCGTTTATGCCAGATATCAATATCTGCAACTACACCGGTCCCATGTGCAAACATTGCTGCACTCAATTCAGGCATGTCTACATCCAACGTAAACATTATGCCCTTCTTCTTTCCTTTTGCTATCAAGCAACCTTTATTTTTCATATCCTCAACAAAGCATCCATGAGGATTAAATCTGACCTGCAAGCCTTGCTCAACCATTTGACCAACAGAAACCAGATTCTTGGTGATATTCGGGACATGAAATACATCGGACAGGTATTTCTTTTTCCCATCCTGCATAGACAAAGGAATTTTTCCAATCTGCACAATAGGATGTGCAATATCATCACCAGTCTCCACAAATCCTGGTTTTTCCATTTTTCTTGCATCCTCCATCCATTCTGCATGACCTGTCATGTGGTTTGATGCACCTGAGTCAACATACCATACATCATTGCTTTCTTCTGCACTTGTCACAGAATTGTTCATGTGCTGCACCATAAACAAATGCTCATTTCTGTCATCACCCTGTCTACTAGAAGATGCATAATTCCCTTGTTGCAGTTTTCCATTCATGATGTCATTCTGCTTTTTATAGCAGTCTTTAGCCATATGACCCATTTTACCACAGTAGTAGCATTCAACATTACTGTTTGCATTTTGGCCTCTTTGCCATCCACCACGACCTCTTTGGCTCCCCCTGCCTCTAGAGTTACCACGTCCTCCTCCATAGGACTGGTTTTCTTGAGTTTGCTGCATATTCTGATTTCTACCACGGTCTCCATATCGGCCTCCTCTACCTCTGCCTCTACCTCTTCCAGCATTTGAGTAGAAGACAGCTTCTTTTGAAGTTCCTCCTGAAG
Source organism: Lygodium microphyllum (assembly GCF_053477565.2). NCBI lineage: Eukaryota > Viridiplantae > Streptophyta > Polypodiopsida > Schizaeales > Lygodiaceae > Lygodium > Lygodium microphyllum. Next base: position 74,227,124 of record NC_141163.1, read on the forward strand.
AAGATGCACCACCATTTCTCTGCTCCTCAGAAATTAGAAGAGCAATGAACTCCTCAAAATCAGGAAATCTTTCACGGATGGAAATGGATGTTCGGAATTGTGCATAATCCTTTCCTAGACCATTCAAGGTCACAGAAACTAAATCATCATCTTCCACTAGCGACCCAATGGAAGCAAGTGCATCTGCAATCTTCTTCACCTTCATGTGGTAGTCATTGATGCTCATATTTTCTCTTTGCACATTATGCAACTCTTGCTTGAGCTGCATTTTCCTGGCTTGAGTATTTGTGCTGTACATTTTTGACAAAGTATCCCATGCCTCCTTTGGCGTACTTGTATCCTGAATATGCACAATCATAGAGTCTGAAATACTGATAGACAGCCAGTACATAACTTTTCTGGCTCTCTCATGCCATGATTTGAATGCCTGCATTTGCTGTTGATTGGGAACATCAGGAAGAACTGGTTCTTCTTCATTTCCTGCAACAAATTCCCAATATCCTTTTTCCATAAGGAAATTCGTCATTCTAAACTTCCATGCTTGGAAGTTGTTCTTGTCAAGCTTTTCAGTTACAATCTGTGAAAGAGAATCAGACGCCATTACAGAATACTGCAAAAAATTCTGTCACTGCAGAGAACACAGCTTCAGCCTCACAAGGGCAAATCTACAAAACTGATGAAAGTGGTATTTAACCACACAGTCATTTCCTAGTGACGATTTTGCATATACAGGAACCAAGGATGATTCTGTAACTCCCAATGTCTCTGCGCACAAGCATACGATGCAATTTCTACAGTAACTTTTCACCAACCTGTAGAACAGTGGTCGCACAGCATAAAATAGGATCTTTTCCTGAGTGCGTGCAGAAAACTTCCGCCTCCAAAATAGGCCCCGAAATGGCCTCAAATAAAAAAAACAAGGTCGCTAAGGGCTAAAGCCCTTTTCCTGCAGCATATACTGCCCTCTTGCTTCACCGCGAAGGGCGTCTCAACCTGAAACAGTGCACTCTTGCAATTTCCGGCTGTGCTACCTGCAGAGATCTGCTCCCAAAACAGAAAATGAAAGCACCACTGCTCCTCTTACCAGAACACCGCGAGCTTGGCTTGCTTTCTTGAGCTCCTTACCATGAACAAGGCTCTGATACCATGTCACGATTGTGGGAGAGAAGGAAGGAGTCTCACTTGTAGCTTTCTTGCTTGCACAATGGGGGAATACACACAAGGGTGGAGGCTGAAAACAGTTTTCCTCTTCTTAGTTGTGTAAGCCAAAAGAACTCTCATACAAAGAAATAGAAGAACCCTATATATGGGTCTCAAACCAAACTCAACTAACTAAGGTGGCATACTAACTGAGCCACGAACTAGAGTAGATAAGGATAGCTGTCATGTAGCTATTATTCATGGGCGGTGTACCAACCGCATCTGCAACTGACAAGTCGGTGACATAAATACACAACGGTCACCCTGGCGTATCACGAGTGGAGCTCGATATCTCAACAGCCACTGCACACAGCAGGTGATGGGCGCCTGTCACCATCACTTTATTCTTTATTCTTTTAGTGACAGTTTGAATAAAGGAAGGCTTGGTCACACATTGTGACTGTTGGAGTTTCCATTTGTGTCTCTCTCTCTTCTTGCTCTTGCTCTCCGCCATAGCTCACTTCTAAGCAAGCTTCGATACTTCTCACCTTTCAACTAGTATCACAGCTTTGGATCAGACCTTGATCATGGAGCTTGTTGGGCCTAGCATTACTTCAGCCCGAATTAAAGACCTAGAGCTCGGAGCTTCAATGCTAGCCATGGCTTCTTCCCCCCGATGTAAGATTTCATCTCCTGCCTCTCCTCGGCCCTCATAGGCTCTTTATAGGTGTTCCTTGGCTTCATTGGACACCTTGTATGCCCCCATTTTCCCCCTTATCCTCAACATAACCAACAAGCCCCATAGTAGTAGCTCATGTTTTTTTGCGCATGTTTCAAAATTTGGCTTTAAAAATCTCATTTTTTCTCATATCTCGGGCATTTGGAACCCAATCTAGGCAAGGTAAGAGTCTAACTTGGGGTTTTGGCACACTCTGGATGAGATGGTGATATTAGATCTACCAAATTCTGATCATAGCATTTTCTGCAACAGATCTGAGTTGATTTACAACAAGAAAATGTCACGCTCTTAGCTTATATGATGCTCCTGAGGCTTGGTATTTGATGCCCAGATGCTTTGGGGATGTTTGCCCAATGTTTTGAGATGATTTGGGACTTGGTTTGAGCTTCCATAGCTCAATTTATGTAGGGATATACTGCTATACATTGTTTGGGCAGCGAGGTTTTATCAGGGACGACTTATGCATAATGCTTTTTGTTGACATTTGGGTATTCTGTTGGATGTATTGATGCTTGGTCATCATGGTTTATGCTCGGATATGCTATTTGAGAGCTATTGAGCCTTGATTTGGATACATACACTTTGTTGTTGGTTGGGATTTATGCTACCTTGGTTGACAGGTTATTTTACCTCCAGTTTGGTTATGCCTATTGGTCTTGGGCTATGTCTTTGGGATGTGCAATGAAGTGTTGACCTTCGAGGTATGACATCGAGATTGTCTTTGATTCCGATCTTCATTTGAGCTTGAGCTCGGCTTTGGAATACATTTTATGCTCTGTCTTGGATGTATATATGGCATGTATGTTACCTATGTCTTACTGGTCTTGACATGCTTGGCTTATGCCACTACTATGTGCTAGTTACATTGTTTGGATCTGATTACTACTAGTGTCTTGTCTTGGCTTACATCTAGCTTCCCGCTACTTACTTGGCATACTTCTTGGGTTTCCAGAGTTGTATTTGGAATATAGTTGATGTCTATGGATGCTTTGATTGGAGGCTACAGATCCTATATGCTCATGATGGCTTATTGATATTTGGTCTTGGATCTTTTGTCACTGGTGCTCTCATATGCCTTTCTTGAGCTTCTTGGCTTGATCCATACAACTTTTGTGCATGTGGGAGCATTGTTGGATGTTTGACAGACATTGAGTAGGTGGTTTATGCTATGGAGCTTTGAGTCTTCTGAGATTGGGATCTTCTTCACTTGGATGTTGCATGGTTGATATGCCGTGGTTCCCATACATGTACTTGGGCTGATTTGGGCTTCCCACTCCCTCAGCATACACCTCTTTGTGTTAGGTATTACCAGTGTTGTGTACACTTTGTCCTATTACATAGGGGATGTGCTGGCTTACTAACAGAATTGTTTGACATGCTTAGGTGTTTGCTCGATGTCCGTATGACTGTCATATATTGATTTATGCATGCTTGATGTTGGTTATGTTTTGGTAGTCAGTGGTTGACTTGGTGCATTGATTTTTCTTGCAGTTTGCTCTCTTTGTACTTGCCTATAATTTATTACAACAAGCAGTTATGTATGGACTGATGTAGAATTTTCATTCTAAAGCATCCTAATTTTATGTACTTTTGATGGTACTTGGTGGATAGCATCATTAGCTATTAGTTCATGGTCATTTTGCCTTGGTTTTGGTGGTATTTTGGTTGTTTACAATAGAAAACAACAACCATTTTTGAAATGTGTGCATTGTTTTGGAATGCATTACGGGTTCTTCTTCAACTGATAGTGCTATCTTCAACATCACTAAGCTTGATGGTACGAATTATGCCGATTGGAAGAGCCACGTTTGGCAAGTATTGGTGCAGAAATCGTAGATAAAGCCACTAAGGATGCATGGCGAGTAGCATGAAATGATGACTGATGAGGAATGGGATGAGCTTGATAAGTTATGCAAGTCCACCCTCATCTTGTCTCTCACTGAAAAGGTGCATTACAATGTGGTTGAGGAAGCACATAGTGCTTGGTAGCTTTGGGATAAATCTAAGAACCTCTATAACAAGAAAAGTTTAGCAAGTCAGATGTATTGGCTAAAGCAGCTTATGGACCTACGCATAAAGGAGAATATGATAATGTTTGCTCATTTGAGCCAGTTCCATGCTATTCTCAAGAACTTGACTTTGTAGGGTATTACCTTTAATGATGAGGTTACTCCATTGTTTTTTCTTAGGACTCTAAGTGAGTCATGGGATGTATTCTGCACTGCCTTATGTGCTCCTGCTACTATTTTGAACTTGCATGATGTAGAGAGTGCTCTTTTGCAAGAAGAGATCAACCGTAAGAACTTGGATGCCTCTCCTGTGTCGCATGCTTTGATTGTTAGAGACAGAGATGGTAATGGCAAGAATGACCGTGGAAATGGTCGTGGCAGAGACTTGTAGAAGTCTAGGTCTAAGTTGCGTGGTAAGTCACGAAGAAAGTCTTGTGGGAGAAATGCTAATGTGACATGTCATCATTGCGGCAAGAAGGGTCATATATGCCCATAGTGTCATGAGTTGCACAATGAGAAGTGCAAAGAGAAGGGATATGTCCAAAATCATGTGAAAATCGAGGAGATAAATGTCATGCTGACTAATGACTCCGATGGGAAGTACATACTTGCAACTAGTTTTTGTGATGCTACGTTGTTGACCGATGTTCACTCTATGTATGCGTAGTGCTGGCTTTTGGATTCTGGTGCTTCATTTCATGTTACACCATGCGGTGAGTGTTTCCACTCCTACTGCACTATCTCTAGTTCAGTTCACTTGGGTGATGACAGGTCACTTGTTATTATTGGCATTGGGGATGTACGACTGTAGTTCTCTACTAACAGTACTTTTCTATTACAGGATGTACATCATGTACGTGCACTTACATGCAGTCTTATGTCTGCAGGGCAGCTTGATGATGTTGGGTTTCATGTTTCATTTGGGAATTCTACTTGGAAGATCACCCGTGGTAGACTTCTGCTTGCTAGAGGTGCCAAAGCTAGTAGCCTCTATCTTCTAGTCGTTGATGGGTCCTTTGTTGACCATGTTTTGTCAGTGGGTTCCATCCCACATGTATCTCTTTGGCATGCCTGTTTGGGCCATATGTCCTTGAAGGGAATGAAAATTCTTTCTGGTTTGCAGTACTTACCACCCCTTGACTACACATATTTTGATTCATGTGACCATTGTCTTTATGGCAGATAGACTAGGAATATGCATAAGAAGTCTGATAGGACACACATGAGTGAGCCCCTGGCATTGGTACATTCGGATGTTTGTGGACCCATGCCCTATCAATTTATGGGTGGTGCAAAGTATTTTGTGACATTCATTGACGATTTTTCACGTAAATTTTGGGCTTACCCCGTTAAGCTTAAGTCAGAAGTCTTAGCTATGTTTCCGAGATGGCTTGCATTGGTTGAGAACCAAACTGGGCATATGCTAAAATGCCTTAGGATTGACAATGGGGGAAAATATGTGTCACATGCTTTTGAGCAACTATGTGACGAGAGGGGTATTAAGCATTAGTTGACTGCCCCCTATACCCCATCCGAGAATGGTTTGGTTGAGTGGATGAATAGAACCATCCAAGAGCGTGTACGCAGTATGCTTAGCCATGCGGGCTTACCACAAAGTTTTTGGGTTGAGGCAGTAAGTACAGTTATGCATGTCATAAATAGATCACCTTCTAGTGGTTTGGATTTTCAAGTTACAGAGGAGGTATGGACTTGTCTTATGCGCATCTACGTGTTTTTGGATGTGAGGCATTCTACCATGTGCCCAAAGACAAGCATACTAAGTTGGATCCTAAGAGTGTCAAATGCATTTTCCTTGGGTATGGGGATGCAGGTGAGATGGGTTACCACCTCTAGGATCTACAAGCGCGAAAAGTCATCTGCAGCCATGATGTAGTCTTCCATGAAGACAAGATGCATAGGCAGCCTGAGAAGGTGGTAGAGATACACAAGGTTATATTCTAGGAGGATCCACGTGCTCCTGCATAGCCAGTTGGATAGCCTGTGGCAGCAGTTGGTACACATGCCAGGGTGTTGGACTGGCCGCAGAGCCTGCCGTGAGACGGTCTACTAGAGATAGACATCTACCTGATAGATTTGAGCCCTCGATGCATTATGTATTGGTTGCAGATGCAGGAGAGCCTCTCACCTATGATGAGGCTATGCGTAGGGGTGATAGTCACTCCTAGGAGAGGGCTATGTAGTTTGAGATAGACTCCCTGCACAAGAATATGACTTGGGATTTGGTTGCACTGCCTCAATGCAAGAAAGCTTTGCCATGCAAATGGATGTACAAGATGAAAAGTATCCCTGGAAACCCCAAGCTGGCTTATAAGGCAAGACTTGTCGCTAAGGGTTCTAAACAGGAGCATGAAGTTGACTTTGATGAAGTCTTTTCTCCTATGGTCAAGATGACCACCCTACACTTGGTTTTGGCCTTAGTCATGCAGCTTGACTTGGACTTGTACCAGATGGATGTCAAGACTGCATTCTTGCATGGGGATTTGCATGATGAGATATACATGGAGCAGCCTAAGGGCTTTGCAGAACCTGGCAGGGAGCACCTAGTGTGCAAGTTGAAGAAAAGTCTTTATGGCTTGAAGCAGGCACCTAGGGAGTGGTATCATAAGTTTGATACCTTTATGTAGTCATAGGGCTATAGCAAGAGTGCTATGGATCCGTGTCTTTACAGAAGAAAGCCCGTGATGGCTCATTGCTTATTTTGGTACTTTATATGGATGATATGGTGATAGCAGGGAAAGCTCATGATGAGCTGGATGCTCTTAAATCTTAGCTGAAGAAGAGCTTTGAGATGAAGGATTTGGGATAGGCCTCTCACATTCTTGGTATGTGCATTAAGTGTGACAAGCATCAAGGACTACTCTACCTCTCACAGAGGGAGTACATTCATAAAGTCCTTGAGCGTTTCCGCATGCAGGAGACGTAAAGCCTATTGGCTGTCCATTACCTTCTTATGTGAAGGTTTTACATGTCGATTGTCTACGGATGGATGAGCAGAGGGCCGAGATGGCCAAGATCCCTTATGCATTAGCCGTGGAAAAATTGATGTATACCATGATAGCCACTCGTCTAGATATTGCCTTTGCAATTGGTGTTGTGGCACACTATATGGCTACACCTGGAAAAAAGCATTGGGATGCCGTAAAGGGTATCATGAGATACCTGAAAGGCACAACATATATGTGTATTTGCTATGGCAGCAAGGATATAGGAGTTGTGGGCTACACAGACTCCGATTATGCAGGACATGCATGTAGTAGGAAGTCCACTTCCGGCTATGTCTTCACCTATGCTGGACGTGCTTTTTCTTGGATGTCCAGGGTTCAGAAGTGTATGACTCTCTCTACCACGGAGGCCGAGTATGTTGCGGACATTGAGGCTTGCAAGGAGGCCATATGGTTGGGTTGTTTGGTTCATGACGTTGGGATTGATACTATACCTACACTGCATTTGGATTCTATGAGTGCTATTTAGCTAGCCAAGAATCATGTCTTCCATGCGAAGACAAAACACATTGAGGTGAGATATCACTTCATACGTGGGGTCATGGAGGACAAGTCTGTTGACCTTGTCAAGATCTCCACTGACAAAAATCCTGCAGATCTACTCATGAAAAGCCGCACTACTGAGTGCTTTGCCTTCCTCAAGAGATTGATGGGCGTTGGATGAGATGACATTTTTCCTCATCCTATTGTACATGTGTATATTGTAATGTCTTTTCTTTTTCTTTTCACTCCTCACTAGGGTAGATTTGCCTTTAAGTGGGAGGTTATTGGGGGTAAAGGCGCCTCTGCCTAGCCGCTCGTGTATTACTACATTGACAGTACCCGCCACTGCACACTGCAGGTGGCGGGCGCCCATCACCATCACTTTATTCTTTATTCTTTTAGTGATAGTTTGAATAAAGGCCCCTCACACATTGTGATTGTTGGAGTTCCCATTTGTGTCTCTCTCTCTCTTCTTGCTCTTACTCTCCGCCATAGCTCACTTCCAAGCAAGCTTCGATCCTTCTCACCTTTCACGCAAGGGATCCTTGGGCGAGAACATAACTGCCAATCCATTTGTGCTACCGTTTGTAAGTAATGTATCTATAAATTAATGGATGCTTGCTTGATTTCTGCATGAGATAAGCTAGGGCCATGCTATGCTGCATGAGAATAGGACACTGAAAATGATAAATTTCATCTCAAATATTCGAAGATGGAGTTTGCAAAGTGCATGTAACAAGAGAGGTAAATTGCTTCATGTTTCTATGTGTTAAAATCCATGTATAGCATAAGCACCATATAAGGTTCTTAAGTACTAAGCATCGATAAGTTTTCGGTTAGTCTTTACTTAGGAGAATATGGTTTAAGGGTCGAAGATGCACATAGACAGTACATGCATGGGAGAGATTATATGAAACATACATCAATGGTATATCAAATGATCTTGGATTAAAAGTCTTACATCCAATCCTATGAAGGTATGGCATTAAACAACGGTTAAAGAGTTTACCTTACACTGCCAAACCATGAATTGATTACAACTTGCACAAAAAATTCGAGAATTATTTTACATTGAAAGATCATCTTGCATCGTACATGAGTTACAAATTTGTCTCACCTTCCATTTCCTTGGGAGAAAGGAAGATAAAGTCAAGTTAAAAATTCTGCATAGTATTGCGCTAGGGAAATGCTAAAAGATAAATGTCACTTAGAGAAGAGGCATAAATGCTCTTCCTAATTAATTATCTTGCATTGAAATGATAGGACTTACATCTTGTACATGGTTTGAAACCTTAGCATATGCTCTAGCCAAAGGAAGGGAGTGTTAAGTAAAATTACTCTTTGATCCCAAGGGGGAGAGCGAATGTGCGATGGAAATGTTATCACATCTATTCTTGCATTGTTTGGAAAAATACAATTGGTTTTTGTTGGATTGATCAAACAATGTCCTAAATGCTTTCACATTCAACTAATTGTTGGGATGTTGTTTGGATGATTATTCCAAGTGCTTGTGATTGATGGCAAATGCATTGCAGGTGTCTGTGATGACAAGTTGCCATGGGAATAAAGGAATGTTTTCTTGGAAAATGATATTGGGTTGAATGCATTGTTTGTACTTGATTCTTAAATGAATTAATTTAGGAAAGGATATTTTGCAGGGGTGGATCATCTCCAAGATCGCACCGCGCTTCAACCCGAGAAGGGCATTGCTCGATTCATGGGTCAAAGGTCTAGTGGTGAAAAGGCCAATCAAGGAAATGATGTTTCACTCCTAGGACGCTTGTGGGTCAGGTGGAGCTCTGGGCACCCCTTGCCGTCCGAAATGGAGTTGAAGATAGCCGTGGTCCCAACATCTCTGGCATTGGAAGTTCCTATTCTAGATAAAGGATAGAATTTGTGGTGCCATGTGATTTGGATCGGGTACTTGTGCAAGGTAGAAGGGAAACATAATTTCTCTTGCATGGGCAAGAGACAAAGATTAATTTGAAGATAAGTTAAGGAACTTGTTTTTCAATGGATTGCTTGCTCTATATTCCTGTTTGTGTTGTAAATTACGCAAACCATAAATGTGGTAGGACCTAATTAGATAACTAAAGAATGTCTATTGAGGGAAGCGAGTGGACGAAACCCCTGATGGGTCTGTGCTACGACAGGGTAGTCCCAGAGAACAGGGAGGCTTCTCACAAGGTCTAACTATTGTTTGACCCTTAGGTATTGTTAGTTTAGAACCTGATTCATGCCGTTTTAAGGGACCAGAATGGGACTATGCCCTATGGGTAGAGAGGTTGAGTGGCACATCCCTCTCGTTTTCCATTCTCTTTGAACCAAGTGCGGCATGGGTGTGCTTCAGCTTGGGTATCTCTGTGTAAAGTAGGATGTCCAGGATCTGATGATAGGATGTTGTCAGGAGACCTTGACCAATAGGAACCCAGATTTCAGGTCTATCCCAGTGGGTTCAGCTGCGAACGTTCCATTGTAAGCCACACTCAAGAAACCCTAGGCGACAAACCCTGTAACATTCCATGGAAATGCTGGGCAGCGTCGCTGAGATTCATCTCTCTCAATGGACAACTAAAAACATGCATGGACAATGGATAGGCGAGCATACTACAATTGGTATTAAAGTAAAACTTTGTAATAATATATGATTAGTTAATGTATGGGTCGCAAGCATATCCAAAACGGAATAAGCTAAGTGGTATGGCTTGATTGTGAGGCATGTTGTGCATCCATGAATACTGACATGCAAGAGAAGAAGTTCCTTCTCGAGAAAAATTAAGGCACCTGAGTTTGATGGAGAAGGGATAGACGTTGCATTATAGGTGAAGATATGGATTTAGTTGATGGATGATGATTTCTCTAGTGCAGTAACTGCTTCTACCAATCAAACAATGATAGCCAAACTCAAGTTAGTTGCCCAGGCTCGGATATGGAGGAAGCAATGGTGCAAAGACCAAGGTGTTTCTGAAGCCGTTGTTACTTGGGCTCAGCTGAAAGATACTGTATGTGGACGATACCTTCCACCAACCTACTAGACTTTGAGGATGAATGAAATTTTCAAGCTCAAGCAACTGGAATTAACCTTGGAAGCTTACTAATCAAAGTTTGTAACCCTACTAAAACACATGCCACCTATGGATATTGTGCAGCAAGTATCTAAGTTTTGCCATGGCTTGAACACTCCTCTGAACCACCCTCTTGAAGTAATGCATTCAACAGACTTGCAAGATGTACTACTTCGAGCGAATCCAATCATCCAAGAACTTAAATCGGGCAATTGTAGCAAATATGATTCCCGAGATCAGGATAAGAGATGCCACATGTGCAGCGAGATAGGGCACATCCCTAGGAGTTGTCCCTATCGTTAATGCTTCCACTGCAATGAGCTAGGGCACATCCAAGTAGACTACCCTTGGAAGACATTGAGTCCCCAAGGAAACGAAGCTACATAGGTAGAGTCTATGGATACATAGAGGAATCAGATGAAGACGAAGGCCTAAAACCCACTACACCTCTTCAAGATGATTAGAAACCCTAGAAATTTTTATTGACATGTAATGCAACTTGTATTGGAATAATCCTTACATTCAACCCGAGTAATATAAGTTGCATCAATTTTGAGCTTAGAACTTACAAGTGATCAGAGATACTTTAGCAAGTATGATAGTTATGACTTACAATGAATTTCCCTTAAGTAATTTCTTCTCAACTAATATAAATTGTATTTTACCAGAATGTCGAAGCTTGGAAATATTCTTTAGTATTACAAGCAAAGCCAATTATCCATGGAGCTCACTCTCGAACTAAGAAGAGGATAATCTGGGAATAGAGTTTCCAAGATAAAGGACCACTTCGATCAGCTAAAAGGTTCCTAGGCCAATTTGGTGTGAAGAAGAAAATCCTACCAAGGACAAACAGTAATCTTGTGACCACAAGTGATAAAGCTCTGCGCTATTTTTATTGCAAGGAGTTAGGTCATTTCAAAAGGGAATGTCCAAAGCACCCTAAACACCAATGCCCCCAAGTGCCACAACATTGGACATATCCACATCAATTGTCCCAACATGACTCAAAGAGAACTTGAACTTACAAGGAATGAAATTGTACAAGCTCTAGTGATCTAGAATGTACCAGATACTTAGGAAAACCTAAAAAATATTCATGAGATGTAACTACAATAAACTTTTCTCTTGTAAGCCAGACTCGAATATATCTAATGCAATAAGTGGTTGTTTTAAAAGACTGTATGCTTATGAGTGATTAGAGTGTCACAACGAATGCATGATTGGTCCTACCCCACAGGTTCCAGAATGAAATCCCCAGTTCTATCGAGATGAGGACATCTTGGGTTCTCTAAGGGGGAGAGGATGTAATATCCCATCCTACCCCTTTGTATGGGAACCCCCCCCTAAGTAATTAAAAATAGTTCTTTTTTTTTTAATTTCTCCCCTACCATCGCCGAAGAGGGAAGGAAGAAAAGAATGTGACAACACCAACAAATAAGAGGAGGTGATGATGATGATGGCGGGGAGGAAGACCGTGATGCTGACCACGAGGAAGGCCATGATGCGGATGATGATGAAGATGACGATGCCACCCCACCTTGGGCATAACGCTCATGAACTCCTTGCTGCCATGCCTGATGACAAGTGGTGGGTGGGGAAGGCACCACCACCACCACTCTAGTCCCTCCCCACTATCTCTTTCCCATCCCCATAATAACACTCTTCCCCCATTATATAAAACCCCCCCTCCCCCCCGCCCCCGCCCATCGTAAGGAGAAGGAGGGCCTTGGCTGAAAGCACACTGAAGTGAGAGAGAGAGAGAGAGAGAGAGAGAGAGAGAGAGAGAGAGAGAGAGGGTGACAGAGAGGGTGAGAGAGAGAGAGAGAGAGAGGAGTAATCCAAGCGGTCTCCTTCTCTTCCCCTCCTTTAGAGGTGTCCACACATGTTCTTTCCTTCCTTGTTGCATGCAAGCCTATACCCTTTTCGTGAGATTGTCCTCCACCCTGCAAACTCAACTTTTTCCCAATTGGCTCTCGCTAATCAAGTATAAGGCATAGAAGTCTTGTACGATTCGTGTCTAGGGGAGACAAAGATTGAGAATGGTCCCCAAGCAAAAAATATAACGTGCGGATGGCAATCCCTCCACATGCAATGGAGCCTCGGGGGCGAGGGCATCACTGCCAATCCATCTACAGTACTGGTCCTAAGTAATGTATTTCTAAATTGATGGATGCTTCCTTGATTTTTGCATGAGATTCGCTAGGGTTGTACTATGCCGCACGAGAATAGGACACTGAAAATGATAAATTTCATCTCAAGTATGCAAAGATGGAGTTTGCGAAGTGCATGTAACAAGAGAAGTAAATTGCTTCACGTTGCTATGCATAAAAATCCATGCATAGTATAAGCAGCATATAAGATTCTAAAGCATTAAGCATCGATAAGTTTTCGGTTAGTCTTTACCTAAGAGAATATGGTTTAAGGTTCGCATATGCACATAGATGGTACATGCATGTGAGAGATTATATGAAACATATATCAATGGTACATGAAATGATCTTTGCATTAAAAGTCTTACAATTAACCCTATGAAGGTCTCGCATTAAACAAAAGTTAAAGAGTTTATCTTGTGCTACCAAACCATGAATTGATTACAACTTGCATAATAAATTTGGGAGTTATTTTATATTGAAAGATGGCCTTGCATCGTATGGGAGTTACAAATTTGTCTCACATTCCATTGCCTTGGGAGAAAGGAAGATAAAGTCAACTTAAAATTTATGCATAGTATTGCGCTAGGGAAAGGCTAAAAGATAAATGTCATTTAGAGAAGAGGCATAAATGATCTTGCCAAATTGAATTTCTCACATTGAAATGATAGGACTTACATCTTGTACAATGTTTGAAACCTTAGCATATGCCCTAGCCAAAGGAAGGGAGTATTAAGTAGAATCACTCTTTGATCCCAAGGGGGAGAGTGAATGTGCGATGGAAATGTTATCACATCTATTCTTGCATTTTTTGGAAAAATACAATTGGTTTTTGTTGGATTGATCAAACAATGTCCTAAATGCTTTCACATTCAACTGATTGTTAGGATGTTGTTTGGATGATTATTCCAAGTGCTTGTGATATGCATGGCAGGGGTTTGTGATGAAAAGTTGCCATGGCAATAAAGGAATGTTTTCTTGGAAAATGATAATGGGATGAATGCCTTGTTTGCACTTGATTCTTAAATGAATTAATTCAGGAAATGATATTTTGCAGGGGTGGATCATCTCCAAGATTGCACCATGCTTCAATCCGAGAAGGGCATTGCTCGATTCACGGGCTGAAGGTCGAGTGGTGAAAAGGCCAACCACGGAAATGATGTTTCACTCCTAGGGCACTTGTGGGTCAGGTGGAGCTCTGGACACCGCTTGTCGTTCGGAATGGAGTTGAAGATGGCCGTGGTCCCAATGTCTCTGGCATTGGAAGATCCTATTCTAGATAAAGGATGGAAGTTGTGGTGCGATGTGATTTGGACCGGGTACTTCTGCAAGGCAGAAGGGAAACATAACTTCTCCTGTATCGGCAGGAGACAAAGATTAATTTGAAGATAAGTTAACGAACTTTTTTGTCAATGTATTTTTTTGCTTTGTATTCGTGTTTGTGACGTAATTATGTGAACGAACCCTATTCCCTAAAAGGCTTAATTAAGGAAGATGATTTTAAATATTGCATATAAATTATGTAGGACCTAATTAGATAACTAAAAAATGCCTATTGAGAAAAGTCGGTGGACGGAACCCCTGACGGGTCAGTCCTACGAGAAGGTGGTCCTAGAGGACTAGGAGGCTTCTCACAAGGTCTTACCATCATTCAACCCTTAGTATTGTTAGGTTAGAACCCAATTCATGCCGTTTAATGGGACTAGATTTGGACTGTGCCCTATGGGTAGAGAGGTTGAGCGGCGCATCCCTCTCGTTTCCCATTCTCTTTGAACCAAGTGAGGCATGGGTTTGCTTCGGATTGGGTATCTTTGCATAAAGTAGGATGTCCAGGACCCGACGCTAGGATGCTGTCAGGAGATGTTGACCACTAGGAACCCAGATTTCAGGTTGATCCCAGTGTGTTCGGTGGCAAACATTCCCTTGCGAGGCGGACTCGAGAAACCCTAGGCAACAAACCTTGTAACATTCCATGGGAGTGCCGGGTAGCCTCGCTTATATTCGTCTCTCGATGGACCACTAAAAACGTGCCTGGACAACCAATAGGTGGGCACGTTACAACTTTAATTTGGAATGAGTTATGTAAGTGCAGCTATTATGCTAAGCAAAGAGTTAGGTGACCATAGTATTATTTTAGTGGCATTAAATTTAGGTCATAACTTGTGAGAATTTGATAAAGCTTCTCTACAAGGTAGACTCAAGCGATCCTAGGAAGCAAAGTCTGCAAGACTCCAAGGGAATTCTAGACAATGTTGCCTAGAATGATCTCTTGATGGACTACTGAATCATGCTATCGACAGACAATTTGATAGCAACTTACATCTATATGTTCAGACCTAGTGTTTGATCCTCCTAAGAGGTAGTGAACTAGTAAAATTTCTTGAGCCCAATAATTTACATGAAGGATTGACCCACGTAGTTTACAAGTAGTACTTTAATTAAGGTGAATGGAGCTCTAACTCTCTACTTTAAAACATCACCATTTCCAAGTCTAAATAAGAACTAAAGCGTATGGAATACAACAAAACATTACATCAAAACCAATATGACCATAATTATAAGGTTCCTATTAATCAACTAGTTTTACTAAAAAAGAAAAAAGAGTATATATGTATTAATTAGATTATTATTGCAATTTCCAAAGCCCATTTAAAAATGGCACTTGAAGGGGCATCAAATTTTCTAAATAGACCTTTATTGTTATAAAGTCAATTGCTTTAAAACACTACAAGGGACTGGGGCAATAGCGACGCCGATTAGCGACGGCGTTTATCGGCGTCGCTATTGGCGTCGCTATATGCGTCGCTATTTGCGACGCATATAGCGACGCCGCAGGGAAAAAAAGCGCGGCCGAAACCAGAGCGCCGTTTTCATTTTGTTTTCTTCGCCTTTTGAGAGCGAGAGCGAGGGAGAGAGCCAAGGCTTTGTGAAAGAAGAGGAGGAAGAGACTTGTTGCCGCCGCCGCCGCCACCGCCACCGCCACCGTCGTTGTTCGCGAAGGAGAGGAGGAGCCCTCGTTGCAAAGAGAAGCCGCCCACGCTCGTCATATCTCATTGGTGAGTCTCCCTCTCTCTTTCTTTTACTTGTTGAAGGTTTAAATCGTTCTCTTTTGTTTATTTAGGATAGGAAAAGAAAGAGAAGGAGAGGGAGAGGGAGAGAGAGGGAGAGAAAGAGAGGGAGAGGGAGAGAAAGAGAGTGAGAGTGCATTCTCTCTCTCTCTCTCTCCCTTTTGCTTGTTTAATGTTTAAATTACTTTCTTCTTTGCTTGTTTAGGAGAGGAAATGAGAGAGTAAGAGAGAAAGAGAGGGAGAGGGAGAGGGAAAGGGAAAGAAAGAGAAAGAGAAATAGAGGGAGAGGGAGAGGGAGGGGGAGGAAATAGGAGAGGGAGAGAAAGAAAAAGAGAGGGAGAAGGAGGGAGAGTGCATTCTCTCTCTCCCTCCCTCTCCCTTTTGCTTGTTTAATGTTTGAATCACTTTATTTTTTTCTTGTTTAGGAGAGGAAATGAGAGAGAAAGAGAGTGAGAGGGATAGGAAGGGGAAGGAAATGAGAGAGGGATAGAAAGAGAAAGAGAGGGAGAGTGCATTGTATCTCTCCCTCTCCCTTTTGCTTGGAGGATGTTTAAATCACTTTATTTTTTGCTTGTTTAGGAAATGAGAGAGAAAGAGAGATAGAGAGGGAGAGGGAGAGGGAGAGGGAGAGGGAGGGGGAGGGGAAGGAAATGAGAGAGGGAGAGAAAGAGGGAGGGGGAGGGAGAGGGAGCGAGGGAGTGAGGGAGAGGGAGAGGGAGAAAGAGGGAGAAAGAGGGAGAGGGAGGAGGAGGGAGGAAATGAGAGAGGGAGAGAAAGAGAACGAGAGGGTGAGGGAGAGGGTGAGAGAAAGAGAGGGAGAGGGTGAGGGAGAGGGAGAGGGAGAGGGAAGGGAATGAAATTTAAGATAATATACGTATCGATAATGATATGCAATGTGCTTTGCATACGGCCACGTACTTCATCAAAATTAACCCAAAATTATTGTTATAGAAGTGGAGATCCCTTAAATTGAGTATAGGATAATTTCTCTCAGGTCTTATGACTATGAGTAGAATTGATTGAAATAAATTTTATTACTATAGTTGTAAAATTTCATAGATGGCGCGCATTAATTTTAAAATGGATTACTTATACTCAAAGCCGAGATATAACAAAAAATTATCTACCGGGACAAACAAATCGTTGAGCATGATACAAGGCCGAGATATAACATCGGAAAATCTCTCGACTACTATATACAATGCAAGGTTTATGGTCAACTTGCAAGTTGACGTACATCTCCAAAAAGCTATCCATTTAAGCCTCGTTTGCTGTAATGTAGATAAGATGGCAAACGAAGAAGGTCCTATTGTTCAAGACCGCGAGTCGTATCTTAATCAGCGTGTCCCATGTCCTTGCTCTCAATGCAAGTTGGCAATTAGACGAAAACGCCGATTGTCTATAGAACACGTACGACGATTTGGCGAGTTTCAACCTGAGATTATTGATCAGGCGATTGCAGATTTTCAGCAAACGGTATTTTCAAGTTAGCATTTTTCATGCATTGTACTCTCAAGCTAATTGAAAACCATACACAATAAGATTGGGTCTTGTTGGCAAATTTTGTGTCCAGGGGGGTGATGTCTCGACCCAAGGGGGAGTGCACCCTTTGCGGCCAATTAGAAGAGTTCGTGGACGTGAGATGGATGGATGGCAGGAGCCAATAGACCACTCGCAAGGCCCATCTATATCGTCAATGCCAGAGGAGACAGACAACCTTCCCGACTTGCCTACAATCTTGGAGCCTGAGATGGAGGCAATGATCGATGCATTGATTCCCATGGATGTTGAGACATCTGACCCGCTTAGAGAGGAAGCATCCATACCATTATATGATGGGTGCCGAGTATCTCGGTTGAAGACATTGCTTGCACTCTTAAGTGTGCAAGCGAAATACGGTTGGAGCGATACGAGTGTGACTGAGTTATTCAGGTACCTTGCATACAGACTTCATTGTTTTTTTTTAAAACAGTATTATTGTAAATATGGATGGATTTTTCAAGGTGTTTTACGATGTTTTCAGGTTATTGAAATATCATATATTGCCACCTGCAAACACCATGCCTGAGTCTCGTGATGATGCACGACATGTTTTACGGAAGCTTGGCATGGACTACAATAACATCCATGCATGTATCAACGACTGCATATTGTTTCGAGATGAATACGAGACTATGGAGACATGTCCAAAGTGTGGTGCTCACAGGTATCGACAGGACTTGCAAGGGCAGACCATCCCTCAAAAAGTCCTCAGACACTTTCCGCTCATCCCCCGCATAAACCACATGTTTCGCACGTCTGCCATGGCAAGCTTGACAACGTGGCATGTGCAGAATAGGTCTACGGATGGAGTGCAACGAATATCAGCAGATTCGCGCGCATGGAGCCACATTGACTCTACCTTCCCAGGCTTTGCGCGAGAGCCAAGGAATCTTCGGCTCGGTCTCGCCATGGATGGTGTGAACCCATTCGGTCTGCGCTCGACTTCTTACAGTGTGTGGCCTATAGTGCTTGTCAACTACAACATTCCTCCATGGCTTTCTACGAAGAAAGGACATCTCATCCTTAGCTTGCTCGTCCCGGGCCGCTACAAAGTAAAAAATATGGACGTGTATCTTCGTCCATTAGTCGATGAGCTTAAGATTTTGTGGGAGGAGGGGGTCACGGTGCAAGATATGAGCAGGCGCGATGGTCGGCGGTCAGCCAACATTCGAGCCATTCTCATGTGGACGATGCATGACTTTCCGGGATTGGGAGAGTGCTCAGGTGAGCAGACCTTTGTTCACGCCGGTAATATCTATATTTTATTTCATTCAATCAAGTATTCACTAGGTCGTGGATCGCCTTGCAGGTCTCGTTACCTCAGGTTATCATGCATGTCCATTGTGTGGGCCACAGTTAGACTCCCGAAGGTCACGAACCTGCCCACTAGCATGCTCACGATACAAGTTCACCTTCTTGTGCATCTTGTGGACGAAGTGGAGATTGCCGGACCTGTCCATACGCGATGGATGTTCTTCCTGGAGCGCTTCATGAAAACCCTGAAAGGCTTTGTGCGACAACGAGCTCGTCCGGAAGGTAGCATGGCGGAGGGTTGGTTGGTGTCAGAGGCATTAGTGCATATCTCACAATGGCTACCAACGGTGGAACCAGACAATGAAATGCTATGGACGCTCAAGGACGATGACAGGCTGACTGGAGATGTGGTGGTTGGAAATGGGGTAGAAAAAAGAATGGATGCCTCAATGGAAGAGAAAGTGAATCGCTTTTGTATGTTGCACCATGCCTCCATGGAGACGTGGCTCGCCAAGTACCAGATTGCAAGGCAAGATCGAGAGGAAGCGCGAGCTGAATTCCGACGCAGTACGCGTCACCGACCGATTCGATATCCCGAAGGCATGGAGGAGATGCCGCGGTTTATGTCAACACGATGGTTGCATGGAGCCTTGATCGCAGCATCCAGCGAAGGGGCAGAGGTCTCAATGGAGGAGTGGGAGTTCTCGAGGGGATGTAGTCCAAAGGTAATGAGGGGTTTAGAATGTGTCGTATCTGAATTTGTTTGCTACATCTAATTTGAGTGTTTCAATGTGCAGTACAAAATATATAGTGCAGCGTGGTCGCGCGGACGGCATTTTCGGGTGGAGCGTATTGACAAAATGCGCTCCACAATGGACTGTGGTGTCATGGCAAGGTTTGAGCAAGAGAGCCGGCGACGAGCAACGGATCCGAACACGGTTGTGGATGAGATGGAGTATTTTGGGAATTTGCAAAGTATTATTACGGTGGATTACCGTAGCTTCTCCATGATAATATTCGATGTGCAGTGGTTCAAAGTGGTACTTGGAGGAGCTGGCGCAACGGTTCGACGAGGTCCATCTGGATTTCTCGAAATAGATTCCGAAAAAAAATGGATGGATTTGCGCGACACCTTTGTGTTGCCGGCACATTGTGAATAGGTAATCTTCTAGTCATTTGCTTGCTAATTGTAATACGACATGCTTTATGTCACAATGATTTGAAGACGGTTTGTAAGTGTTTGTGAACAGGTAATCTTCTATCCAAATCCCCGACAACCTCGATGGTGGTATGTTATACCTTCAACTCCTAGAGGTGCGAGAGTATACGATCAAAGCGATGTTCCAGGCATAGATGAAGAATATATGCAAATAGAGGGATCGAAATTACAAGGGGTGGAGGCCACCGCAAGCTTGGAGCCCGCATCGGCTAACAATGATGGAAATACAGAAGTCGTAGAATTTTTTGAGAACGAGGCAGACTCGTTCTTTTGTGGTGACATGTCTATCGACCTTCCAGTGTATGCAGAGTTATGTCAGGAGATTAACATGGGACCATAGAATACTTCATTCTTGGAGAATTGTATTACTCAATTCGTTGTTTAGATCTTCCATAAAGGTAGATAAGATATGCATTTTAAGATGGATTTTTCAAAAATGATTTATATTAATGCGCTTTGTATAGTTTCAATTGATTATTCTAACATTATTTTTTATCTCTGCAGGTATCTTTATTTTCAGGATGAGTCGAGGGATGAGCGATGAGGAGTTTCAGGAGATGATGGCATGTATGTCTCCAGATCAGCTCGCGAGATTCAGAGAGATAGCAGATCAGGAGCTGTCTCGTTCTTCGTCAGGGCGCTCTGCTAGATCAGCTTCAGTGCGATCAGATGCTTCAGCTTCGAGCAGACGATCTCGACGCTCGCGACTTGGGCCAGAGGGAGGGACTGCGACTGCAGGAGGATCAGGGGGGTGCTGCTGTGGAGACACGGACGCGGTGTCTCCGTCTCGTCGTTCAGCTAGAGCTCGGTCACCTCCAGGATTTGTCACACCTGTGGGGACGTCCACTCCAGTTACTCCGGCTTTTGCGCAGCCGTCGGCAGATGTCACGCCTTTTGGTGGCACTCCTTTTGGTGGCACCCCCTCTGGTGGCACTCCTTTTGGTGGCACCCCCTCTGGTGGCACCCCTTTCAGTGGCACTCCGGGAGAGGGTACCCCCGTCGGTACACCGGATGTTCAGGGGTCTCCTGGATATGCCCAGGAGCGTGGACGGAGATGGGAGAGGGCCCATACGAGGCACACTCCTAGGGATTATGGATACCTAGTGGATGGCAGGTCAGGAGCTATCATCATGAATGATGAGGGGAGGAGGGTGATAGCTCGCATGAGGGAGTTGTGCCAACAAGTTTTTCGGCACAACGTCCTGGATCATTGGAGGAACATACCGGAGGGGAGCAAGGAGTACATAGTAGCATCCTTGCATGAGGAGTTCCCGGTGCCAGCCGCAGTGGATAGATTCTCTACGGGCTGGATGATGGATTGCATGCGTGCATACATGTCACATAGACGATCCGACGCACGCAAGGCAATCAAGAGTGGGGCTCCAAAGCCCGAGTGGTTAGATGTAGAGGACTGGCGCCGACTGAGGGAGGAGGCTACAAATTCGCCAGGACGTTGGAGTCAGCAGCGGGAGGCGGCGAGGGCACGAATCGAGGCCGGATCGGTACATCATCTTGGGAGTGGCGGCCACAGGACATATTTGGAGGACTTTGTAAGTTTCTCTTTTGTTTTGCTTATTTGTTTTTTTGAGATATTATTTGTACTGACAATCATATTTCTAACAGTTAGCATTTTGTTTTCTTTGCAGCACTCCATTACAAATCGTGATCCGCAAGGCCTTGAGACTCAATATGCAGAGAGGCACGGTCTCAGATCATTGATCGACCGATTGTACAGACGCGGCGGCCCAGTAAGTCTCTCATCTTTCATGTCCGTAGTTACCATGAGATATTTGAATGCATTATTGTATGGTGGATTGATATATTGTTTCTTTTTCTGCAGAATCCGTTTGATGCTCCTTTGCAGAGGGACGAGCTTTCGGGGGACGACGATTTGTAGCTCGCCCTCGGATCCTTAGCGCTCACATACCTTTAGTTTTTAGTCGCCCGATCTATGTAGACATTTTCTATGTATTAGTGATATTGTTTTATGATTGTACCAATCGCATTTTATGCGATATCATGTATTTATTTCATCTATCAGTTTTATGATTTCAGTATAGATTCTTTTTGTTTGCAAACGCTTTGTATGCAGCAGTGCAGAAACTATTTTGTATGGCTCTCATACAGCACACAGTGCTATATGTGGCAGGGCAGCTTGCTGCCCTGCCACAAAATTTTTTTTTCCTCTGTTACCGTCGCTATTTGCGTCGCAAATTTACTGCAGGCGTCGCTATTGTCGTCGCTATCAGCGTCGCAAATTCTCTGTAACCGTCGCTATATGCGTCGCATTTGCGACGCATATAGCGACGCAAATAGCGACGCATATAGCGACGCAAATAGCGACGATTCCATGGCGTCGTCAATAACGACGCTTTTTGCGACGACGGGGGCAAATTTTGTTGTTTGTATTTTCGTCGCTTTAAACGTCGCTATAAGGTCTATATCTTGTAGTGAAATTTTGATTTTAGGAGACTCTAAAGTAAAGCTATTACAAGGATGCCCCTATTGAAGAGGGCTTATTGTTGCACTCACTTTCCTCCAAAACTATGGTAGTTGAAAGGGACTCAATAGATTACAGGTGATCAAAGAACTCTCTCAAGCTTAGTTATTTGAATGAGCAAAAGACTAATTAGCTTATGGTATTGTCCTGGGTTAAGAAAGAAAAATGATTATCTAGCTATAGCTTCAAGATTGCTCGTTATGGTGCTAGTTTTAGATCTTTAGGTTGCTATTTATTGGTTTACTAATCTTAAAAAGGACTTGTGGCATGCATGTGAAAATCCTTATGGAATAGCACAAGGAAGAGGTCAATTCAAGAATTTCAAGATACATTAGCAGGTGTTTGGCTCATATCTTTAAGGAAGCTTGCAAACTTTTTCTTAAGGCTTACAGACACACTCACTATTGACTATTCCAACCCCATATTTGATGTTGTAAACATATCAAAATAATGTATCTTATATTTTTTCTAGTAAAAACAAGATAGCTAATCAAAATAAATGAGTCGACAAACACTATATTAGGACTACCTAATGATGCTTCCACCATTGTATTTGTTGTTCGACATTGTGGTTATAAAGCATTTAGTCATGTCTAAAATCTACTCCCTCTTCTTGAAAAAACTAGTTACACATCTTACACAGTCTATACAATAAGTTGATTTCACATACCATTTTCACATGTAGTTGTTCATTTTGTATAATAGTAAAGAAAGTGAATAATGAAATCATTAAGTTTGACAACCTTCTTTATAAAAACACAAAAAGCTAACATTATGCACAATGGACCTTACCAGTTTCAAATTTATGGTGGGAAAACTTGCAACATTTAAGAGTAGGCTTTCAAATAAAAGGTGTGTTTACATGGAAAAGCCTAAAAGAGTATTCTCAAATGAAGGCAATAGATACAACAATTACTAGAGGTAGCAAAATTTTCAAATAATCTAAGACAAAGATCATGTCTTGGAAGAACCCAAAAGAGTATCCTCAAACCAAGGCAATAGATACAACAATTACTAATGTAGCAATTTATTTTGAATCATCCAAGACAAAGATCATGCCTTAAATGACATTGCACCTTGCAAACATTGTGGGTAGAATGAGAAGTGCATCTTAACGACAAGAGATGTTCATATTGTTTCTACAAGATGAAGGTGTTTCTATTGATTCTACAACATGAATACCATAGCATGGGCATACAACTCTGCCTTCAATCCATTGGGATCTATCACAAACGTACAAGGTTGCCGCACCTACATGTTTGTTCCAAGTGTTAGTACAAGGATGACAACATATTACAAGATCAAAAGATTCAAGAATGAATGTTCCAAGTGTTTGTATAGGGCATGAATACATAATATAAGATCAATGGTCGCCAAGCCCCCACTCATAATATTATGCCAACATAAAGATATGAGACATATGAGAGCTAAGTAATTTAGGTGAGTAATCTCTCATATGCCAAAAAGGAGAACAAGGAGGTGAAGTTATCCTAATGTGCAATAGATTGATTTGAATGGATGTACTATGTTTTATAATGTGGGGTAAATTGATTAAGTTGAGGGGGAGTGTGAGTATGCTATTTGTATGGATGGAAACTATATGTAATCAAGCACTAGTGGATCGACTCAATGGGAATGCGTTACATACATGTTGCCATGAGTGTGGAATGCATGTAATCCGGAATTGATATGGCCTACAACGTGTAAGGAAGAGTAGATCAACTGAATGGGAGTGCATTAAACCCATGTTATGAGTGTGTGGAATGCAAATGCATGTAATCCGGAATGGATATGGCCTACAACATATATCGAGTATGAAAATATGAGTGCGATGTACACATGAAATTACCTTGGCATAGATTGCGTATAAGACAATGTCATTGTTGTGGGACTGACTAGCGCTGATCACCTCAAGGTTGTGTTGCTCCACGAGGTGAAGGATGGTAGGGAAGAGGCCCCGCTTCCTCTCATGGCAGCCGATGCTGATAGAAACTGATGATGGCGGTGATAGTTTTGATGCCCGTAGTGTTGATGGTGGCGATGATGATGATGATGGGTCCTCAGCTTTGATCTGATCAGCCTCACCGCTGATCACATTATCGCCATCATAATTACCCAGCACTTGGATATAAGGCGCCTCTTGCTCCAACTCCTTCATCAGCTCTTCATTATCACTCATCATATCCTCGGCCGTCTTCCTTGGTTTTACTCTATTCACACTTGACGCATGATTATTATGATCATGATTATCATGTTTGTTATCATCTTTTGATCCATCTGCCTGAGTGAGCTGCAGCTTGTCGCCCTTGGTGCATGCCTTTCTTGCTGTTGACGCTGATGATTGCAGTAGCCGCTCTACTGTCTCTAGTACAAACAGCTTCTTTTGCAACCCTTTGAGCTCCCTCTCTAAGGTTTGAATGTAGTTGCGAGTCTCATCAATGATTGTGCACCGATCATGCTGCAGCCACCACCACATGCACACGTATTTTTAGACGTCTACTGATTTGTTCCACTTGGGGAACAAAACCTAGGGTTTCAACTCACGTACCTATAATTATACTCAACCCACACTCAAACTACTAGAAGCAACGGTACCACCTTATCGCCATACACATGTATTTTTATCTATCTTGCACAATAAAAACTTGTACCCCTAGCACTAACAAGAACATCAATTTTTACAACAAACAACATCAAAGATGCTCTTGGTAATGTTTGTGGTACTAAACTCCCCTAAGACTACCAAAAGCATTCACATCAACAACAACATTACCAATTACCAACATGACATTGTTTTTTGTTGTGTACTGCCATAGAGTCAGCAAATTATGTTAGCTAGAATTATATGTGTTGATCTTTGGTTGTTGTCAATATCATCATCAAAGACAAGCATCCACAAAAGTAATCACATTATTATTTTTGGGTAGCTATAAGTATGTCAAATCTTGGCAAATATCATTGCAAAGACACTTCTTGTGATAGGCACAAGTACATCAAGACTTGTAAATACGATATCTATAAATACATCAAGACTTGTAAATATGATCACATCATTATATTAACTAGCCATAAGTACATCAAGGCTTGGTAAATATGATCATGCACATTAATCGTAGTAGCTACAAGTACATTTAAGGCTTGGTAATCTTTATTGGTTGTAAGGAGAATGCTTGTATAGACATCCCTTATAATAGTAGCTACAAGTAAACCAAGAGTGGGTAAATAGGTTTCGGGTGAAATTCTAGACAAAATATCAAATGCCATGCATATATAGACGATTTTTGGAATTTTCGAGCTGAAAAAGTTATCCCCATAATTAAGAAAACCCCCAAAAAATATAATTCGACCTAAAGTTGGACTCTACTTTTTATTGATATTAATGGTTGTAAGTACAATCCTCTAGTGATCATTACTTCTAGTAGTCATGAGTACATCAAGAGTCATTCAATGCCACTAGCAATATGTACAATTTTCATAAAAAATTAAAGGCTGTCACTAGTTAACATTCACAAGGGTCATAAGAAGGTAGCTTAAGCACTTCTCCTTTTTTTTGGTTGTTCACCAAGTTTCATTATTGTCTATGTCACTATACTACATGACAAAAAGCATGAGTTGGATGGTGCGAAGGACATATTCGTTAATTTATGGTGAATTTCTCACTTTTTCAATTCGTGAACGGAGTACTCCTCCTATAATATAACTAGGACTAGGATGTGAATATATGTCTCTATCCCTATCCTTTTTCACACATAGTACTGAAAAAGAGAGATTTGGGCATACAACAATACATTTTTCACTATTCACTAGACCAAGGGCTCGAGAATAGAAATTGATTGTATGTCCTTATGATGACCTTTATTTATTATGTAGGTTTTTTGCCTTGGTAATGAAACAAAATAGAAGTACTTTTACATGTAGGGTATTTGGCAATAGTAGTAAATGAAAGACTCACAATAACTCCCTCTTGAGCCAAGAATATCAAATGGATGAGTAACCATTTTAAAGGCAATGTGTAAACTCACTAAAGTTTAACCAAGTCAATGAAAGTGAAGGTGATAATGTGAACCTATAAATGGTAGGAATACCAATTACTATAAGATTTGCTTGTTGTGGATTTTTCAATCATTTTTCCATTTTGGTGCCTTGTTATTAAAAAAAACATTGTCTTACTCTTTCTTATGCTTCTAAATATATTGAGGGTGGAGCTTATATTGTCATATTGAGGAGTTCACATGCACTACTTGTGCCAAGCTATGGCCCAAGGGCATTGGTGGCAACAATGAATGTACTCCTCGAAGCCTCAATATCTATACTTGAGGCGAGATAACATAGCACTTGTGCTAGGTTATGGCATGAGACCATTTATGGCAACAATGAATCAAGGTCTTCCTTGAGATCAATGCTTTGCAATGGAAAATGGTTAGCATGTAAGCATCCAGGCATGCATACTTTTTACATCTAGTGTATGTGATCATCTTGATAATCAACCTTGAAAGATGCTTCAAGCACCTTATGAAGAGAAGGGTTTTAGTTTTATCTCAGTTCATCTTTTGATTATATAAATACGTTACAAAACATATTATATGGTTTGGAGTTAAAGGTGGGGATGTCATAAGAAATGCCATGTTTACTTTAATTGGAAGATAAATGCAAAAAAAGGGTTACGTATCTTAAGAAGTTTAACATTTTCTTATGTAGGAAAAATAGATATTTTCATTAGTTTTCTCTATAATTGGAAGAGAGAGAGAGAAGCAGCGAGGGAGGGGTAGGTGGGTACCTGAGGGGTTTTGGTCGGAAGCAAGGAACGAAGAGTATGGAACAAGCGAGTCATTTGCTTGCGGCGCACGCTCTCAGACACTACATGCGTCGTGTACTGCAGGAGCAGATCATCAGCAGCAGCTGCTTGATCATGATCCACATCACTACTGTTACGAGTACTGCCATTATAGCCATGATTCATGGTCATCATAGACGCACTGCGCTTAAGGGCACTGCTGGACGACGTCGCCATTAGCAAGTTAGAAGACGACTGAGAAGAAGGGAGATTGAATCTGTTATTAATGGCAGGATTATGGTTACTGTAACCATTATTACGGATGATAGGCTTGAAGATCCGGCGGCTCGCCCCGAGAAAATCCGAGAGTTTGTAGCCTGCAGTTGTGGATGGGCTGCTGGTAATGGCGGACCCAGTGCTCGGCTTCTTCTTTTTATTGGTATGCATCCGGTCCTGATTAGCCACGTGACTAACGACAGGATTAGCTGCTGCAGCCGCCTGATTACTGGAGTAATTAGCGGGATTTGTGATCAGATTAGTAGAGGAGGTCGAGAGGCAGGCGCGCGCAAATGCCAATAGGTCGCCCACATTATGACTCTCATTATCATATTGCTTAGTATCATCATCAAGGTGATCGTCAATCGTCCTGTTGCCTCTATTGAACGTGTCATTATGATAGTGATCCTCACCATTGATAATCGCATCAGCTGCGCCATTAATCAGCTCAACATGATCATCCATGGCGTCATATCGATCATCCGCATTGAGATAATCACCCATCTGTTGATCATAGTTGTGGTCAGCGTCGCAATATTGGCCCACATCTGCACCACATTTGGCAATAATCACGAATCGATCATGCGAAAAACCACAATCAGGCTTATATCGATAATTAGAATTTCTAAACAATATGATATAATATCTGAATTCCCATTGTCTATGGAAGATTGCTGCAGTTACCCTTATTGCTGATCCATATAAAACCCTTAATCAAGCTCATATCGACTGACTAAAATGCTCAATTTGTGTGTTCAATTTGTATACTCATTTGCGTTCAATTTGTATAATCATGGTATTCAATTCTGCATTTCCCAATTTCTATGGAGCATTAGTCTAATTGCCCCAACTTATAACTTTACCTAAATCATAATCATATCTATTTTATTCTGCATTTCCAATGTCTATGAAAGGTTGCTGCAGTTGCCACTTGCCCTTGATGCTGATTCTTAGAAAAACCCTATTCAGGCTTATATCCACTTAACTAAAATGCTCAAAATGTGTGCTTAATTTATATAATCATGTGTGTGTTTCAATTTGTATACTCAGGTGTTCTCAACTCTGTATTTCTTAATTTCTATGTAATTGCCCCAAATTAGAAGTTCAGTATCGAAATCTGCACCTGAAGGAATCTTGGTGAAGAGCGCCGATTCCATGGCGGCTGCAATGTTGCCCATGAGATCGAGATCATCGTCAGACCAGCCAGAGCCGCAGCTATTGGAGCCAAGATTCATGGACAAATCGGGGCCTGAATGATGCATTAAATGATGATCGATTTGATGACCATGATGATGCTCAGGAGTTATAATATTTAGCTGCTCACCCATACCAGCTCTAATGGAGAAATTGGACGGTATGCTTGAGAGAGAGAGAGAGAGAGTGTGTGTGTGTGTGGAGATGGATGGATTCAAGAGGCCACCAATGAGGAAGGCTCTCTGCAAATACTTCATCGAATATATGGATAACACTATATATAGACGAGTCTCGACGTAGTGATATTCAAAAGTATATGGCAAATTGGCGTGGAAAAGCATTCTATGCAAAGAGCATTGATTGAAGGGCCCATCCATGGAGTCTTAATAATTGAAGGCGCACCGGCTTTTCACTGGTCTCTCCCGAAAAATATAATTTGATGTACTAGTAAAATAGGGATAGGGACTCGGGAGACGTAAGTTCAGCTCATGTGCAGCTGCGCAGGAAGTCATGAGCTGTTATTGGATGTAGTACAATAGCGAGAGGCAAGTGGCCCGTGGGTGGTGCAGGTGAAGGCTCGCTCGCTCTCTCTCTCTCTCTCTCTCTGTCTCTACAGCGTACACACATCCGTCAATGGTGACTGGTCTGGTCCAATCTTAACCCACATGTTACAATTTTGCATCCGTCCTTGTCTTTCATTGCAGGGCCTAGTAGTGACAAGAGGCAACTGCCTTCCTACTTTCGGGATAGCGCTCACCCCTTATTGGAATTCTGGGCACCAGAGCTCCAACATTGAAAGAATTAGCTAGCAAGTTTCCATTCCAAATTCCCACCGCCATACCGTTGAAAAACAGTCTCTACTCCAATCTGATCCGGGCCTTCCATCACTTAAAAACTTTCCTACACTCACTAGGGAGTTGTTCCTATTGTCCGTGAGTCATTTTGCCCTGCTTCATTATCTATCTTGAATGTCTGCATCTCCCTTCATTTGTCTTTCTCCATCTATCCTCCCATGCCATCCTTGTGCAGAAAGTTGTAGATCATCAAGCCCGTGAAGTGTCTATTTTGTGAAATAGATTTATTCAAAAACAAAAGCAAGAATCTATGTTTCAAGGGTGACTTATGGCCATGGGAGGTTTGAGAAGATTTGCGAAAATGTGAATGGCTTAGGAATATTCAATGTATGGGGAGTGTAAAAAACTAGGAAGATATTTGTATGTTTGATATATTTGGGAAATAATGCCATATCGCATTAACGTAGGGATAAAACTATAGGAGACTTGTAAATTTTACACCATTCAGTAATATTCAGAATAGTTTCCTTATCTCTCTAACTTCTCCAAGCTTTCATATTTTCTGTCACCTCTTTTCTCACATTTTAATTTTTCTCTCTCCTCTTTTCTCTCTTGTTTCCACTCTTCTCTCTCCTCCGTAGACACCTGTATGGTGAAGAAGACAATTTAATTGAAGGCTATTTCAAGATATGCAAGCAAAGTTAGAAGCAAGCCAAACAAATTGCTAGGTTGTCATCAAGACAAAAGTAATTTTGAAAGGTATTTTGTTAAAAGAAGAGATCTAAGGAGTTAGTCATGGTTTAAACTTTGGTTACTTTTTGGAAAGGTTTTCTCTATCTTCTTTCTTGGAAGCTTTCTTCCAAGCTTCTATGGTGGCCAGCCTTCAATCTCTTCTTTTGATCAACTAAAGCATTTTCTTCTCTTCAAACCTTGGGACAATTATTCCTTTCAATCTATCAAGCAAGTCAACAACCATTGTCAAGAAGTGACGTAGCCAACTGCAATAAGAAGAGGCCCAAAATTCACATCATTAATTGCAGTAATCTGCAAGCAACAACATAGTCAGCTCTAGCACTTCATCTCTTGCGCACACTTCAAATACTTGATAATCATAAAGCTCCCTTAGTATTCTAGCAAGGTTGCTCTAAATTTGTGTTGAGATATCAAGCTCCACTCGTGATATGCCAGGGTGACCGTTGTGCATTTATGTCACCGACTTGTTACCTACAGATGCGGTTGGTACACCGCCCATGAATAATAGCTAGATGACAGCTATCCTTATCTACTCTAGTTCGTGGCTCAGTTAGTATGCCACCTTAGTTAGTTGAGTTTGGTTTGAGACCCATATATAGGGTTCTTCTATTTTCTTTTGTATTTGAGTTCTTTTGGCTTACATAACTAAGAAGATGAAAATTGTTTTCAGCCTCCACCTGTGTGTGTATTCCCCCATTGTGCAAGCAAGAAAGCTACAAGTGAGACTCCTTCCTTCTCTCCCACAATCTTGACATGGTATCAGAGCGTGGTTCATGGTAAGGAGCTCAAGAAAGCAAAGCAAGTTCGCGGTGTTCTGGTAAGAGAACCAATGTTGCTTTCATTTTTCGAGTTTGGGAACAAGTCTCTGCAGGTAGCACAGCTGGAAAGTGCAAGAGTGCATTCTCTTAGATTGAGACGCTCTTTGCGGTGTAGCAAGGGGGTAGTATATGCTGCGGGAATGGGCTTTAGCCCTTGGTTGCCCTGTTTTTTTAATTCGAGGCCATTTCGGGGCCTGTTTTGGAGGCGGAAGTTTTTCGCATGCACTCAAGAAAAGGCCCTATTTTATGCTGTGCGACCATTGTTCTACAGGTCGGTGAAAAGTTACTGTAGAAATTGCATCGTATGCCTGTGCGCAGAGACATTGGGAGTTACAGAATCATCCTTGTTGCCTGTTGATGTAAAATCGTCACTAGGAAGTGACTGTGTGGTCAAATACCACTTTCCTCAGTTTTGCAGATTTGCCCTTATGAGGCTAAAGCTGTGTTTTTTGCAGTAACAGAAGTGTTTGCAGTGTTCTGTAATGGCGTCTGATTCTCTTTCACAGATTGTCACTGAAAAGATTGACAAGAACAACTTCCAAGCGTGGAAGTTTAGAATGACGAATTTCCTTATGGGAAAAGGATATTGGGAATTCGTTGCAGGAAATGAAGAAGAACCAGTTCTTTCTGATGTTCCCAATCAACAACAAATGCAGGCATTTAAATGATAGTATGAGAGAGCCAGAAAAGTTATGTATTGGCTGTCTATCAGTATTTCAGACTCTATGATTGTGCATATTTAGGATGCAAGTACGCCAAAGGAGGCATGGGATACTTTGTCAAAAATATATAGCACAAATATGCAAGCCAGGAAAATGCAGCTCAAGCAAGAGTTGCACGATGTGCAAAGAGAAAGTATGAGCATCAATGACTACCACATGAAGGTGAAGAAGATTGCAAATGCACTTGCTTCCATTGGGTCACCAGTGGAAGATGATGATTTAGTTTCTGTGACCTTGAATGGTCTAGGAAAGGATTATGCACAGTTCTGAACATCCATTTCCATCCGTGAAAGATTTTCTGATTTTGAGGAGTTGATTGCTCTTCTAATTTCTGAGGAGCAGAGAAATGGTGGTGTATCTTGTTCAGGAGGAACTTCAAAAGAAGCTGTCTTCTACTCAAATGCTGGAAGAGGTAGAGGCAGAGGTAGAGGAGGCCGATCTGGAGGCCGTGGTAGAAATCAGAATATGCAGCAAACTCAAGAAAACCAGTCCTATGGAGGAGGACGTGGTAGAGGCAGAGGGAGCCAAAGAGGTCATGGTGGATGGCAAAGAGACAAAAAATGCAAACAGCAATGTTGAATGCTACTACTGTGGTAAAATGGATCATATGGCTAAAGACTGCTATAAAAAGCAGAATGACATCATGAATGGAAAATTGCAACAAGGGAATAATGCATCTTCTAGTAGACAGGGTGATGACAGAAATGAGTACTTGTTTATGGTGCAGCACATGACCATTTTTGTGACAAGTGCAGAAGAAAGCAACGATGTGTGATATGTTGACTCAGGTGCATCAAACCACATGACAGGTCATGGAGAATGGATGCAGGATGCAAGGAAAATGGAAAAACTAGGATTTGTGGAGACTGGTGATGATACTGCACATCCTATTGTGCAGATTGGAAATATTCCTTTGTCTATGCATGATGGGAAAAAGAAATACCTGTCGGATATATTTCATGTCCCGAATATCACCAAGAACCTGGTTTCTATTGGTCAAATGGTTGAGCAGGGCTTGCAGGTCAGATTTAATTCCCATGGGTGCTTTGTTGAGGATATGAAAAATAAAGGTTGTTTGATAGCAAAAGGAAAGAAGAAGGGCAGAATGTTTACATTGGATGCAGACATGCCTGAATTGAGTGCAACAATGTTTGCACATGGGACCGGTGTAGTTGCAGATATTGATATTTGGCATAAACGCATTGGCCATGTTAATGTATAGCAACTTAAATCAATTTGCAAGCCCAAAATATTGTTGCAGGATTGCCTAAATTTAAGGTTGCAAAAATGCATAAGGTATGTGAAGCCTGTCAATTTGGAAAACATGCAAGAAAACCATTTCCTAGACATGTTCAAGAGAGTAAGAAGCCATTGGAATTAATCTACTCTAATGTGTGGACTACTAAAGCTGCATCTATTGGAGGCTGTCATTATTTTGTCACTTTTATTGATGACTGTATTTTATGAAAAAGAAAAGTGAAGTGTTTGGGCATTTCAAAACTCTTAAAGCTATGGTTGAAAGAAACAGGCCTGCAAATAAAATGCCTAAGGTTAGATGGAGAGGGAGAGTACCTCTCAAATGAGTTTGCAAGGTTCCTACAAGAGCATGGCATAAAGCAGCAATATTCATGTAGTCATAACCCACAGCAAAATGGAATTGCAGAAAGAAAAAATAGGCATATTGGAGAGGTATCTCGTGCCATGCTCAATGAAAAAGACCTGCCAGATTTTTACTAGGCTGAGGCAGTTGCTATAGCAGTCTACATAATGAACAGGACTCCCACTGCAGCAATACATGGGATGACTCCAGAGGAGAGATATACTGGTAGGAAACTAGATATTTCTCATTTGAAAATTTTTGGTTGCATTGTCTATGTTTATGTGCTAGGTGAGTTGAGATCCAAGTTGCATCCAAAAGCTGAGAAGTGCATCTTTACTGGTTACTCACTTCAGCAGAAAGGGTATAGATGCTATAACCCTTTTACTCGTAAGTTTACAGTGAGCACAGATGTTGTTTTTTATGAGATAAGTAGCTGGTATAAACCAGTAAATGTGATTAATGATGTAGATGCACAAAATGGTAATGCTGCACAGAATTCACAACAGCAGTCACAAAATATTAGTGAACCTGGAGTGTCCTCTGGCAGTGGTTCACATTCTTCGCCATGGACAGGTAGATTGAGATTAGGAAAATCTCCTCAAAGCAATGCAGAAAGTGGTATGCAGGTTTCACGAAAAGGAAAAGAGAAGGTAGATCAGCCCATGTTTGATGTAAATGTAGGTCACTCTTATGTGGATGGTGAATCCAGTGGCTCAGAACAGAGCATTGATGATGAGTTGGGTATTCCTTCTATTGTTACACCTGGAGTAAGGAAGACCAGGGATGTTTTGAGAGTACCTGGGAGTGAACTTGCTTTGCGCAGGTCTACCAGAGCTAGGTATCCTGTGGATAGGTTGAAATATGATGGATTTACGGCCATTCACTATGCCTATATGGTCAAAGTGATATAGAAACCAGAACCCACTTCTTTTGAGCAAGCCATGGGAAAAGAAAAATGGGAAAAAGCCATGGATGAAGAAATGGATGCCTTGGAAGCAAATGCTACATGGGAATTGGTACCTTTGCCTAAAGATAAGAATGCAATTGGTTGTAAGTGGGTTTATAAGGTGAAGCACAATGCAAATGGTTATGTGAATAGATACAAGGCAAGATTAGTAGTCAAGGGGTATGCACAAATATATGGCATTGATTATGAAGAAACATTCAGTTTGGTTGCAAGGATGGCAACCGTAAGAGCAGTTATTGCTATGACTGCATCAAAGGAATGGTCTTTACATCAGATGGATGTAAAGAATGCCTTCTTGCATGGTGATTTGCAAGAAGAGCTCTATATGGAGTAGCCATAAGGTTATGTGCATGCTATTTATCATGAGTTTGTTTGCAGGTTGAAGAAAGCCTTGTATGGCTTGAAGCAAGCATCTAGAGCATGGTCTGACAAGATAGGACAGTATCTTGTCACGATTGGCTTTCAGATTTCCAAGGCGGATTTCTCACTTTATGTGAGAAAAATAGAGAAATGTATTATGCTGCTAGTCATTTATGTTGATGATTTGATTATCACAGGTGATAGTGATGAAGATATCCTTCATATGAAAATGCTATTGAAGCAGAAGTTTGAGATGAAGGATTTGGGAGAGCTGCGTTATTTCTCGGGCGTTGAGGTGATTAGATCACCAAGTGGGATATGGCTCTTGCAAAGGCAGTATGGATTGGACATGCTGTCCAAATATGGGATGACAGGCTGTAAGCCTATTTCAGTTCCTTTGGAGCAGAATGTGAAGCTGAGCGGAGATGTAGGTGAGCTTCTCGAAGACCCTATTATGTACAGACGCATAGTAGGAAGTTTGATTTATATGACTATTACCAGGCCAGATTTGAGCTATGTTGTTGGATTGGTAAGTCAGTTTATGCAAGCTCTAAGGAAACCGCATTTGGATGCGGCTAGACGCATACTTAGGTATGTGAAGTCCACATTGCAGTATGGACTATTTTATGAGACTGGGGTTCGAATACAGTTGCATGGATACACTGATGCTGATTGGGCTGGTAGTATTTTCGATAGACGATCTACCAGTGGATATGTGTTCTCTTTTGGGAGTGTTGCAGTCACTTGGAGCAGCAAGAAACAGCCTACAGTTGCCTTGTCAAGCACAGAGGCTGAGTATAGGGGTGCAGCAATGGCTGCATGTGAGGTATCTTGGTTGCATAAGCTACTTTATGATATACATCAGCCTACAGATGGGCCTACTGTCATTTATTGTGACAACATGAGTAGTATACACTTGGCAAATAACCCAGTCTATCATTGTCAATGAACCTTTTATAAGATGGAAGACTCTTCTATTTTGAAGTTTCTTTAATCTATAAGCACTCGAGGGTGAAAACATGGTAAGATGGCACCAAAATAGGTTGTCCATAAATGACAAGCTAGGCTAGATTCTTAATGGTTGTACCATAGCATAGCCTATCATGATATATATAATTGGAAAGTCCTTGATAAGAAGAATCTAAAAGGCTATTCTTCCAAAGATTTTGATATTTTTTACAAAAAATTTACCAATCGCCCAACTTTTTAAATGACCTAACTACTTGATAAATGTTCCACCTTAGCATGCTTTCATTGTAGGATCGATCAATTGATGGACATTGAAGCAATGGAGAGCTATGGAGAAATTAGGGGCAATATCTTCACCTTTATGATTAATGGTTGATTCATTTTGGTCTATCAATCTTCATTAATCCTTGAAAGATGTAATCCACTCATTAACTTCTAAAATCTCTCATAAACCAATTGTTGTAGCTTGATCCACTTGTTGATGGGAGATTATAATATCCAAAGGCTTTAAATGCATTATAATCAAAGAGATGCCTCTTCTCACATTGATAAAATCCTTTTGATCAATTCTTACCATTAATCTCATTTCGATTGAAATTCCATTTCAAAATTCTTATGCATAGATTGAATAGCTATGATTTGTGCTTAGATTCTTAGTGGTTCTAAAAGTATATTGTAAGATAAGCTAATGCAATCAATGAGTCACTAAATTGCAATAATAAGGCCGTAACCTAATCTTCCATTTCAATTCATTCTTGCTAATTGATCCTTACACTCCATGAAAGGCTAAAATCTTTGTTTTTTGATGCCAGGAGGCATATTCCACGGTAGATTCCGTGCCACGATGGATTCCATGAGGTTTTACGGTGGATTCCGTAAACTTTTATTAACGAGGCTTACACAAAGTGGATTCTTTGTGCGAGAAGTCAATGGGAACGCCTATCCTTTTCGGGCGTTTTGTTAATTTGATGTGTACATGGGTGATTCCGTAAAATACATATTTAATTAATAAACGTTTATGAGTTTAGAGTGCGCACCCGTGATAAATTAAGGTTAAGATTGATTTCTAACCAATTTATTTATGTAGCTGAAGACTGCTAGGTATTCACTTTTGTCGGTTTAATTGTATTATTTTACTAACGATTGTGAATGCTTCATTTGATGTGTAGAGATAGCAGCGGTGGCAGTGGAAAGCATTGAAGGATAGCGTGTATTCAAGTTATCGCCAATATTTTGATGGGCGCGTATCTTAGGCATGGCGCCTATATTTTATCGCGCTTATTTATCAAGGCGCTTGATATTTATTTATTATTTTTGTATGCGCATGGGTGCACGATTTAGATATTTGTATTTGGACATTGTATTTGGGTACGCCTGACTTCTTGGGTGCCCATTAGCTTTAATTCTTTATTGGCACAAAAGAAAACTCAAAAGCTAAAGCGTGCTATTTTGTAATTAATTGGGCTATTATTTGAGCTTGAAGATGATTAATATATGAAATACATGCTTTGTGGAGTGCTCACACAAGGCATGGGGAGAGATTGCACCCAATTGGTCTCTTTTTCATGTCGTGCAAGCTTTCTACATCGATTTGTGTGCAAAAAGTAGAGTTCTTTTGTTCTTGGGGACCTTCTGACACTCAGTACATGCGCTTACGACATCCAATCTGTGCACAAGTGGTATCAGAGCGAAGCTGAGATCGAGAGCTTCCAATTGCTTACCATCTTGCGTGAAGGCGGAGCTCCTGGAACGATCGAGCCCTACAGTCAGTTTCGTCGCGAACGGTCGATACCGATGTGTTCCTCTGGCGGTTAAGAACCCCCTTCTGCACTCTTTGATCACGAAGGACCAACTTGTGGAGGTAGAGGACTACTTGGACATCTTCTTCTTCAAGTCGTCTGTCATCAACAGATAAGAAAACTCCTCTTCCATAGCTAAAAATCTTAAAAGCTTTATGTCAAAGGTTACTAAGCTTAATAGTAAGCTTTTAAAAAATCTTACTTAAATGAATCTGATAATCGGCGGCAGTGGCATGTCCTGGACGGCGCCGAATCCATCGCCAACATACTCAGTTACCCAAAAATCACGTAGGCTCATAAAGCCTTAAACTACTAAGTCTACCAAGTCCTCCAAGTTTTCTTACTTCTGCAAGTCACCTAAGTCCACAAAGGTCAGTCAAGTCATCTCCAACCACTCCCATAAAGGCAGTTCACACACAGAAGGTCATATGCAATTCATATGCAGTTTCTACGAAGACAACGAATACCGCAATCGCAAAGGACAAAGACCATAAAAGCCAAACAAAAATATACAAGCCTTGTATACTTGCCTTTGAGCTACGCTCATCCCGCTAATCAGATTTCGAGAGTGTGAGGTCTTTTGGATTTTACAAGATGACGGAACAATATATGGACGATTTTATGGCTGAAGGTGATTTACCCGAACCAACGATGGAGCAAAAGTTGGATTTGATTATGATGCAACTCGAAGAAGAACGAAGAGCCCGATAAGCTTTGCAAGTTCAATTGGCCAATCTACAATGATCTACCACCGACAAAGATGGACCGCAACCCGAAGATCTTATACGATGTACCATCGATGTGATGCTTGAAGCCCAATCCATCTGCAAAGAAACAAAGATAAGTAAAAGAAACTTCAAATTTCGTACTTTCAATGGATCTAGAGATGGAAAGACTATACTTGCATTTGATGATTACTTCCATGAAGAGACATATGCTGAGAAAGACAAAATTAAATGTGTCACTAATCATTTAGTCGATCGAGCATCTCTATGGTGGACTGTGGTCCACAAGAGCATTGATTGTCCCACTACCTGGGAGAGTTTCCAAAAGAAATTTTTGCAGAATTTCCTTCCTCCTCAGTTCCATGAAAAAGCCATAAAGCAATGGGATCTTCTACAGCAAAGAGATCGCGAACCTATTTCCCAATACACTGAACGTTTTTGGAATGCCCTACTACAACTCTGAATGCTCAAAGATGTACCTGAAGCAACTCATAAACACAAGTTTATGTCCGGTCTACTTGGACATTTCTATGTTGAAGTCAATATGTTCAAGCCTACAACCCTTGAAGATGCAATTTCCTTGGCTCATAACACTGAAGACAAGATTCGCGGAAGAGACAAGCGACCACAACAATTTCAAACTAATGTTAACTATGGTTCTAAACAATTCAATTCAAATTTTCGAAGATTCAATCAAAGTCGTTTTCTTCCATCTTCATTCCGTAAGTCTTGGACACGACCACCTACTTTGCCATCAAATACCAATCCAAACCCTAAGCCATCCTCACAGCCAAATCCCAATATTCCTAAACTTCCTACCATTACCAACAATGTGTCTAAAGCCAAACCCATAGTTTGTTACAAATGCCATCAGCCTGGACATCTAGCAGCCAATTGCTAAACCAAAAAGCCACCTGTCCATATCAATTATCTTGGAGCAATTGAAGAAGAAGAACGTGAGGAAATACCTGACTTTACAGAAGATGATGATGACATTGGTACTACTTCGGATACTTTGCCAGGTATGCCAACTCCACATTCTTTGTTGACAATGAAATGTTTAGTGCATAGTAAACAAAAGACTATTTTACATGATTTTGGTAGCACACATGACTTTATTTATGCAAAGTTAGTGAAAGAATTGAAATTATAACAAACTGTTTCTACACATTATTGCATTAAAGCTGCATTCCTAGACACGAGATATAATGGAACACAAGAGGTGCATAATTTAGAAATTAAAATTGGTGAATATACTGAACAAAGAAATTTCCTAGTTGTACCTTTGCAGTCTAGTAACATTATCTTAGGAATGCCTTGGTGTCATCAATATAACCCTGACATAGATTATTCTACACATTCAATTAAAATTTATTTTCAAGGAAAACAAATCACATTGCATGGTATGCACGCTTCTAATAATTTTCTACTGCTTACTCATACTCAAGCTAAACGTGCAATACGTAAAAGTAGCAAATCTTATTTAATATGGGTGAATGAACTTCAAGCTAAAGAAAAACAAATACATCCTAGGTATACACAATTTCTTGCTCAATTTCAAGATTGTTTTGTTGATGATTTACCACCTAGACTACCACCTTCACGACCTGAAGATCACAAAATAGATTTAATTCTTGGAACACAACCACCATATAAAGCACCATATAGACATAACCAAATTGAATAGAAAGAAATTCAAAATCAAATAGAGGAATTGCTTAACAGAGGATTAATTAGATCTAGTAGTTCTCCATTTGGTGCACCTATCTTATTAGTAAAGAAGAAGAATAATACTTATCACATGTGCATTGATTATTGTGCCCTAAATAAAATTACTATTAATAATAGATATCCAATTTCTAGGGTAGATGATCTTATGGATAAGCTACAAGGATTTTCCATATTCAGTAAGATAGATCTTAAATCTGGTTATCATTAAGTAAGATTAGATAAATCTGATATATTCAAAACTGCATTTAGAACACAATTTGGACACTATGAATTTCTAGTGATGCCTTTCGGTCTAACTAATGCACCAGCTACATTTAGTCGCATAATGAATCGCATATTTCTGAAATATCAACATTGTGTTATAGTATTCTTTGATGATATATTGGTATTCAGTAAAAATGAGAATGAGCATTATGAACATCTGTCTTTAGTTTTCAAGTTGTTAAAAGACAATCAGTTGTATGCTAATCTAGAAAAGAGTGAATTCTTTCAAACAGAAATTGAATATCTAGGAAATATTGTTTCATAAGAAGGTATTAAGGTTGACCCTAAAAAGATAGAAGCAATTTTAAATTGGCCCATACCCAAAAATGTGCATGAGTTACGCTCTTTTCTAGGTCTCGCTAGTTTTTACAGAAAGTTTGTGCGAAATTTCTCATTACTTGCATTACCTTTGACTAAACTTTTAAAGAAAGGTATTGTTTATAACTGGTCTGACAATCAATAAAAATCCTTTGATTTATGGAAACATGCATTAACCCATACTCCTGTATTACAACTACTTGATTTCAATAGACCATTCTTTTCAGTAGTTACCGATGCTAGTGGATCTGGAATAGGAGCCGTTCTTATGCAAGATAATCATCCCATAGCTTAATCTAGTTGTAAACTTAAACCATCTGAACTTAAATATTCTACCTATGATAAAGAATTGCTAACTATAGTACAAGCCTTACGTCAATGGAAACATTATTTAATGGGTTCTGAGTTTATGATTAAAACTTACCAACAAAGTATTAGACATCTCCTTAGTCAACCCCAAATATCTAGCCGACATATTAAATGGGCAGCTTTTATTTAAAGTTTTCATCCCCTTATACAATATCAACCAGGAAAAGAGAATGTTGTAGCCGATGCTTTGAGTAGAAGACTGACAATTCATAATATTTTTGTTATATCATTTGATTCCCTTATCCCTATGAAAGATACTTATCATCAGGATATTACTTTTCAAGCTGATTGGAATAAACTAGTTGCAAATAATTGGATTCCTATTGATTCACTATCTTACAATAATGGATTCATGTTTCATGAAAAAAGATTATGTGTGACAGTTTTATTTAGATCATTTGTTTTGCATGAGATTCATTGTCCTCCATATCAAGGTCATAGAGGTATATAGGAGGCATATTCCACAGTGGATTCTGTGCCACGGTGGATTCTGTGAAGTTTTACGGTGGATTCCGTAAACTTTTATTACCGGGGCTCATATACAAAGTGGATTCTTTGTGCGAGAAGTTGATGGGGACGCCTATCCTTTTTGGGCGTTTTATTAATTTGATGTATATATGGGTGATTCCATAGCGGATGATTCTGCAAAATACATATTTAATTAATAAACGTTTATGAGTTTAGAGTGCGCACTCATGATAAATTAAGGTTAGGATTGATTTCTAACCAATTTATTTATGTAGCTGAAGACTCCTAGGTATTCACTTTTGTCAGTTTAATTGTATTATTTTACTAATGATTGTGAATGCTTCAATTGATGTGTAGAGATAGCAGCGGTGGTAGTGGAAAGCATTGGAGGATAGCGTGTATTCAAGTTATTGTCAATATTTTGACGGGCGCGTGTCTTAGGCATGGTGCCTATATTTTGTCGCGCTTATTTATCAAGGCGCTTGATATTTATTTATTACTTTTGTATGCGCATGGGTGCACGATTTAGATATTTGTATTTGGACATTGTATTTGGGTACGCTTGACTTCTTGGGCGCCCATTAGCTTTAATTCTTTATTGGCACAAAAGCAAACTCAAAAGCTAAAGCGTACTATTTTGTAATTTGGGCTATTATTTGAGCTTGAAGATGATTAATATATGAAATACATGCTTTGTGGAGCGCTCACACAAGGCATGGGGGGAGATTGCACCCAATTGGTCTTTTGTTCATGTCTTGCAAGCTTTTTACATTGATTTGTGTGCAAAAAGTAGAGTTCTTTTGTTCTTGGGGACCTTATGACGCTCACTACGCGCGCTTACGGCATCCGATCTGTGCACCATTTTTAGAAATGTGTATCATCCTTGGTTTCTTAGATTGGCATGCTCTTGACATGTGGAATATTTCCATTGAGAAAAAAGCGGGATGTTGAGGGAAATAGTGGGATAAAAGAGAGGTGATGCTCCCTCACTATCTAAGATCTTGAAGGGGTTTGACAACCCAACTTGGCGAAAACTTTACTCACCTTTCGATGTTTCCAAGCTCGTATAAGGAGCCCATCATACTCCTTTCTCCCTCACACATGTAAAACAAGAGGAGCATTGAAGACCTGAGATGAAGTGAAGGAAACAATATGATTACTGATTAGCATACACGGTTTATAGATTATCATTACCTTGAAGAATAGGTTATAGGAACTTATAAGTTAAATTCGACATTTCAAGCTACTTTGGGGGTGTTTTCCACTCATTTAAATATGATGCAAGGTATTTTAGAGTATATACAAGTTAAGTACATGTCATAGCATGTTGTTGTTATCTCATATATACACTGGTTCTTCTAGGGTTTAAACACCTTATATTGGAACTACTAATGGTCAAATCTCTAAATAGGGCATTTATAGGTTGTCAAATAATTATGTATAGTCACAAAAGAATATTCTTAGAATATTATATCGTGATTCTCATGAATTTCTTGATAGCTCATCTTGAATAGCTCATCATTTTTTTCAATTTGAATAAAAAAGGCAACTGTTTGCATACTAGAGTCAAAAGTTACTACTGTTTTTCTAACATGTGGTCTATTTAGACAACACATAAGGATGGTAGGGAACAGAGAAAATAATAAAGTAAATGATGATGTTCAGCAACAACAAATAAGGGAATCTAGAGATATAATGACTGTAGTAGTATGAAGAAGAGAATTCTCAAGAATATGGGGTATATAGCACTCTCAATGCTTCTCTATGCAACCATGAGACTAGGCATTTAGAGAGAAGTCAATCACCCCATTGATTTGGAGCATCACTCAAATCCAGTTAATAATTAAACCTACATGTTGTCAAAAAGTAAGCGTGAAGAACTTGCTAAATAAATCAAAGAGCTATTAGAGATGGGGTTCATTGAACCTAGTTCTTCACCTTATGTTTCAACCATCTTATGAGTAAAGAAAAAAGATGGATCTTTTAGGATGTGCATAGACTATAGATTTCTTAACAACATCATAATGAATAATAGGTACCCTATTCCTAGAGTGGATGATTCAGTGGTGGTGGACAAGCTCAAGGGGGCTGAGTACTTCACAAAGATAGACTTGAGGTTAGGCCACCACCAGATTTGCAGGGAGAGGGTGATGAGATGAAAAAATCCATTAGGATTGATCCTCAGCTTTATTATTTCTTGGTTATGCCATTTAGATTTATCAATACCCTATCCACTTTTCACAACCCAATAAATAAGATATTGGAGCCATTCCTCTTCAAATTTGTCTTGGTATTGTTCGATGATATCTTTATGAATAACA
The DNA here is from genome assembly GCF_053477565.2 of Lygodium microphyllum. Lineage (NCBI taxonomy): Eukaryota > Viridiplantae > Streptophyta > Polypodiopsida > Schizaeales > Lygodiaceae > Lygodium > Lygodium microphyllum. The sequence continues at coordinate 74,270,538 of NC_141163.1, forward strand.
GATCATTGGATAACTATCTCTTGCACATGAGTAAGGTATTTGATATATAATTGAGACACCACATGCTCTTTGGTAAGGAGACAAAGTACTCTTTTATGCAAATAGAGGTGGAATACGTAGGACATATTGTCAATGAGAAAGGTATCCATGCTGATTCTAGAAAGTTGCGGTGTATTAGAGATTGGCCAACACTTGCAAACAAGCACTTGTAAGTCAAGCATAAATAAATAAATAAATAAATTATATATATATATAATGTGGATTCAACATAAGGGATTTTTAAAATATCATTTTTACATAGTTTCTACATACAAAAGGGACCCATATACAGGGATTACTTATAGATTGATTAAAAAAGGGTTATGTTTTATTAGGAAAAAATTCATAGATAATGATACTTATAAATAGGCCTTGAACACACGTGATATAGAGGGTACATATATAGTGAACTACTTAGAAGATAAAAGCTTCAATCAATTGAAGGATCTACTCACTTTTGCTTCTATTCTTTCTAGTATGCCTTAGGAGTTTACCATATAGTGTAATGGTAGTTGCAGAGGCATATGTGTTGTATTATTATAGGATCATACTATTATTGCTTTTCAGAGTTGTAGGTTTACAAAGAAAAGATGGCTATTAATGTGTATGACCAAATGATATTGGCTATTCTCCATGTAATTAAAAAGTCACACCATTATTTGTATAGTAGCCAATTTAGTGTCAAGAGTGATCACATGATTCTCAAGTATTTCCTATATTAGTCAAATCTCACTCCTAAGCAATATAAGTGGGTAGCTACATTGTGGCATTATGATTTTGACAATACACATAGAAAGGACAAGGGCAATATCATAGTAGATTCTCTTTCTAGGATGTGGGCATGCAAAGTTTTAGCTATTGAGCTTCATAGCAATTGGATTACAAAGTTACAAGGGGCTTGGGCGGATCTTGTAAGAAATAGGATTTTTTGAAAAAATTGAAGACTAGTCCATGTAATCTGGACAAGTTTTCAAATTTCACAAAAACCCCTTGAAAACTCCCTTCCAAAAGTCCCCAATCGGACCAATTGCTAGGAAAATTGTTCTTTAGTATATGTTTTCCATGCAAGATTTCCAAAAAATTGGTTTAAATTAAAGTTTAACTTAATAAAAAATAGGTTTTTTGGCATTGTAGTTATGAAACCATCTATTTTTCCTCTAGAACTATTTAGGGCTAAGCCTCTTTCTTTTTTCCACTAGATGGGAAAACAAATTTTCATGAGAATTTCGCAACCATATTGGAACATAAATAGCCATCGAAATTGAAAGGGCACTAAACTACATATTTTCTTTTTTGAAAAAAAAAAATCAGCTTTGAGATGGGATACAGAATGTCATTCTTTAGGTAAAATTTTTGAAGTGCATTTCTTAGCTCAATGATATTTTTTTGTGAATGTAAATACTCAATTGCATGAAGTTATCAAAAAGTGACCTAGTGTTCCTTGCATGCAAAGGAACACTAGAAATTTGTAATAAGGATAAAAGTATGCTAGTGTGGAGGTGCACATCAACACAAGGCTATCGAAAAGATAAAAAGAGAGAATGTGTGACTATTTCAAACATAAAAGGGATAAGGGATCTCATACCCCTCTTGACTATAATGGGATTTAGTAGAATCCCATTAGCTAAAACATAGGCATGCAAATCTTTGGCCAACAACATGGGAAGGCTAGTAATTTTTTCATGAGGCACCATTTTCATACTTATATGCTTAATGAACTTCCTTTTGACTTTATGAAATGCCTTTTTGACATCCACTTACATTAATATCACATTTTAACCTATGATTACTAGCCATCAATCTATAGCCATCATAACATATAAAAAACTATTTAGTAGAGACCTCCCTTAATGAGTCCATACCTATGGGGATTAATGCATCTTTTCATGATTAGGGTTAGTTTGATGGCTATGCTTTGGTGAAGATTTTATATGCCTCCTCCAATAAAGATATTGACCTCTAGTGATGAAGTTGAGTACAATGTGTGTCAAGGAGTGGACTAGAGAGAGAGAGAGAGAGAGAGAGAGAGAGAGAGAGAGAGAGAGAGAGAGAAGATTTCAGAAGAGAGAGGAGTGTAGGAGAGAGAGAAAGAGAGTAACGATGTCAGAGGGGTTTTTTTCGAAAGGTTGAATCCATTGGGGATCAGAGGTAGAAGGAAACATAGGAGATGGAAGGGAAGAAAGAGATTACACAAGTGGTAAACATGACAAAGACAAAGCACAATGAATTGAATCAATATGTATTGAAAGAACCTGGAATCTTTGCACTACTCAGAAGTAATCTCCAGGCATTAGATCTCCTGGAGCTTCTTCGTAGAACAAAACGTGCATAAAAATTACAGCTCCTTCTCTGTTGCTCGGAACCCAAATCAGATGGCTTCGTTGGCTCCGAAAGGGAAGTAAAACCCCAAGACACATGAACACCTGGTCATGGATCTCCCAAATCACTCCTTCTTCTTTCAGTTCAATCTACAGTTTTTAGCCTGTTTATAGCGATCACGACGCACGTGATTTTGTCCATCAGTCCTTGTGAAAATCCCCTAATTGGCTGAAAAAGAAACTAGCTTTTTGCATGCCATCCTAATCTAAAAGCTTAACTTTTTTGGATTTTTACAATAAATAATATCAAAAATAGGCTAAAATTATCCAAAAATCTAGTATTTTTAGATAATCCATGCAACTCACACTAGTACTAATGGCTCAGATCACATTGACTCTCTAGATCAATAAAGAAGTCAGATGATGATGCATTCCATACTTTTTTACATTGTGTCCTCATAACATCATGACATTCACCCCCTCTGAACCTGCACATCCTTTGGTATGTGCGAAAATCCTAGTTGTCACCAGATTCTGAGTCCTCCTTATCCTCTGCAACCATATCCTTTATGTCAAGATTGTGGGAGAGAAGGAAGGAGTCTCACTTGTAGCTTTCTTGCTTGCACAATGGGGGAATACACACACAGGTGGAGGCTGAAAATAGTTTTCCTCTTCTTAGTTGTGTAAGACAAAAGAAATCTAATAAAAATGAAATAGAAGAACCTATATGTGGATCTCAAACCAAACTCAACTAACTAAGGTGGCATACTAACTGAGCCACAAACTAGAGTAGATAAGGATAGTTGTCATCTAGCTATTATTCATGGGCGGTGTACCAACCGCATCTGTAGCTAACAAGTCGGTGACATAAATACACAACAGTCACCCTAGCATATCACGAGTGGAGCTCGATATCTCAACACTCCCCCTCGAGGTCAATCCCAATTCTTGCACACCAAGTAGGTCTCTGAACTTGCGCAGCTTCTCTACGCCCAATGCCTTTGTGAATATGTCAACTACCTGATCCTCTGTGCTGACATAAACTAGATCAATAAGATCTAGTAAAACCCTCTCCCGCACATAGTGATAATGCACCTCAATGTGCTTTGTTCTAGCATGATAGACTGGATTATTTGCCAAGTATATACTACTCATGTTGTCACAATAAATGACAACTGGCCCATCCGTTGGCTGATGCATATCATAAAGTAGCTTATGCAACCAAGCTACCTCACATGCAGCCATTGCTGCGCCCCTGTACTTAGCCTCTGTGCTCGATAAGGCAACTATAGGCTGTTTCTTGCTGCTCCAAGTGACTGCAGCACTCCCAAAAGAGAACACATATCCACTGGTAGATCGTCTATCAGAAATACTACCAGCCCAATCAGCATTAGTGTATCCATACAACTGTATCTGAACCCCAGTCTCATAAAGTAGTCCATACTGCAATGTGGACTTCACATACTTGAGTATGCGTCTAGCCGCATCCAAATGCGGTTTCCTTGGAGCCTACATAAACTGACTTACCAATCCAACAGCATAGCTCAAATCTGGCCTGGTAATAGTCATATAAATCAAACTTCCTACTATGCGTCTGTACATAGTAGGGTCTTCCAGAAGCTCATCTGCATCTGCGCTCAGCTTCACATTCTGCTCTAAAGGAACCGAAATAGGCTTACAGCCAGTCATCCCATATTTGGACAGCATGTCCAATCCATACTGCCTCTGCAAGAGCCGTATCCCACTTGGTGATCTAATCACCTCAATGCCCAAGAAATAACGCAGCTCTCCCAAATCCTTCATCTCAAACTTCTGCTTCATTAGCATTTTCACATGAAGGATATCTTCATCACTGTCATCTGTCATAATCAAATCATAAACATAAATGACAAGTAGCATAATACCTTTCTCTGTTTTTCTCACATAAAGTGAGAAATCTGCCTTCGAAATCTAAAAGCCAATAGTGACAAGCTGTCCTATCTTGTCAGACCATGCTCTAGGTGCTTGCTTCAAGCCATACAAGGCTTTCTTCAACCTACAAACAAACTCAGGATGAACATCATGCACATAACCTGGTGGTTGCTCCATATATACCTCTTCTTGCAAATCACCATGCAAGAAGGCATTCTTTACATCCATCTGATGTAAAGACCATTCCTTTGATGTAGCCATAGCAATGACTGCTCTTACGGTTTCCATCCTTGCAACCGGACTGAATGTTTCTTCATAATCAATGCCATATGTTTGTGCATACCCCTTGACTACTAATCTTGCCTTGTATCTCTTCACAGAACCATCTGTATTGTGCTTCACCTTAGAAACCCACTTACAACCAATTGCATTCTTATCTTTAGGCAAAGATACCAATTCCCATGTAGCATTTGCTTCCAAGGCATCCATTTCTTCATCCATGGCTTTCTCCCATTTTTCTTTTTCCATGGCTTGCTCAAAAGAAGTGGGTTCTGGTTCCTGTATCACTTTGACCATATAGGCATAGTGAATGGCTGTAAATCTATCATATTTCAGCCTGTCCACAGGATACCTAGCTCTAGTAGACCTGCGCAAAGTAGGTTCACTCCCAGGTGCTCTCAAAACATCCTTGATCCTCCTTACTCTAGGTGTAACAATAGAAGGAATACCCAACTCATCATCAATGCTCTATTCTGAGCCACTGGATTCACCATCCACATAAGAGTGACCTGCATTCACATCAAACATGGGCTGATCTACCTTCTCTTTTCCTTTTCGTGATACCTGCATACCACTATCTGCATTGCTTTGAGAAGGTTCTCCTGATCTCAATCTACCTATCCATGGCGAATAATGTGAACCACTACTAGAGGACGCTCTAGGTCCACTAATATCTTGTGACTGCTCCTGTGAATTCTGTGCAGCATTATCATTTTGTGCATCTACATTATCAATCACATTTATTGGTTTATACCAGCTTCTCATCTCATAAAAAACAACATCTCTGCTCACTGTAAACTTACGAGTAGAAGGGTTATAGCATCTATACCCTTTTTGCTGCAGAGAATAACCAATAAAGATGCACTTCTTAGCCCTTGGATCCAATATGGATCTCAACTCATCTGGCACATGAACATAGGCAATGCAACCAAAAATTTTCAAATGAGAAATATCAAGTTTCCTATCATTATACCTCTCCTCTGGAGTCATGCCATGTATTGATGCAGTGGGAGTCCTATTCATTATGTAGACTGCTGTAGCAACTGCCTCAACCCAGTAAAAATCTGGCAAGTCTTTTTCATTGTGCATGGCACGAGATACCTCTCCAATATACCTGATTTTTCTTTTTGCAATTCCATTTTGCTGTGGGGTATGACTACGTGAATATTGCTGCTTTATGCTATGCTCCTGCAAGAATCTTGCAAACTCATTTGAGAGGTACTCTCCCTGTCCATCTGACCTTAGGCATTTTATTCACAATCCTGTTTCTTTTTCAACCATAGCTTTAAGAATTTTGAAATGCCCAAAAACTTCACTTTTCTTTTTCATAAAATACACCCAAACTTTTCTACTATAGTCATCAATAAAAGTGAAAAAATAATAATAGCCTCTAATAGATGCATCTTTAGTAGTCCACGCATCAGAGTGGATTAATTCCAATGGCTTCTTACTCTCTTGAACATGTCTAGGAAATGGTTTCCTTGCTTGTTTTCCAAATTGACAGGCGTCACATACCTTATGCATTTCTGCAACCTTGAATTTAGGCAATCCTGCAACAATATTTTGGGCTTGCATTGATATAAGTCGATGTATATTAATACGAGCAATGCTTTATGCCAGATATCAATATCTGCAACTACACCGGTCCCATGTGCAAACATTGCTGCACTCAATTCAGGCATGTCTGCTTCCAATGTAAACATTCTGCCTTTCTTCTTCCCTTTTGCTATTAAGCGACCTTTATTTTTCATATCCTCAATAAAGCATCCATGAGAATTAAATCTGACCTGCAAGCCTTGCTCAACCATTTGACCAACAGAAACCAGGTTCTTGGTGATATTCGGGACATGAAATACATCCGACAGGTATTTCTTTTTCCCATCCTACATAGACAAATGAATTTTTCCAATCTGCACAATAGGATATGCAATATCATCACCATTCTCCACAAATCCTGGTTTTTTCATTTTCCTTGCATCCTGCATCCATTCTGCATGACCTGTCATGTGGTTTGATGCACCTAAGTCAACATACCACACATCATTGCTTTCTTCTGCACTTGTCACCGAATTGGTCATGTGCTGTACCATAAACAAATGCTCATTTCTGTCATCACCCTGTCTACTAGAAGATGCATAATTCCCTTGTTGCAATTTTCCATTCATGATGTCATTCTGCTTTTTATAGCAGTCTTTAGCCATATGACCCATTTTACCACAATAGTAGCATTCAACATTGTTGTTTGCATTTTGGCCTCTTTACCATCCACCACGACCTCTTTGGCTCCCCCTGCCTCTAGAGTTACTACGTCCTCCTCCATAGGACTGGTTTTCTTGAGTTTGCTGCATATTCTGATTTCTAGCACGGCCTCCAAATCGGCCTCCTCTACCTCTGCCTCTACCTCTTCCAGCATTTGAGTAGAAGACAGCTTCTTTTGAAGTTCCTCCTGAAGAAGATGCACCACCATTTCTCTGCTCCTTAGAAATTAGAAGAGCAATCAACTCCTCAAAATCAGGAAATCTTTCACAGACAGAAATGGATGTTCGGAACTATGCATAATCCTTTCCTAGACCATTCAAGGTCACATAAACTAAATCATCATCTTCCACTGCCGACCCAATGGAAGCAAGTGCATCTGTAATCTTCTTCACCTTCATGTGGTAGTCATTGATGCTCATACTTTCTCTTTGCACATTGTGCAACTCTTGCTTGAGCTGCATTTTCCTGGCTTGCATATTTGTGTTATACATTTTTGACCAAGTATCCCATGCCTCCTTTGGCGTACTTGCATCTTGAATATGCACAATCGTAGAGTTTGAAATGTTGATAGACAGCGAGTACATAACTTTCCTGGCTCTCTCATGCCATGCTTTAAATGCCTGCATTTGCTGTTGATTGGGAACATCAGGAAGAATTGGTTCTTCTTCATTTTCTGCAACAAATTCCCAATATCCTTTTCCCATAAGGAAATTCGTCATTCTGAACTTCCATGCTTGGAAGCTGTTCTTGTCAAGTTTTTCAGTGACAATCTGTGAAAGAGAATGAGACGCCATTACAGAATACTGCGCAAAGAACACAGCTTCAGCCTCACAATGGCAAATCTGCAAAACTGAGAAAAGTGGTATTTGACTACACAGTCACTTCCTAATGACGATTTTGCATCAACAGGCAACAAGGATGATTCTGTAACTCCCAATGTCTCTGCGTAGAGGCATACGATGCAATTTCTACAGTAACTTTTCACTGACATGTAGAATAATGGTCACAGCATAAAACATGGCCTTTTCTTGAGTGCGTGCAGAAAACTTCCGCCTCCAAAACAGGACCCGAAATGGCCTCAAATAAAAAAAACAGAGCAACCAAGGACTGAAGCCCTCACCCGCAGCATATATTGCCCTCTTGCTACACCGCGAAGGGTGTCTCAATCTGAGACAATGCACTCTTACACTTTCCGGCAGTGCTACATGCAAAGACTTGCTCCCAAAACAGAAAAATGAAAGCAACACTGGTCCTCTTGCTAGAACACCGCGAACTTGGTTTGCTTTCTTGAGTTCCTTACCACGAAGAAGGCTTTGATACCATGTCAAGATTGTGGGAGAGAAGGAAGGAGTCTCACTTGTAGCTTTCTTGCTTGCACAATGGGGGAATACACACACAGGTGGAGGCTGAAAACAGTTTTTCTCTTCTTAGTTGTGTAAGCCAAAAGAACTCTAATACAAATGAAATAGAAGAACCCTATATGTGGGTCTCAAACCAAACTCAACTAACTAAGGTGGCATACTAACCGAGCCACAAACTAGAGTAGATAAGGATAGCTGTCATCTAGCTATTATTCATGGGCAGTATACCAACCGCATCTGCAGCTAACAAGTTAGTGACATAAATGCACAACGGTCACCCTGGCATATCACGAGTGGAGCTCGATATCTCAACACTTTACTTCTTCATCTTCCATATCTTCTTGGCTAGCCCCTGTATCAGTACCACTATTTTCTTTCAATTTTGGCAACTTATAGGCAGTAGATTTCCACCTTTTGAATAATTTGATTCTTTTCCCTGCTACCGGAAGTTTAATGGCTGTCCCATCCAGCTCATTTAATGCATAAGTAGCATTATCAAATACTTGTCTTACCACATAGGGTCCAAACCATCTTTTGGAAACTTTACGCATGGCAGTATGCTGGTTATCTACACTGCTATCATAAACCAATACCCAATCCCCATCTTGTATGGTTCTTGGTCTCAGTCTATGTCTTTTGTCAAACCGTTTCTTGTTCTGTATCCTTGCTACCCTTAACTTTGTAGTTGCTGCCTCTATGTCTTTTGACTTTCTTTCCAACTGTCTAATGTGTAAGGCCAACAACTCCTCTCGATTCAACTCCTACTCCCAAGGTAACACACTCCATGTGATTTTCATCTCTTCTATCGGCATGATAGATTTTCGACCATACATAAATTCTGCAGGCATATATCCTGTAACATCACTATGAGTTGTTCTATTGGCCCATAAAGCATAATGGAGCAATCGTGACCACTCTTTTACATTCTCTCCACATGCTTTTGCCAATGCCTTCACAATAGGTGGGTGACCTCTTTCACTTTTTCCATTTCCTTCAGGGTTATAAGCTAAAGTTAAAGCAAGCTTTATCCCCAACCGTGCAAAGAAATCATGAGCTTCATTTGCATCCAACTCACCCCTATCTGCTTTAATTTTTCCCACACAGCCATACTGACAAAAGATATCTTCTAAGAGAAAAGTACACACATCATTTGTTGTCTTAGTATGTAAAGCCTTCCCTTCCACTTGATTAGTCAAGTCTTCACGAGCAAGCACAAGATACCTCATTTTCCAAAGACCTGTAGGCATTGTGACCAAATCCGCCACCCACTTAAAATGAAGAGACAATGGATATGTGGGTTGCAATCCATCCCGATGTCTCATAGATGAATACATTTGAGATGTCATACATGTTTCCATAAAGTGAGCAACATCCTTATACATACCCTGCCACCAATATCTTTCTTTGATCTTTGTAAAAGTACCCCAAATACCTCTATGACCAGCCCACAAGCTTTCATGAAATTCTTGCATTACTTTTACTTGTGAAGCTCTATCACCCAAAACTCGCAATGGCATACCCTATTTCTTTTTAGCATGTTTCCACAAGTATCCATATTTTTAAAAAAACCCATACACTTTCCTCTTGATTTTCTTAAACTCCTCATCTGACCATTCATCTCTCTTTGTTAATGTACTAAGGTATTGACCAATTCTCAGCCACTCTCCTATATATTTGTCTTCCAAAAACACTTCTACACAAGATACAAAACATTTAAAGTGTCTTCTCTTTGTTGTCCAAGCTTCTGTTAATGTTGTAGCAATACCTTGCATTGCTAAATTCACTCTTGCATTATCATTTTCAGCCATAAGAAAGTCATCTTCTTCCTCTTCATCCATCATCCCATCTTCATTCTCATAACATGCTTCGAGATAACATGTCTACCCCACTGGGTTAACTCTTCCTGCAATAGCTAAAATTTAGGGTTCAAAGATTTGATGTATGCAATCTAATGGAGCAGCATAACAATGTCCGGAGTAGCACAACTAGTAATCATACCCAATGCTGGCAAACAATCGGCAAACAATCGGTCTCAATGACTACATGAGCATCCATAAAATACTCCTTATCACATTTAAGGGCTATCACAATTCCCCAGAATTCTCTTTTAACCTGTGGATATCTTCTATGTCGTTTAGTCAATACTTTAGCACCAAAGCGAATTGCATATCTTTGTCCTTCCTCATCATCTTTTCCAATTGCCCATCCAATCCTGATTGAGCTTATATCAACAGTAATAATGATAGGATTTCCATGTGAATAGTCAGCCTTTCTCAATGTAGGAGCAAATTTTAAGAGTTGCTTCAATTTCTTCATTGCTTTCTGATGCTTCCTTTTCCAATGAAATTTCTAACCTTTTCTTAGAAGCTGATAAAGAGCATCGGCTACATGTGCAAAGTGAGGAATCCATATCAAATAGAACACACATGCACCCAAGAATCTACGCACCTCTGATACATTCATGCATACATCTTGCATTCTATCAATCCCATCTATTTTTGCTGGTGATGGCCTTCGCCCATAAGGCCCACACATATGCCCAACAATCAAAACCTCTTCAACTCCAAAGACAGACTTTTGTCCAAAAAGAGTTAAATGCACCTCTTCTAGAGGTGTCAAAATCCTCTCATAATCCACAATATGGTCTGCAACAAACTGTCTGCATCCAGAGCATCCATCTCTTCATTCTTTTCATCCACTGCACACCCTTCGATTGGAACATCATCCAAGAAGGGCATAGTCAATTGTGGTATAAAATACCTAAGTACCTTATTCATAGCATTTGTCATGTGTGCCACTGAGTTTGTTGCACCCTGTGGAAGAGTACACATCCATACTAACCCCAAAGGAGTCTTCATGGTTGTGATATCCTTGCTTTCAATTGCAAGCTGAAACTGATCATAGCCTGAGTAAAGATCACCCAAAGAATAGATCACTCTGCCTGCAAAAGCCTCTGCAAATTCATCATTCTATCTTTTGAGCATAGGTATATAAATATGCATATACATTCTTGCCATTGAATAACTTCACATCTCGCTCAACTGCTTGCAAAGCATTCATCACAACACTTTCTGTTTGAGCTGAAGCTTGCATCACCTATTGTTGTTGTACCTGCATAAGCATATTCATATTTTGCACCAACTGTTGCAAAACATCACTGGAGAATGTATTGGAAGATTCTCCCATCTTGTATTTTCTTCTTCTGATGACCTTTCACGTCGGGTTCACCAATGTCAGAGGGATTTTTGTTGAAAGGTCGAATCCACTGGGGATTAGAGGTAGAAGGAAGTAGAGATAGGAGATGGAAGAGAAGAAAGAGAATACACAAGTGGTAAATATGACAAAGACAAAGCACAATGAATTGAATCAATATGTATTGAAAGAACCTGGAATATTTGCACTAATCAGAAGCAATCTCCAGGCATTAGATCTCCTGGAGCTTCTTCGTATAACAAAATGTGCATAAAAATTACAACTCCTTCTCTGCTGCTCCGAACCCAAATCTGATGGCTCCGTTGACTCCCAAAGGGGGGCAAAATCCTAGAAGTCCTGATCATGGATCTCCCAAATCACTTCTCCTTCTTTCAGTTCAATCTACAGTTTTCAGCGATCGCGACGCGCGTGATTTCGTCTATCTGTCCTTCTTGTGAAAATCCCCTAATTGGCTAAAAAAGCAACTAGCTTTTTGCATGCCATCCTAATCTAGAAGCTTTTTTTAACTTTTTCAGATTTTTACAATAAATAATATAAAAAATAGGCTAAAATTATCAAAAAATCTAGTAGTTTAGGATAATCCATGCAACTCACACTAGTACTAATGGCTTAGATCACATTGACTCTCTAGATCAATAAAGAAGTCGGATGATGATGCATTCCATACTTTTTCACACTGTGTCCTCATAACATTACGACAACGAGGAGAGAAAAATACTAGAAATGGAGAGAGAAAAATAGAAAGAGGTAAGAAGCCATATAAGCTGTGAGCAACGTAATGAGGAAAGAGATAATAATGTATTAATGTTTCAAAAAGATGTGAAAAATTACATGTCTCTCCCTTTTATACCTATGTTAGTGTGACATAGTATTACTATTATTTCTACACTAAACACCTATTCTTCCCAACTTCTTACAATCCATCCCATCCCAAAGGTTTTTGTCCTAAAAAACAAAGTTTCAAAACTTAGAAAAAGATGGATGGAATAGAGTACTACTTTGTTTTTAGCTATAGAAGTAGAAAAATGAATGAAAGATTAAAGATATACGAATTGAAATGAAGGAATGAGAGTAAGCCTAAGCTATATACATGATTAGGAGTGCTTCAAAAGTCTTTGGAGCCTTAAAGTCTTTAAATGATGGACTCAAAATGAAGTAGACAGCTTGCTGTAAGAACAAACCCCGTTGAACCAAATCCGCCATAACTTCTGGTAGAAGTATCTAGACAAAGCATGCCACATGTCAAAACGTAGCTCTTGAAGAGTACTTTGACCTTATGTATGTGGAATAATTCTAAAAATTGGATAGAATAAAAATTGATCTAAAATAGTGTGCTATCAAGACCCTGTCTGTACCATAACTAGCTCCATAGTCGGTATGCTCAGCCACCAATGTATCCCATAGGTAAGGAAACTCATCGAGTATAGAATAAAGCATCCAAGAATCTCCTCAAGTGGCAAACCTTTCCATTTAATCAAGTATTCAATGATAGAATGAGAGAAAAGATTTATTTCCCGCTGACCTATGACAACCTCAAGGATGTATTGAATAAGACCTTCTTCATCAATAGGTGGCAACTTATCAATAATATCAACTAGAGCACCATAAAAGGGTTTGAGTTTACTAAAATGGAGTACATTATGAATCTTAGTGAAAGAGGGCAGCTCCAATCTATATGCCAAGTCTCCAATGCACTTCAGCATCTTATAGAGCCCATCAATTCTGTGAGCAAGCTTGTTACTGGATCCACCCTTCAAACTAGAATACCGAGACTTAGGTACCTTCAACAGAGATAATTCTCCTTCTTGGAACTCCAAGGGTCACATCTTCTCATTTTCATACATCTTCATCTAGTCTTGGACTTCTCTAGGATTTATCTTACATTGTTGAAGAAGGGTCTGCATTCTTTCATATTCTTTTTTCCCATGAGGATTGATTCTCTCATTGAAAATGACTGTGGGTAAGGGCATCTTATAACCATACATAGCTTCAAAGGGTGAAACTCCAATGCTACCATGAGTGAATTTATTGTAGGCAAACTCAACCAAGTGTAACTAAGAATCCTATGAATTTTGCACATTATGACAGATATGGCGAAGATAAGTTTCCAACCACTTGTTTACCCTTTCTTTGATCTATCCATTAGTTTGTGGATGATAAGTTGTAGAGGAAGTGAATTTAGTGTCAAGGGATGTGAATATCGCTTGCTAAAAGTTACTCATGAACTTTGAATCTCTGTCATGAACAATCACCTACGATAATCCATATAATCTAAAAATTTGCTCCATAAACTGACTAGTCACTTGAGAAGTAATAAACTAGGTCTTGGTTGGAATGAAGTGGGCTACCTTGGTGAGTCTATCTACCATTACATATATACTATTCCATCCCTTTTTGGTAGTAGGCAAGCTAGTAATGAAGTCCATGATAATGTGCATCCATTCATTCGTAGAAATAGGTAATGGTTGCAATAAACCACCTGGCTTATTGGGAGTGTTGTCATTATTTTGCTAGCAAGGCATGAACTTCATGATAAAATCTTTGATATATTTTCACAATCCTTTCCAATAAAAGAATTTACTAATCTTATAATATGATTTAAGAAGTCCAAGGGTGTCCAACCAGCTAAAGATGAAGAATGCAACTCCTCCATAAATTTCCATGTAAAAGAACAAGTAGAGGGAATAATAGTCTTGCCATTTAACTAGATTAGGCCTTTTTTAAGCTAATAATGTGAGTTATCCTCCATGAGACCTTATTGTAATTTCTGAAAAACATAGTTGAGCTCTTCATCCAAAAGATAGACTTCCTGTAATTATTCAATCCAATCACTATGTAGCTCAATCATAGTTCAAACTTTACATACCCACATATGAGAAAGAGAATCAGCCACACATTGTCTTTGCCCCTCATATGATTGATATCAAAATCATAATTTTGTAGTGTAGCTACCCACCTACACTGCTTGGGAGTAAGATTGGACTGAGTGAGGAAATACTTTAGGTCCCTGTGATCACTTTGAACTCTAAACTAGCTGCCATACAAATAATGGTGACATTTCTTTATCACATGTAAGATAGCCAATATCTCTTGGCTATCTTCGTCATAGACATTCATAGCCATTTCCTTATCTATAAATCTTGCAACTTTCAAAGGAAATCACTCCATGCTCCTATAACAAAACAGCCCCTATGCCTCAGCCCCACTGGCATCACATTGTATGGTAAAATCCTTCGAAAAATCCAAGCATATACTAGAATAGGAGCAAAAGTAAGGAGTTTCTTTAACTGGTTGAAGCTACTATCTACAAGTGTATCCCAAAAAAGAAAGCTTCCTTCTTCAACCTATCAATCAAAGGAGTTGCAATAGCCACATAATGCTTGATGAATAGGTGATAAAATGATGATAGACCAAGAAACCCTCTAAGCAAAGTAGTGGTAGTAGGTGTTGGCGAAACTTTAACACACTACACCTTCTTGGGGTCAACCTAGATCCCTTTTTCAGTGACAATATGTCCCAAGTACTCCTCCTTAGTCTGCATAAAATACTTTTTCTTCTCCTTAGCAAAGAGTCTATGATGGCTCAACACATTGAAAATCTTTCTCATGTGTGATAAATGGTCCTGAAGGATCTTAGTGTAAATCAAAATGTCATCAAAGAAGACTAGTACAAATTGAAAGAGGAAAGTTTGCATTGTTTATCAAACTTTAGAAGGTAGTTGGAGTATTAGTGAGCCCAAATGGTATCACTAGAAAATGGTAGAGCCCTTGATAAGTCCTAAAGCAGTCTTGATTTCATCACCCTCTCGCATATGGATCTGATGACACCCTAACCTCAAGTCAATCTTCGTAAAGAACCTAGCCCCCTTGAGTTCATCAAGAAAAACATCAATTCTCGGTATTGGGTACATGCTCTTCATTGTGATCTTGTTTAGATCCTTGCAATCATTACACAATGAAATATCCATCTTTCTTTTTAACTAACAAGATCGGAGATGCATAAGGTGAATAACTAGGTTCAATGAATCCCATTTCAAGAAGCTCCTTGATTTACTTAGCTACTTCTTCAAGCTCACACTTGGACAATCTATAGGGTGGCTTATTAATTGGCTTTGAGTTGGGCTCTAAATCAATTGGATGATCTACTACTTTCTTGGGAGGCAATGAAGTAGGTACTTCAAATAAATCCCTATACTCCTCAAGAAGAGCTTTCAAAGCTCGATGATTTGTTGAACCATAGTACAATGTCTATTGGCCCCATTTCTAAGGCTATCAGGTTTACTATTTCTTCATAATTTTCAATGGGCTGTAAAGAAACCTATGGGCATATGTGAGTGTTGATTTCTTCTTTACTATAGGCTACCTGAACTCTTATGGACCGCTATAAGTTAGTGGCGAAAGACAATTCAGTTTATCCATAATGGACTTATTCACAAAACTGTGTGTACTACTAGTATCTATTAGAATAAACATATCCTTTCCATGAATATTACCTTTCATACGAAGTGTATTAGGGCTCTTAGAACCTATCCAAACATCCATGGAAATGGAACAATTAGTGGCAACAAGTGGCTCATCATGAGTTCCTCTCGGATCAAAAGGAACACTACCACCCGGATTAAAAGGAAAAGTGTCAACAAGGTCATAATAGTATTATTGCACAACTTCTTCCTCAACATCCTCAAGTGGGGCTGAAGGTTTAGTATTGGAATGAGCTTTTTCCTTAAATTGGTTTCCATTTGCATTTACATCCATTGGGAGAATTAAGCTATTATTTGAGCATTGAGTTCTACTAATTTTTCAATTGAAGCCTATGTTTGGGTAATGGAATCTACCAACTTCTCAATGGAAGAGTTCATTTGATTAGTAGACAATACCATCTGGTCCACTCTAGATAATAGCTTCATATGCCTTTGAGCATGCCTATTCTCATGTTTATACACAGTATTATTGAGTGCACAGATTTCACCTTGCATTTGAGGCTCTTCAAGGCCCTCTTGAGGTGTATTATCTACCACTGTCTGAAAATTGGCTACAACTTGAGCTAGGAAACTCTTGTTCTCAAACTTTTTGATTCAAATCGAAGCCAAAAATTCCATCTTTAAGATGAGCTGTAGCATGTCATAATAGATTTAGGATAGAAAATTCCGCAATTCAATCTCTGAGGCTGAACTATCTAGGCATGCACCCTATTTTAACCTATAAGTATCCTGTTTCCACCTATAAGAGAAAAATGGTAGTGTTTAATGGCTACCAAACCCTATAGGAAGTAGCATAGGAGTCTGGGCACCTTGTAGTACTTGCACCTATACTTCAATAATGAAGTTGGTACTTATAATGACCTATATATACCTTACAATATCCTGTAAATCCCCTATTTTACCCTATTTTGATCTTGAAGGTACTTGAGTCTTTGGAAGTGCTTCAATCTTCAATTCTCCACTCCTTGTACCTGTATGAGAGATAAAATAGTAGGATAGGCTCCCTACATGGACTCCGAATCACTAGGATGTGGGCAAAGTTCCCCCTGGGTCGGTTGGTTGTACCCCTTCAGAATCTTTAATAATGAGGAAGGGCCACCTCTCTTTTGTCTCACTATCCTACATGGACTCCCAATCACTGGGAGGTGGGCAAAGTTCCCCCTAGGTCAGTTGGTTGTACCCCTTTGGAATCTTTAATAGTCACCTCTCTTTTGTCTCACTATCTTCCTCAACATCCACCTTTTTCCTTGGTGGGAATATCAGCACGGCAGTGGCATACTACTCTAATCAATCATCGTAATATGCGTTACTGGAATTTCCATTCAGCTCTTTGATAAAATGCACGAGAATTAAATTTTGGCAAAATGAATGGGAAGAGGGTCTTAGAAGCAGTG
The DNA here is from genome assembly GCF_053477565.2 of Lygodium microphyllum. Taxonomy (NCBI): domain Eukaryota; kingdom Viridiplantae; phylum Streptophyta; class Polypodiopsida; order Schizaeales; family Lygodiaceae; genus Lygodium; species Lygodium microphyllum. Next base: position 74,287,792 of record NC_141163.1, read on the forward strand.
ACTCACTACTGACTTACCCTTGTACAAAGGATTATGATATATTTTGCGATGAATGAACAATCATCGGCAATTCAATAGATTAGAGTAGGAAATCTTGTCAATCAATGGGCTTAATCAATTAGATTGAATGACATAATGCTGAAATTTCACTTAGAAGCTTTTAATTCAATGAGATTGGATCCAATATGCATCAAGTAAATATTGCATTCCATGAATGGGCTGATTAAAGCAATGGTTGATTGAAATTTGATAGAAATTTTACAATTCTCTAATCTCTCAATCAATTGGATGAAGTTCACCAATTGGATGAATGAGTGACATTACAAATTGAAGAGGAGTTCCTTTTGTATGTTTGATGAAGGCTTGATTGATCTCCAAATGCTTGATGAAACCTTTGGTTGCTCAATGTTGTTGAAATAATATTCAATCCTTGTGTATTTAATGCTTGAATGCAATCTTGAAGCATCAAATGCTTAAGATTGAAGCATTAAACCCATTTCCCCCAAATTTTGACTCCATAGAACCTCTTGAGCTTCAATCATTGGCCAATCTTGCTCAATCCTTGCAATTTCTTCAAGAATCTTTACTAAAATGAATCCATGAGCTGAAATGATGAAGGATCTTCAAGAAAATGAAGAGAAATGGAAGCTTGAGCTGAAGCTTTCATGGTTGTTCGTGGACTGTTTTGTTAGGGTTTCAAGATAGCAAAAGGATGAGAATATAGAGCTTCATTTAGGAGTCCAGACATCAGAGACTTGAAGTATATAGTGCCAATGGTCATTTAGAAGCATCAATGCTGTCCATTGGTGGCTGAAAATATATTGAAGAACAAACTGAAAATTTAGTGCAAATTTTGGGCTACCTTCTTGCACATCTGGCTATCCACACAATCATCAAAATGGTATGGTACCTATAGGGTCCCTGAAGTCTACAAGGCCATTATGCATGCCATTGTTGAAGAGAAGCAAAGATCAATGAAGGAGAAGAAGATCTCTGCTGAAAACTCCATGGAAGCTTGGTAATAGCTTGAAGAAAGAGGAAAGAGAAGCCTCTCTTGAAAAGTAACCGCAGTTTATTTTCCCTTCTAAGCCCAATTAACTCCTATTTGACCATGTTACCTTTAAAATTACATGAAAGTTTGATTATGGCCTCTTGTTTTTTCCTTCCACCACCATATTTGTCCCAAAGATGTCTAGATATAGTTTTCTTCCAATTGTAGATGTCTTGCAGGCCACTTCTAGTCACTTTCCATGTCTTGTACCTCTGTAGTACTTGTTCGAAATTAATTTTTATGATGAAAAATTGGGTTGAATTTGAAGAGAAAAGAGGAGAAAAATGGATCAAAGACCAATGCTCTAATACCACTTATCAAGGAGTGGATTGGAGAAAGAGAAAGAGGAGAGAGAAGCTACAGAAGAGAGAGGAGTGTAGGAGAGAGAGAAAAAGAGTGACAAGGAGAGAGAAAGACTAGAAATGGAGAGATAAAGATAGAAAGAGGTAAAAAGCCATAGAAGCTATGAGTAAGGTAATAAGGAAAGAGACAATAATGTATTGATGTTTTAAAAAGATGTGAAAAATTACATTTCTCTCCCTTTTATACCTATGTCAATGTGACATAGGATTACTATTATTTCTACACTAATCTTCCCAGCTTCTTACAATGTGCCTACTTGGGAAAAATACAAATTATGATCCATGGCAATGTTTTTTTTTCCTTTCTTCTAGAAATTATTGATGAGAATTTGCCCCATTAACTCAATTTTGATGCTATCATATATTGGAAACTTGCAAAATCCCATGCTTTTGAGGGCTCTAAACAAATCTTCATCTTAAAAAGCATTAATTAGCCTATCATTGTCACTTTAAGTGACCCTTGGATGCACATGGTGTAAAATAAGTTCTAGCCCTTTAGGGTCATAGTAGCCTTCCTATTGGTATAAAGAGTAGAAATATTTTTGGCATTCTCTAGCTATTTCTTCCTGGTTTGTGGTCCATGTTTGATCCTCTATTTGTAAAAAAGATAAGACGTTTTATGCAGTTAGATCACCCATTAGTCTCTCACTAGATGATGGCTTAATTTTCTCTATTTCTCTCTCAATTGCTTCTTGTTTTGTCTAAGAGAGCTCTCTATAGAAGCTCAATATCACTCTTCTAATTTAAGACCCTCTAGCCATCTTAGCTATGGTGACACACCATGTTTTGAGCCTAGGATAGTTTTTCCCTCTCTTTGCTTCATAACCATACTAATTGTAGTTCAATGGGCTATTACATGGTCTCTAGGAATTGGTCACAAGAATATTCTTTTTTGCTCCTATCAATGTTGTCCTTGAGGGTAGAGATGGATGCTTCACCAAAAGGAATCAGTTTGGAGTATTTAGCATTAGCTATCGATTAACTATTAGTAGTCTACCATCTTGGGAACTATATTTCAGCTTGGGGATTTCAATTGGCTTTCACTCTAGTGGCATATCTATACTCATTCCTTAATAATGCACTCATTAAGCAAATGTAGTCATTCTGGATGAAGCTTTTCCCACTAAATACATGAATTTTGTGTTCTTGGAAAAGTACCACATCGAAGCCTCCTTGATTACCCATTTTTAAAATAAACAACTCTTTGCTTTTCTATTTATCCCCTTAATGTTAAGGTAGTAAGCTTAAGACTCCCCAGGGTTATACCTTTCACCAAAAGAGCTCCCCACACATGATAAAATGTACCTCAAGCATGTGCATCACTTTTTTGCAAAGAATAGCAAATAATTTCTAGTTTCTTCCAAGCATTGTTGTGGCACCATCTAACATTCACATGTAGCTTTCAATCAAATAGCTTTTCCATGTATGATAGAATGTACTTCAAACATGTGTAGCACCTTTTTGCAAAGATTAGAAAATAATTTGTAATCTCTTCCAAACATTGTTGTGGCACCATCTAAATCCATAACAACTATTGAAATGGGAAGATCCAACTCTTATTACACTCCTAGCATATCTTAATGTTCTTTGGTCCTTCCCATTGACATCAATAGCACTTTTACTTTCACAAATAGGTTTCCAAGCTCTTTCAAGTGCCATCCTTCAAATATGTTATATAAAGGATGAGATACTTTTCAAACTTGCAAGTGGTGCTTTCATCGATAAGGATGGAAAAGAACTAAAATTATCCTTTACTTTTCCCCATTGAATCATATATATCATTGAGGGAAAATCATTTCTTAAAGGAGGATTAGCATAAGCTAAATATTTATAAGAAGAGGCGCATTTAGAGTTATTTATATACATGTAGAAATTTCCTAAGGAATTCACTATATGTGAACTCTTGCGATCATGTGCATTTTAAAACCCCTTATTTGGAAATCTATATTCATGAAGAAAAACACCATTTTTCTATTTAATCTTTGAATTTTCCCATTAAAGTTACCCTTTTGTATGTAAAAAGGATTAAAAAATGGATTCTAAAAATATCTTCTTGTAAAGAAGTGAGCTGGGAGAGAGAAAAAGAAGAGAGAGAAGACTGTAGGAGAGAGGGAGAGAGAGAGAATATGAGTGTAGAGAAGAGAGAAAGCCTAAATGAGGTGAGAGAAAGACAAAAAAGATGAGAGAGAAGCCATGGAAGGTGTGAGAGAGAAAATGTAAGATGAAGAGACTTTTTTCATTAATTAATCGTCAAAAACAAAAGTTCCTTCCACCTTATATACTAGCTAGTGTGGCTAGTATTTCTCCACATTAATATTTCCATATTATTTTGAGCCTCTTACATTGTATCCCTACCTGAATGTTTTTGTCCCTAAAAACAAAACTGGAATTGACTACATTGTACGTGATAGATACAAAAAAGAGTACTCCCTTGTTTTAGGCATTACAAGGTATGAATAAAGGATATATATCAATGGGAAATGAGAAAATCCAAAACTTGATCACGAATTTTTGGCCAAATGACAGCTATAGATATGGAACAACATGCTATCTACTCCAAGACCCCACTGTAGTAAAATTGAAATAACTTTTGGTAGGAAGTTCTAATCAAGGTGTGCTATACATCAAAATGAAGCTCTCTCCAAATTCTTTTAGCTCATGTACGTTGTTGTTTGCTTTCTATATTAGAATCTACTTTAAAACAAAGAGTTGTCTATAGTTTATTTGATCTATAATAGGGCCATAAACAACTAGTCTTGAACCAAGATTGATTGCTTTCTTGAGGTAAGGAAAATCCTCCATAATTACCCTTGCCATTTGGTCAAATATTCTTTGATCATTCTTGATCTAAGTTTCTTGTCTCGTTGGCCAACGACCTTCTCAAGCACATATTGAATTATATCCTTCTCATCCATGGGTTGAAGGTCCTCTACATAATCCATAGTAGATTCAATAAAGGGCTTGAATTGACTCACATGGAAGATATTGTGAATCCCAAAAAATGAGGAGAGTTCCAATCGGTATGCCAAGTCACCCACTCTATTCAAAATCTTGTAAGATCCATAAAATCTAGGAGCCAATTTGGTGCTGGAACTATCTTTAAGAATAGCATAACGAGACTTGGATACTTTCAAAAAGCACTAAATCCACTTCTTGGAACTCTAGGTTTGCCTTTTCTCATCAACATAAAGCTTCATATTTTGATATTGGGCTTTCTTTAGATTCACTTTACATTGTTGAAGGAGAGCATGCATGTAGTTCAATTCTTTCTTGCTTTGAGGGTTTATCTTGTCATTGAAAATGATTGTGGAAAGGGTACCTTGTATCCATACAAAGCCTTAAAAAAGGGGAAACTCCTATGTTGAAATGAGTGGAGTTATTTTAGGCAAACTCTGCCAAGTGTAACCACAAATCCCATGCATTATGTACATCATAACAAAAATATCTCAAGTAAGTCTCCAACCACTTATTATGCCTCTGTATCTGGCCATCTCTCTAAGGATTGTATGCTATAGAGGGACCTAATTTAGTGTCCATGGAGCTGAAAACTCCCTATCAAAAGTTACATATAAACTTGGCATCTTTTTTGTGCACTATAACCTATGGTAATCCATGTAACTTGAAACATGCTTCATGAACTCAGTAGCTAGTTGGAACATTGTATATTGAACTTTTGTGGGAATAAAGTGTGCTGCCTTGTGGAGTTTATCTAGTACCACATAAAAACTATTCCGGACACCAAGAAGCCAGTGATAAAACCCATAGTATTATGCATCCATTTACTTTTAAGGATAGGCAATGACAACGATAAACCTTTTAGCTTGAATGTGCTATTCTTATTTTGTTGGCATGTTACACAACTAGAGGCAAAAGTCTTGACATCCTTCCAAAGGCCCTTCCAATGAAAACTTTTAACAATCTTGTCATAAGTCTTGAACACACCAAAATGACGAGCTATAGGTGAGGAATGCATCTCTTGTATAATTTTTTGTGTAAATAGGAAAGTGTATGGAATGATAATCCTACCATGATACCATATGAGACTATTTTTCAACTACTATTGGAAGTTTTCAACCATAATGGATTACTATAATTTTTAAAATATAAAGTTGAATTCATGATTTAAAAGATAGGCATTCTGGAGCTCCTCTATCCAATCACTATGAAGTTATGTGATAACTAAAATCTTGCATGCCCACATCTTACACAAGAAATTAACAACTATGTTATCGTTGCCCCTTGTGTGCCTAATATCAAAGTCATAATTCTATAATGTAGCCACCCATCTATGTTGCTTTGAAGTGAGGTTTAACTATTATAGGAAAAGTTTAAGGACCCTAAAATAACTTTTCACCTTGAATCGACTGCCATAAAGATAATGATACCACTTCTTGATTGCATGAAAAATGTCTGGCATCTCTTAGTCATAAACATTCATTGCCATCTCTTCATCATTGAGCTTGCAACTCTCAATGGCTATTACCCCATGCTCGTGCAATAAAATTGCTTCAATTCTTGTCCACTAGTGCCACATTGAATAGTGTACTCTTTGGAAAAGTTAGGGAAAAAGTAGGGGCTGAGATAAGAAATTCTTTCAAACGGTTAAAGCTCCAATTAGCTATAGCATCCCAAAAGAAAGCTTCTTTTTTTAGCCTATCTATGAGAGGTGTTGCAATAGTCACATAATGATGGATAAATCTCCAGTAGAATGAAGATAGACCAAGATATCCATGAAGAGAAGTGGTAGTAGTGGAGGCATAGGCAAGTATTTAAGACATTGCAATTTTTTTAGGGAAATGTGTATGCTATCTCAAAACATCAAATACTATCCTTATATGTGCTAAATGATTTTGTGATGGTTTGCTATAGATGCGTACGTAATGAAAGAACACTAGCACAAAAACAAAAGATAAAAAGGTGCAAAATCTTCTTCATGAAACTTTGAAAGGTAGTTGAGGTGTTTGTTAATGAAAATGGCATTACTTAAAAATGATATATCCCATTATCTATCCTAAAGGAAATCTTAATGTCATCACCTTGCCTCCAGAGGGGGTGCACCTTATATAATGTGTAGATACCATGTGAGTTCAAAAGAAAGGATATTTTATTTAGTAAAATTCATAAGATTACACACACATTTCAATTACTTACATCTTTTAGGGAAAGTACTTGCAAGTTTAGAAGAAAGTATTTGCATCTTTAAAGGGAAGATCATCTTTAATCATGGGTTGGTTAGATCAACTAAGTAATTCGCGTGTAATTGAGTAGCTTACATGAAATTCATAAAGGTATGATTAGTTAGCATATGATGGTCACCTCAATGTGCTAGGTAGAATTAAGCTATGATAAAATTCCGCTACTTGGTTATGGATGCCTTCCAAGTATGTAAGCTATCCACCACTATGAGAAAAATCCATAATAATTTTGCATAATTGGATCAACCAATCACAACCTAACACAATATTAATGGGGCCCATATTCAAAGCAATTATGTCCATTTGCTATCCATAATTTTTAACCAACTAAATATATACTTTGGGACACATTTGATTACTGATTTTTTCATATTCATTTTTCACTTGCATTTTGGCGGGCTGCTATAAATTAGTAGGGAAACACTTCAATGTGTCTATGGTATTGTTGATGTATTTATGAAACTCTGGATACTACCACTATTAATCAAAATGAATAAATATTTTCCATTAATGCTTCCTTGGATATGAAGTGTGTTTAGTCTTCTTAATCCTATCCATGTAACCATTAAAATGGAGCAAATAATGGTAGCACATGACTCATCATTTCCATGGGGATCAAAAGAAATACTACCTCTAGGATCAAAAGGAAAAGTATCAACAAGATTATAGAACCGATCTTATCCAACATCATCATCAATATTCTCATATTCAGTAGCATCCATAAGTGCATTTGCAGTATCATTATCATCCTCTCAATCTAGCATTCTATGAACCTTAGCTTTTGCATTCTTGTAGGCTCACTTTGTTGCATGATCAGACATATATTTCTCACCACATTTAAAATAAAGCCCATTTTATTTTCTTTCCTTGTACAAGTCCATGGAAATAAATTTTTGATTTGAAGTATTTTTGGGCTTGATATCCATGTGATTATTCTCTATACTAAAATTGTTGGTTGGTATAGAATCACTTTAAGGTCTTGAAGTATTAAATAGTGGATAAATTGGTAGATGTATGATTGTTGCAATAAGTATTGTCAACTTGGGCTTACTTTAAAATAGTCCTTGGATGTCCATAAGTGGATTGAAATGTAGGCTCTCTACTATAGTTTCTTCTATACCTTTCCATGAGCTCAATAGCCTTGAAAAGGGTGGTGGTGTTTTGTGCCATAACATCAACCAACAATAGAGGCTCTACGCCATACATGTACTTAGGCCCCTTTTCTGTAGTTTGTACCACCTTCTTAGCATTTTTTCTTTCTCAAGTAGAGATACAAAGACTTTAGCCATAAGTGTCTTAAATGCATCCTAAATTTTCACTAGTATGTTCTCTTTCTTAATATACCACCACCAAGTGTGTGCAAATCCTTCTTGGGGGGTTCACTATATATATATTCTCTATATAACGTGCGTTCATGGCCTATTTATAAATATACTAATCTGTGAATTTTTCTTGGATAAAACATAACCATTTTCTATTCAATCTATAAGTAACCCCTTTATATGACACCCTTCTATATGTAAAAAAGTATAAAAATAGTGTTTTAAAAATCCCTTATTTTGAACTCACGTTATATATATATATATTCATTAGTGACCTCCTCGAGAAATCCTTTCAAGTGTAAGTGAAAAAGTTAATTTTCATATCATCAATCCTAGGAAATATGTCAAAGTATGACTCCAACTTTGAAAATTATTCCCCTAGGTCAGATGTGAAGTGATTGCCCATTGTATTCTGCCAACACTATTTTATCTCTTAACTCCCATTCACTGAAAGTTTGCTAACCCAAAATAGGTTGTTGTCCCAAAATAGACTAATCATGGTTTGTACCTATTGGGCCTCCAAATTTTGACAAAAATATTCTATAGGGTGATTGAGAATTGGATTAAAATTTTCTTGAAGGCAAAGGGCCCCTTGATACATGAGAATTTAGTCCATGTACTTGTGGATGACCACCATTAATAGTACCCAAATAGTCATAATCTCTTTATGAAGTCTCTCCTACATCATATTGGTTAGTGGGTATACCCTAATATCCAATAATGTCTTAACTTTGGGAATTAGAATTGGGTGGCTTAAGTGAAACTCTAGGTTCAGTGTTTGACTAAACTTTCTCTCTAGTATCCTTATCTCCCATTTACATTTACATCCATTGGGTAAATTGTGCCATGATTTGCATATTTAACTCCATTAGTTTATCTATTGAAACCTTTGTTTAGTTATTGAATTCACCAATTTTATCAATGGAAGAATTTATTTGACTGCTCAATATAACCATTTCCTCCACCCTTTAAAGTAGCTTTGCATGTCTCTAACCATGCCTGATCTCATGTTGACACATGTAATGATTGAGGACACTAAGCTCTCCTTAAAATTGAGGCTCTTCAAGGTTTTCTTGGGGTATATTATCTAGCATGGAATCTCTAATTTGTTGAGCATATGCCTCCTAAGATCCTTATGACCTGTCATTGTAGTGCAATCTTGCAGGGCTTCCCATAAGTAAATTGGTTAACTTGAGCTAGGAAACATTGATTGCCATTATTTTTGTCTAATTCGAAGCCTACAATCTCCCATTCAAGATGAGCACTTCTGTGCTATAACAGATTTAAACCAAAAAATCCTATGAATCAATCTCTAAGTCTAAAATTTTCTCCAGTCCTACAACCTGTTTTACCCTCAGAAGGGTGGGGGGGCACTATGTATAAATCCTATATATGATGTGCATTCATGGCATGTTTTATATATCCTTATGTAACCTTTTTTGTGATTTTTTTGACCCTTCTATAACATCTTGCCATAATTTATAAATCCCTTACTGTAAATTTATTTTTTAAGAAAAGAATTTAGCAAATCCTTATGTAATAAATACAAAACACTATTTTTATTACATAATTGATCACAACTAGCTCTTAAGGGTTCATAAAAAAGTTTAGCTTTTTAGTGATGATGAAGCTTTGCAAAATATCTTCATGATATATAATATCCAATGGTAAAATTTAGAATTTTATGAATAAAGCTAGGGTCAAATAGAGACACTAGATATACAATGCACACATGCTAGTAAGCTAGTTGCTCAACTCTATCATAGAGTGAGCCTTGTGGTCTTTAATAACAAATATCAAATTAGAAATGTCAGAATACACACCTTGACCATCATAGTACTATCTTAGGCTCTCTTAATTGCAATATTGATCTTGGTGTTGTCCTATTGTGATAACAACAATGGGCTATCATTACATCTTTTGCATCTAATTCATCTTAAATTATTTTTCCCACCATTCCTACAAAGCATATCATGTTTATGTAATGTATACATATACACACATAAATTTTAGAGATAACAAGAAACCAATACTCTAAATTTTCCAGCTAGTTGCAATATTATCAAGCCATAAAATAAGACACAATGAATATGAACTTGATTTGTAGTCAAAGAAGATAACTATATTAAATGAAAAAACATATGTCCTTTCTATGGCACATTACTAAATTCCAAAATTATTTGCATGATGATGTAATTAAAAGCATGATTTTTTATGTTTGCACATTTGTAAATCTTGGTTTTCTTTTATAAAGTAGATATAGCTATACAAAAAAGGTGAATATAAAAAATTTTCAACTAGCCCATAAATGTATTCTACTTAGCACCCCAACATTGTCAATGATCTAGACTCCATCCTCGTTCTCACATTTGTAGATGAATCACCATAGTCCATTAGTCATGTTCATGGAGCAAATATAAAAGTACAAGCAATTAACATCAAGGAAAATGCCAAAAAAAGATATTGACAAGACACTTTTAAAAGTCAGTTTACATAGCAAGCAATATTGAAGAAGAGAAAAAATAATGTTTCTTTACCTATTTTCAATGGTCCTTTACAAATTCATTAAAGATCTTCCAATCATGTTTGTTGTAATGTTCTGCGGCCTACAGAAACCCCCCTATTTTTTAAGGAAATAATCAAAATTTATTTATCCCCCCTGTCATCATGGAATAGGTGGCGGGGGAGGGAAAGGAGGATG